>NW_024365381.1:19486833-20086833 GCF_014805655.1 Passer montanus
CACTTGCAAGTTCTTCTCTTCACACAATGAATCTGACATGAAGGCCTTATTTTGGAGGTGAATCAAAATGGTTAGCTGAACCAGTGTGACCAAAGTGTTTCACAAGATATATATATATATAAATATTTATATATATTCATTCACGGCCAGTAGAGACGGAACTACTGCAGTTTTGCCCTGTACCTGTGTTAGGTTATGGTGAATGGCTTCACAGTACTGTGACAACTGTCACAGTCCAGAAACACTCAATACTGAAGATGTTTCAATGAGTTTGAAGCTTCCTACTGTCAGGCCCAACACCACCCTGGCACTAAAGCAACTGAGATGTAAAATAGCACTGGCACCTGCTTCACACCATTTTAATTGTAACAGTACTTGCCGCACATGCAAACTATTAAGGGAATTTCTACATAACCAGATTATTCTCATCTTGAAAGAATTTTTGAGAAATAGGTTAGAACATGAATTTTTGCTAGTGTGGAACAAGGTCCATATGTTATTTATATTTCAGAATGTGTTTATGTAATCCCAAACAACATTTAGTAAAAGAAAGAAAAAAACAAAAAGTAAGTCTCAAGTGATTTTTAATGCTGAATAGAGCTTTCCTAGTTCATTAGCAAACTGCTGTATTAATACTGAGCACATTCCACTGTCTTTAAAGATTTTAGTTCAGTTCCCACCACTGCAAGCAATGCAATACTCATGATCACCAAGACCAAAACAGCTGTTTTTCTGTATCTAAATCAAAAGTTCTCATCCACATTGAAAAAGAGCTCCAGACTTAAAATACCATTTTAAAAAAGGAAGTCCCTTTAAAAAAGGAAGTTTCTTTTGAAATATTCTTTGCCTTTTCAGCTCCTAGCAATTTATTAGCTACTGTAGTTGTTAGCAAGTTACATAATCAAGATTTCAGAATAATATACTTTACAGAAAACTTGAATTTTTTAAATTCATTCATTCTTTTGGTAACTTTTAGGTATACACTGTATTTTTACTGTGTAAATTCAAAACGGATTCTTCAACCTACAGTGATGCACTGGCTTACCCTAACCTGAAGCAGTACCCCTAATTACAACAGAAGAAATAGAAGAAAGGTACCAGAAGTTAAAAGAGAGGGAAACAATTCACTGTTCAGATTCCCTAAGAGACTTAGTACTACACAAGAAACAGAATTGTTTTCTTTCTACTCCCTGAGGCTTAGGCAGGTCTGATGTTTTGTAGCAAAGCTTTAAATCTTCTCATCTCCAGTCTGGCCTTGTCTATTTTTCTCTATTTGCACAGAAACTAATTACTATTGGGGGAAAAAAGAAAAAAGGATAGCTTATAGAAGGGAAATGTAATCATTTAGGGGCTGTGTGGGACAACAGAGAAATGTTATTTAATATTCTCAGAAATTTATATTCAAGTTATACTCATGACTTATAGAAGACTTCTAGGAATGAATGATACATTACTGGTTATTTCCCTTTCACTTTGATTGATATTTGATGTAGATCATTCACTTATGAATGTCTCCCACACTTCATTTAGAAAACCTCTTCCAACTTTTTACTTGTCCCGAGAACCAATCCAAAATTCTCCTCATCAGTTTTATAACATCTCTGTACCTGTCATTACCTGAATTACTACAGTGTCTGCCTTACAGTGAATTCAGAAGTTCAAGAGTGGATAAATATATTCAAATACACAGCGTAAGTACACAAGATACTTGGGCAAGTTGCTGTAACCTCTTCTACAGTCCAAATATGATTGCACTGAATAGTTTGTCTGAATATGAGATTAAATATATTCAGAAAGCAAAACTATAAGGTTAAAAATCAAAAACTTATAGGTCCCAGCGTGCTGCTTTTTAAGAGGCCTTCATCAAAAGAATGAGAATTTTTTTCCCAAAGCTTACATGAGATCTTTTAGTTCTATTCCTGGCTCCCCTCTACTCCTGGGAAATTTTCTGTGCTTCATTTGAACATGGCTAAAGAAAATATTTCTCTATCTTCTGACGTGAAGCTCAAAGGAAGTGCACTGAAATCCATGCAAAATATTCCTATGAACTTCCTTATGAATACACAAGATGACGACAGCCCAAAACTTCACTATGTCTTAGCAACTGCCTAAGGTATGAGCTGGGAAAGAGGTCATGGCCATTATACTTGTTTAGGACCATACTGATTCCCAATTGAAGCTACAGTAGGAGGAGTGTGAGGGAGGGTTGTGAACACAGATGCAGTTAACACATCTTGAATCACAGCTATAAGCATTCAGCTGTTTTCCTTTGAGTGACACTTCTGTACCAGTGGATATACTGTGGAAGATTCCAAAAGCTCCTGAGGGACCTTGGGCCTTCTAGTTAAAAAAAAAATCACTAAAGAACAAATTCCCAAAATAAGCATCACTTCCTAGATGCTTTAGTAAGTTCCAGTATGTTTCATTAGGAAACACTTAGTGACACAGACAAATAAGAAGGCTAACCTTGAAGTGATAAAATAAAACTGTCTCGTTCTGGTTCAAAGAGAGTTTCATTATGAAAATGTGATCAAGGCAGGTCTTCTAGCTCTGTGGGGCTGAACCTACAATTATGTGTATATTTATTTATCATCAAGTTCTATATTCATATGTATTGATTGTCCATAAATAAATATACATATATGAGGGTAGCATGCTCGGCATTTAGTTTTTATAAAGCTGACGTGTCTTCTAGCCTCTAATTTCAAAATTCATTCTCCTTTATATGCCAAGCAGCACACATAGTAACACACAGAATTGAGAGGAAAAAAAGCAAAGTTCAAGTAAGAAAAAGGTCTAATGAGAAGGGTGCCTATGGGAAGAGAAACTGTGTGGGAAGAATGAGGAAGAGAAGAAGGGACTAGAACTATTTACAGTAAAGGGACAGAACAAGAATGTGTGGCTTTTATTCAAATAGAGGCTCTCCTGTAAGCAGCAGATCATATCTGGAGACCTTACTGTAGCTTCTGAGCCACACGTGATCGGTACAAACTAATCCTGAAGTGCCAAACACATCTTTGTACATAGATGAGGAACAGTCTGTATGTTAATATTAATCTTCACCAAGACTTTTTTATCTAGATTTATGAGCATCATCTCTAAACAGCTGCCACTATGACAAATTCAGAGCTGGTAACACAGGTATTGCTTGTTCTCCGAAAAAGAGTCCAAATAAGCAAGCTGAATTGCAGACAGAATAGAATCAAGGGTCTGTTCTAGAATCTAGAGATGCTACATCAGAATTAACACAGCTGGGATAGCAATAAAGCTATTAACTCACAGAGAGTCACAACTGCAGAGCTATAGAAAACCTTCTGTTCGCATTATTTGCTCAACTGTTCTCTACAGAGACATAAAGCATATAAAAAGCATATGAAGTCAGACCACCGGAATTTCAGTTTTAGAAATTCAGACTCATTAATCAATCAACTTGTCTCAGTCTTAAGCAACCACATTTCATTGCCAGGAATACTAAATCTTCAATATCAGTGTCCTTGCACTGTGGACCTTAATCTGCTTCACTGCTGTAGGATGCCACCACCATAGCTTTTGTCATTGAAGCCTTTACCAAGACATGATTCTACTGACAGAAAAAACCCACTGCAGGCTAGAATTTTCTTTATACCTTAATTTAAAATTTTCTTTTAAAATTCATTTAAATACACATATTTCACACTAAATTAATAATTTAGATAGAAATAAGAACTTCATTATCTGAAACAAAAACTAGAGATATCAAAAATTATATGAGCAAAAACAAAACCCCAAACATGAACAAAATCATGAAAAATTGATCCAGTAAAGCAAAAAGTTTATCTGAAAGGCATGGCTTCTGCCATGAAAATTAAAATGGGACACACTAAATACCAAAAATGCAGTTGATAATTTTTTCCCTATTTTTTTAAAATTAATGGCTTGGATAGCTGGTTTGGGAGTTTCAGGGTGTTTACATTTTCTGATTACAAATTATCTAGTTATAAAAACGACAGCCACAAATCTGCTGCAACCAGAAGGTTGCTGTGAAAACTAAAAACAAGTCATACAGGTGTTGGTTGAATATCTGCTCAAATTAATGATTTAAACAATACTAAAGTTACCTTCATCTTGTAACATCCTTTGTGCCAACATTACAGGGGTTCTTTCCATTTTACATGCTTAAGGATAAAAAAGGATAAGAACATAGTAGGAAAAGTCAGCATTGTTACTGTCTGTGGCCTCCTCCTACATGAGTAAGGAACACTATCTGTAACTCCACTTTAAACACAAAATCCAAACCTCACACAGTACCAAGGGTGAAATCCCTCTAGTCATTACAGATTCTGCATTATGCCTTTTTATTTGCAGGCAAAAAGAGCAAAATTTTTTTAACTGCAAGACCAACTTTCCTCATGGCAAAATTTTTAGTGCCATTAAAGGTAGTAATAAAATATTAATTTAATTTCAGTAACCGAGACAGTATTTTCAAATTTCATCTTGCTTATTATCAACGACATACTCCATAGAAAATTTGTTAACACACACACATATAGATGGTATTTGAACAGTTAAGCAGTACATTTGGAGTATGCTGCTATGCTTTTCTTTTGGCTACTATTTACTGAAACATCTATCAGAAGACTCCAGCTCTTCTTTCAGACTATCATTAGGGTGGCATGACTTGACCACAATAACAGAAGCCTCTTCTCAGTTACAACTATACAGAATTTCTTATGAGTAAAAAAAAATATTTAAAACCCTAAAAATAAAGATAATTGAGGAAATAATCGAGATTTACTGAATTTAGAAATTCACAGACACTAGAAACTCAAACAAAATACAAGTCATAGTGACTTTCTGAATTTCAGAAATGCCACTAAGTATTGTGAGATGATTATTAATGTTTCTAAGGCCTTAAATGCCAATTACCTGATTCTACTTCTAGCTGAAACTGTTATTGTATATATAGCTATTGACTACTCATGTAGTAGTAACATAGCCAACCAGTGCTGGAATGCAGGCAATAATGTTCCTACCAGAAATAAATCTCGAGACTTAAAAAAAAAAAATCTAACATACAATGGTTGCGAATAAACACTTCAGATTTTACTTCACAAATTTGGCTGAGAAGCCATCAATTTCCAACCCTAACAATCTAATAGCACATTTATACTACAATGAAATTCTTTACTAATAGCTTCAAATAAGCTAGTTTGGGTACTAATGGCTATGTAATTACTCTGAGTCCCACAGAAGCCAGTCCAACCCAGCTGACATGGTGCTAGCACCAAGTGCTCCAGTTCTACCAGATGTTCTGAGATCACATCATAGATGGCATTTGCAGCTGCATTTGACAAAATGCAGGAAGGTCTCTTTGCTCCCTGCCTCTGGTTGTGCATTGCTCTTGCTTACTTTGTCCTGCTTTGGCAAAATGACAAACCTGGACCTCCAAAAGGTCTTAGTGCATTATAAGAACAGTATACTGCCAAAAACCAGACAGTCCTATGTGGCTAATATTGAGGAATATATTATTATAGAGGGGTCCAACGAGGAGGAGACATGGAACAAGGAATGGAGAAAGCTGCACTAATGGGAGTGAGAGAAACAGAAATAAGAATTCTGCCTTTTGTCTGCAGTGATATTAAATGTCTCCATGAATGGGAAACTGCAATTTGACCCACTAACTCATTATTAGCTTGGATTTGTGTGTGTGACTATCATCACACCTGTCTGTAAGCACAGATCTGTGCAAGGAAACTGACAATGGCATTTTCTCCCATAGTTTTGATTAGAAAACCTATTAAATAACCCGGAAAGAAAAAAAAATCAGCATTATATAAAAGAAAAACCAGTAAGAAATGCCTCAAAGCAAGGTCGTCATAACAGGTGACACTTTAAACAGAAAATGCAGTTGAACACTTTTATCACTGCATATAATACATAATTGTTACAACTCTCTCCTGAATGGAGAAACATTTCCTTTCTGATAATGAATAAAATTTTCCAGGAACACAGAGAAAGAAATTGAAACTTAATTTGTTTTCATTTACCAACTCCAAGCTAGAAAGATAATTTGTCATTTCTTGTTTTAGAAAATTATGTTGATATGTTTATGGGCATGGTAGCTATACAAAAATTATGGTATGGCATATGTAAATGACAAAACAGGAAATTGAATGCCACTTGCTCCAGTGAGCTCTCTCTTAATATCCTAGGATTTTCTTGTTTTGATGTTTATCATCCCAACCATATTTATGCATATCAGCAAATTTCCTTTTGGCTACATCTGAAAGGCAGCTACAGATCTTAATGCAAATACACACAGAACTGATCTTGGACCTAGCAGCTAAGGAATGGTCAATGATTAAGGGTATCCAGGTTTTTGAAGCAGCTAGTGCAGCTCATTTGAATTTAAGTAACTGGGCAAACCAAAGGAGGCCAACAGCTGCAAGACAGAAAGCTTTTCTAACCAAGGTCACTTGTTACTTGAGATGAGTAATTCTCCCAAGCCTAGGAGTGCATTTCTTAATTGGGCTGTTTGAAGATCAGAACTAAACAATCCATTTGCAACACTCAGAGCATAGCAGAACAGATAATGTGGGAAGCTCAAAGATACTGGTCTGGGAATTAAGTTTCCTTATCGATCTCAGGAAAAATGGGATCTTTTAGCAGCTTGGATGTTTTGTCAGAAGAGTAAAGCACACAAAAAAAATTCCTATCTCCATGGGATTCGCTCCTCAATAAATGCTAAAAAAAAGCTTTTAATTCTACTAGATGGCCCTATGTATCACTAGGACATAAACAGCTTCTAAGAAAACACACACTTCAACCAACACACGTATGCACAGATGTCAGTATGTCTCATTGACACCCAACACAATGCAACTAGAAATTATGTAATTGTCTATTACACATGCTACAGAGGAAGATGCAATAAACTGAGCTGGCAATTATTGTGGCTAATATTGAGGAATATATTATTGAGACTTATGAAGAAATTATTATTATTATTATTATTATGGCAATTATGAAGAAAGCCATAATAGCAATGTTTACTTCTAATTTTTTAAGCTGAGTTAGGCTTTAAGTTTATTCCTTGGTGGGACAATTCTGGTTTTGTACTGGCCTATGGTAACTGATGATATAAAACTGAGACTTACCAGCTCAGCTGGCAAATATTTCAACTTTCAATGAATGGCACATTTTGCTTAACATCTGTCTTGAAAATTACACTACCTAAATGCACTAACTTATTATTCCTTCCACACGAGGAATTGCAATAATCCACAGTACAAGTCTAGTAAATTTTTTCAAGAAGAACTATTTATACATAGATTTGAGGAAGAAATCTCTCCTATACTCCAAAAGAGAAGAGAATATTAAGGGGGAAATTATATATATATTATAACTGAATAGCAACATCAATGCTTTCTTTTTTTTCTCTTGTGCAGTGGAGTATGTGTCATTTTCAACTGACACTTGACTTTCTGTTTCTCAGAAAGTCAACAGAATTCCTGGAGACTGATCACAAAAAAACCCAAAATTATACTGCTGTTGTAACTGATTAAAAAGGTAAGAAGGCATTAATCTTACAATGGAGATTACACGGAAACATGCATCTAAAGTATGAGCAGTATAAAAAATGTACTATAAAATTTTATTTGTTATAAAAGCACACTGAAAATCTTATAAGGTTGATAAGAGCTACAAATAAATTATGCTTATTATAGTACTGCTTATCCCATTCTCCCAATGCTACATAATTTCTACAGGTGGAGACATTAAAATAGTAATCAAAGAAATGGCAAAATGACTGTCAAAATCCCACGCAAATGCCATTGTAAATGGGAGAATACATTGAATATTCTATATACTTCATCCTTTACCTATTTACATTATAGTTGCACATCTGCCTAATCTCAGCAAAGCAAATGCAAGGAACAAACTGAAGTTTTCTAAAGTGCTAAAATGTTTGGTATGTTTTTATACAATGTCTCTTGCAGCAGACTTTATAGGCTATGTTGGCACAAAGAAACCTGCTGGGGCATCATCTCCGAGGTTAGGAATGGAGAGGTACCAAGCAAACAGTAAAGGTGCTTCCCAGGAAATGCCCCTGAAGGGCATAACTGCTAAGAGACATAGATTATAATGTGCATTGACCTGCTCATGCCTCTTGAGAACAGAGAAAACAACAAAAACTCCTCTCTTAATATACACCCCATTTTGAAAATTCATACTGTTTATGTAAGGTTTTTATACCCTCTAGCAATCTTATAAAAATGGCTGAATTTCTCTTCCCTTTTGTCATTATATTACATATAACAAAATATAATTACAAAAATTAAAACTCCTGAGATGAAAAGTAAAATATACTAATATATTTTGTACTGTGAAAATAAGGTTCTAAACTTCCTTCAGAAAACAAGAAAATAACCAAAATGAAAATCTAAGTCTGCTTTTCAGCAATTTTTTCTACCTCTTACCCAGAAGTTTGCATGCTTTTCTGTAGCTTCTATAATTTCACCCCTTTTTCTACTATAATTTCTTTTGCTGCAAGAACATTTGCTGTCAGCATATTTTTTTTTGAAAACGCCTTTTAATTGACGTAAGGATTGGGTTTTTTTCTGTATGACAACCTACTGTTTCAATAATGACAATAAAATATTAATCATAGACAACCTTCAGTATCAAAGTAGTATTTAAAATTAATTACGATGGGTTTCTCTACTCTGTCAAGCTTTCTGACAGCATCTTTTCCAGACCTACACTTAACACGGAGTATAATGTCGCAGTGCAACACACAACTGCGCTTCTCCTCTACACACTTGATCCTCAAAGTCCATTTGTCCCAAGGCACTAGCATGATCAGTAACAGATATTTTCCCATTTAATAAAAACTTGGTTTACAGTAAATGTGTGTCCTTTTGTTGTCTTGATGTGTATTTTATACGCTAGTAGACCAGTTGACTTGAGGTGAAATACAATATTACAACTTCTTCTGGAATAAACTCTTTCTCTTGGATCTTGTTTGCTCTGCTAAGGCAGTGCAAATAAAGTCTACAGAGCAATTTAAAATTAAGGCAGTGCAAACAAAGTATTTCAAGCAACTTAAAAAAACAGAGTAATCTCTTACAGGACAGATTAAAAGCATTGCTCAGGAAAAAGAATAATGTCAGATGTGTAACTTGGAACCAGAGTACACATGCAACTTGCACACCATACTTCCACTCTCATCAGATGAGAACAGTACATAGGCAACAAATTTTAACGTACATGACACCTGATACTACTTTCTCTTGACCTGGCATTACAAAATATTATTCATGTTGGTGATTCAGATGGAGAAAGAAACTACCCAGCTTCTGATGACCACACATATTTACAGAGCTTATATAGCTCTGTAAAAATGCCTGATTACAGCGGATCCTAGTGACACTATGAGTACTGACATTTCCTGCTAACCGGATGAAGCATGGCTCCTGGATCTGTCCAATACTGTTACAATACTACTCAAGTAAGTTAGATTATTACAAGTTGGTGAATCATCATCAACAAAATTCCCAATGAACAAAAAGAAATTAATTACAAAAACCTTATGAGTAAGCAACAAATAGAATGCTCAAATTCAATCACACTATATTTGTACACTATCACTTCAGGAAATACGAAATGCTGATTTTGTGAGCTAAAAGCATTTTATGTTGCCATTCTTATAATAAGAACAAACTAACAAATGAAAAATGCATAAACATGCAGCTGAATAGCCCACATAATCATACCATTGATTCTCAATTACAGTAACAATGGAAATTTTCATAATTTAGTAGTAATAACACTGTCTTTATTGTAAATAATTCTTTGGAAATCAAAATTCCTTCCAGATAACAAGCATAATCTGTTGCTTGCAGCAAGACTACAAAATACTTACTTTAATCAAGTATTTTAGAAGTCACACACTGAAGTGTTTTAAGATCAGATCAAAATAGGAGTTGCAGTGTACTGTAAACACATTAGATTTAAAAATAAAATCATTTCTAAAACGGCCAAAAAAGAAATCTTAGAAGGCTTTCAGTTTTTATTCCCCTCATAATGCAATCTTCCCACAATATCAGAAGCCAGCCTGAAGATGTTATACCATATACATATTGTATATATCAGAAAGGACAGAGTATTTTTGTATTTTCAAATTTGGGATGTTTCTGCAACAAGTTGCAAATATTCCAACCTTAAAGTTCAGATCTTATTCTACTGTTTCTTATTTTCTCTATTTCACTGTAATATATGAATAGTCCATGGTACAAACTCATTAAACCAATCTGTGTAGATAAATCTCATTGACCAAGGACAAAGTATTAATATTTCTTCAGCTTCTAAGAGAATAAGCATATATATAGCAGAATATTCACATTCCACTCTTATGTATAAGCCACTATAATAAAACATACCCCAACATGCTTATAATCCCTTTAATACACTTGAGAAACACCAGCTTAACATTCCCACCAGCTTGGAGAGGAAAGTCCCTTCTTCCTCACACATTAGGATGACATGAATCTATGCAAAACAAATTTACTCCCAAGTTCCATGACTCACGGCTCATGTCTTGACAGAAGCAAGGCATCTGAAAAACTAAGTTCTCTGCCAATTTAAATATGCTTCAGCTAAAAAAAATAGGCATTAAGAACTTAATAGGGAAAACTGTGGATTACCAAACAGCTATAGGGTCATTGCATTAAACTCAATAGCATCCTAACTTAATTCTGTCCTTTTAGCTCTTCCTTAATAAAAATGTGCCCCATGGATTTTAAGCACATTGCATTAGAACAAAATAATTTCACTAGGATTTTTAAATTTTATAGAGTGTCTTGCAAGAAATGGTATACTGTCTGATCATTTGAATTTACAAGTAGAAGCAGTTTTCCATACAGACAACATTCAAGCCTTATTTTCAGAAAATGCTGCTCCTAGAATTTCAATCCAATCAAAAAGTAATGCTCTACAGCCAAGGTAACAAATATAATTAAAATCAGAAGGACAAAGTTTTTGTCCTGGCAGTTGATGTATGTACAACATTGATGCAGTAAGTGCATATGCATGAAATACATACATAGATATTTCAATTAATCTCTTTTCTTGGTTTCTTTTTTTAGTCCTAGGCACCTCAACTCACCAGGTATACTAAAACAAAGAAAAACACATAAAAAATATCCACAACAAAATCATAAGTGTTAGAATTGTGAAACAAAAGGTGATAAATTTTACATTTAAATGTTTTCCACTAAACACAGATTTACGTACTAGCAATAAATAACGTTGCACAAAGGTACCACTCAAATACTAGACAATAAGTACTGCAATATGAACATGGGTATTCTAAAAAATAATTCTTAGAGTAGCACGGTGGTGTAAAATTAAGAAATCCAGCTGAGGAATAGGAGACCAAGCTTTAGTCTCAGCTCTCTCTTTTTTTTTAATACATAACCAAGGAAAAGCACCTTCTCTCTGACTCAGCTACTGTACCTGTTTAAGCAAAAAAAACTTTACAGCAACAAAAATTTACTAACAGTGCTTAATGACCTGCAACTCAAGTCCTTTAAAAAAGGCAGAAGTATCCAAATCATGCTCTTGACTGTGTTATGACTTTATCCTAGAGACATAATAGATGTAGACAAGAAAAATACTGTAAGATTCTCTGTCCACTCTAAAGAACATTCATATATATGTGCCCACTATTATGTGTCTGTAGTTTTTACAAATTACATAGAGGAACCTGTTATTTAGTAAAAACAATTACTAGCTTATTGTTCTAATCACTCATACTGTATGAACTGTATAGTTAATTTGCTTGTCTCTAAAACATTTTTAAGGATTTTCCCCTTTAACTACAAAATATGTAAAGCATTTAGAAGTACGAATAATGGATCCCATTTTCTTAAAAAAAAAAAAAACAAGAAGGAAAAAAAAGATGTTAGATATAGACAGTTATTACCTTGAACATGTTGATCAGAGTAAATATTCAACCTAGGAATTTGTCATATTTAACACACTAGAAGGAAAAAATGAGCAAACAGATTAAATATCACTTATTTAATTTAAGCTTTATATAGAAAAATCCAAAACCAGCTAGACTTCCTTTCATTTTCATGAATTCACATAAAATGCATATTCTGTAATTAAAATTATTTTGTTGTATACAGTCAACATGAAGAATTGGTTTTACTGATGACCAATTCTTCTCCAAGTGAGGAATTCTTTGGTACTGATATAGCACTTAAACTTCAATTTTCCAAATACACCATATCATTAGGACTGACTTTAGGAAAAAAAGGATTTTAGATACCATGTCAGGTGAAAGGATATAAAATCTTTTAACATAGCAATGAACTACACTGAAAATCATATTCTATTACAGCCTGAAAAATTCTAGGTAAAACCATTACAACAAGCACTAATTTTGAAAGACATTGAATCTATGACATAGCAAGATGCAAGATTTTGAATATATCTTTAATTTCAAAAACTTTACTATGCTAAATTTTAGATAGCATTTTTTTTATTTCTGTTCAAATTTCCAACACAATTCATCTGTACTTTAGACTAAGATGGTTTTGACCAAGGGAATAAGCACAACAGGAGAGGAACATAGAGCCCTTGGTTCAGTTTTATTTCCTATAAGACAGCATATTGTTTAAATAAACTGACATCTTCTGAGATAGTGAAGAGTTTCTTCAGGATGTCATTGTTACCTAAAGAAGAATTAATTACAGATAGCATGCTTCTGTTACATACTTCTCAGAAAAATACTGAATTCAAGACAAGTGTGGAAGTGTCTGTGTTGCTTGGGATAGGGTTTTTTTGGTTGGGTTTTTTAAATTTAATAGCTATAAAATGGTGATATCAGTTTGGTACAGAAACATAGTACATAACCTGAAAGCATGACAGCACCTTTCATATTAATTCAAGGAGTTCTGATAAAGTTTTAAGTTGATGACAAGATTCTCTTTATTATACACTGTTAAATCACTGTTAAGCTGCAATTGTGCTTATAAAGAGTCCAATACCATCATTTCATCATAAAAAAAAAACAAAAAACCCACTAGTTCATAGAACACCAGCTATTTTAGCTTGGTTTAAAGAACAAAGTCATAATTCACAAAAGAAAGCAAAAATTAAATAGCACATTTTAATTATTTAATATACACTGAATCCCCATCACCCAGGTTACTTTTGTTAATTTTGGTTTAGTTTCTCGTATGTGCAGGTAAACCAAGAAATAAATCTAATAAATATAGTCTCCTACTGTTAATGAGCAGTACAAACTCACTAATTTAAAGGACTCACCATGCTTTCCACACCAAAAAACTGTACATAAGTTTCAGATAATCATCTAAAGTATGTGATTCAGAAAGAAAAAAGAAATCAAAGGAAGTCTTAAAAACATCTTAGCTACAGTTTGATCCCATCTCTTACCTTCTCTTTTTTACAATGGCAGCCATATTTTTATGAGTGCATAAAAAGCTAATGTCAAATGAAAATGGTTCCAGAAAACTACTAAATAATTACAGCAATGCATGTCCAGTCAGATATTTCCAGTTTTCTGATTTAAAAAAATCCACAGGGCAAGATTTCTGAATGATTTGGGTTTATTTCCATTCTTCTAAGACTCTGAACGCAGGTTCATTTTGGCAAAGTTTAAAATAACTTAGAAGTCCTCCCTCCTCCTTCCCCCATCACATTAAAAAAACCAAGCATTATTTAAAGGGCAAGAACACTATTAAGAAGAAATAAATTATTTTAATAGCAATGATATTTCAACTTTATGCATTTTGAAGCTCATTATGAAAACCAAGTACTATGAAAAGCTTCTCTGAAATCCTTCAGATTCCTTCCTGTATGTATGCTTAAAAGAGTGTTCTCTCTAGTTGATGCTCCCATTCACTGTTCAATAAAAGATGACCTGAAAATACCTTGTGATGATGCTTGCTGCCACAGAAAGGACTCTTGTTCATACAAGGGCAATATCATGCAATATATGAGAAAAAAAAAAGTAATGAAAAAGAAAGAATCAAAGCTGAAAGGGCAGAATAAGGCTTAAAGTTGTCTTCAAAACAGCATATGTACTTTACTATGTAATGAAACATAATAGGTCACAATAGAAAGATTTTACAGTTTTGATTTTCACTGGCTTCCAATCTCATCCTTTTCCTCAGTTTAATAGCAGAGATTGCTCAGTGTCAGTATACTTACATTCAATGTATTCTATGTTTCTTATTTTACATCTCTACTCTTTCTGCTTTAGTGTTCCTGACTCAAACAAAAATTGGACTTCCTGACTTTAAAATAGAAAAAACAGAAATATAATTTGAAAGACTAACTTTCGCCAAAGCAAAATTTTACCTACATTTTTAATCTAATTTAATATACCAGGCTCTTTTGAGTTTATGTTATCCACAGCAGTTGAATAACAGATAATCCTGACTGAACCTAACAGAAAAAATAGAAATTAAAATAAACTGATGTCTTGCTTCAGGAATCGCATCCCAAAATCTTTGTAAATTTTACTTGTTTAAAGTGATGAAACTAGAGGAAACTTGTGTGATTGACAGAGCTGACACTGCCACTAAAACCAGCTAAAATGTCTTTCAAAATTTGACTTTTGTATCCTCAAATACAAGACAATGCACAATGATAAAGGCATGAGTGATAAACTTAATACATAAAGAAAAACACCACACATTTGCCCAGAAGAGTTTTGTGCCTCTGACAAAAGCATCTAGCATTAGTCTATCGTATCTCAGGACTACAACTGTTACCTTCCTAAGCTTTACTTAGCAGTATAAGTATATATAGCAGTATATGCCTATGTAAGAGATTCTAAATATGTAATAATTCAAATGTGATTGTAGAGCATTATTTCAGTAGACACTGAGAATTGATACAGAACTCATCACCTGGGACTTTGTGTAAAGCAATATTTGCAGAATATTTTGAGATAAATTAAACCAGTCTTGTAAACAGAAGCAATGCACCTCCTCTTCTTACATCACTACAGCCATACTAACATCGTTTCATTAAAAAAAAAGAACAGATATGGTGTTGGCAAATATGTTGGGTCTCATTTTGCTAAACATTTATTTGTTGACTCTCCGTGTCTTCTCTGAAGTAGCAGTATATTATCCTCAAACAAAAGAACTGTGCAGACTTCATGTTCACCACTATATAACATATTATGCCTAGCTTATATACATGTCAGTACATTCCAAGATTTTCTTGGAAAGGTAATTAAAGTAAATCTTAGTTTATAAAACCATTGGGTCCACCCAGGATCAAATATAGACTTTCACTGATTTGAATGATGAGTTTTTCAAAATACACAGTCAGGCTAGATCATATGGAAATAAAATAAATGAAAGAAATTTCGTGCCAGGTACAATTGCTGACAATGGCATTAAAAAATAATAAAAATAAAATTCTTGTTACCTAAACTAATTTTTAAATTGATCTTAAGAACACCATGGCATGCTCAGTGATTCTGGAATGCAAATTAAATTCATAGTTAAGAAACTGGAACTTATGCATTTTATTTCCTCAGACCGTTGTCTATTTTGTTAACATAATGAATATCTAGTGCAATAAATTTGATTCTAAGACCAAAATCACTCTAAGATGAAACACAGAATCCAAGTTATTACTGAAATATCCCATTGTGTAGCATGCTACATAAATACCTTGTTCAGTAGTGAACTGCATCCAATCTGCAAACCTGAAATCAGAAGTCACATCCTCTTCAGTTCTTCTATATTCATAAATATTGTTAAACTTCTGAATTTCTAAACTCTCATCAACAATGGAAGACAAATGTAGCTGATCTTGAAGCACCACCAGATAACTGTGAAACTTCTGTTGCTCTGTAAACAATCCTGAAACTCTGCGCTTCGCAACGGTATTTTGCTTCATTCTCTATTCTCCCATGGATGAATCTCTATGTTAGCTTACTTGTGTTTGTCAGGATTATACCATGTGGACAGCCAGTTTGTACCACCACAGGTACCACTGTGATAATGTTAACGCTTCTACAGAAATCATAAGGAGGTTTCAAAAGCCTACAATATCCCAGGTATTTACAAATGCCTTGGCGAAGGGAAAAGACAAAAAAATACATAGTTAAAAAGTTTTAGTAGACCTGTTTAAGCTAATAAAACGTCTTTAATCACAGTCATCAACAAAGCACTTTAAATATTTATGCCACCTACTTTTGATATGTCCACCATATATCTCTATTTCTATTCTTTCTCCCCAAAAAAACCCCATGAGTAAATTACATTATCAGATCCACAGAAAGGAAATTAACAAATCCATTTCTTGAGAATACAATTTCTCTGTTTCATTTGCATAAGTTTTGATTTATGTGAACTTAAATCAATGTAGTATTTTCAGACTATATCAGGTACTCAGACAAGTGGTTTGTGTCAGTGGGGACAGTCAACCACATCCATGGATACTCATAGTTATTCACAGAATCTCATAAAATACTTCATCTAAAATCTGCATCATTCCAGCAGGAAATATTTTCATCCATTTGATCAAATTTGACTAAATATCTATTTTATTTAGCAGTATCTTTAAGGATACTTTGATGTTAAAAAAAAAAAGTGAAGGGTTTTTTTATCAATTAAATACATTCTGCCTTCATTTGCTTTATTCCTATATCTGGGATTTGCCCATAATTTCATTACTGGGTGCCTGAGGACTATGTAAATCCTTCCATTTTTTATGTTTAAGAAAAGCCAACCAGCATTCTCTGTCCTTAATTTAAATTTTTTGTCATTTTGATGGATTGCTTTCTCCTTTTGGCTTAACACCTTTTTTATGCTTTTATCTGTGTTTTCTTTTTTCCCTCTGGGAAAGTAGCTTTTCCAATTTTCATGTTCAAGTCATTTATTCATTAAACTATTTACGTGTACATTCTTGTATTACTCGCATCATAATCAAGGCTGGGCTTTTCACTCAGTATGTAAGAGTATTTGTTCAAGATATAAAAACAGTCAGACTTTGTCTTGCACCCTTTTTAATAAAAAATTTCTCTACCTTCTACAACTTTTAGAAAATAACTGATTTGGTATAATGAAAGTAATAATTTCAAAATTAAAAAGAAAAATCTAAGTTGACATGATTGTAAAACAAACCAATTAAATTCATGGGGAGACTGTAATCTTGCATACACTGTCACATGCGCTGTCATGACATGCACATGCCAAAAGAAACAGAAGTATAACCAAAAATAGCCCAAGTGATGTACAGTATCACTGCTTACCACCAAGCCCCTTCTCTAGCTGTGATTGGCTCCTCCCAGACAACTCTCCTGTGTTTGTGCACTGGGAATCATGTTCTAATGTATGGAATATCCCTTTGCCAATTCCCCTGGCCTGGCCATGCTTCCTTGCATCGATTTGCACACCGTCTCACTATTAGAGCAGGGAAAATTGAAAAGTCCTTGACTAAGGATACAACAACTAAATCATCAGTGTGTTATCAACATTAGTATCCATATTAAATCCAAAACACAGCACATTTCAGCTACCAGGAAGAGAATTAACTTTGTCCTTGCCAAAACCAAGCAATTTTGTTTTTTGCTGCAATTCACAAAACATTTTCAATAAGTTAACTACTAGAAGCTTTAACTACACTTACTAAAAGTTTACTCTTATCTGAATCTACGTCAATGAGGACAAAGTGACAATGAACAAAATAAAGAAAGAGAATACTTATTCTGCCCAGTTACATCAGTATGGAGTCCTGAATAAAGGCCGGAACAAGATTTCTGAAGACAATCTAAAAGGTGACACCCTTCTTGCAAAACGGAGGGAACAGAAAACAATGAAAGATTGTACCATGACACAGTGAGCTGTGCAATAGAAATCTAACTCAGACGGCCTCAGACTCTTGTATAATCCCCTTTTTGCCCAGGTTGTGCAATGTCCCAGATGGTACAGCTGGGAAATAGCTTCTATATCCACTGTGCATGATGTAAACTCGTGTGTTACTCAGCCACTGAACTGGTCTGAAACGTGGCTGATTGCATTTGCCTTTTTTGTCAGCAAGGGAAAACAAAAAACCACAAACGAAACATTATTCTTGGTTAGCAATAGCCCATGGCAGTAACTAGTTGATAAAATGTACGTGCCATATAAATTATAATTAATATAATTTTACATTCCTTCTCCCTTTTATTAACAAAACTGGAACCCATAACATACCTCTTTTTTCTCTGTGAACTTCTTCCAAAAGCTTTTCTTGGGTTTTTATCTGTTTAAAGAGAGACTGATGTTCAGTCTCCTTTATCTGTGTCAAGTGCTTGAGCTGTTCTCGGCTTTGCAGCAAGTAGCATCGCAGCTTTTTTTCCTTACTTTCTCTTTCCTTTACCTCCTCACACAGCCACTGAAGCTTAGTCTACATTTAAAACAAAAGGTACAATAAAAAGTAAAGAATTCTAATAAAAATAAGAGAACATAAATATTCACTGACCAAATTATCTTTGGAGTCACAGATTACTCATTTGTAACTATCTGAAAAATAATAATAGAGGGCATTCAGATATATTAAGAGAATATAAGGTGATTTTCAAGAGATCAAAAAGACATATCTTGGTTGATAATTATATGTGAAAAGTTATTTCATTTAATATTATTTTATTTCTTTTAAATCAGAGGCATGAATTTGCTAGGGTAGATATGGAAATTCACATTGAATTAGTGCACACAGACACCAAGAGACAGGCTTTCCTTTCAGAGTACCTTTTTCTATTTTATGTTGGCAGAATTTAAAATATTTCCCCTTTCTGAAAAAGAGAGGAGAAAAAGATCTTCACTCAGAGGACAAAAAGATCTCATTGAGATCTTTTGGTTGTGATCAATTTAGTAAATCTAGAAGTGATCAAATGGAATATGATATGGAAACTTTCACACAGCCTATTTAAAACAAAAGAAAATAAAAGTGGCATTTTAAGCAGTCATTCACTCCAAACTTCCCTCTAGCAGCTAAACAAACTTAGATTTGCAAAGTATTATTAGGTGCTCTTTGAAAGTTCTTTTTAATAATATGTCAGTGTCACTTTTTCAAATGAAGAAAACACTTCCTCCATAACATTTCTTCTTTGATTCCAATCCTACCTCTGTTATGTATAGTGTAAGTCTTTCTTGGTCTACAAGTCTTACATAGACCACACACCATGAATAACCTTCTCTTATATGCAAACATTTGCAATTACTTTTCCTTAAGTCAGTTCTCCTGTGGCTTTGACCTTTCTATATGAAAAAAACACCAGTTGCTTTCCACAGTTTGCAATCTATTTTGATTATGAGAAATTTACTTCTTTTAAAAGATACTGGGTAAGAAGCATGCTAAGTGTGTGAGCTGAGGGAGCTGGAGGAAAGCTGCAAAATGAAAGGCAAGATTTATGAGTTACAGTCATCACCTTGAAGATGTTCTCAAGCATGTGTGCCCCCACAAGATAGGATTTGAAAGCTTCAACGGGGAAAAGAAAAATCGTTCATTTTCCAATAATCCAATCTAATATATTTTAGATTGACAAATATCAGCCTTATTTAAAATCATTTCTAGCCTTGTGATAATGCTATAAGAGAAACTTAACCTGCTGACTACATCCTCTGCTTTACTTGTCTGAAAAAATGTGAACCAGATCTAAAAGCTATCACTGCTCTTACTTCAATGGCTTTTTTTTTGTGAAAACAACATTGCTACTTATTTTGCCATAAAGATAGCTATTTCTTGTTGATAGAAACATTTGGAGAACAGTCTGGAAATATCAGTATAATTGCCAAAGGTATGCTTTTATATTTTTCCTTTTACCCTTGAAGTGCCGCTTTAAATAGGCTTTTAACTAAATCAGATACATCCTTTCACAGACTCACCCCCTGATTAACCGTAATATAGGGTTAGGGCTGAAAAGGACCTTAAAGATCATCTAGTTCCAAGCCCCTACCTGTGTAGGGACACCTCCCACTACACCATCAAATGCTGAATATTAGCTTACTCAGTAAAATTTCAGGAGGTTTCACCATTACCTTTGTTTCTGCTAACCAGCGATGAGGATCGTTCAGTACTGTTGGTGTAAGGGATATTGCCTATGAAAAAGCAGGTGACAAAGAAAGAGACATAAAATGGGAATTAGGCGTAGAAGGAAGAAAGTCTTTTCTGCTTACTGGAAATTCATCAAAGAAACGCATTTCTTATCAAGGAAGATTAAGCCTAGTGCTTGACTTCTCTCAATACAATTATTTATCCATCAAATTCCTCCTGCTTACCCAAGTTGCAGCAGCAAGTTCTTGAAGTAAAGAAAGGTTTTAGAAACCTTAGCAATACCTGAAGTACTGGGCAGAGGAACAATATTATAAAGGAAGATTCTTACCTTATAAAAAAAATTCATACCAGGACCACAAAGCTAACTTTCTTTTTCACATTAACTGTCTAGTCAAAAATTCACATTCATAACTGGTTTAAGTTGGCCCGTGATAAAAAACCAAAGAGAATTGTATAAACAGGGATCTGCAAAACCTTATCCAGAAACCAAAAAACCTTCACAAGGTGAGGAACAAGTCCAAGAAGGCATGGCTCAATGATCAAAAATCTGGCAACTACAGCAGATTATAGAACTCAATAAAACAAAAAGACCTATCTGTAAGGATACAGAGGAGGAAGCTTGTTTGTCAAATACATTCTCTTCAAATTCTCATCTAGTTTTGTGCTCCAACACCCCAACTCCACATGTAAGTGGAGAAATGGTGTCAATGGTGAAAAAAAATTTATTTCAAAAGTAGCCCAGCCCAGTCAAATGACGAAGAGCTATAAAGTATTTTCTGTTTAAACAGCAACACAAAAAAAAAGATGTAATCTGAGCATACTCCAGGTTGCAGCTAAGGCTAAAAAGCCACTAGGTCAAGCACTTGTAAGTGTGGCGACAAGCTGAGTCAGACAGTCTGTTCTCTATATTCTCAGAAATGTACAATGTTGATTTAAGAGAATCAGTCATGTAGAATCATATCAAGGGAGGAAGAGGCGAGCAAATGAGCATGCTCAGAAGAAAAGCTACAGGGAGACAGAGGTTGCAAGAGAAGTATTAAAATTGCAAAAAAAAAGTTACAGCAAGCTACCAGTTTCCTGAAAATTTGAGTCTGAGTTTTCTGGATACAAGGACCTGCTCCTCAAAAGAGGAGGTTATAAACTCTTTTCATTTTCAGTATTCAGTTCTCTACATAAGAACCAAAGCATCCAAGTGATTTTTTAACAAAAAAATTTCTTTCATTTTCTCCCAATTTTAAAAGCATTTTAGGTCCTTTTTAAGTACTTTCCAATTCTAGGAACATGGCCTAAGAAAACCTACCTCAAAATTTTGGATAATAAAAGGTCCTTTCACACAAGCAAGAGAACCATTTCTCAAAAAAAGAAAAAAAAAAAAGAAAGCAGTACCAATTAATGCATGGCAGTCCTTCACAGTATCCCATTCTTATACACAGCAATGTCCTTTTATACCAGCTAAATATCCATAATTATATTAGAATGATTATCTATGCAACAGCAAAAACCATGCATACAAGTTCCACTACAAACTTTCATGGAGAAAAGAACAAAACCTGCAGCATACTTAAAACTTAGAATTACTTTTAATTTCTCCATGGAGTCCCGAGAAAAGATTTCACAAGCAGCATCAATTTCACTTCCTATCATGGAGAGAATGGATTGCTGTTCCATTTCTAATTGACACAGTTGATCTTTAAACTGCAGTCTGGCCTCACTCATCTTTCTCAAATGATCTTCTTCATTGCTGATCTGTTTTTCCTGGAGTGAAAAAGGTAAAACAAACCAAAGATACGTAATTGCATTAATAATATAACATATGTCATCAGCCATGTATCATTCAATCTCATAATCAGACCATACTCAGTCGTGTTAAGTTCAACTCCTTGCCATGGAAAAACAATAACTTCTAATAGCACTTCTAAGTTCCTCCCTTGGTTCTCCTTATTATCCTGTAAATCAGTTATGAAGAAACTGCTACCAAATCCAAATTCAACAATCATAAAGCCTCTTTTCAAAGTCAAAAATAGATGTTCTATTACAAATTTCCTCATGAGTAGAAAAAGAGCCCTGAGTAAATACTCCCATTATTATCTTTTGCCCTGAATCTGTTCTAGGCATCTAATTTCTATAGTCAGAAAAGAGATCCCAGAAGAAAACTTTTATTGGCAGTCAGTGTACCCTCAAGGAAAACTACTCAAAGGATATCTCATAGGAGAGTGAGTGGCACAGAGGAAAGTATTTTAGGTTATCAGCTAATGTCAAAAAGTTGATTAAATTTCTTACATGTTTTTAAAATGCAGATTCTCTTCTTTTATATCTATGATAGAGCTGCCATAAAACCAAAAAAAAATGCTGCTAGATTACACAAAGTATTGAATTATGCATCATAAATAATACAGAAAAAACTATCTTGTGAGAATAAGAGAAATTGAAACACACCTGTCTGCTGCTGAGATCAGGAGGACATAATGCAACAAAGGGCAAACACTTTAACAGGCAAATTCCAATGTATGTGAGTTGCAAAAAGAATGGTGAAAAGAGCAATGATTTCAAAAATTTATTAATTGTGGACCTCTACAATGACAAGGTACAACTGTCTGAAGTCTACTTGTTGGAAATCTTCATACACTGCTCTTATGAGACACCAATGCAGAGTTAGGTAATGCTAACACCCAAGTTCCATGAATGGGATATATATGGAATCACAGAATGATTTATGTTGGAAAAGAACTCAGTTATCATAGAGTCCAACTAAAAACCCCATATTGCCAAGTCCACCACTAAACCATATCCCTGAACATCACATGTACATGTCTTTTGAACACCTCCATGGCTGGTGTCTCAACCACTTCTCTAAGCAATCCCTGTTCCAATGTCTGAATAAATTTTTCCTAATATCCAATCTAAATCTCCCCTAACACAGCTTAAGACTATTTGCTCTTGTCGTATCACTTGCTAAGTGGGAGACAAGACCAACATCCACCTTGCTACCTCCTTAGAGGAGGTTGTATACATATATATGTATAGGTGTTTATTTCTACTAGCAAAACAGGCGTTTTTAATGCTGGTGGCCTACAAATGTGAAATACCAACACTTGATAAGCAGTCTGATTTTTTCACTTAATTAATACAAAAATACTTGGGACAGTAGTTATTTCAAACTGAAGAAATCAGAAGATTTTTTAAGATGGACAGGTTCCAGTATTTCTGAACTATAAAGATGGGAGTTGAAAGATGGGAGATGAAATAACAGTTTTGACCTAGACTAGTATTCCGAAAGCAATAAGATTGCATTGTATATATTTCCAGTATCCGTATTGTTACCTCATTATTCACTGAATGCATTCCATCATGTCAAAGTTCATTCCTAAACGTCATGACTAAAACAGAACACATTATTTATTTTTTTATTTCTTATCTGCTTGATTTTCTGAACGTGCCAACATTCCTTATCATTCTACATCCAGAGACTACAGGAGAAAAAAAGTCACTAATGACTGAGAAGTGCACAGAAAGAAAAGAAACCAACCATTATGCTCTGCTCCTTCACCTTTCATGAAAAGAAATAAATCTAAGCTAGCTATAATACCTATGCCCCTTTGAATTAGTATTTGCATTAAGAACAGAATATTAAAAGTATAAAAAGCAAGGAAAATAAATAAAATACATTGTAACATAATAAGCTTCTGCTGTGTTGCCACAACTGTATGCCAGCATGAGATTTCCCAAGAGGTAGTTTTATTTCCCCCATCCTAACATCCCTTTTGACAATCCACAAAACCAAAATAGCAAATAGTCTCTTGAGTTAACCATTAATGCAAGCTATCTGCCTTTACCTTCAAAAGTTGAGACCACAGGATCACATGCTTAAAACCTTCTCTGATCTTTTTCAATTTAGAGACAAAAGATTATTTTGATGGAAAAAGAGTGCCTTCCCAATATTAGGTAAGGTTGGAGCTAATATAGACTACAGAAGCCCATGTGCATTCCTATAAACACATTTTCTTAATAATAGATATTATACAACTAAAATGCCAACATAGAAAAACCACATTTTTGAATTTTCATTTCAAGTACTTTTTACTAGTCTAAGTTGAGCTTTTAAACCACTTCCTGATAGTTTAGCAAGCTAAAGAAATGCCAGATTTAACATTTTTCTAACCCTACACTATAAAAGAAAATCCCAAAAAACCAAAAATCCTCCACCCCAACATTAGTTAAAATTTCTTTTACTATGCTTACATTGCATATTTACTTAAAATTACCTCTAAATTATTCATAGTTCCCTGCATCTTGAAGAAAAATATGAAGAAAACTAGAAGTGGCGGATTAAACATTTGTTAGTTAGCTATATTAGAGATCAGGCAAACAACAAGATTTTATATTTCTAGTCCTAAATAATGTTAGCGAGTCTTTGGAGGGATTCAGTTCATGATCCAGCCAAAGCATTTTTGTCATCTTTCATTCATAAAGAAACCATGTACTGTGGCACAACTGGGTGTATTCTTTAATACATGTATGCTGGGGTTTTTTAGGTTTACCATCTATTTCTATGATCCAGCATTTATTTTAGGTATTTATTATCAGCAGAGAAACAAATCATGGTTAAAATCAGTTAATTTTACCTTTTTCTCCAGTTCTTGTTTTACAAACTCATATTTCCGTTTTAGTTTTATATTTTCTTCCTCATTCTGTGTTAATTCTTCTGTCAATTTATCACACTCAACTTTTATTTTTTCCAGTTGTCGACACTGAACCTTGACTCTGTTTTTCTCTTCCAAAAGTTCCATCTGATGGTAAAGGGAAGAAAGATTACAAAGTCACTGTATGGGTTATTTTAAAACACACCCAAACTCTAAAACTTTAGAGTTTATATAGTTGAACACTATTGCCAAATGATAAATGTAAAAAATTAAATTAAGTTCTACTAAGTGCTATTACTTATCTGAACATGGAAAAACACATCACAGAGTTGCAGAACCATACAGTGTTCTAAAAGCAGAAAATAGAAGTCTCAGGTTCTTCATTTCAGCTCTGCTACACTCATCAGCTTACATCATCCCGAGAAGCCTAGTATTTATGCAGCTTTTCCATTACTAAAATAATTTGGAATCAGAAAGTCTAAAACTCATTTAATTTCAGGAACCAATGCTAAATTTATATCTGTAAGGAAACAACAGCAAAGATTTAGTATTTTTCAGCTCTAGATTTGTGGGGGTTTAGTGCTATTACTTTGTACGATTAATGCTACTCATGAAACTTTGCAGAGAAAAATGAAGAAAACATGTAATGAACTCAAAAGCCCCAAAACAATGAGTAAAATAATGTTTATGTGTTGTCAGTGAAAAAAATAATTTACTGAAAATGAAAGATTTGAGAAATGCTCTACAATATCTAGAAAATTTTAAAAAACACAACAAAGAAGAAAATTAACACACACATTCCTCAAAACCAGTTTCATATTAGATGAAGTGTGGGATGCAGTTAAACACAAAAATAAACTTGCAAAGTATATTTCTTTCTGAGGAAAAGCAACAATTCTATTTCCCTATTACACTACAAATGCAACTTCTATGAGGAAGAAGGGTAAGGAGAGAAGTTTTATGAACTAATTTAGACACTAGATCTAGACGCTAATTTAGACACTAAATGGATTACAAAAATTCTTCCAAAGGACAATTTGAGAAAGAACTTTGGCATCCACAGTCTACAAAGTCTTAAGACCACAAAGACAAGCCTGCAATGCCCAAAACATTTTCTGTGAATACAAATCAAGTTTTCAGTTCCTACTAAAGGTAACTGCGTTATAATATCTATGCAGATGGAGACAATCCAAGAAAAAATCCCTCACCTATATTATCCTTGAGACACAGAAGAGAAAGTTAATACTGAACTTCCAGTACAGACAAGGTAGATACGACTATAATTTAATTGACATTTATTGAACCCAAATTCAACATTTAATAATCTTCAGGAAAAAATGGATGGCACAATTGGAAAATGTATAGAAAATAATGTAAAAATAAATATACACATACACACAATTTTATATGTATAGATACATATCTCTATATAAGTTTAGATTAAAGATTAATAATTCAAATACTTCCATACTGTCAGGCAGCAAGAAATTTTGTGTCATCATTCTAAGAAAACAAGCATGTTTTTAAAGCAAATTAGGGTATGTGTTAAAATTAGGCGACAGATCCAGAGTTTCTGAGCACAAAGCCAAATGGGGATCACTAAGCAAACCACTTGAATTCCTATGCCTACTGTATCAACCCTTTTAAATACCAAATAGGACATCAAAGAGGCATTGGTTTGGAATGATCTAGGATGTTCTAACAGAAACCAAATTAAAAGTTTAAGCATCAGAACCTCAGTAATGAAACAGTAAACCTTCTTAACACTGGTATCTCAAAAAACTCTATGTTCTTCTCCAGTTCTCTTGCATCATACAATATTTTTATGGTACCTTCCCTACTACCAAGAAAAATCCTTAACTACTTAATAATTTTTCAATCCAGTGCTGCACTACAGAAAGCAAGGCAAAAGTCAGGCAGAAAGTACCATACAGAGGAGGCAAGAGAGGAAAGAACAACTAAAATCGGAAGTCACTTCTTTTTACAGTCTATGCAGAAGTTAGTTCTCTAAACACAGGACTCTCTACCCTTGATTTCCTGGAAGTAACTCATAAATGCATCCTCTAAGTTTAAGGCTTTGGATTCTACAAAGATATTAAATTTCCCTTCACTCCTTCAAGTCTCTCTCAACTGACCTTTATTTTTAAATCTTTAACTATCTTTGGACAGGATATGTATATTCCTTTCCAAAAACAGTTACAAAGGTTGGACACAGCTGAGGCATAAATAAGATCAATTATTACTGTAACAGTAAAAGACAGCTGGTTGCTAGACACAAAATCTTAGCAGCTTGAAAAAAAAAGGTTAAAAAACCCCAACTTTTTCTGTTGGATTTCCCTAAACACTATTCTAACAATACAATACTTTAAAAAAGAGGGGGGGAAGATAAAATGCATGTTAAGTTTACCTTACTTTGGAAGAAAAGTATGTCCATAAAATTGAAATCCAAATGCAATGTAATGATGAGTTCAGACAAAAAGTAACCAAATCACCTGCAGGATGACATGTTCTCATCAGATCTTCCTAAAGACGCATATGATTTTCGATTTTGTTTCATCTACAGTCTCTTAATCAAGAGAATCTTGTGCATTATCATTGTTGCATTGTTATAAAAAATTTGCCTACCCTAGTATCTTGGAAAATTCACCTCCCTCAAACCTTCTGCTCTTAAATATATGCCAGTTTAGGATTCTGGGGAAGTCATGGGACTATAAATGAAATATCAAAGTGAATTTTTTTAATACTCTGTTTAGGTTCAACAATCAGTAAAAATAAAAAGGTCCTAACTATAGGATTTGCTGTTTCATAGAAAAACAAAGTCACAATCAACTTATTTTTTCTTATTAGCATCCAGAATATACTTTCCTTCTTTCCACTTGATATCAAATATAAACTCTTAATTTCAATGTCATTGCCAAAGAAGAAAACACTTTTGGACAGACCACTTAAATAATGATATACACACTAAAAATTAGGTCTCCAAAGTTAAGCACTGCTGTCAAAACATTTGATTTTAATGATCCTTCTACTTACAACCACCTAGGGGGTTTTTATTGCTTTCTTCACTTAAAGGTTTCTATGTTACCAATTGCTTAAGAATTATTATTGAGTCATGAATGATACATTACATAACTAAACACTGCTCCCAACACAGATCCCTGAGGGACACCACTCATCACTGCTGTACATCAGGACTCCATCTGGACTCTGAGCCACTGACCACAATCCTCTGAATGTGACCATTGAGCCAATTTATTATCTATCTAACAGCCCACCCATCAAATCCATCCCTCTTCAATTTAGAGAAGGATGTTGTGGGGCACTGTGTCAAACACTACAGAAGGCCAGATAAATGACAACTGCAGCCCTTCTCTTATCCCCTGATGTAGTCACTCCATCAGAGAAGGCCACTGTGTTGGTCAGACAGGACTTGCCCTCGGTGAAGCTGTGCTGACTGTCTCAAATCATCTCCCTGTCCTCCATGTGGCTTAGCATAGCTTCCAAAAGGTTTTGTTCCATGATCTCCCCAGGAGAAGAGAGAAGGCTGACAGGTCAGAGCTCCCACAGTCCTCCTTTCTACTCTTTTAAAAGATGGTGTCCTGCAGTGACTCTATGGTACAATGCTTCCCCCTTTCCAGTCACTTGGGAATTCACCTGTCTGCCACATTAAAACATTACAGCATCATAATTTCCTTTTATTTTGTTCATATGTATTTTACCATTTTTGAACAAAGATTTTAACCTAAAACTGGTACTGTAATACTTTTACCCTGAACTTTAAACTCTTACAATGGCTTTCAATAACGTGTGTTAAGTGCTTTAAAGCCCATGCTTTATTACCTTCATCATTCAAGGGCAGGGGCTGTGTGTGGAGTGTGTGGGAGGAGGGGGAAAGTCTGACAATGGAATTCTTCACAATGAGTACCTTTAGCATTCTAATTTGAGCCTCTGCATCATCTTTTTCTTGTTTAAGGATTTTCGTGAGTTCTTGAACATTTTGTTCATGTTTGATGTTCACATTCTGTAATTCTGATCTAAGATCTGCCAACTCCTGTTGGTGAATTTCTCTTTCCATCTTCAGCTGCCTGCTAGCTGAAATCATCTCTTCATGACTAGATTCCTGCTGTTTCTGGAGGTCTGAGAGCCTCTTAAGTAATTCCTTTTTGGCTTTCTCCTCTTCTGCAATTCTGTTTGTTAGTTCCACACGTACGGTGCTTAAATGTTTTACATCTGCTTGCATTTCCAGGAGTCGTTCTTGGTCTTTTTTATGAAACAAGTTAATATTCACAAGTTCTGTCTTCAAGTGTTCCTTCTCAGCTTGCATTTGATTTTGTAGAAAGACTTGATTTTTCAACTCATTCTCCAATTTTTTTACAGTACCTTGAACTTCTTTGATCTCTTCTTCAAGAGATACCCGGTGTGACTCCATTTCATTCAGTTTTACCTCTTTACAGTGGAGAAGTTCTTCCTGCTGGGCTCTCTTTGTAAGCACATCATTCAGCTCTTTCCGCAGGTTTTCTATCTGGTTTATAGCTGAGAGAAGCTGACTTTTAAGATCATCTTTTTCTTTAAGGGCCTAGAAAAGGAAAAAAAAAAACCTATTCTGAGCTGAAGTAATTAAAGACAATTGTTGGAAGGATATCCTTAGACATCAGGAATGTCTATGGAACAATTAACATATGTAAGCAAAAATATAAAAATTTTGCTTGCTACGAACTCAGTTCAAGTGTACTCAGTGTTTCTTTAAATTTACACACAGATCATGTGCAATCTCAAACTTGGACTTAAATTATATAACCTTCTAAATAAGGATAGTTCTGGTTAATTCTCTGCTTCTCATATTCTCTCTTTGCAGACTGACAAGTGTTTCCTTACTGGTTCCTCCAAATAGCAAGATGGAGAAAATGAGGTAATAGAGTAATGCAGCAGCATACAGGGATGACTACTGGACATATACACCGTGCCTACAGTCCATTCCATATGCTGACTTATTTTGTTTATTTTCTAAAATATTACCCAGAAAGTATACTAACTTTAACTTATTTTTGAAATTATGCCCAGTAGATGAATTAGTAGCAGTTGAAATCTTGGTTCACTTATGCATCAAAGCCAAGAAATAATGACATCATCTCCCAAACAGAAATCAATCAAGTAAAATAAAGCAACAAAAATTCCACAGTTTTCCTGGGATCTTCAGGGCTTGGGTGTTTTTTCCAACATTGATATATTTCATGTTAAAATTAACACAGAATCACAGAATATGTAAGTTTTAAAGGACCACAGTGGGTCATCTGGTCCAACCTCCCTGCTCAAGCAGACTTATCCTAGAACACAGGCACAGGATGGCATCCAGATGGTTCTTGAATAACTTCAGTGAGGGAAACTATGCAACAAATTTGGGCAATCTGTTCCAATATATCAGATTCTTTATACTGACTTCAATTTTATACTAAATTTTACTGAGCATTTTCACCAATTCCACAAGCAATGCACATTTCTTATGGATATAGCAAAATTACTTGAAACAATCCAGGAAAAAAAAGGCAATTAGGGTTAAAAGTGTACAGTTAAAAATAATAAAACAATTTGCAATTACATCAAGAACAAGCAACACAACGCAAAATGCAAATACAATAAACTGAGAACACGGACTGATGACCATCATGGGTTTTTCCAGAAAAAAAACCCACCAGACAAAAAGACCCTCCTAAACCTATCTTGTAATTCTACTCAAAGGATTTGGCTTAAAAAACCCAAAACACCACCAAAAACCAAACAAAAACAAAACTCCAGTAAAATTTCAAACTACAACCCATAAGTTATTTGTTGTATGTTTTGTGTATGTTTTCTACATTACATACTTTAAAGAACATATGTTTCAAAAGATGTCAGAAACTCCACTGTCAAACAATATTAAGGACAACTACATGGGCAAAACTTCAACCAAATTATCCCAGTAACTTCAAAAGAATGAAACCTAAACAATCCTTCTATAGCACATCCATTGTCTGCCAATATTTCAAAAATCTCAAAATTGCAAGCTATGACTGCAACCCTATTTTGAAATTTTTCCATCAACCCTTTGAAATCTTCTAACAGAAATCAAAGACAACAAAACTGCCATTTCTTCCTTTATTGTTTTTACAGATTTTTGTCTCAGATGTTAATTGTCTGTATTTCAAAGCTAGTTAAATTATCTTCATCTAGTTACCTCAAGCTTATACTAAATGCTGTATCTAGATTTGCACTTTTTTCTCCTTCACAATGACAAACAGCTTCTTTGTTCTTCTATAACTTAAAATAAAGAAACTTTCTTCACCAGTGACAATTACCACAAATCTGTTGGCAGGATGGTCACAACTTTAAAAGTAAGAACAAATTCTGACAGCATTTCTTAAATGGAGCTTAAGCCAAAGTTTAACCACTGTATTTAGCATGTGAATATACTTGCCACATCAAAAGAGGTAAAATCCATATCAAGGAATCTTACATAACAAAGAAAATTTCAACATGGGCAGTGTTATCAAGTGCCTCTATAAAGACCAACCTATGTCTTTACAAGAACAGTGATTGCAGAACCTTTTCGGGAGCTACTGCTTCTTATTCACAATTTGTCTCTACTTTTTGCCTCTCATTTGTCCATTTGACAGACATCCATGATTTTGAAATTATTCAGGTTTTCTGCCTCTCCTTACAACCTCCATTTTCTTAGGCCAGAGTGACCAACTTCTTAAATGTTTGAGAATCTTACTTTTCCAGACAAGTGCTAGGGCTAACAAATACACGATTACTATAGAATTAAGTGTTGGAACTTGGATAGAGGAAATAATAATAAAAAGTAAGGAATATGATAGGCAATAGGAGAGAAACAGCAACACCAGCAAGCACAGTTTAGATTTTTCTAGAGTTTATTAATTTCAACTCAGTAATAGCCCCATTGTGACTTCTCCTGTGTTTTGACCATGCTCATATTCATGTACCAATCTCAGAACAGATCATTGGATCAAAAACAACACAGGATTAATAGACATCCCATACTGCATCCCATTTAGCCCTTGAAAACCTCAGTCTTTGAGCAAGACAAAGCAGAGGATGGAGCCATCTCAAGCCCATCACATTCAGTAACCTAAACCGGATGGATGCCATAAGAAAACACGTGAAGAGAGGGTACAGCACTGTAAAACAAAAGCCATATAATATGATAGACTGCACCAGCAGGGCATGTAAGCCAAGATAAAAGCTCACCGCATAGAGTTAAGCACTATATCAGCCACTATGGAAACAAGCAACGTTTGATCCAGCCACTGGAAAATATGGACCCACAGACTCATTGCCAACAGAATGGTGGTTTCTACTATTATTCCAATAGAGGATGATAAACATTAGCATTGATGTGAGTGCTTGTCTTTAAAACAGTGTCAGCAGCTGAACAAATAAAGGAATAGTTCTAAGTCAAAACCCAAAAAAACCTATGTTTTTTCCTGAGAAATTCTAGAGGAGAAAAAAGAGAGGAATAAATGGTCTGCCATACAGAACAAAGACAAAGGAAAAACCCAAAAATGTTACACAATGAATTTTCAAATTGATTTTTCAAAGAAAAAGTTCTGAAAATTATAGAGAAGAGCTCCAGAACTTAAAGCAGAAAGCAGTTTAAGTCACACTTAGCATAAACAAACTCCTTCTCTTCATTTTTAAAACAAAGGGAAAAGGTACCAAAAAACATCAACCAATCTTACCTGACTATTCTTGTCCATCAGTTCACTGATAGTTTGATTTTGCTTTTCATTCTCATGATCCAACTTCTTACACTTCAGCTTCCATTGGCGGATGGTTTCCTGGGCTCTCACCTTCAAATCTTCTCTTTTTTTCTCAATCTCCAGCCTGAGTGCCTCTGAGTGCTTGAATTCAGTGAGATACCGTTCTGCTTCCTTGGTACTCTCTTCAACCTGTTGAGCTAACTCAGCAGCCTGGAGTTCAGTTTGTCTGCGCCCATTCTCACAAGCCTTGTAGCAGTTCTGTATCTCCTTTAGCTGGTCCAGCATTTTTTCCTGCTGCTTCTCCCTGTTTTCCAGGTCAGAAGTTAACACCTGGAATCATCATAGCAAAATACAAACATTCTCTAAAGATATGCAGTATGAAACTTTATCAAACAACATACAGCAACATTAAATCACATTTTTATTAAATATGAACAGCATAAAGATCTTCTTGACTATCAAGGGAAGTCCTCTTAGCCCAGAGAATCTCTCCCTCTGGAATGGTAGAGAATGCCAACACAAGACATAAAATACATACTAATCAATTTTTTCTGCATTTGTTCCTCCTCTGGTTGTTCTTGTTATTTTTCTGTACTGTAAGTTTGAGATCAATCATTGGCCATATATTACACACTACACAAATAGGAAATAAACCCAATAGTAAGACATAAGGTGATTAATGTAAACAGATGAGAGGAAAAGGAGAACCAGAAAGGACAAAACAACATTCACCACAACCACTGGAATTTATAGTTTATGAGCTAGTTGTTACCCAGTTTTATGCTGGTTCCCTTTATGAAAATAATGTGCTAAATAAATTTATACTTGATAGCACTAAATACAAAGAGAATACAGCAGCTCAGTAAATGCTTCTAGAACAAAGACGTTTGAAAACGTAGGAGGCACACATAAGCCTTTCAAAACTGAATTGAAAACACACCTTTTAAAGATAAAAGATGCTGCATTTCTCAAATCATATTTCTCTGAACAGTCTCATAAGAAACTCAGGAATAATATTGACCATACACCTTCTGAAATGACATGCTCAGAAACCAGTTTTTGAAGGTACACTAGCAAAAATGTATTTTACTGAGATCATCACACAGAAATTCACATTAATATTTTGCATTTTGGGCTTATTTAGACTGTTTTCATACCATTCAGCCTTTTCATTAATGAAAGATAAATTTGACAGACCTGATCTATAGCCAGTCAAACATATTATCAAGCCTCAGGGGATTGAAATATTTTAAAGAGGATTAGATTTCAGAATGACTGAAAAAAAACCCAGCAAATGCAGCCTGAAATAAACAGACTGCAATGCAAAATGGACAAGGGAATCTGTGAAAAAATGAAGAACTTTAACGATAGATATAGAAAGACAATTTAGACAAAGATACTTCCACAAGGCTGGGGAAAGGAGGGAGAGTTGGGTTTGTTGGTAAGGGCTTTCTCCTTGTCAGTTTGGGGTTTTTTTTCTCCTTCCAAACCAGGCCAACATCTCCTAGGAGGCAGTAAACTGTACCAATCTCTTCAAGATAGTGTTTGCTGTGCTAAAAAGATAACCAAATCAAGCTCATAAGCTATAACTAGAAAAATTTTAATCAAAACAAGCTTAATTTCCAATGAAAACAGATTACAATATTTCTTTAAAGACAAAGATTTAAATTGAGTATAGCAGAAATTAAAAATAGCCTCATAAAATACAATCAGATATTACATTTACTGTTCCACAGATTTTCTAAAATGGGTCATCATTTTTTCAGTCATGTGATTACACATGCTATTATCCCTTCCTATTTTATGTCTTTCTGGAGACACCATAGAGGATGTCAGACTAAATTGATGTAGTACTCGATGTTGCACCATTAAAAAATAGTTATATAGTTATAACTATTTAATAGTTATCTATAAGTTCCCCAGAGTACACACTTCATTAACAAAACTACTATTCCCACAAACTTTTTAATGAAATATGAGTCTGATTTTAAACACAGAAAATAATGTTCAATTAACTGTAAACATTCCTCTTATTGTGTAGAAGTAAATCAACCTCCAATTTATTGATTTACAGTATAATAAAAAGAGGAACATTTGTTTTAGATAGTTACCTTGAAGCACAACTAATTTATCAACATGAGCTATTTGCATGGGGAGGAAAACTGGATTTTGACATAGATGTACCAATATGAAATTACTTTTAATATTTTATTTTTACCATATGTGTAAATTAGATAAACCTTAACAAAGAGTTTGCACTTTTCTTAAAAGAGTTAAGCCAGCACAGACCCAACAGCTGAAATCAGGTAGAAAACAGCTTCACAGCAAGTCAACATTTCATTAAGCCAACCCTGTAAAGCAAGAGAACAGAGGAACTATCTCCACACTCTGTTTCTGTATCAAAACAGGAGACCCAAGTGTAGTGATCTGTGCTTTTGAATTCCTAGTTATGTATGATAAATGTGAATCTCTGTGTTAAGCATGAGTGCAGTTGCCAAAATTCTTTCTGATCTAAAAGGGCTTCTTTTTAGAAGAAAAAGTAAAAGTAAATTTTAGTGAGAATATGAATCAATATTTATAAAACAGAAAGACTTATATTACTGAAGAATTCTAACATTAATTAAACATATCAATAATTTTCCCTCAGAAAAACTGAAATATTTTGACAAACTGACTGCTGTACTGGGCAATACTGTAAGAATACTAACACCAAATCCAAATGAAGAGTAATTAGTAAATCAAACAAGTTCCCAGGGTAAAAGAGTCAAAAACACTCCAAAGAGTCCAAAAACACTTATGGAGAAAGTAGGGTATTGCATCTTTATGATTTGTGTACTCTGCTTATTTCTTAGTTGTAATAGTTCAATCTTAATAGTTAGCCATAACAGCCCCGTATCTATTTGGCTTCATGCAGAAAAACGTATTTATGGCAGTTATATACATTTGGAAGATCTCACAACCACTCCCTTACATAAACTAGAGTAGCTGAAATAAATATTCAATTTTAAAACTAATTTAAGATTGAATTCACTTCTAAACATGAGCTTAAGAATACGTTTTAACCTTTTTCATCCTCTCCATTTTAGATCACACTGTGATTTTATGGCAACTGTTGGAGGCTAAATGTACAATTCACACAACTCAAATTGTTGCAAACAATGACATTTTAATAAATCAAAAGAAATTTCTAGTATCACATGTACATCAGAGGCAAGTTAGATTCTCCCCACGAAACAAAGATAAATCACACCCAAGTCAAACATGACTGGTCACTTCCAACTGGGAATCAGACTATCTGACAGGAGCAGCTGTTAGAACAGGCTTGACAAAATGCTTTGTTAGTACACAAGTTTAGAAATTCACATCCTTGCATTCCTTGATGTCTCATTAAAAGAAAAACACACTAGTTATTTTCCTGTTACTGTCCCTGTAGGAGAAAGGCAGTGGGAAGCAGATAAGAAGTACAAAGTATTTTCTGTTGAGAAAATGAGGGAAGTCAAAGATTTCTAACTCAGAGAAATGACAATGACCCCAGCTGAGCACTATTGCATGAGTATTTTCAGGGCAGGAAATTAGTATTATAAAATCATTCTGACCCTTAAGAAAGCATGTTCTACAAGCAGAAGTTTGAAATAATTTGTTTTATGTGGGTTCTTAGCCCATTAATTCCTGTCACCAAAATAGTTTCTCAGGCACAACAAAATAAAAATCCAGAATGTTTTCAGTTAGTCATGGGTTTTATTGACCAGCTAGAATACAAATGCTGATGGACACCGGGAAATGAGTTCTGCTCATCTTACCCTCTGCAGAAACACTTTAGGTCTTTCTAAGCTTATTCAGTGATCAAATTTCATAAAGCATGTAGGAACTTAGTTTGAGATGGCCATTTTTTTCCAAATGTAATTTGATATATTAGTTTGATTTAAATCAGCAGAGAAACTGACAAGGTAAAGGAGCAACAGAAGTAAACTGAGGAGTATAGTCCTGTAAATCTATGAAAATCCATGAAGACAAAAAAATAAATTCCTACATTTGAATTTCCAAAGTGTTTGCAGTATCATTTCATAGATAAGTATCTTCATCAGGAAAATAAATACAAAATCCCTTGCTTACAGAACGCTAAAATACAAAAAGTGAAGTCCTTGACTACTGAATTAATACACATAGTTTTGCAAACAAACTCTTTTCTCCTGACAATTACAGAAGACAGAAGAAAATTGGTACTGTTCAGGCATTCTACTATCAATGACAAATCTAGACAAGAACAAGAAATATAGAAACTTCCCATCTTAAATAAGAATGCTACTGTCTACTTAGATCTCATTTTATGGTCAAAGTCTTCTAACTAAAATTCCAGTACAAATGGCTGCTGCTATCCTTCTCATAGATAATCACATTAAACATTATGATATGCTTACCATAAAGAAGACTACTATTACTTATGATTATATTACTATATTGAATTTAATTACTAAAAAAAGGGAAATTGTGACCTACTTTTGTTATTCTACTACACTCTCTCAGAGAACAAGGTATTTCAAGTTTTAAAGTTGAACTTCAGTTCTGAGGAATGATGAAATGGGGAATAAGAAAGTAAGTACTACCTTATAAAAGTAGTTCCAAAAACCATTATTAACAGTAAGTGCTGATAAGATCAGATCAACTTTTCTTTCCATGTGGGAAAGAGAAGTAATCCAAACCATGAAATCATAGGCAATAGCAAATACATTTTTTGGTATTTCATGGCACAGAAAAAAGTTGGCATACTCAAATAATTTTTCAAAGTTTTTACACAATAAATAATGAGCATGACAGTTACTCTTAGCTTCAAAGTTTAATCCATGATATATCACCTAAAGTTAAACAGATGAAAAATTATTTAAAAAATAAAACACTATCAAGCAAAAACCAACAAAACCCACCTTACCTGTATGTGCATTACAAGCTGTGCTTTCTCCTTGTCCTTGCGCTCTATACATCTCTTCAGGTCTTCTACCTCTGACATTACAGCACTGTGATTCAGCTTTGCTTTAAGGTCCAAAATATGTTTCTCTAGATCTTGCTTCTCTCTCTCATATTTTTCAGCTACTGTAAAACAGTAAGAACAGAGCAACACATTCAGTAGAAATACAAACTCATGGTATATTAATTTTATCTCAATTAATTTCTGGCAATTTGTTTCTCCACTTGAGACTATTCTACAACTACTGATTTTCATCAAAACATCTGTGAAAAAACTGTATACCTGTATCATAAACTAATAACATTTTAATAACAGAATAAAACAGTACTTTTCATCTTTTTATAGGGGTTTCCACTCTTCCCCCTGCACACAGCTGCTCTCCTCAAATAAAAAGCCAACCAAAACAACCAAAGCTGCAGCAAAACTGAATAAAATAAAATAGGATGGAAGAAACAGTGGGCAAGTTCTGGTGTAAATGAAATTTGGCCATCAGCTTCAAGGCCAAGTTTTTGTCTCACCAGAGTAATACCTCCCAATTTGAAAGTCACATTATCTGCGAATTTTATGTCTGAATCCTGAAACTACAACCAAAGATTTTGATAAGAGTAAGCTATAAATTCTCTCAATCAGAAATTCAAAGGTCTTAAGTCATAAATAACTACTAGAGGCAAAAGGAAAAAAAATCTCTACTTGTCTTCTACGCATATATCTTTGACAAAACAGGAATAACACAGCAAGGTGAAACAACCAAATTATATAAATGTATGCACGTATTTTAACAGTTACCTCACATTTTTATTTTCTTCATATTTTTAAAACTGTTTTGATTTATAAGATCAATAGGAAAGTTAAAATATGCTTTTATTAATATGAAAGGCATATTGTTTCAAATAAACTACTAAGCAGATACATTAACATGATTGGAGAAAAAACTATTGAGATTATTATTTTGCATTATACTTCTGAAGTTAAGCACATTTCCAGTGCTCTGTATGAGGTTTGTAAAACACAGAGTCAGGGGTGTGTTTTAAAAACCGAGATAATTCAGAAGGTGAAGTACAAAAATACGACAATATGTCATTAGCCAAAGCAATTAAATAATCCCATAGACACTGGACTCTAGAGTAGAGTCACTATTTCTCTATTACCTTGAGTAATACAGTGCTATGGTAATAAGAAGAAAGTCATTAGAGAAAGTCTGTATCTATTTGATTATGTTTGAAAAGTTTAAATACAGATAGATAACGCAATTAATTGCAGACCTTGCTAAAGTGGTAATTTAATATGCAATTATATCTTGAAATTGTTTAAAGCATTCATCTTCTAAATAAAACTATTCCAACTCTAAAACTCTAACATAGTGCAAACAGAAGCCCTGACTGTATCATACAGAAAAATTTTCTTACCCATTCAGGGACAGGTGGCTTAGAAATTCTACCAGGAAGTCATCAGCCTTATTAACTACCTAATAAATGATTCCTATTATGATTTTCAAGATGGCAGAAATCAAACTGCAAATGGACTGAAATGCAACTTTTCTGGAAAATTTTTACTTAAAAATAATACACAATTTTCTTCTGTAAAAACACTATTCAGTTTGCTAAAATTGTCTCATTTGTTTTAACCATGCAAATTAAAACATTGTACCATAATGCACATAATGTCATTGCTATTTGTCTATTAATATTCAGGTGCCAATACATATTAACTGAAATCTGAGGAATTAATTGGCTGGTTTTGTCAAAGCAATAGAAGAATTAGACTGCAGCTCTAAGATAAAACTAATGTCCATGCCTACGAACTAGCTTGAAGGTCTCCAGTGCAAAATATTAGTTGTACCTGCTCTAATTCTCCTGTCATCATCTTGTACATCCTGATAGCTCTGGCGACGCATAGCAGCATATGAGATTTGATGTTGCAATTCTACACGGTCTTCTTCTGCTCTCAAAAGCTGAGATCGAAGATCCTCAATCTAATATATGCATAAACATCAAAAGTTTAATGAAAAACACAACAAAAGTAATAAATACCATACTTCCATTAAATGCTAAAAAAAAATACTACACACAAAAAAACATTTATAAAAATACATCTTGAGAGTACTGCAGATGGTAAACAAAAAGACAAACTACTTCCTACAGGCCACAATTTGATTATTCAAAATTAAAGGAAACAATTTATGTTGACCACCGATGAGCATTAATTTCTCTAGACCAAACAAAATGCCACCATATTATATGCTGCAATTGTCTTTTTACATAGCTAGTGAAAACGTCTGTACAAATTTAATAAACAGTATGTTTTATTTAAATTGTACTCCTTAAAAACAGAATGTATATATTCATAAGAAACACAGGGGCTATTCATGATTTTCCTTTCTATCATATGTAGCACTATACTATACTATTAGAAAGATGACAGCGTGTAAGAAAATAGAGAAAATCCAACATGCTCAAGTTGAATTGAAGAAAAATACCTCTAATTCATATTACTCTCTATTCCATTCACAATTATTTAAATTCAAAGCTGTAATACAGCTAACTCAAACTTCTGTTAGATACACAAGTCAAACAACAAATGCTAAAAGATGAGAATGACAATTGCCCCCTCCCTAGTTATTTTAGTATTTTTTTCCAACCCCTCTAAAGGAAAGATGTTTAGGAGAAAGGACTTTTTTCTAAAGTTATATTCCAAATTCCTACAAATTTTAAGTTTAATCATACATACATCAATAGCTATTATTTTAAGCATACTTTAGATACTTTTTCAGGTATTTATTTGCTTTTATTGCATGTTACAAAGTAGCAAATACTTCTAGGTCATTGATTTATCTGATTACACCAATTATAGCACATGCTTTGCAGAACAATGATTACTAATACAGGAGTAGTTCTAAAGCATATTATGAAAGGAAATTTCACATAATGTGTTTATGTACTGAAAATATACCATTATTATTACTACTATAATTAATACACAGGAACATATAGTCATAAAAGTTTGGAAAGCAGAAAAAGTATAACGAGCTCAATCCACATATTACACACACTCAAACCTGTCTTCCTATACCTCATGTCTTCCTTCATGAAACAATTTTATCAGAGTATGAGATAAGAATATTAAATAAAAAGACTCATACACAACCTAATATGAAAACCTTAGGATTTTTACCACACTAAAGCAGTTACCTGATGCAAAAGAGCTTCTCTACTGCCTTCAGATTCACTCAACTTTTTCCGGGACTGCTCCAATTCCTGCTCAAGCTTTCATTTCAGAGGATGATGAAGAAAAAAAAAGTAATGTAGGTATCATAATATAAAAGCGTATTTTAATATTTAATTTTGACACAAATTCATCTATAAGCATCTATCTAAAAATGTGGTATAAAACCAGTATTTTTGTCCAAAATTTCAAGCAAACCTTCATTTGTACTAAACGCCTGCAATATTTATTTAAATTACATAAAGAGAATTTTACTTACAGGCTATAATTTTTGTACAATATTCTAGGTCATATAAAGATATAAAATAATTTATATCACCCAAAACAAAAATCACAAAAGCAAATTTTTACTGGGTTTAAAGTAAAAAAAATGGAAGATAAGTTTTAACAAAGTTTCAAAAACATTGTCCCTAGATTTGAAACACAGTTTCAAACTCAAAATTAATAATGACTTAACATTTTAAGCCACCTTTGGTAAATAGTTTATTCCTAGAAGTGTTAAAGATGACATGCATTGGCAGAACTGTAATTGGTAAAATCTGTGGGGTTTCTGTGTTGTGCAAGAGGATGTATTTCAATTATTCTGGAAACAAGATGACTAAAAACTGGAAGCACCCTAAATTTCATAAAACTGAAAGTTTTCCTAAAAACATAATATTCAAAATGTGTAACCAGAAACAGTCATCAAACTGATGACCATGAAAAACAAAACAAAAAAAAAACACGAAAGCAAAAGCTTCAAAATATTTTTTGACTTCTATAAATAGTTCAAAGATCCACTTGGAAATAAATAGAGGTTTTGACAGAAGAAATTGTTATTGTAGAGATAGCAATCTCAAGGAGGATGTTGAAAGCCTGGCAAATGGGCAAAGTAAACAGGACCAACATTAAGGGAATGAAGAGAACAACATAACGTAAAACACTACATAAAACACTACACTACATGAAGACTTAGAATAAAGGGAGATACCTTTGAAAGATGCTAAACTTGATGCAAGTGGAAAAAAAACCAGGGAAAGCGTAACACAACCCTAGCATCCTACTAGAATAGAAATACAAGAAATTTTGTTTTCTTCGAAAAGAAAGAGTGAAATATGGCAACAGTTCAGTAAGAGTATTAATAATAACTAAGGTGTAAAATAGCCAGCATGAGTTAGTTGCAGGGATGAAGAAAAGCTGCTTTGAGCTGCTGCAAATAAGCAACAGCAGACTACATACAAATTCAGAGACAAAATATATAAAGAAATAGAGGATAATGCCCAATTTATAAATTTTTCTGCCTGGAAGGATGGAAGAGTCATTAGAAGTAACATACTATAACTGAAGAGCTTTGAAGGAGAGACACAAGCGGAGCATAGCTATATTCACAGTTCCTCTGATGCAGAAAATAATCCCACAACTTGAATTCTTAAAGAGTAATGTAAGTTTTGTTCTGCTGGTTTCTCAGAAAAAAGAAGCATATACTGTAACAGATGACACTATACTACACTCATTTAAAACCAAACAAAACGCAAAAAATTAAGTCTTACCTGGTGCTTTTCGCTTTCATATTTCACAAGTTTGTTTCTCATGAGTTCTGTTTCATCTTCTTTAACATCTTGCTTCCTTAAAACCTTTAGAGGAGAAAAACATATTGCAAACTTCATCACGAAATTTACAGAAGCCATCATTCCAAGGTTGTTAAAATAAAGAATCTGCTGATGCATTTAAGAAAGAAGATCTAGACAAATGCTTTCTGTCTGCATCTAATACATTTCCATGTAAAGCCAATGTATATTGTTATGAAAAGATAAATATAAGTTCATGCATACATAAACACACCCATGCAGAGAACAGGGACAAACACAAAGTCTAAAGCAGCACTAACATCCTTCCGATGTATAGAGCTCCAGACTCTCAAGCTGACCCCAAACACCTTTAGATTAAGGTCTAAAAGGCTCAAGAGATCCCCTACAGATTAGTTGTGCACATACAGAGAAAAAGAATATACTCTCTAACATAAAGTGTGCATGTTATGAAATTCAATGCACTGTAGTCAAGAAAACACTACCATAGGGTTGTGTGAGAAGTCAAAAGAAAAAAAAAGGAAAAGGTTATTTCTTCTGAATCTGGACAGAAGCTTAAAGCCGTAGAACTACAACTGAATCAACTGAAACTTGCCTGATCAAAAACTACCAACACTGATGTGCCCTTCCTTGACAACAATAACAAAAAAATAAAACAAATCCATGGGGACTTTTCCCATTCCCTCTCAGACTGAGGTATCTAAAATCACATGTGTACACTTTATAAACCATCTTACAAAAATAAAATGCATTAAATATCACTTTCAAAATCTTGTCCCTCTGCAAACCAACACTATTTGCAAAACACAGCTAATCACTGGCAAAGGAAGTATTAGACATGACAGACATACCAAGTTTAGATATCTCAAGCTATGGTAACATCATTGGGTCATTTTAAATATCACTTGGAAACATCAGCTGAAAGAGATCAGTAGCCATATACTGATAATTTGCCATGAATTTCTGTAACTGTTTATAAATCACAGTTTTTATCTGCGCAACATGACCAAGCATTTTTCACACTAATCACAAATCAATTAATTAGGTACCTGAGCACAAATCTTTTTCTTTCATCCCATATTTTGAAGCATAAGTACATTTATTCTTTCCATAATTAATCACTAAAACAACAACAGAACAACAACAAAAACACATAGCCTTTCTAGAAATAAAGTTCTTTTTCCCAGTCTGTCATTTCCAAGCAACATTTTCATTTTGCATTTATAGGAGAATCTCCTCCTATCTTCCTTGAAATCTGTCCCTATAAATTGTGCTATTTCATTCAATTTTTGAACATTTTCTCCTCACTGTACACTGAAGAGCAATTTCAGTGTATGGAAACAGAATACAAGATATTAATCAACTTCAGTGAAGCAAGGCATTCAGCTTTACAAGTTTTGGCTTTAAAAGTAGCTTTCTGGAGAAAATAAATGGCTTTATATACTTACCTCCCTCTTACAATCTCACCTCAGAAAACCTAAGGGTTTCAGTACAGTTTGGATTACTCTTCTGCCTGAACAGCTTACATTAAAATCTGAGACCATGGAAGACATTAATCATGACTATGCCATTGAAAATATTATGCCACATAAAGAGTTATACTTTTAGTCATACTGATGCCTAATCAGATAATAGAATACTGTAACACATTTAAGGTAGTTTCCTAAGTATTCAGAGATTTAAATATATCATTCCAGTCAACTATAAAACTCAACAATGTACACATTTTACTCAAAAAGGCTCCTGGGAGAAGTCCCAAAAAGCAACATGAACAAAAGCCTAAGAATGTCTCTTCAGCTAATGCTGTTTTTTGCATTACCCAAGTTCATTGGGTTTTTGTTTTGGATTGTGTTTCTTTCTTTGTTTATTTTCAATGACCAGAAGTATTGGTTCAGAACAGCCTACTTGGAATATATGATGTCTATTAACTGAAATCGACCATCAGTTTTACTAGCAAAAATAGAAGCTTTGTTATGACAGTCAACTTTAGGCCAACTTTACTCTTGGCACTAAATTAATAATTAACATAGTACCAAACATGCATGTTTTAATGTACAAATTTGGCTAGAGAGGTCAGAATCCTAAAGAAAATATTACAGCTGGGCTGGATTCAGGAATACCAGTAAAATTTTCAAAGATTATTCCTGCTGAAACCAAAAAATGTCTCTGCATCAGTAACACATCCTAATTCCCAAAAGAAACCATGGAAATAAATATGCCATTTCAACTTCACTGACTGATATTCAGGCTATTAAATAGGAATAATTTCAAACAGAAATGCATCCGTTACTGTAACTGATACTATAAATATAACCTTCAGTTTTATTTTCTGCATATTGTAAAAACAGCCCGTAGCCATCTCATTTTAAGGAAAATAACAGCTCATATATAGAGAGAGATATAGACAGATACCCCAGTGTTAAAATACTGCAAAAAAGAAGTAATGTTACAGTAAATGAAACATACTACATGTGCACTACTCAGACCATGAAACATGCACTGTACCAGTAGGTGCCAGGGAAGCAGTTAATCAAAATGTCATAAGGAAATGGAAACACCAGGTCATCCACAGCCCAGACAAATGTCAACTGTTACTAACAATTCAGAAATTCAGGTAAAAGCTAATTTTGTCTCGCCTCCTTTCTGTACTCCTTTTTAAATAATATTCTCATATTGTTTTGGGCGACACTCGTTTTTTCTCCACTAAAGATCACTATATAAGCTTTCTCTTGGGAGGGGTAAAAGAAAAAACCAAACAAAACAAGTAAAGATCCAACTGATTCTTTGATTTCATTTGTTGTCCCCAAAGAAGGGGTTGAGGAAGTCAAATGTCAAAAATGGGAACTAGGAAAAGCATGCTAAGGACAACAGTTCAAGCACACACTCTTCCCTGATGGCTCCCAAAGAGCAGGCAGACACTGCCCTGAGAACATGAAGCACCAAGGAATGGGAACAGGCCTGCAGTCAACAGGATTCTCCTACCAAGATCCTCCTCTGAAAGCATTAGTGTCTGGGTTGGTCTGGAAGAGACTGACAAGGTTGATGAGGCCTTGAAGGAGGCAGGTATATAGGAGGCCACAAGAAGACAGAGAACTTCCATGTACAGAGGTCATCACAGCATGGATTTGGGAAGGACCAGCTACACGTTCCACTGCCTGCTGGGTGGTCAGCCTAGATGAACTTCTGATTTGACCAAGGAGAGCAATTCTTACAGGTCTTTATAAAGAGTTCACTAGCATAAGACAGCATTAGAATACAAATGTAACTGGCATACCTCATCCGCATACACAGAGCATCTATTGAACCCCAAAACTTCAAAATCATAACTTACTGCTTCATAGACTAATTTTTCTTATACATGACGAAAACTATGGGAATGATTGTGAAACAACTCAAGTTCAAACAACTCAATCTTTCCAACATATGATAATCTTTCAAGAGCAAATCATAACTTTTACAGCAACTTAAGCCTACTAACTTTCTTAGGGTTTGGGTTTTGGTCTCAGTTTGGTTTTGCTGTGTTGTTTTTTCTTTTTAAATAAAACCAGACTTTTTGAAAGCTGTGTACAGACCACAAACTGAAACTTGCTCTTTCAAAGTGAGACTGATCAGTAAGTTTTTCATACTATCACAAACATACAAGCAGAAAAGCCTCAAGCTATAATTTAAAGTAAGGCAAAAATGTACCACATCCTAATCTGAATGAAAATACTTTCCCTAACTTACTACATTAGTGATTAGCATGGCTCCAAGTATGCTACCTAAACATACCAGCCAGGCAGTTAACAAGGGACTACTTAGCTATTTCAGTGACATATGTATGAGACTTGCTCATGTTCCAAGCAAGAGTCAGATTCAAACTACAATCAAAACAGAAACCATTGGCCACAGGTGGCATAGCACAGAGCCAAAGAGCAAGTATCAACAATGCACTAAAATATCCAGGTGGCTCAGAGCACAGATCAAGTTTATGTTTGTCTAAAGAGATCAGTGATAACGATATGCAAAAAACAATATTCAATAACACTTCTGACCATCAGTTTACCCCACTCTGTCCACCAGCTTCTTGCAGTTCACGCTATTTGTAGAAAGAGGCAAAGAGAATCTAAGTGTACAGTTGCACAAGGAGAAAGTTATAAAATGCTTCCTGGCCTACCCAAGTTGCTAGCTTAAGACGTAACTGCAGTCACTGCCTCACCACAGTCAGTGGATTCAAAAGGTTCAAAAATGATGATTCTGTTTACCTAAAGCATGCCAAGCATGAACACACGGACACATTTCACCAAAATCCTGGAAGCCAAGCACAGAATTTTTTAAAGCCATCCAGGACATCCAACACACAGAAAAGAATGCAAAGAAAACATTTTTAAGAATGATACTTGATCTTGTTTTCGAAAATAGATGTAAAAATGCAAACAAAAAGTAAGAGGTGACGGTGTCTTTATATTCAAAGAAAAAGAAGCACTGAGGTATCTCTAAATAGTTTCCATTTACACAACAAATGCAGTTGTTAAAGCAATTCACATATACATGTCAATACCCTCAGCAAGAAAAGAATATTTGTTCTTCTTTCTAATCAGAAACATGCTTATATCAGGAATATAGAAAAAATTAAGATATACAATTTGCATGAATTTGTTCGCTAATTGCTATTTTCTAATTTGCAGTAATTGCTGATTAAACGTACCAATACACACTAAGGTAAAACAGACATAATGTGTGCAGAAAATAGTTTTTCTACAACTACACACAGCACAGACAGATTAAAGATTCAAAACAAAAATGCAAATTCAAAACTTAAAGATACAACATTTTATACGTCAATATTTCTTAATGGTCAGTATACACGTAGATATCTTCCTGATTCATAATCAGTCTATGATTATAGTTATATGTAATACTACAGTACAAATAAGTTTGCACATTATACAAAAAACTGAGAGAAAGAAAAGACAGACAAGAGAAAGGCCAAAATAAATGTATCATCATGTTGTGTTAGATCCTAAAAATATATAATTTAATAGTTGTAATTTAGGAAGGTGATTCGCTTAAGATGGTAAAACACTGACAAGCAGTGGTCAGTTACAGGCACTGCACTTCACTGAAAAAGAAAGCAGTTAATCCTCACAAATGTCACACAATTTCTTAATTAGAGCAACTACTGATAACACACAAAAGTAAAATTTGTTTTTGTTTGAAATGTGCAACATGCAAACCAATGAAAAAATTATATCATTAAACAGCCACAAATGCTTTAAATAGTATTTCTTTGTAAATCATTCAGACCATATTAATGACAAGAATTCAAAACTCAGTCCAAACACTACCCTCCGTTCCAGAAATGGTACTTGGGAAGCATCTTGGAGAAATAAATGAAAACAGAAGGAGACTTCAATAGAACATTATGCCTGTGCAATGATTACTGTAAGACTGAGGCCATTGTCAGATTTTAGAGTCCATCTCACTCACAATTTGAATTACAAAGACAAGAAACAGAATAACAAAATAACAAGCTCAAAATTATACAGAAACATTTCATCCAAGTAACAATTGTAGCAAAATATTTATTTACTTTATTCTCACAAGGCTACGCAGAAGTACACAAGGCAGTTCAAGTACATGCTTTTTAAAACACTGCAACTTAAACTGTATTTTAAAAAGGGGCTCCTCAGGAAAAATAACTTACAAAAATAAAGTAGAATTTACAGAAGAAACTACTAAACCATTTTAGTTCACAGCTGGACATCTTAGGGGAATAGAAGGTCTAGGATGTACTTAGTATTTCATATTCTTTTTGCATGAAATTCAAAAGATGAGCTATCAAGAATAAAGGCACCCAGCCTGGAGGCTCATGATCACATAGACTATGATCATTCATATGACCTATGAAAGATCATATGAAAATTCTTTGAACTACATTTGAACTCATCACATTTTCTTTCTAAGGAAACTATGGCAGTGTCAATGTATCTTTAGAGAATACAAGGTATCATCCTTTAAAAGGATAAAATAAGATTGTTCCATTCTGTAGATAACATTATCAAATCACACCTATACATTGCATTAGGCATCCTTTCCCCAGTCTGAAGACACAACTGAAGAATCTAGAAGTGGACATAGGCATATTAAAGAGCAATGAAAACTGTAATTCAGTACTCTAGTTCTTTTCACCCACTAGGGCATGAACTGGAGAGAAAATGAAACAATAAGTCTTTCTAAAATACTGGCAAAAGGATTCCAAGCCTTTTGATAAATGTTACTTTTTATCTATATAGAAAAAAAGCATCTCATCCTCTAAAATATGACATCTTTGAACAGACTATAGCTTTACATGAAATACGTAGCATCATGAGCAAGGTCCCTCAGTATCGCTGCACAGTATAAAGCCTTCCAAAAAGTTATGTTGCAAACACTAAGAGTGAAAACCAAGGAATTTCATATTTCTTCTCAAGTATAGTAACCTATTGCACAGATAGAGTTAACATTGCAAATCTTAAGTGGAGTGAAATAAGTAACACTATGTTAAGACACAGATTTTCCAAGCAGCAGTCAAATCAAAAAGAAATAAGTATTTTTCATATGTTTTCTAAAACAAGAAAAAAAAAGCTAATACCTGTCTCAAATTTTAACTTATATTCTTAACATTTCTATCTGTCTTCTAAACAGTATTTTTTATTTCATCAGGTATTGTTGAATAAAACTGAAAAGCAATGAAAAGTTGTCTGGCCACTACAGAGCTTCAGACTCCTTGTTGAAATAAATTAAAGTGCTCATTTGCATGAGCAAGCAAAGTTTACCTTTTAGAAAATAAAAACCTTTTAATTGAAAAAGCCCAGCTAACAACTTGCTTTTTTTTGCTTAGGATTTCAGGAAGGGCATAGGGGTCAAGTTCTTAGAAGATTTGTGGCAGTTACCAAAAAGGTTGAAACATAGTCAAGACAATATAATGAAGGACTGAGACTGTGCTTGGTATTATCTGGTCATCAAAACAATGTGAGCTGGACTGAGAGTTAAAACAAGTGATGAGCACTTTTGCCGATTTGACAGACACAGGCTCACAAACGCAACTAAATCCTAAATACAAGGGAAGCTTTCGTTTGCATACCTCCTGTAATTGAAGAGACACATGGCCCAGCTGGTCCTGGCGCCTTTCTACGAGCTGTCTTTCAGCACGCATTTCTTCTTCTATCTCCTGAAGTCTTCTCTCTACCCGTTCTGATACCTTCAAAAGGAAAAAAATACATGCTGTAGGAAATCAGCGTGCCTTTTAATACATGTGAAAATATCAATGGCAAAAACGTAACCAGATTATGGGGCAAAATGAAAACAGAACATAATTTGTATTTTTATTAAAGAAGATCTAGAATGGTAGAGAAAATAACTAGTTATAGAAGTCAGTACTCCAGAAGTATCAGGCAGGGAACCAAACTGTTATCTTGCTAGCAGTATTCTCCTTTATGTGTATGCATATTTTTCTCTACAGTGGTGGCTCTACTCAAGGGTTAAATATCTTGTTATCAAGGTTAGAGCAGCCTAATGTGAAGTTGCAACACAAAAGTCTTAGCTTCCCTGTCACAAGCCTGATGAACCTCTGGAAGGACATTTCTTTCACATCCCCAGCCTGCAAAACAGACCAATGTTTTCCTCTTTCATGATCCAAAATCTGTGAGTAAGAAGTAGTAAACAAGAACTAAATAATTGAGAATGACTGTAATAACACAAAATAATTACATCACTTTAAGCTTTTCTCCCAGTATTTTGTGAATTCATGTAGAAACTAATACAAACAACAACAGGTGTTTATTAAAGCAACTTGGATTATGAACATAAAAGCTCAATCAGACTAGAATACTGGAATTACTTCACTTTTGCAACTCAAGCTGCTAGCAGACAGCACCCTCTTGAGGCAGCAAATTAAATTTATTTTGTTAAAGATTAGTAAGATAAATACTTATGTATCATTTCCTCCCTACCTTAAAACTAATTACTTTAAACCACTAGAAAGCAATATATCCATTACCAAATTATAATCAGATAAAAAGAGAAAGATGGAGATAAAAAGAGATAAAAAAATAAAATACCATTCAACTATTAGCTTTTGATGTATGTGGAGGTGAGTAAGTCCTCATCTTTCTCTGCTAAGCACACTTCTATTAGCACTAGGCATATGCCCAGATAGAAAATTTTGCCATGAGCAACACAACTTATGTAGTAAGTTTTATACATCAAGCTTTCTTAACGGTAAGAGAAGTAGTAACACAAACACAATTAAGGCTACACTTATGATCAGGGCTTCACAAGGCTTAATGAACAAAACACTGGTTTTCTTTACAACAGAATACATCTCTCTGAAAACACTTCTTGTTTGTGCAGCCACATGAACAGTCAGCTTACAGGAATATTGTATTTTTTTCCTAAAGCCATCAGATGACTGATACTGTGTCAAACCACACACTTCATGAAGTTATGAAAGCTTGGCAGCCATAATCCAGAAAAATTACCTACTAAAAACTAACGTATAATAAAAGATAAAGACCACATCACAATGTTTGTTTTGACAAGTACCGCTTAGCGTTACTTCTCAGAATTCATAAAATACTCCAGCTAGCAGAAACAATGTTACCATGTAGTAGGAACAGAAAACAACACTGTCATTAAACTTGTTATATCTTTGGTGAAACCAAGGAAATAAGTCATCTTTTCCCCCATACATATCTAAAATAAAGAAATGAAATAGTCAAAACTTTAAAAAAAAATGTTAAAAGATAATACATATCTAAAATAAAGAAATGAAATAGTTATCTTTTAACATTTTTTTTAAAGTTTTGACTATGTGCTTCTGAAGACAGAAGCTTTCTTAGCTCTCTCATGCACCTTTTTTCAATGAAGCACTGCCTTAATAGCTTTAGTGCTATTAAGCACTAATTTAGTGCACTAATTATAATGCACTATTAAGAAAGAAAAATACAATTTCGACTTCACAGAAGATTTAAAAGTAACATCACCCCCAAAGATGACATTCCAAAGGAGAGTTCAGTAACTTTTTCACTGTCATGGGTCTAGCATGCACAGAAGATAATATGACATAAAGGCATCACTAGACAGGCTTTAGATTCCTGCAAAGTTCAGATTTCATTACAAATTATCACTAACTCAGAACAAGTAAGAAAGTAACTTTATGAGGTGATTTGCCTTGCCTGTGACTTGTCAACTCACTCCAGAACACAATAGTTGTACTATTTCTAACAAGGTATGGAAATTTCAGTTACAGACATAATCCTCTTTAAGAAACCAACCAAAAAAAACCCCACAAGCAACACAAACTGCCAAAAAATTTGAAGCTACTTAAAGTTCCTATTTGCTTCCCATACTTTGTACATTGGTATGGTATTGGTAACACCTTGGCATTTCAGCAAGGCTTTAATCAGCCACAAGAATTATGTTCCCTGTTTTTGTAGCCTGTCTGACCCTTCTAAGATTGTCACAGAGCCTGTGGCATACAACAGTAGGGATTAAAAAAAAATTAGTAACAATTAATTTATTAAGTAGTACATGAAGAGTAAACTTAAAAACATACTTGTCTTCCTTTGTCCCAAACGACCTTGACTCAGAACAACATGAAAGTATTCACCTCTGACTGTTATCAAAAATCTTAGTGTAGACAAATGCTTCACCAAAGGACAGTACAAAGAATATAGAGGCTCTACACAATGACATTAAATGCTAGCACTAAATTACTGCATTCGGAACATATCAGAATGTGATTTCAAGTATGCATTTCTAGCAACACAGACTATCTGAAAAATAATAATGACACTAGAACTGTGTCTCTACATACAGGTTTCAGGCAGCTTAATCTGTTTTCATAGATTTTACTGCTATCAAAAAGTTCCACCCCTCCCCCACAATTAAATAAAAAGAACAGAATGTCCTTTTTAAAACTAGGGTGACATTTAAGTCATGCAGCTAAATATAATCTCGTGGAAGATGCTGCATGCTTACTGTACAAAAAGCACCATCCTATTTATTGAATTTCTGCCCTGTTTTTCAGCTTTTTGTAATTTCTAGTGCAAAAGTCCTGCTAATAGAAATCTATTTCAACAGATATTTTCTGCTGTTCTTGCTATGACACGTTTTATCATCAATGCATACTCAAAACAGGAGTATTAAAATCACAAAAAAAACATAATTTTTTCAGAGATATATCCTTAAATAATGTTAAACTTTTCCCTCATGGTAAATGATAATATGTGTTATACCTTTTACAAGTCACCTGCGCAGCACCGAAATTCCTCATATCAGATCTTCTGAGGGACAGTTCATTATCTGACAATAATCCCAGCCTCTGAGGTATCATAACCACAGTAACTCCACGTAAGACCCATTTCACTTGACTTTGTTGTCTTCTTTCAGAGACAGTTCTACCATCATTTTATAACAGCATAAAGGCCATGAAGAGTACTTGACTAGAAACAGGCATCCAACTATGCAACCTTCAATGTCATCTGTTTTTTATATTGGCATGGAAAAGCTCTCTTTACAGGTAAAAAATGGTGCTTTGATTGTGATGTGTGAATCCTAAAATACTCAAATGCAGCATCAAAAAAGCTCTAAAAATCATAAACCCTTATAAAAATAAATTCTGAAGTAGTGACTCAGAAGAACTGTAGTGACTTAGACCATTATCATCACAAATCTACAAACAGACAATTTTCAAACAGCCCCAAATATACCAAACTGTAAGAATTTAGACATATGTCTCTAAAAAATAAAAGACTTAAGGACACTAAACCGAAAAAAAATGTTTCTACCATAAGCTCATCCCATGACATTATCAAGATTTCAAGTTGACAATTTATTGCCAAGAATCATACAGCAGAATATAAATACAAGGATGGCAATGCTTGAGGTGATAAACAATCCCAAGCCTAAAGGCACTAAGGACAAAAGTTCCTGAACAACTTTGCTTAATTCAGAATTTATAGTCATTGGTGCAAGTGAGTTGAATAGGACATAACACCTTTTTTCTCAAAACTTCCTTATTCAATCTCATTAGAAGAATTCCTAAATACATACACATACTAAATGATGTCAAATATCTACAATAACAGACTCTAGTTTCTACATGCACTCTAATCACATGCTTTGCTATGCATACCATGAGAGTTATTTTTATTTGTAATATCCAGACTAAATCCCTCTTTTTTGCATTTACCTCATCTCACTGATTTTGCCAGCCTCATCAAGTAATAGGAGATCACTAGGCTTTGAACAAGGGCAAGGGATCCACACCTAGGATCAGAGAGCCCTGGTAAAGCAGCAGTACACAATGATGCTACCACTGGGCTATTCAAGTGATGGGGAATTGGCTGGACACAACAGTCCATTAAGTCAGAATTTTTCGGCCTGAAAAGTAACACTCTGAAAAGCCTCTGAAGAAACTGAACAACCTCCCAAATTAAAATTAGGGATGAAAAATTAGATTTAAAATCCAAACAAATAAACACCCTACAACAACTAACAAAAAAACCCAAGACAAAACACATCAACCAAAACACATAAACACAAAATAACCAAAAAAGCAGATCACCAACAAAGCGAATCTATTTTGAGAACCCCTTGCTATAAGATAAGATCATAAAGATATGCAAGTTATAACAAAGACTGGACAAGTTCCAAAAAATAAATCCACAGAGGGAATATTTCTCAGTACAGAAAGCAGACAGATCACTTCCAGACCAAGAAGCTCCTCACAAGTGATTAGACTTCTTATTGGACAAAATTATCATTAGATGACTTTCTGTTCTTATATCGTACAGTAACTTTCCACTTTTTGCCTATTCATCATACATGGCTAGATCCTTCCTAATGACCTATTTCTTCTGCAAACTGAACCCGAGCTATTCTTCTATCTTTTCCAGGAAGCCTTTGAATTAGTGGCCTTTTTTATTTTTCCCCTCTTTCTTTTTTTCACCTCTCCTCTTTCCAGTCTTCTTTCCATCTGGCTTTATGATGTTCTTCATAAAGTCAGTAATCATCAATGAGCAGAATATCACAGGTGAGTTCTTACTAGTGCTACAAATAATCATCTCACTGCAGCTTACTGCAGCATTTGTGTCTTCACTAAAAGAATATCAGTAAATATTTCAATTTTCATAGCTTTATTGCATTATAATGTTCCCTCCCAATAAGAAACTTACTCTTCTGATATTGCCCTTACCATTAATATACTACAGGAGACGTCCTTGCTATACCTCACCTCTCTCATTTTTTGCTTCTTTCAGGTCAGAAGTTGTAACCTTCAATTTCATATCTTGAAACCCTACTGTAGGAGGTCAAAGAGCTAGTTATTTCTTTCATTAATGAACAGACAGTGGATGCCTCCATTCCAGAGGATTGAGGAAGGTTTGTATCTCTCACACAATGGCACTGAACAGTTGTAATGTAGACAGCTGTAGCAGCTACTTTCTTGAGAACCACCTTGGTTAAAACTGAATTTGCTAATTTCCTAGTACATGAAAGAGAAAAAAAATAAGTATACTGAGAAGTCTGCTACAGGAAAAACACAGCATTTTCCAAGTATCAAGAATTCTTTATCAGATAAGCTTACTTTATCCTACCAGGCTACTAGGAGAATTCAAAATTAACATTCTAACAAAGACAACTCCATCATATTTTTCTACAAAGGATGACAAGGCAAGTCTTCTTTCCCTGATGGACCTTATCACATCAAGAACTGGTACAGATAGTGTCTCTTGAATCAATGTCCAATTTAATCTAGAAACACGAATTTACACAAGTACATTTACTAAGTTTGCCGGTACCAAGCAGCATTGTTGGATACCAACGTTGGTCCATGCCAACGATATTGTTATCAGTGACAAACATATCAGTACGGCCCTTGACAGAGAATTTAGTACCAATTCATGCAATTTTAGAGCAAGATGAACCACCTACAGGTAACTATGCACATATAACACTTGCTCTGAAAAGTCAGCTTTGCTACTAGTACCACAGTAAATGCTTACATTAAGCATACACTCAAGTCTTGTGTGTCAAGAACTACATACAGAATTCTCACCTACTAATCATTGGGGTGATTCACAACTTCCCCTGTTCCTACAGTTTGAGTTTGATCTCAGTAGCAGATCTCTTTCAGATTTAAGTAATACAGAGTGCAGTCAATTTACTTCCAGCAAATACAGAAGACAAGAAAGAAAAGACTGTCATGGCTGTCCTGCCTCCTTTGCTACATTTTGTCAGGAAGACTTTAGAGAAGTGTACAGCCCAAACAGACTCCTCCCATTTTGCTACATAGATGATAAGGATTGAAAAGAACAGGAAGGAAGGGAGGGAGGGAGGGAGGAAGAAGAAACAGTATCATCATAACATGGGAAAGCTTGTATCTTTCCAAAGGTACCTTCAACAATTATAACAGCATTCAAACCAATGCTCAAAGTTAAAGAGCAGCTTTCTCCAAGGCTGTAAATTTTGTAACAGAAAAATTCACAATACACACACCTGCAAAACACTTGAAATATACAACTTGTATATTTCAAACACCTGAAATATACAACATGTCTTGCTGATTTCATTATCGAAGGGTAACATTTCAACAACCTATAACAGCCCAAATAAGACCATGTTCAGATATACATATCAGAATGTCATACCAATCACCAACACATATGTTAAACTAGAAGCTCACATCTTGTTTAAAATACTAGATTTAAATAATCCTTTTCATGTTAGTCACACTCACCGTTTCTTGTCTTTGGGACTCAGTGAGCTTTTCAGACAACTCTTCTAGAGTCTTTCTTAATTCAGCATCAGTCCTTCATAGAAAAATATAAATAAGACAATATTCTACAGTGCAAAAGCTAAGTAACACCCATGATAATTTTAAGCAGCAACAACCCCCCCAGTATTTTTTGTACTACAGCCCATTCATAATAATTTACAGCATAATGACAAACAAGCTTCAAGTGGAAAAATCATGGTAAAAAGCATTCCCATTCCTCAAGTGAAGAAACAGAGCATCTCAGTATCAGCCAGGTATCAGCTCAACAAGTAAAAAACTATGGGCACATCTATGCAGTCCTTTCGAACAGTCCTTTCCTACTAGGAATTAACTGTCTAACTCCTGTTATTGGTATTGAAGAAAGCACCACATGTTGAGAAAGTATATACATTATGGCCTGCAGTAGAGCTTGCCCTGAAGGGACTCAGTAACAAGAGCAAACTAGGATCAAAGCTATAATAAAAGAAATCCTCTATACCTTGTCATTTTGTGTATATATTTGATAAAACTGAGGAAAGCCCAATATATTATACAAATTGGAATCAGTAGGTGTTATTTACGTTTATAAATACTGCAGCAGATGACATAAAAAAAGCAGTTCATAGTCCTGCTTTCATCTACATGTTGCACAATCACTCATTCTCCCCAACATTATTTTTGAAATAAAAGAGTTTAAGAATTTTTTTCCACACTGTTCTCCACATGGAGTTACATTCTGTTTATACCGATTTCTTCTTGAAAGCTCGCGACTGATGTCATCTCCCAGGCGAACTTGTTCACTGCTGAGATCTCGAAGAGACTGGTGGAAAGAATGCAGCTGCAAATGAAAGTATACAAATTATGCCAAGGCTTAGGAACCCTTTTTTCTGTGATATTCCAAAAATACCTATCTACACATGTGCACACGTTTTAAAAGAAAGCAGATAAAAATAACCTAAAAAATAATAAAACTCCATGAACTGTCGTTGAGCCTGGATGACTGGATGAGGCTTATGCATTTCTATTTCAATCCACCCTTCACAACATTTGCTCACTGTAGTTTAACTTTCAGTACTTTATTTGCTAAACCAAGTCTCCTAACTGTGTTTTTTTTCTCTGGTTCTGAGCTTAGACACTATACCCCCTCTTTAAGTTGATGCAAAGCAAACTGAAATATGTGAACAAGTAATGTTCAGGAGAGACATATTTCATGTTAATAGATACTAGTAATGGTAAAACAAAGTTCTGCCCAGCTATATATGCTACTATAAATAGATTACATAGGAAATTGAAATGAAACAAGCAGAACAGTATAATATATTCAGGAACTACCGAGAATTAACTTGCCCAAGACTTTACATACTCTTTTTTCAGAGCTTGCGGGGGAAAAAAAAGACAAACAAAAAAACAAAAAAAAACCAAAAAAACAAAAAAAAACCACACAAACCACCACACATCTACTTTCTGAAAAAGGAGTTTGTTTTTTTTTAAAAACCTCCCATCTTCCCCATTCAGCAGGCTCCCAATTTATCATCAAAGTTTTAGGGAGCAAATAAAAAAATGAACAGGTCATTCATTGTTCATGGGACAGAAAGTTAATACATCCTAATGCAACCTACTGCTGTCAACAATTCCATGGCCAGGATTATCATTATGAAAAACCCTAATTTATAATATTCCTTTCTTCTGTGCCCTAGATTTAAACCTGGATCTTCCACAACCAGGCTGACTGCCCTCGACATTCAGACACGGGCACTACTACCTCCCCTGTGTGATTAACCAGAAATTCTAACCTGAGCCAAGAGACTTTGAAATAACAAATTGTATTTTCAAAATGTATGTGCTAAGAAGAGGGATTTAAATGTGTTAAAAGACCATTTGGCTGAAAAATTACTTCAGCCAGAAAAAGTCAGAATGGAAATAAACAGACAGTGGTTGCAGAAAAAAGAAAAAGCCACAACTTTACTTAAGCAGTACAGCTTTATCTCTGGTGTAATTTCTACCTATAATCATGATCAATGGCTACTTCTAGTTCGTCATTCCTCAAAGCACTATACTCTTCTTAAAAAATAGTTAATGAAAAGAAAAAGCCACATTCACTCACTGAAAAGCAAGAATAAGGAATAAACCAGCAGTTATCATCAAAACCAGAAAAAAAAAAAGCTATTTGCCTATACAGTTACTTAATATGAAGAACTCTGCATGCATTGCAGGAATTCCCTTGAATAAAATTTCCAAGATATTTATGGAATATCTAGAAATAATCTAAAATAGTCCTAAGCATTTTGGATGGCTGGGAGGAAAGACTTCCATATAATATTATTTCCTTCCAAGGATTATTTTCTACACTTATCTTGGGAGAGGAAGGAATGGGGGGAGAACTAGATTGAAAAGACAATGAAACAGGGCTAAATAAAAGTCTAAAATTTCTAGTTTCCCAAAAAGTAATCTGAGAAAACTTGCTGTAGTTAAGTATAAAATTATATGGAAGCTGAGACTGATTTAATAAAGTCAATATGAATACGTTACAATCAGCTTCATTAATATTAGTCTACACAGATTCACTCAAGCAAGTCTAGCCACCCTGTCTGAAAGAAGTAAAAACAGGTAGTGAAATCTCCTTTCTACCTGTAGGATAACAGAAACACTACAATCTTATCAATTAAGGTAATTAATTTATTTTTTCTGAAGTCTGCAAGCATGTTAAGGGATATGAATTACCTGTGGCACACACATCTTCTCCCATCATCTCCCTGAAATACAGGCTCAAATTATCCCACTCACAGGTGAGACCAAGAACTAAGATGAAGAACGACCTGATGTAAAATCAAGTCAAGCTACACTAAACTAAAAGCAAAAGCACTAAGACCCTACACCATTAACTAAAGCAGAATAATCCCCTTCACAGCCTCACTGAAGGTGAATGTTAACTGGCTGGAAAGGACCTCTGGAGGTCATCCCATCTAAGCCCCCTGCTGTGGGTACCGACAACCTGGCCAGAGAGAGAAAGCCAGATAAACTTTCCCAAGAATTGTTCTAGGGAGTTTTGAAAAGGCTGAGAGAAAGAATTAAGACAATCTTGCAGCTGGTGTTTTGAAAAGTTGTTTTCCCATAAGATGGTTACCAAAAGGTGTCTTTATTAGCCAGTCATGTAAGGTGTGTTGATTAAAGGACCAATCAGGTCCACATGTGTCTGAACAATGTATAAAAAGGAATGGGTTCCTAATAAAATTATTATTAGCCTCCTGAAGAGATCTGGAGTGTCACTCATTCATCCATTCCTGACACAATGGTGACACCCTCCCAAGAGAGGGTCACCTAGAAAAGGTGACACAAGAATTTGTCCAGGTGGGTTCTGAATGTCTCCAGACAGGGAGACTCCATAACCTCACTGGGAAGCCTGTGCCAGTGCTCTGCCATACTCACTGTAAAGCTCTTCCTCACACTGAGGTGGAACTCCTTGAGTTTTAGTTTATGGCCATTGCTCCCTGTCCTGTGACTGGGCATCACTGAACAGTCTGGCATCATCCTCTTGACATCCATGTTAGAGATATTAATATGCATTACTGAGATTCCCTCTCAGTCTTCTCCAGACTAAACAGGCTATTCAGAGATTATTTTTCTTTGTCATTAGACAGCCTAAAAAGTAGGGAGATCTTTTTAATATTTTACTTTTGATATCACGACCATCTGCAGCTTTTTCTCTATAATGATTTGCATGACATTTCATGACAGATACAAGAGGTGACTACCTAATGAAAAAAGCAGGTAACAACTGAAAGCACAAATCATAACTGAAACATTCTTAGCTGCATGTTCACAATCACCTCATTTAATGTACAAGCAAAGAGTCTTTGAGACTCTTTGACCCTCAAAGAGCAAACATACTGTCCGTTTGGAACAGCAACTCCCATTAGTGCTCTGTACCTGCTCCACATTATCTGCCTCACTGACAAACCGAACACTTGCAGATCTAGACCTTCGGTGTTTATTGCCCTGGGAGTCTCCATAATCCCTGAGAGGAGAAGTGGGCACAAAGTGGCGGTTGCCTGCAGAAGATATGATTAAAAAAAAAAGAAAACAAAATTTTGTATGGGAAATTTTTCATTTTGCTTCACGAATAATGCTTATTTCCTCTTGACAATGTCCTCCTAGGTTACACTATGAACAAAACAACTACTGAATTACATATTATGCTTATAACTCTTAGCTCTTCCCAGGATTCTTCTTCACATTTCTTACCCATGACATACAAGTATTCCAGAAAGAGGAATTGTTTCTCCAAGGAGTACTTTTTCCTCAAGTTTTATTTGCCCAACCAACCGCTTTTTCCTCCATGTGAATCAATCAGAGCTTCAAACTATTATATTTCACAGCTTTTACACAGAAATTAAATTTTTAGAGCTTTCTACAAAAATACATTAAATACTACCTCTCAAAGGAATACTCCTCCCAAACATGCCTTTTCCCAAAACACAATGAATTTTGTGAGACATACAAGGAAAAAAACTACTCTTTTGTGTGTCATAAATAATTTCTGGTTTTTTTCTTTCCCACTGTTTCCAAACATCCATAATCTCATGCATTTAAAATTTAAATTCCCTTTTTGCTGTGAAACAAGCTTCAGAAGCTGCAATATCTTTTGGATTTAGCTTAAACTTGTATGTACCTACAACTCGTGCAGTGGAAAATTAATTTCCTCAGCTGAAAGAATCAACATTTCATTTAGATCTCCTGGGATATCAGCAGAAAATACTAACAGAAACACAAAGCTGGAAAAATAAACTGCATAACTTAATGCAGGTCTCCCAGATTTCTAAATTCAGTTTCTTTCAAGTCATCAATGATGACTTTCCATAAGGCTATCTCTACACATTTTTCCTAATGTCCTCTTTGCATAATACATCCATATGACATTATCCAAGCATACTCAAGCCCTTCAAGTATTTTACCTGATGTTCCTTCTCCATCCAGGTCACTGGGATATAAGCTTGAGAGAGATGCACTTCTCATTCCAGAGTTTCGTGTTAGTCGCTGGCTCCTCAATTGACCTATAGATTGCTCCAGTGTTTCTTTTAACTGTAGAAGAGTTGTAATTTATTGAAATATGAACACAAACTTGTTTTCTAAAAAGCATGGAAAATATTATTTATTTAAAAGTCATTAAGAGAATAAAAGCTATTTTTAAGCCAAGTACAACTATGAATTAATAACAGCTTTTCTTCAATATATCATATATCACATTCCTGTAATTATAGCAAAACATGCTTCCAACATTGGCAGCTTCAAATATCAAGTTTCTTAAAACATTGGTGCACCACATGGTGTACCACCATGAAAACTCAAAAGTTTATCTCCTACAACCAAAATAAGACCTATTTGCCAGCAATGCTCATTAACAGTTCTGCAAAATTCAGAAAATAACTTCAAAGAAATTATTTTTTACTGGAATTCTTCCACCAGCCCTACCTGGAATCAATTTTACATGGCTATCAAATTTCCCTAAACAGCTTTACAGAAATCCCTGTTTTTAGAAGTTTCACTTCCAGGTAAAGGAAGCCATTCCCAATTTAAGAGTACAGAACTAGCTACATTCAAAACTTAATTCTTCATTTTTCAAACTTACATCTCGTTTTTTACAATTGCATTTGTTAACTTTGGATCTTAGCCACTTGCCTTGTTACACCTTTATTTGACAATCCACAAAACATCAGTTTCTAAAGGTTCTCCTTTTTCTAAGAGAAGCTTGTAAACCATTGTTAAATTGATGCTTTACTCCTGAAGAATTATATAGTGTTGGATCTCTTTCTCTAAAAAAAATAGGCTTTCTTTTCTACACATTTGCTTCTTCACTCTCTCTACCTTCACGTGTAAAATATTCAACATTTCATATGTATCTGTTTTAAAGCAGCACCTGCTGCAGCTTGTTTGTAAGCAAATTGTAAACCTCTCTTACCCTAGCAGCACTAATTTGTTTTGTTTTCTCTAAGACACCTGTTTTCAAGTTTGTAGAAGTTTGAGTTTTGAGTTTATAAAATGAGAAGAATAATTTTAGAATTTTCATCCTTTCTGCAATTTAGAGCAAGCTGGTCAACATCCAGAAACTGCTGCAGAATGACAGGAAAAAAAGCTACACCAGTATGATCACAATCTCATTCCCTGCTGTAATTCAGCTTTTATCTTACCACTTCTTCCTGCAAAAGAAACATGTTCCCTAATACTCTATTTCAGCTACACATCTTGTACTTTGCATAGTACCTTAACAAAATCTACTGGGTGCTTATAAACCAGAGAAGTAATAAGCTTACAAAACCTGTCAGAGTTTCATTATATAACACATTAGTTATGATTTAGTATGCTCAAATAAATATTAAAAGTTTCTGTTTAAAGCTACTTAAATGCTTATGTATTCTGTCCATTAATACCACATTTTCAGCTATGAGTTCTACTAATGGAAAAAACCTAAAAGTTAAGATAAACTGAAAGTTGCTTACAGTCGTTATTGCTTTGGTTTGTTCCTTGTTGTATTCTCTGTACTGTCCTAGCAAATGGTCAACGTGTCTTAGATTTCTGTTGGTATCCTTAAATAAAAAAAGTTTTAGAAAAAAAGTCAAAACAGAAACCTCCTCTAATCAAACATTACTGTTGTCTTTATTATTATTAATTTCTAAGATGAAATTAAAAACACAAATGTTTTCTAAAGGGTCTAAACATTCAAAATCCTATTCAAGTAACCAGAATCTGAAGGGCTACAGTATGGCTACAGGGAGCAAAATGAAGAAGAAAAAAAACCAAACCAAATTCTATAATCTCAGTACAACAGTAAGACCTCAGCATAAAATAAAAATTTTTTTCAAGTTTCTGTAGAAAAATCTTTTTAATCCAATAATCTTAACATTACCTGCTTGTAGAATAGAATAGTTATCTGAGAAATAACAAATTTTTGAAGGTGAACACACTAGGTAAGGTCACTGCATGAATATTTTCTGACCAGATAAATGCCTGGATCAGATGGAAGATCTGCTAAAAAGCAGTCCATAAAAAGCAATTAGCTTAAAATTGGAATTTCAGAAGAGCAGCTAGAAAGACGTTGGACATAATCAGAATACCAAAGATTCCCTTTTAAGAAGTAGTCAGACTGTATTCTTATTATATTATTTTCTAGATTTATTATTTTCCAGGTAAGAAGTTTTGAATTTTAAATTTACCATTCTATATTGATTTTTCCCTTCTCATATATTAAAAGGAAAAAAAATGTTGCTAGCCAAACAATAAGTAATAAAACACCCACCCAACTCTAGGTATTCAGAACTGTCACCTAGAGTAATAAAACACCCACCCAACTCTAGGTATTCACCTAAAGAATGGGAATAAATTCTCCAGCACTAATGGTGTCAGGATAGCTAAGTATCTCCTCCCATTTTCAAAACAGATATTCCCTCTGCCCCCTCCACTTTTTCTTGCTCTCTTAATGTTTCTCACAGTGCTTTTTCACATCTAGAAAATATTTGAAATGTAAGCTCTCTCCTGAAGGAACTGACCACTTACATATTTATCAGAAATTTTGAAATTGTACACAGTACAAAGACAACCAAGACAAGGCTGAAAGTTTTTGCTATAAAATTTCATGCCTTTTGTGAGAATCTAACAAAACTGATTTGCCCTTACTCAGTTTACTAACTTTATAAATAGTATTACCCACCACATCATTGTTTCTAACAACATTCTATTACTGTCTGAAATAGCAGCTGCATAAAAATGCAACAAGCCACGCACTTTCAGCTCAAAAGCAGTATGAATTATTTCCCAAAACCATCTTTGGTTTGCACAGACAGCAATGTTTCCCATCTGTACAGTACACTCCCCAACTTCAGAAATGAAAATTTGACCCTGTGTTACAGAAATGTAGGCTCTACAAATACTTGAAAACTGTATTTTGTTAACAACCTGCAAAGTGCTTGCTAAAGTATGGATCTTCTCTGTAACTTCTTCAGCACCATAGTTCTGAGCTCTGCTGTGGGATGCTCTCAAGGGCCGCCTTCCAGTCCGACCCGTAAATAAGTTGTCTGAATCACTGGATGAATCTGCCATCAGTATCTTGAAGCCTAGGCAGGAAAACCAGAAAAAGTAACATGTGTTAATTCCTGTCTGTAACTGAAATCTTGCACAATATTCCCAAAGCAACTTCATAAACTCAGATTACATTTGCCTTTCTGGTGTGGCTCAGCAGGATGTACTTTTGAAGCAGATCTTCCAGCTGCTCCTCAGTTATTACCTTTGCTCACACTACGAAGCAGGGTCAAGATGCAGAAGGCTGAGCCTCTTCGGAACAAATTAAATCAAAATACGCAATCTCACTGCTTCCAAATGTTCAGTACTCATGATCAAATCACTGCCCAAAGCAAATTCTCCTCCCCAAACAGAGAGTGGATACATCAATGTTTTATCCATCTTCCTGGTCTGCAGAACCACCCTCCTTTATCTCGCACTACTCACTAAGCTGTCTTCAGAATGGGGATTGCTAAATCTCAAGGATGGCAAGATAGAAGGAAAATAGGTCAACAATCATCAGATGGGTGAAATTATTAAAAACTACAGACAGCTGTGCCTAGTATAGTAAAGTCACATAGTAACTGATTAATATAACAACCTTCAAAAGGTAGGTTAAATTGAATTTTTTTCTTAAACTATTACATACTGCAACAGTTTGCCTTAAGGTCATGGAATGACTTGGTGAAAGGAGAAATAGACTGGCAAATTCTTGAACCTCTGTAGTCAACAACAAAAAAAAAGTCACAGTAAAGATGACATTCTTCTACCCATGAGAGCTGAAATTTCCAAAACAAACCATAGATGGATTAAAATCTTATATTATATTTTATATAGAGGCAACTTGATGTTTTTCCAAGTCTTAATATTTAATTTTCAAAAGATTATATTTTATATGGAGGCAACTTGATGTTTTTCCAAGTCTTAATTTTCAAAACGTTGCAAATTTGTGTCCCCCAGACTTGGATAAAAACCTTTCAAATATGAAAGAACAGCAAATCATTGTGCTCAATTTGTGCTCAAGTACATCAGTATTCCTTATATTTTCTAAACCTCATCTTACTAAGACACATTTTTACTAACAGTATCAGAATTTGTTATTCCAGTGCCTCACTCCAATCAGCTGCAATGAAGTCTTAATAAGACTGAAAAAGACTAAACACTAACCATTGGGAAACAGAAATTATGGGATATTTTCAGAGACAAAAATAAAATAAATAAAACACTGGTACAAATAATAACATGGAATAATATTTGTTTTACTGTAATTTAGTAAAAAAAAATCAACAAAATCTAATAAAGAAGTAGACTCAACCATAAGAGGCCCAACTACTGAAAAGCAACGACTGAAGGGAAAAAAGGGAAATAAAGATTTGCAGCAGGAAAGATTAATGGGTTTATTTTCAGCTGTCCAAAAATAGGCTCATTAAGATATATACTAGCCAAAGCACAGCAGAAAGGTCAGTAATCAAGGTAAAAATAAAAGAAAGCATGGGATAAGGAGGACATTTTGTCAGAAGAAAACTTACTATTTATGGTTAAGCATTCCTCTTTGTTCTCATGAGCAACCTAAAAGGAACCACAAGAACTTTTAAGGTGAAGAAGTTGTTTCACATAAGGCAATATCCTCATTTTTAAAGGAACTGTGCAAGTTTCACTTTAGGTCAAAAAAATAAAAATCACAAAGAAGTAGGAATTTACAGAAATGTTCCATATACACATCTGCCTATCAACTGAAACAAACAAAAAAAAGCTTATCGCTTTTTCCAAAAAGCTACACTAATTTCAGCACATATGACCTACTTGACAGTAAGAATCATTTGGCTCTTACTGGTTTTTAGTTCTACCCAAGCAGATCACAACCTTTGTTGAACTGATGAAAAGCATCAATACTCAGTATTTTCCTTTCCTGTAGGAAGCAGGGCATTTCAGTTTCACTGATGACTTTTTAAGAAATCTGCCAGGTAAGAAGTAGAGCTGACAATCTCAATGTCAAGCTCTTCAGCTCAAGTAAACAAAAGATAAAGTGTACACAATCTGATTATTCCTCAAGTGTTTTATTTGTTCAGCTCCACACAGGCTAATCTATCACTAGGTAACTAACTTAGTGTTAAAGGAATGGTTGAAGCCTCATAGTTAAGACTGAGCACGACAAAAAAAAATAAAAATTATAATAATTTCAGAAAGGAACAACATGACACCTGAAAGGCCCTTTCCTTCAGTGTTTGTATTTGCGTCTGGAAAACACAGGAAGGTGATCCCATATGGCGATATTGTACCATCGTGCTTTCAGGGATCAGTAGCACATGTTATTATCAATTTGCCACACCGCGCTCCCAGCGCTCTTCAGCAGCACAACACAGAAAACGGCTCCTTGGCACTGTTCATAACCAAGTAATGCCCTCTGCAAACCCCGCTCCTGCCGGGCACGCAGGGAACGCCACTAACACCCGACTCCAGCTCTGAGAGCCTCCTGGCTCTTTGGCCCAGAACGGGGCCGGGCTCGCCGCCGGCCGGGCCTCCGGAGCGTCCCGAGGAACCCGCGGCCGCCGCACCCCGCGCCTCCCGCCGCCGCTGCCATCCGCGCCCGCCCGCCCACGGCGCTCCGAGCCGGACAGCCGCCTCCCGCACACTGCCCTGGCCGCGGCCCTTCCCGCACCCCCAGCCCGCACCGCACAGCGCTCCGAGGCGAGACCGCCCCATCCCGGGCACCTTCCGTCCGCCTCACCTCGCCGCTATGGCAACTTGAACTAGCCGCCCTGCCGCCAGCTGCCGGGGCCGCGGGCCGGGCGCCGGGCCCCCCGCAGCGCTCCATGGGACACGGAGTCCACAAGACGCGGGCCAGCCATGGAAAAGACAATGTGCGGGACTTCAACTCCCGAGAGGCTTTGCGGCGGCAGGGCGGCGAGGGCCGGGCAGGTCCCGCCTTGCTGGGAGGCCGCTGGGCCTGCGGAGAGCGCTGGTGCGAGCGGTGGGAGGTTCCGCTGTTTATGAACGTTGTTTTGTGAAACGCCAAGTTTTTACAAAATACACATTAGTGTTTACAAACATGTTAGCTAAATGACTGCGAAGAGCAGAAACAAAAGCTGTTGCCCTGGTAAAGCCGGCGAGTCTGTTCCCCTTCCGAGCAGACGGCTGATGGGGAGAGCAGCTGTTTCTTACAGGGAGCCATCTCCCTTCCTGTTGCTTGACTTCTTGTTTCCTTAAGCCACGCATTTCCCCGCTCCCAAACGTGGTATCTATTACCCTTGTGTGCAGTAAAAACGCCCCAACTATTACACACACTGCTACTCTGGCCTTGAAGAGAGAAAAGGGATAAAGAATGTTGTGACCGATGACAGGAAATGTCTCCTGGGCCTCTGCAACTTGGGCAGAGCTTGCAACAGGCCAACAGTCACTGGAATATTTGATCACCTATAGGTGAGCACTCCAGGCAAAGGTAAATGCAGTGAGCTGGGGTTTTTAATATATATTATGTCTATTGCCTCTGAAATCCACCCCTAGACAGTGACCATTGGCCTTTGAGCACAGTAATAAGCTGGGGCTGGCAATCCATAGTGTCTACCTCCATTCCTGTCCTGCAGGACTGTTTCACGGGCTCACAATACAGCAGGCATACTTGAATGCTGTATGATTACAGCACACTTCATGAATTTGAAAACGTCTATCCCAGCATTCTGTTATCGGAAGTGCTGTGTTAGACAGTAACATGACAGTGCTTGCATTTAGAGAGGCCAGCATGGTCTTCCTACTTCAGGTTAGTGGTGCTTGATTAATGCTGTTGTGCCCCTTGACTGATGCAAATATATAATACAAATACAGATCTTGGCTAAAACCTTAAAAAATTAAAAAAGGAAATACTATTCTGAGCCATTACATTACTGCATATATATAAATAAATGTGTATTGAGTCTGAGGACACAGACCTTAAGGGTAGAAAATCTAGAAGGACTACATCTATTTTAAAAATAATATCTCTTTTTTTAAGCTTAAATTTAATTTTCAGAATTTTTGCATTTGTCACCAATGATACCTTTTCATACTAAACTACTTGTCCTTCATGACAAGCCATTATTAATGTAGCTTTCAGGAGATTGTTTCACTATTTCTTTCACAAGGCTATCAAAAAAAAAAAGACACCACAAAATAAATAACTGTCCTACAGATTCATCTTTCATGGTACTGTGAAAATGAGTTCTTTTATGAACAGCTATCATAAATGCATAAAAGAGGAGAAGCGCTATGTGGTAGATGAATTGTCACCAAAGTCAGTGAGGCTTAAAAGCCATTTTTTATTTATGATTTTGTAATAAACAGTCAAACTCTTCTATTAAACATGCTGGTCTCCTTATTAGAGGAAGGATGTGCCATGACCCAAGTCAAAGAAAAGTGCAAGATCTGTCTGAAGTCTGAATTATGAGGGCAAATTCATTTTTTCCTAGAGGTTATTTCTAAGCCTGGATGCCCATGCAAGAGATGCAGACAGAGCAGAATGAAGTCAAAGATGCCTGGAAAGCTGACTTTAGATGAAGAGGCACAGGGAGTGTAAGCCTGAGGGGGAAAAATATACAAGGAGAGACATAAGTCCATAGGCCCTGGGATGCACCTATGGCTGCTGAGGTAGCTACTGACATGATGAGGGACACCAGGATATTTAATCTCTCCATTGAGGAAAAGCTGAGAAAGCTGGGCTGTCTAGCCTGGAGAGGAGAATGCTTGGAGGATCTCATCATTGTGTATAAATACTTGAAGGGAGAGTGTCCAGTGACAAGGCAAGAGGCAATGGGCACAAGCAGAACACGACTTTCTATCATCATCAGGAAACTTTTCATTTTTGAGGGTGACCAAACACAGGCACAGGCTGCATGAAGAAGCTGTGGATCTACATCCTTGGAATAATCAAAAGCTGTCTGAACACAGTTCTGAGCAAACAGCTCTAGGTGACCATTCTTGATCAGGGGCTTGGGCAGATGGCTTCCAGAGTCCCTTCCAGTCTCAATGATTCTGTGACTCAGTGATTCAATAACTCTTTCTGTCGACAAATATACCTGCCTGAAAACAGCTCTCATCATTCTTACCTAAACTAATTGCTTAAGGCCAAGAGATAGTTTCATCTTGCTCTTCTCTCTGAGCACTCTTAGAATTGACAGCCTCAGGCTTTGTAAGGCTTTATACAGCAGTACCTCCTCTTTATCCTTCAGCCTACTTGGTATTTCAATTTTCACAGTTTTTCATGGATTTTTCTTACAGTAAGGAAAAACACAAGTGTTCCTCAATATCCCATAACCATAAAACTCCAAAACTACCTTGAAATAGAAGATATTTTTTTAATATGAACATGAATTTTCAAGAACCTAGAATAAAAATATTTCATATAACTGTTCAAACACTTGATGAATGATGCTGTGTCAAAGCAGTGTGTCTAATGTATTTTTTTCTGAGAGGCCAGAAATTATTTGCAATACTGAAGTAGAAACAAGTAGGAATTGGCATATCTTCCAAGCATCTAGTATGGCAAAACATGTGAATTAGTCAGAAAAAAAAGCCCACCAAGTCTTTTAATCTACTCTTTACTGATTTGTTTTCCCAGTTTAAACATTTCCTCATGCAGATATTGCTAGATGTGGCTGTTGGTACCTGGTGATCTATGTGGAACACCGATTAGACCCAATTGCTTCTTTGTTCAAACCTGTTGTGGTTTATCTGATTTATGTATAAGCCATATAAGCAGTGAAATAATAAGTGAGAAACCACATCAAATATGGCAGATGATAATAATGTTATTTTTTTCAGAAAACACCACAAAAATTATGGAATTCGGAGCCTTGCAGTGGTTAAGGTATGTATGAGGTTTCTCACGTAAATGAGAAACTGTGGCTGTCACTAGAGGGAGTGCCTGTATCAGTGGAAAAAGAGTGCTTGTCAATTCTTGCTGTCTTTAAATTAATAGGAACATGCAGGGGTCTGTGAAAAAGAACCAGGAAAAAAAATATGCAATATACAGTGATTTAGAAGTGACTTTCTTTCCTATTTGTTTATTTGAATCAGAGCACAAGACATTCTAATTGATAAAAATTACTTAATTTCTCTAGCTTCAGGGCATACAAGATTTTGCATGTCTGTTCTTAGGATTATATTTATAATTGTGGATGTACACTTGCTGGTAATACTTTTAATACATTAACTGGTTTTAGTATATAAAAGAGGGACATTTACTAATATTCTACAGGGTTGAAAAGTTGCCAGTCACTCTAAGCTGCTAGATGCCATCACTTTTCAAAACTGATGTGATCAGAACTGTTGATTATTGTTCTTTTTGTTCTTTACTGCAAGCTTAAAACACTTGCAGTCTTGACTAAGCTAAGCAAATGCATTCTATCATTCCTTCAATATAGGTCATGTTTCTAAACCTCCTATTTTCCTTACTATCCTGTCAATAATCTTGTTTGTCTCCTTCTTGATGATAAAGTACTCCATACAACACTATAAATGCAACATATTTCCATATTTATGCCATGTGGGGTGTGTCTTATTGCATGTAGCTACTTGTGTTTTTCTATTTGGAATTCACATTCTGATCTAGAGTTCAGAGACCTCCCTAGCCTGGGGTTATCTGTAGACTTACAAATATACTCTTAGATCCCCCATCACTGGGGCTGTTCTTGAAAAAGTTGAACAGAAGGACTGAAGTGACTAGAAGAAGCCAGAGCATGGCAATGCAAGGCCAGCAGCTCCCTCAGGGCCAGGCACCAGGAGCCACAGAGGATCCTCCTCGAGCAGCAGACAGGGCCTGGCAGCCCATTCCATCCCACCAACCCCACTAGGGACTGGGCAGCTGGTGGCTTTGGGGGCAGCTACAACCCCAGGTACTGTCACCTCCTTGGGGAATTGGGACAGGCTGAGGCTGGGCCAGGATGGCAGCCTGGGTGTCAGGGCTGGCACAGCAGGGCCCATGAACAGGCAGCCCCAGTGGGGTGCTGGGGCAGGGACTGATAGCCCTGGAGGTGACACGGTGCTGGGTTTTGTGCAGGCTGGAGGAAGGTCCTTGTGGAGGCCAGACAGGGACAGTCAGGTCCATCAGTGCTCTCAGCTGGGACAGGCTGCTCTAGGAGGGGACTGCAGGCTGTGAGCCAAACGTGGCCACAGCACAGAGAGTGGCCTTGCCAACAGGACACAGTCCTGCAGCATCTCAGCGGGACTGGGTTGGTGATATTGACAGTCACAGCAAGGCAAGGAATGAAAATAGATCCAGGGTCCAGATATGAGAAGCAAAAGACACCTGGAGACAAGACTACAATCTAGGTTCAAGTCTGTCAAGGAGACAAGACTGGAGAGAAGATGAGACAAAGATGAGACACCTGGAGACAAGACTACAATCTAGGTTCAAGTCTGTCAAGGAGACAAGATGAGACAATGCTACCTTCCTCATAGGTCCCCAGTAAACGCAGGAAAACCAGTCAGCAAGACAGGGCTATGGGAATCAGGCTGGAAATGAGTTCAGTGTTTGAATAGCTCGGGCGTGAGCTGACCCAGAGCTCCAGAGCTGTCAGAGAGGGTATATGCTGCTGGGGTGGTTAGGTTGGCCAGGGCAGAGCCCTGACAGAGGGAAACAACTGAACAGTGATTGCAAACTTGTAACCAGAAAATTCCTTAAACATGCTAGAAACTACAATGCAAACATCATTTTACTTAGAAAGTAACTTTTCCTGAGCAAAGCCAGTGCCCACAGAAACACCATGTGGTTAGCAACAGTCATTTTTCTCCCCAAACTCTGTTCCTGGCCCAGAATGTGCAAGCCAAGTCTTGAAGCACAGAAAGAGGTGCATCCAGACCTGGAGCTCTTCCCAGGCTGAAGACATTCTATCTATACGTGTTCTGTCGTGTTTCCTTCAAAGCTATCCAGCCTTCAACAACAGGAGTCCCTTGCTTCTCTCATTTATGGTTCAAGCCCAGAAATCGTGTATTAAGCAGTTCTTATTTATTTTAGAGTCTATTCCAAACATCTTTGTGTCAGCTTTGCCATTTTTTTAGTACAGAACCTTTTATTGTTTCCATTTTTGTTCACTTAGAAATAGCTGGGAAGATACTTTTCCTTCCATTAACTCTTTCTGGACTATCACCACTGCCAGGGAGCTGTTGCCATGCCAAAGCTTCTGATGCCAGTATTTATATGCATGTTCCTTTTCCCTAAAAAATGAAAGGTAGTCCAAAATACTTCGCTCTCAGTGAAAGAGCAGTGAAGCAAATGACCCTTCCTCTTGTTTAGGAATCTGAAACACAATTATGATGGAGTAGCTAATGCAGGTTACCCTGTTGGTAATGGTAAGTACACCAGACAAGTGAGTATTTGGTTTATGATAACCTACTGAAATGACTAAAATCTTGGGACTACTTATCTTCCCACCAATAAATCTGTTTTTCCTTTGCTTTGCCTATACACAGTGAAACATAAAAAGTAACTCTGAAGTCAGAATAAAAGAGGGAGAGAGGCAGGCTGCCAGAGAGTACACACAAGATAGTGCAACAAATCACTCCAGCAGTAGTGTAATTAGAGATGGGATACACATCTCTGGTCTTTTCTGGCAAACTAGGTCATGTTGTGAGAAGTAAGAACATCTCTGTTGTGCTCAGAGTCATACTAGGTCATCAAAATTGGTTGTGAGAAAACAGAGATTAAGCTGGAAGAGAATTTTACTCTACTTGAAGCTGACAAGCTGCCTTTGGACAATGACAGGCAATATTGTTTGCTGGAAGACACAAATATAACTTGTACCCACTGCACCTGAAAGTCAGGTGTAGAATAGGCTCATGACAGCTAAGAGATAGGTCCAAAAGAAAACAGAAATTCCTTTGATGATACATTTGTTTTGCTAGATGGTTATGTCTGCTTTGTGTCAGCCTGTGTCAACTAAATTCAGTGATCTGCCTGTGGCTTTGTTGTTATTTAGTCAGGTTGGTACAGACACCAAAATGTGGTGGTGAGTGGTGGCTCTTAGGGCTTCAGGTGAGTTACAGATGTGAGCAGTGTGTCAGAAGGACATGACTGAACAGGGCAGAGGACAGCCAGTGTTTCTAAGGGAATTCATGCAATGCAGTGTGAAATTCTCAAGGACACTTGTAGGTGCTGCAGCTTGACTTCTCTCTGGGACACCCCAAACAACATGCTATCCTACATGAGATAAGTGTAACTGATGGGATTCCTCACTTACACAAGTTCTATCTGCTTAACATAAGCCCATAAGATCAGGATTTATATTAAAATTTCTTTATGGCCATAGTATCATTTGCTTACCTTAAAATGATGTACTGAGGGGATTTATTGCATTTAGGAAACACATACTGGTCAACTGACTTAAAGTACTTTTAAAGAGTTATATCAAAGTAGTATCTGATGTATTGTACTCAAAATGTTTGAATAACTATTGTTTGAAATGTAGCTGGAGAATATGTTTGAAATGTAGCTGAAGAATACTAATTATCCAAGAATATTGTAATCTAATTTATACTGGGCATTACATTGGTTACATTTCCAAGTTTCCTCCTCTGAAGACTACAAACATTTATGTTGACATTTTTCTTGTTGTGTACCTACTTAAGGTACAACAATTCCACTTTATTTCTGTCAAGGTTAGATTTTTTTCCCCCATTTTTTTTTCTTTGGTGAATGGATTTTATCTTGTCTGATAATGTGGGAAATGCTACTCTCTCCTCTTTTGCTCTATCCTCTCATTTTCAAAATCACTCTTTTGGACTTTCAGTGCTTTTTAAACTGCTTTTTAAACATTTAGTGCGTATCTAACTTGCAGTCAGTGAATATTTGCTTGTTGCAAAGGTGTGCTTTAACTTCATTGCTTCCACAGGTGAGTTAGTATGGTTCTTACTCAACCCCCTTCCTCCTGTTCCTTTTTGCAAAGATGCCAGCAGGAATGGTCGGGATCCGACGTTTCTCCGCTGCCTTTGAAAAGGGCTCGACGGGCCGGTCCCGCTGCCGGGCTGGGCAGAGCCGGGCAGGGCTGGGGAGGGCTGGGCTGGGCTGGGTACGGCCGTAGCCCGCTCGCCCCGCGCAGTCCCGGCCGCCGCGGCAGGCGGCCCCGGAGCCGCAGGGTGCGGACGGAGCGCGGGCAGCGGCGGGTCCCGGGAGCGGCTGCCGCGGTGAGAGCCGGGGCACTGCCGGGAACGGGCCCCGGGGCACCCCGCAGGAGGGGTGCGGAGGAGCGGGGGGACAGGTCCAGAATGGCCGGCGGGATGGGCGCGGGGCCGCGGCGAGGAGAGGGACCCTGCCCCATGGCGAGGGCGCTCAGGGCTTGCTGAGACCTTTCCTGACCCCGCTTAGCGGGGAGGCGGCGTTGTCCAGCACAGGTGCCGCCTTTCCCCGGCAGCTTCTCCCGGCGGGACAGCGTGGTCTGCCCGTGCAGCTCTGGATCTCCTCGTCTCCTCGGAGAAGCGAGGAGCGGAGCGGGAGCGGACGGCGGAAGATGCTGTGCTTCACGGTAGCCTTCCTTCACCAGTTGCTGCTGGTGCTGGTGCTGTGCAGCCAGGGCACAGAGAGGTGTCCTTCAGCCTTCTGCGAGTGCTCCGACTGGGAGGACTACAAAATCACTTGCAGGGACATCTACTTTATTCCCAGCCTTCCGGAGGACACCCAGACCCTGTGAGTACATTGGGATGGTTTAGGGAAGCCAGCTGTGAGTGTTCACACTTCGCAGACAGGAGATGCTCTGAGCTGATGTCCTATGGGATGAGGAAACGGTGAGAGGGGAGAGGTGCTGCAGATTACCTGGGCGGTACAGGACAGCAGAACGGCAGTGTGCAGACCGCGTGTGGCAGGGGGAGGTGGGAAAAGTGACTCTCAAACCTTAAAGAGCTGTGAAGAGATGGCTCATTGGATCTTAAGAGTTCTGTGAAAAATGTGGGACAATAAGTGGGCTGTTTGTGGGCGAAGTGAGCAGTAGGCTGGATTCTGTGTGGCAAGTGCTTAGGGGATGAGGGGAAGCAAAGGTAGATCAAACAAAATTTTGTGATTAAAAACCAATAGGAACCTCACAAAGACTTTCACAAAATCCTGTGTACGTTTTCAGCTTCTTTGTCAAAGCCGGAAAAGAAAAAGAATCCGTGAGAACTGAGAATCCAAGTATACTGTCTTGGAGACAGGGTACTTCAGATGAAAGTGTGGAGTCTGGGATAAAGCAGCAACTTCAGAGCTTGCCAAAGTGATAGAGTAATTCAGATAGCTCAGCCTAAGTGTTTGGTACACTATGGGCACAGTAGAAGATCTTGTCCAGGTTCCTGCTGCCAGTCCAGATGAGCATCTTGTGTCATATCTGTCAGTCAAATATTGTGATGAGACTGACATGGCACCTGTCAGCTACAGCTGAGCAGATTAATCACTCCTGGCTTTTACTTTGTTTCTCGAGGTACAAAAGTTTTATAGTCTCTATGGGAAGGTTCACTTGTAGACATAGATTACTTTCTGATAATGTAAATGAACTCAAACTCAGTTGATTTAATTGTAAGGTAAACCAGTAACAGATTGATTTGTTTATGTCTTGATAATGATTCTCAGGATTTTATATAAATAAGAACTTTATATAAATATGGACTTTATATAAATAAGAACAGTAAATTATTTGCACTTATTTGAATGCTTCTCAGATTTTTGAACACTGAAAATAAAAGCTTAAATTGGTCACTTGCCTAGAAAGAAAAAAAAATATTTGTGTTATTTCCATTATTTTTGTTTGCCTTTAATTTTTTGGATGGTTAGACTGCAGTATTTCAGTTAATAAGATTTTAAATTATACAAGTTTTTTTGTTATTATACTTTTATATACACAGTTTATTTAGGTTGAAATTGCAGTAATGTTATGACATGCACCAAGTAGTATGTTCTTTGAAATCTACCGTGATAAGTTAGAAAGTATAGCAGTTTCAGTTCATAGGAGAAAGTGCCTTTGTACAGGCATTTTAAATAGTTAATAGAAACAATGAGATCACATAGTGCAATTTGATATTTCCCTTGAAATATACTGGTTTGATGGCTGAGAAGTACCTCTCTGCATACAGCTCCACAAATAAAGCACTTTGGCCACTGGAATTCTAGTGTTTTAAACACCTGTAGTAGTGGGGGCTGTAAAATAATAAGCCATTGTTTTGAAAAGACAAAAGCACCCTGTGAAGATCTTATTTCTATGGGAAAAGTAATTAATAAAAACAACAGATAAATATTTTTCTGTTTATTTGGGGTGAAATTTAATCATGTGCACCTATTAGAGTGACCATTGCAAACTTCTCAAGATGTGTACTCCCTGCCATATCAAAAAATATTCTGGGTAATGACAATTGTGATTTTATAGTGTATGGTAGAAGCAGTAGAACATGTGCTGCATAGTCTTTTATTTGAAAGCAAATGGGAGAATTATCTGAGAAAATAAGGAAGACAGAACTCTTTTCACACACAGCGTGGCCAAACAAACAAGTAAACAAAACAAAACCCAATCAAACACAAAACCCCCACCACAGTTTTTTTACTTCAATTTGAAGTTTTCTCTCCAGATAAAGTGTGTTTATTTCTTTCTGTTCTCTTATTTAATTGCTGAAGTCTGGTGGACTGTACCAAATTCTGTAGTCCCTTGCTCTCTGCAAATGTCTTAATATTTCTTTTCCTCCATGTGCTAAATGGGAGTCATAACATTTACCTATATGTGGTTTTTGTTCAGAGTGCTTTCAGAGGCTTCAGACTGGATTATTTGCACATGTTAAGACAACAGTTAAAACAACACACAGAATTTCGTGTGAGATTATAAAGTGTGTGCCCCTGATTCCGTCATGTTTTCATCCTTTTGCTGTACAATAGGCAGCAGTTCTGAATCAAAGAAAAAGGTTCCAAAATAATTGAAGCTTCTGTTAACCTTAAGAACAAATAAACGCTTCTTTGAGGTGAAATATGTAGCTGTACATATTGCACATTTTATGTTGAAACTCTGCAATTTTCCCGAAATGCAGCAAGTTTGTTACTTTAGGCAAAGTAATTCTGCTTCTTGGTGGTAACGAGTGAACCTCAAGATTGCCAATTTCAAAAGTTTTTTGTGTGGCTATTCAGTTTTGTAGGGTTTGTAGGACTAAGAGACTGGTGAGTCTAGGAACACTTTGCCAGCTTGTGGAGATTATGAGCTCTTTTCAATGCACAGGATCTTGAAACTCCAATTAAAGTTTCATTCTGATTATTCAGTCAGAACTGTTCTCATTTCTCTACCCTACTTTAAGGGAATGAGGCAAACCATTTTTTAAAAAATGCTTATAAGAAATTCCAATAGAAGTTTATTTCTAACTCTTTTAGTAGAAAAGTGACATGAACTTAAGCCAGAAGTGTGCTTATTTTAAACTGTTATTTATTCAAATATAGTTAATGCAGGTCCTTATCCAGAATTCCTGAATGCACAGATATTGATCTTGGAGATGTCCTTTTTTCAGTATAAGATTTTTTGTTTGTTTGTTTACTTACACATACAGATCACCAAAACCTCACTGAACATTTTTCCAAAGATATAATTGCATCATAATTCTTGAATTATTGTAATATGCTTCTTGGCATCATTATGATGACATATTCAGATGGTATCACCATTCCAGCATCACCTCAATGCAATTCTTAATTATTTTCATTTATAAATCTATTTCTAGTTGGTTTTAATTATTTTTCTTTGACAATAAAACTAATACAGTTTTGCTTCTTATTCAGTGTGCATAACATCTCCTGCATTCACTTACTAAAATAATTTAATCCTTCCCTTCCCTTCCCTTCCCTTCCCTTCCCTTCCCTTCCCTGTTAATAAGGTTTCCATCCTGTACCCAGGTGCCATTTTCATATTACCATAATCAAATTTGATTGAAATTGAACAAGAGGATGTTAGGCAAGGACAGAGGAACTGGTATATAAATAGATACAAAACCAGTGCAGTCTTCAAGAATATGCTCTTTACATTAGGTACTAAGCTACAGTTCAGCATTTGCTCCAGTAAATTTGCCATAGCTATGGTACTGCCTTTTAATTAATGCCCATACCGTATATTCTGTATATTCTGGAGGTAATATAGAATGGCTACACATTTTGAAATAATGTTTTAGTTGCGATTAATTAATTTTCCAAAAAATATGTGGTTATTTTCATTTGTAAAAGTTTCTGACTATTTCTGAAGACAAAGCCAGATTTGAACCTTCTTAAAATAATTCATTATTTTTTTTACCAAACACCATTATACTTACCAAATCCATGTAACCGTTTTATCAATTGTCTTTCAGGTAATGATTTAAATAATTCTATGTACATGGCTGCAACATGTTTCCTAAATACTGTGCTTTACATAAAACTATAATTTGTCAATTCTGATGCTTGTTATTATATTTACCTACATATTTTGCTTAGAAAGGCATTGTATTGCTTCTATAATCCTGCTGTTAACATAACAACAGTCCTGCATTTGACTTACAGTAGGTCCATCAGTATGTGTTATTGTCTCAGTCAAAGTGAAATGTTAAAGCAAAAGGATTTGTTCATAATCCCAATGGTAAATTGAAGCACTGTTCTAAGGGTTCTTGAAGTAACTTACAAACTGTGCACTGCTTTACTGTACATACCCAGGCCAACTCAAAGTGAGCAGATGAACAACAGGAATGAGGGACTAAGAGAGTACAGAAACTGCTAGACCAAAATAATATCTTGTGAACGTTGAATACAATATTTTCTTTCATTCCTTATCAGTCATTGTAGTGGTAACATTTCTTGTACCTTTGGAACATTTAAATTTCCTGTGTCATGGCACAGAAAGCTATCAAATGCGAGGAACTGTACAAGCACAAACCAAAAAGATGTAGAAACAAGCATTACTTCAGCATTTTTGAATTACACACATAGTTTGCTCAACAGAAAGCAGGAGGACTGCCAGTAGTTCTGTTTTAAATGCTGTGAAGAGATTAACCTTAATGAGAATACCACACATTTTTACAGAAGACACTGGTGATAAGGCAGTAGAAATTAATTTGTATCATTTCCTTGTTTGTTAAGATGATGAGTTTTGATCATCATGGTAGCAAAAGAGCAGTTTATACCAGAGTTAGAAACTCTTATTTTTGGAGTTGATTTCAGCAGTGGTTTAACAGACTGATGCTATAAGTGTTACACTACACTGAATCTTGAATTGCTATTATAATCTGTTTTCATTACAGTGTTTTCTTTTGACATAACATTTTCAACCTGTTACACTTCAGAAGCACACAACAGCCTTCTCTTGAATCTGTAAAAGGAAAGAAAAAGCTTAAATAAAAAAAAAATCCATGTAACTACTAAGGAATAATTTACAGATTTTTTTTGCAAATAGCTAATATCGGTTTTCATTACAGTGTTTTCTTTTGACATAACATTTTCAACCTGTTACACTTCAGAAGCACACAACAGCCTTCTCTTGAATCTGTAAAAGGAAAGAAAAAGCTTAAATAAAAAAAAAAAATCCATGTGACTACTAAGGAATAATTGACAGATTTTTTTTTTGCAAATAGCTAATATCAGTGGAGAGGGCAACTTTTCATGAATCTGACTTATACAGTCTGCTTATATATTTGCAAAGTCAAGAAATGTTTGATGTTTTCCTTAACATGGGTTTACAGAACCTCCAAACAGTACATAAAAGGTGATCATATTTTGAAAATTGGACTGTCTCAGGAAGTGTTTTAAAAATGTCTAAATGATCTGCCTTCATCACCAAATGTGACTGTTCAGAGAGACTTTTGTGAAATTGAGACTTTTTTGAAATGCTCATCTTCCAAAACAGGTATGGGGAAAAAGGGATACAGTCTCAGTTCCTCAAAACTCAACTTTCAACATGCTTTTGTGTTCTGCTGGACTCAGCCCTTACATATTCTTATGTTCACAGAATACACATTAAAAACTCTCAAAAAAATTAACAATCTCTATTGTGAAGCTGCTAATAGCATAAAAGCTTCTTAAACACACTTAGGTAGCTACTATGCTTCTAATAGCTGATAACACCATAACAGCTTCTTAACCACACTTTTGGCTACTATGTGGTAGCCAAAATATAGAGACTAGAAAAGTAGCTTGTTTTACTCAAAAATGAGAAGTAAGCCATCTGCAAAAGGCCATTTTATGTCAACACCTTCTGTTCTATTCAAGATTGTACAAACCAGCCAGTGTCCTGATACCTTACCCAAGTCAATGGAAAATGATACTCAGGATTTTGCAAAGTGCAATGCTATGGACTCAAGTTGAAGCAATGAGACCAGCTATAGTAAACACTACAATTTAAGCCTAAATGTAGGCAATGAGCTGCTGACACATACTAAAAGAAAATTAGTTCTCACTTGAACTCCAGTGAGTGTCATCTGTCTGAATGTAAAGAAATAGGCATTTTAAATGGCACTCTTTACAAAAAAAGGTTAAATCACACAACATTAAAAAATTGAGCTAGTTCTTTCTCACAAATAAGTAGATACATAAATATAAAATTGAATAATTTAATTGAATTGAAACCTAATACTATAATTTAGCATAGGATCATACAATAGTTTGGGTTGGAATCTACCTTTGAAGACCATCTAGTTCAACCAGCTCTTGAAGGAGCAGGGACATCTTCAACTAGATCAGGTTGGTCAGAGTACCATCCAGCCTGACCTTGAATGCTTCCAGAGATTATTTATCTACCACCTCTATGAGCAATCTGTGCCTGGATTTCACCACGGTCATTATAAAAATGTCTCCTTTACATCTAGTCTGAATTGATCATCTTTTATTTTAAAATCATAATGCCCTGCCTTATTGTGGGAGGCACTACTAAAAAGTGTGTACCCAACTTTGTTAGAAGCCCTCTTTAAGTACTGGAACGCTGCAATAAAGTGTCTCTGGAACCTTCTCTTCTGCAGGCTGAAAAAGCCCAGCAGAAGAGAAGCTCAACCTTTCCTCATAGAGAGGGATTCCAGCTCCACCTTTCATCACAGAGAGGGGTTCTAGCTCCCTGATCATATTCATGGCCCTCCATTGAGCCCGCACCAGCAGGTCCACATCTTTCTTGTACTTAGTACTCCAGAGCTGGATGCAGTACTCCAGGTGGGGTCTCACTAGAGCAGAGGGGCAGAATCCCCTCCCTTGCCCTGTGCAGTTGGAGCTTTGGATAAATGGCATCTGTAGCCCTTCCCTTGTCCCCTGATGTAGTCATTCCATCAGAGAAGGCCACTGGGTTGGTCAGACGGGACTTGCCCTTGGTGAAGCTGTGCTGACTGTCTCAAATCACCTCTCTGTTTTCCATGTGCCTTAGCATAGCTTCTGGGAGGATCTTCCCAGGAACAGAGATGAGATTGACAGGTCAATAGTTACCCCAGTCCTCCCTTCCACCCTTTCAAAAGATGGGTTCAATGCTTCGTCCTTTCCGGTTGCCTGGGACTTCACCCAACTGCCATATTAAAACCCTACTACCTCATCTATTTTCTTGTGTTGTGATCTCAGGCATACCTATTTCATTACTTTTGAACTAAATTTTGATTTTTACCTAAACCCAGTACTGCTACCTTTTTTACCCTGAACTTTAAACTTTTATGATGGCCTGCTATAAAACGTACTCTAACTACAATAGAGAAGAGCTGTGTTTCTGAAATATTAAACTAAAAGCCTATAAATTGCTGCAAAGAGAGTTCAAACAGGACCATGAACTTTCAGAAAAGAATAGTCAGAAGAGGCTCACTTCCTACAGGGAAAGAGAGTAAGAATAGACTCTAATTGCTAGCTACTGTTGCTTTTAATCAGAGAACCACTAAGTGCCTGTAATTGCTGCCAGCTGCTTGGCAGAGGTCAAAAAGTCAAACTGAATGTTAGGAAATATTAAGGTAGAAATATAGATGAAAATAAAGGGGTTTTTTTTGTTTACATAGCACCTGCAAAAGGGCATTGAAATGTATGAAATTACTTGCACACAAAAAATTACTACATAGCAGCCTGTGTTTCCTCAGATCCTCCTTTGTGCCGCACTAGAAGATGTGCATGCTGCTTTATTTCAAAGATTATTTCAAAGATAAGAGGGTAGCCTCAAAATGATGTCAGCCAGCATCCTCATTGCACTTAGGTGCAACATGTCTGGTCCCATGGATTGCTGTATGTCCAGTACACTTCAGTGCTTCTTTGGTCTATCCTCTGTGCCAGGTAATGCTCCATTTCCTCAGGCTGCACTGCCAGGCAGAGGACTTAAGAGGCCTGGGAGCAAATGAAAAGAAAAAAAAGTTGCAGACAAGTGGCCTGATTTTGGCTGGAATAGAGTTAATTTTCTTCATAGTACCAAGTATGGTGCTATGGATTGGTTTGGATTTGTATTTGTGCTGGAAAAAAAGTTGGTTATTCAAGGATGTATTAGTTATTGTTGGGCAGTGCTTAGAGAGTCACAGCCTTTTATGCTTCTCATACTACTTCTACTAGTTGTAGAAAAGCAGCTATGTAGTCTTGCATATACATAAGTGATTCCCTACTTTGCAGAGTTCCTTTGCTGTGTGAATCTTTCCCTCATTCCTACTACATTGGTAATACTAGCATTGGACACTAGGTGGTAATCATCTTCTGATAAGCTCAGCATGAATTTCACTATGCGAAATGCCTTTTTATAGTTATTTTTGCACCACTGGAAGACTAAAATGCATTTATTTCATAATAATTTAAAAAATATGTTGAATTAGATATAAAAAACCAGAAACCAATATGTCAATAGCTGTTCACCTACCCATTACTTTGTTGTTGTGTTTATTTCTCCTATATAAAAGCTACATCACTGCTTGTTATAATTTTCTCAAAAAAAAATTGAATGTAAACTTTTTTACTTTGTTTCAAATTGACAAACTCTGTTTCATGCTGACATATGGTATTTTTTTCCCTCTATATTGGTGGAGAATAGTTCATTAAAATACATAAAGCTTTCGTTGACACGATTCAAATTATAAATCATGTCATTTAAATCTGAAATTCTTTGGGTGGTGTGTATTTATTTATTGTGTTTTGTAGATGTGCATTTAAAAATTCTTTAAAAATGAAGAGGCAACTATGTAAAATATATATTTGCTTCCCTAATATATCTTACGGAAGTAATATCACTGATACTGCTGTGGCATCTATATGGACAACCTCTGGACCAATTGACATTCCTGTGGTTGGGGGCTTGTTTGGAGCCAGTTGTATTGAGGTCAGGAGAAACATCAACCCACTGTTGGAAAAGTAGAAGTCTTTACTTATTCTTGTAGCAAGTATATGGAGTGGAGAAGGTAGACTGGGGAAGTAGATTCTTCCCTTGAGATTATAGGAATGTATATTCTCTTAATTTATACTTTAATTCAAGACAAAACCTTGGAGAATCTCTACATATATTGTTATTATTAAACTCTATTTCTCCAGTTTTATTTCTTGTATGTAAGTTCCAGAAGCTTGATAATTCCCTAGAGGACAATATATTTAGCTATGTAAATCAAATATAATTGTAGTAATCAGATACTTGGCATTATGAAACAAAATAGAATCAGGAAATCATCCCAATTTGTTTATTTCTTTTCTTCTTTAACTGTTGTTAAATAACAGCTAGGGGGAAAGTTTTTCATTTCTTCTTGATTATTCTTCAAACTATTCATTGACTAGATATTCTGTAAGTGTATTCCCAAACTGTATTGGAAAACCAAAGATTAACAACAACAGATTGTAAGTTTAACAGCTATTATAGGCTGATTTTCAAAAGTATTTCCTCCTTTTTTATTTAGAGGAGAGTCTGCTGGAGATTAATTCTCTTAAGAGCTTGGCTGTTGATAAGTATCTCCCTTAAATATTGTGGGTTTTTCTGAAATTTCCTGCAGATGGGTAAGGTACATGCCACCCCTGCATCAGATGTTTGAGGAGGAAGAATGTACTATTTATTGCAAAGAAAATGGAGAATTCTGGGGAGGTAGTAGCAATTGCTCTAATTCAGTTTTGGCTGACATGCCCGACTTTCTTGCTCAGAATGAGGGATGGGATATTGTTGTGGAGTCTGAAATGATTAAAAGAATTCTCTTAATACTTCATTAAATTCAATGGGCAAATACGTTTTGCTGGCCATACTCTGGAGTTTTAGAAGGTCCATCATCACCACTGACTGCTCAGTTCTTGGGAGAGATGATGGAGAAAGCTGCAATTTAGATTGATGGAGCACACCAAACAAAACAATCCACATAATGTAACAGGAATAGAAATGAAGCAAAGATGGCAGCATGGAGAAAAGGCAAGATAAGAACAAAAACATTGGAGCAGAGCTGAAGCTGTGTAGGACTTTTTAATCTTAAATTGTAGTTTCTAAAGGATATTAACTGCCAAATTTTTTGTTTCTCTAGGAGATTTTTGGAGACTCATCTAAGAAAAATTCCAAGTGATGCTTTTTCCAATCTCCCCAACATCTCTAGGATGTAAGTTCTGTTCAGTTTCTGATATTATTCTTTTAAATTTTTGTTAAAATTTACTCTCCTCCAAAATTCTGTCTTTTTGTATAAAATCTGTGAAATTAAAATATTAGGGTACCTTTGCTATCTCACCACTTACATTTTAGAATGGAAGGTAATAATTCTATTGTTTGTAACCTGAACCAGTTATAAGAAGGCATTCTGTGCATTTGTGAACAAGACCACTCCTCCTTTATTGAAGTCAATGTGATAAATAAAGCTATAAAACATTTTTTTTTAGTTTGCAAATTACAGGAAAGCATTTCACTTAAAAAAATTACCATATTCAATTGTTGGGTCTGGCTAAAAATTTGTTTCCAGCTGCCAGCATGATTTGGAGCACAACTCATTGGAGACCAGGGGCATTTCTAGACTAGATATGGACTTTCACCAAAACATTAATATTTTGATGTGAGATGTGAGATCAGATTGTGTCTCTTCCTTTGTGTGCAAACAGATGCATGGATACAGTCCACAGAAGCAGAACCAGCTCGGTGTCTACATTTGTCCCATAAAGGTGGTTCTGTTAAGGAAACTTGCCTGTCCAATCATCCAGGAGCCACTCTGAGAGTCACATTCACACCATTACCAGCTCGACCCCACATTTCCCACAGCAAAGTCTCAGATGTCCAGATCATTTAATGGTTTCATCTTGAGTCAATAACTAAATAACAAAATAGCCCGAGTTTGGTGCCTCCAAGGAGGGACCCGCAACAAAGGAATCCCTGGGGTTTTACACCCACACAATTTAAGTGCTCCAGTGTCCATGGTCCTTGGCTCCTCCTGTGTCTCTGAGTGTGACCCTCACCTATTTTATATTATAGTTTCTTGGATATCTGCAGCTTCATTTACCATCTCAGTTTAATCAGATAGATGGGATATTGTTTAGGGGTTTTTTTTGGAGAAGGAGGAATATCCCTCACATGATGTATAGTATTATATATAAAAAGGATAAATTTAGTTTAGAACAGAGTTTGATTCAATATAAAAGGGTGTCAGCTCTTCTTTGGCTCCAAAAGCTCCACTGGCAATTTAAATTTGAATAGTATCAATACCCATCTGGATGTTTCTTATAGCACTACTACTACCACAAAACATGAACTCCCACCCTCTTGATACAAACTTCAGGTTAGGGAATCAGTACCTGTGTTTTAACTACAACTTTTATGTGTATGTCTTGGCCTCTAATTTACCACGTCTCATTTGCCTCTCCCAGCCCATAATTTCCGTGCAATGAAAACTGCAATGAAAATTACCAGATCGTTCCTGGTTTTGCAAATTCATCTAGAAAATGTTCTGAAGTTTCAACAGGGAAATATATACTGTATTTACTGTTCAAAATACAGCAGTTCATTTTGCTATATGGTGTCTACTATATGATTTCCACAAATAAACATGGTTTTTAATCTATGAATAGAAAATTTAGTTGTCCTCTTTTTGAACCTTGTTTAAAGAAAAATTTTAGAGCTACAATTTCTCTTAAATGAATGCCTGTCTATGTGCTCTTGATAGCCAGAAGCAGAGATTTTTTTTTCCCCTGTACTGCTTTTCCACATGAATGAAAGAAAAACATTTTAATTACGTGCTTAATTGTAAAGCTAATTCCTGTCAGGAAGGCATCACTGAATAAAAAAAGTTTTACAGGATATTCAAATGCAATTGAAATTTCTGGTTTACACTGGTAATGAGGCAAATACACTAAATATTGATAGAAGGGATTCACCTGGTATTTTCTGCTGACTTAAGAACATATTGAACATTCAGTATTTTTAAGGTCAAGGATAAGGAACACTTTTTCTGGATTTAGGAAGATGCTTTGGGGTCACATTCACGAGTACCTCACAAACACCTGGTCTGTAGCTCCTCAAAGTGTTTTCTCCACAGCTTCTCCACATAAAGGAGCATCCCACAGTGCTCTCAGCCAGCAGCCCCATGCAAAGCACGATTCCCCTGTGCACCATTCCCTGTGCAGCACAGTGCCTTTCCCACCCTGCTCACACTGCTGCCCCACAGCCAATGCCAGCACACAGCCCATCACACCTCGCATGTGTCTGCACCTCCTGTGCTCCCCAGTGCCAGCTGATAGAGCTCAGCCTCAACTCAGTTTCCACTGCCTTACCTGCTCCTGGTTGTCCTCTCCTGAAGTGTCCCACGTGTCACCAAGCTGCTCTCCATCAGCAGCAGAGGACAACAGGGGCAGCTGGTGGGCAGCAATATGGGGGATGCTGAGGTTGGAAAAAAGCAAAGTAAAGTGGAGAGAGGGAGAAGGAAGAAAATAAGAGCTGGTAGAGGTCCTTGTGGCTGGTGCCACATGCTAATCTGATTTAAATCCTGCTCTCTTTCTGAGTGTAATCATAGCTGGATGAGAAAAATAATGAGACGACAAATGAAGCGGCATTATGGGCACTAGCTGTGGCTTCCCAGTGTCTGAGTCCTGTTTATTTTTCTGTGTGTTTAGTTACATCTCTATAGATGAAACACTTCAGAGTCTGGAGGCCCATTCCTTCAACAGTTTAAGCAAAGTCACTCACATGTAAGTACTGTCATTAAAGAAATGAATATAATGATGAGATAAATTTGGAATGTGTGGAAATAACATACATGATGATGTCTGTCATTCCTGTCTCCTATGTAGCTAAATATTCCTTTTTTCATTTCCTTTCTCCATAATGTAGAATGAGTCAGTCTCTTTTTTGAGCTTATTTCATTATGCTTGTTTTCCATACATCTTTTTGTTCCCTTCTGTATCTTCCCATAGAAATGTAGGTAAATGTACTGAGAAACTAGTGGGAGTGCATAATGAACTTGATGCCAAGTTGAAATGAAATGCAAATTAAGAATTATTTCTGTCAATTTACTGTCAATTTCTTATGCTTATATTACTGTTTTACACTTACAGGTAAGTGTAAAACAGTAATATATGCATAAGAAATAAAATCAGGACTAAAGCACAGAGCAAAATGGCACTAGCTGGAGACATGAAGAATAAGTAATCATTTCTAAAGTGCACTAGTAAAATGAAGAGTGTTTATATTGTTATTAAATGGAACAAGAATAATATGGAAAAAGGCTTCTGGGAAGTGTTTTTGCACCTTTTTGTTCTCATTTTCTGACCAATCCACACCAAGTGACACTCTAAGGGCAATTACAGAACTGCTGGGACATATCCAGAGAATTCTTGTCATCCATCAGGACCCTGTCAAAATGAGAAAGTAATGTGTTGAATAGAGAGCTCCACAGGACCCCACCTGTATCTGATACTCTTCCTTGTTTCCATTACTGATTCAAAGGAGGGATTGGAATGTGTGCCACTGTTGTACAGCTCAGCTGAATTACAGTTTGGCATATTTCAGAGATTTTTGTTTGCAGAGGTTCCATGGGAGAGCACTGTTGGTCACCATGGACCCAGAAAACATGGTCAGAGAGAAAAGTCTTTTGTGTCCAGAAAGAAAACGTGCCAGAGGCAGATTGATTTTTTTAAGGTTGTTGCAAGAGGTGAAAGCTACCATCCATTTTCACACTAATGTTTGAAAAAGTAATAATAATGTTAAAGTAGATTAGATGAGACTCATGGCAGCTTCTAGGAAATGTATTCCTATGGCTGGTATAAATAAACACTAGAATTGTTTTCCTGGAGACATTGTCTCTACCACTGCAGGCCTTTAAGGCTGTATGATTTGAAATTCCATAGATCTATTTAATCTTCACTCAGAGAAACAGAATGAATTAGATGATGATTTAACACTGCTGTATTTTCTATGATTTTTTTCCTTTTACTTTACACAGTGTGAACCAGAAAGACTAACAAAGTTATAGGAGAAAAATATAATTATTGTTAATGAAGATAAAGGGAGAAGCTAATGCTGGAAAGTGTAAATGACTCCTCTAAGAGAACATGAACCTGACTGGCATATCTAGAAGCAGAGTGTGAGGATCCTGAGATCTACTTCAGGCCAATTACATGCCCCAGTAATATTCCTGAGTTTCACAGAAAGGCTTTGGTGTGATATCAGTACTTACCTTTGGTTATAATACCATTTCCTATTCTGTAGATGTTTTTCCCTAAGCCTGTCATGTCCATGTTCTCTCTTCCTCTTTCATAGTTGTTGTGTCTTTAAAATTTCTTTTTTAACACAAATGAACATTTAATGAAACATTTACTGGCAGCACATTTTATCAGCAATGAATAAAGCATCTGCCACTATACACTACAAATTCCTCATATGGTACTTCTTTTGTGGTTCACCTTATTAGAAATTAAAGACAAAATGCTCCAGAAAGCTCCAAAATTGCACCCACTCTGGCCCCCAGGCCTGGATGTGCTGTCCATGACTGGGAAGCTGCAGTCTCAGGAGAGTGCAGGAGTCAGCCGAGTTCACAGGCACCTACTCTCACATCACCCCTGGCACAGGCTTGTAGGGAGGGATGGAGGGAATGTTTCCTGCTCCACTATACAAGGGTAGGGTAAAGTGGAACCCCTTGTATTTCTCACAAAGCACTGCCAAGAGAAACTATAGACAGACATACAAGATTTTTTTTTCTGCGCAAGAGCCAAAAATATTACCCAGGACAAGACAGCAGAAGTCTGCTCACAAAAGTTATAGGAAAACCCCAAGACTTTGCAGATAGCCCACAAAGAAGGGCCACCTCTACCACTTAAAAGTGCTTACCTGGTTTATAAAATCTGTTTGGAAAGAAGGCACATGTATAATTTAATCAGGGAATATGCAAGCATCTGGCAAATTAGACAATTGCATATAAGTTGTGAAAGAAAGCAATTTATAGATTTGTTAATTTTTATGAATTGTTTCTATAACTCTGATTTGTTAAAGCCTCTCACTGTTGAGTTTGATTTACTTTCCAAACAACAGGATAATACAGGGATACATTTGTAACTTGTGCTATGCATTAATTTCATGTTCTCCATTTACATAGTATTTTTAAAGTATTATTGCTAAAATAATACTAGGTTAAGATTATCACAAAGTATTTTAAAGGAGGTTGAGATTAACTGTTTTGAAAAGTCATTTCACAGAGTTTTGTTTTTACAGCTTGTTTTCCTTTGAACTTTTATAAAGTGCAGCTTTATGTAAATAATTTTTTTACCCTAACTGAAACTTATACACACAGTTTCATTCTCAAAACATTTGTTTTTAGACATAAGAAGTTTTCAAGAGAAAATTCAGTGTTTGTGGAAGGGAGAAACTAATGGTTTGCTTTAAGCCAAGGGTTATGTGAATAGGCATCCTGTGTTTCATCACGATCTGTCTGCCAAGCTTAGTTAGTGCACTTCAGCCTTGATCTTCAGCAACCCATTTTCTCAGTACTTATTTGGTTCATGTACCTCTGTCTTGACTTTCTGTTCCTCCCAGACCTCAGCTCTTTAAGCACAGGTCATATTTTTATGCATCCATGCCTTTCAAGTACTGACCAACTTCTGTAAACTAAGGATACTGATCACCTGCTGTGTTTTAATGAGCCACATCTCATTTTGCTGTTAATTAATGGCAAAATTTCCACTCTATTAAGATGTAAATAAAGAACAAATTTCTGCTGGTTTTTTTTTGCTCCCCAATTGTGTTAAATTGGTCTCACAATGGTTTCTTGTTTCTTCTTTTTGCATTTACCTTTTTTAACCATGTCTGTTTACGATTTCAGATCTGTCTCTCTCATACAATTACATAAGTATGTATTTTTTGTAAATGTAATTGTGAAAGGTTCTGATTAGTAATCAGTGTCTCTGTGTAGTTGCTTTACTAGTAGAGCTGAAGCTTGGTAACATCACACTAAATAAAAACCTGTTTTAATTAGGTCTCTATTTCTCAGGGAAACATTCCTGCAAACAGAAACTCAGAAAAATTCATTCTTTCTTTTCCTCCTTTCTCTGTGTTTTGGCTCACCCTCCCCGGGTTTCTCTCTTTTCTCTTCTTCTAACTCATAAAGCATTCTCCTCTTATACAACCACATAAAAAGTCCTCTCAGCATTTGGGAACAAGGCCAAAGGTTATGGTTCAAGTGGCTTGCCCTCATATATGTGACGTCATTTGGGGAGCTGCTGGGGGACCACTCTGCAGCTCTGCAGTGAGAGGGAGCCAAGGGCAGAGCAGCCCCACCACCCTCTGGGCCAGGCTGCACTTCTCTTGGGCAGCTCGTGATGCCAGGCCATGGGATACAGCTCTGCAGGAAGCAGAGACAAGCACTGGAGAGGAACACTGAAGAGATTTGTGGGGGAATGCTGTGTACCTGCAGTGAATTTCAGAGCTGGGATAAGTGCTGTGCAAAAAAATCTTGTTCAAATCTGCAGTCTGGAGGTAGGGAGTAGGCTGTTGGCAGCCCAAGCCAGTTTTCTGGTGCCACTGGTGCAAAGGCTGGAACAGGTGCATGCAGAGGAAATAACATGGATAGTTTGGCTGCAGGGGGAAAATAAAACATGGAAGTAGATGAACAAGTGAGAGAAGCTAAGGTAGCTACGAAGTCACAGAAGGTAGAGAGGGGGGCCCAGGTCATTAAAAGACAATGAAAAAAAGCTTATTTAAAACATTTCAAAATTGCTGACCTGGATATCCTTAGTCTTTGTAGGTATCACAGCATGACATAATTATATTGCTATTCTAAAGCCAGATTTGTAATTTCTGAATTCTGGGCTTAAACAGACTCAAGAATGTATCAATATTGCAAGGCGGGTATGAAAAACACATTTGGTAAATGAAATTTAGATTCCTCTTCAATATGTAAATGTTTGTGCTTCTTTTAATGTCACCAAATTCAGACGGAGTTTTAAGTAGCATATTAACCTTTTTGAAAGATAACTGGCAAACATATGTCTCAATTAATTAATCAGCCTAATATTTGAATAGTTCTTACTATTAGTTTCATTTTTAGATTCATTTGGATTTGAAAGTAGTTATAGCTTTGCAGATAAAAATAAGTTCATAGTAATTTGTAAGTCTTGACACATGTCTTTATAACACCAAGTGACTTTCTCTTCACATCCATTCTTGGTGCAATAAAGTTTTTTGTGTATTTTCATTAAAAATGAAAAGTGAATTGCTGTTCTTGGACAGTCAGATGGTGATTTGATTGTGAACCTAGTAGATTTTTAATTCCTAGTCTGAGTGCCAGAACTAAACTTTCAAACATCAAGTGTCTTTAAAGCACAAATAAAACATATATAATAACACAAATAATTTTTAAATGGTTTATTTACTTCCAAGAATATAGTAGAGTTTGTAAAGCAACTTTGAATACTTTTGTAAATATTCCACTAATAATTCTCTTACTTAGTAGGCAGGTAGCAGCAATTTTTTTTTATGAGCATGTCTAAGTAATTTCAGTTAGGACTGCAAAGTGAAATGTTTGTTCAGGGTACCTTTTGCCTTTTTGCATCAATGGTCAACAAAAATGCCTACTAACTGTCTCAGGGTTTCTTATACTTTAAAGGCACTTAATGCGCAGAAGGACTCAGAATTGTAACTCTGCTGTATGCCATGTTTTTTCTATTTGTAGAGTGTGTCAAAGCTGCATTTCAAAAGTAATTTAAAATCAGCTCTCATAAACACTTGGATATCTGGGAACTAGCTTACTAGGCATTTTAATTCTATTCTTTGGCTTTATCTGCATTTTAGGCAGCTCAAACTACTAACAGTTTTCCTAGAGTTGCTTTTCAAAAAACTGTTTTAAGTTAACAAGTTTCAATATTTTCAACTCACCAATTCATAGAAGATAAATTATAAAAGTGCAAACCCTGCTTAATGAATTTACTGATAATCAACTTGCTCTTCTATCTTTATGGACCTTTTGGGATTAATCTTTACACTACAGCAGTCTTTTGATTACAGCTTGAAAATTAGGATCATACAGCATTTATGTGCCTTTGAGTATGTCACTCATGCCTGATTACTGTAAAAGAAATTGTGAAATGCGGTTTGTCCTGTTGATTGATGAGATCAGAACTATTCAAATATCCTTCCTCCTTATGGGCTTAACTTCATGGGCTCAACTTTATGGGCTCAGTATTAATGGAGTAGTAGATATCCTTTAAATCTGTGATTTTAGGGAGGAATTCTTTCCAGTACTCTAAGATTAATCATGTTGGAATATTTAAAGCAAGGACAGCAGCACAGTTCATGAATGGAAATTAATTTGAAGATGTGTGGGGAGGAAAGGGTTGGAAAAGAGAATATTGGCAAGAAGAGAGAAAAATAAATTGGATTAGAATTGTTTTCATTCAGAGACCAATCTTGCACTGAGGAGATGTTGGAAAACAGTGTCAGAGAATTCATGTGTTTGTTTTGGTTATTTTTTGTCTACTGAAGAAGTAAAATTTTCTCACAAGATAACAGAAAATTGTGAAAGACTTAAAAGCATTCTTCTTATAGACTTGGGGCCTCTTTGTAAGCAGGGAAAGGAGATAAGAAGTTCGAAGCTTGTAAAACACAGCCCAGTGAAGACTTGCACGTGTTCCAGGCCCCCTTTGATATGTAAGGCAGCACTCAGGCATCACTGTGCTTTTGCCCCTGCTAATATGAGCCTAGCAGTCTATGTGTCTCTTACTTGATTTTTTTTGAATCCTCCAGCCAGCAAGATTATGGAATAAATCTACTCCTTGCACTTCAGCTGTGTATCATGGTCGCCTTGGTGTTACCTACATTTATCCACAGCACACAAGATCTTTGTCTTTTTTCACCCAGATAAAATGAGAGGCCACGTATCCAGGCCAGTCAAATGCAGGAGGCACATTTGATTGGATTAGAAGTAGGGAAAATTGGATTTCTGTCCTCATTTTTTTCTGAAGTGCAGCACTCACTTTTGTCAAGTCACCTTTTATTTTTATACCTCTCTCATCTGTTTTGACTAGACATTTCTCAGCCTGGCTGTCTGCTCCACAGTGGCCCTTTTCTTCCTTTTGGGCTTTAAAGCACCTCTGCAATACAAAGCGTAGGATGAATTGCAAGCATAAATACAGTTTATAGAAAAGCATACTTCTTTTTGAGTCCAAACATTACCAGTTCAAGAAAATTGAACAGCAGGGATATAAGCCTTTTCCCAATGTTTAGTTGAACTATATTGATTCCCTCATTCACATTATTTAAGATTTTCTCTCATTACTGTGCTGTCTCATCTGGCTGTTTAAAATATTTTCTTCCCAGATTAGTTAGCTTTTTATTTGCCTCTTTTAATCAGCAAATGTCCTCTCATGGACCAATTACTTAAGAAATCAAAATTGTATCTCATTACATTACTTTGTTCTTTAAGTTTTAGTACCATCTGCTGATTTTGAATTCTTATTTCCAGTACCCTCATCCAAATAATTTAGGCAGAATACTATGAATAACAACAAACCAAAACCTGATGACTCTTTGATACTCCTGTGCATTATCCATTTCCAGGCTAAAGACTGAACTAAAGTCTCTCTTTCCCTGGAATATGCTTGGTCCACAGAGGATTATCAGGCCAGGAACCTCACAAGTCCAACATTTTTAAAGCACCCAGTGATGGAAAAAACATGTCAGTTAATGTTTACGAAGCAAATTCCACTGTTGAGAATGTGATAGCTACATAACTAATAAAATAATTGGAGAGAAGCAGGAAACTGACACTGAGAGGATTTCTTTAAATGCAGAAACACAGCTACAGTTCAAAGTAGCTAACAGATCTGAAGAATAGTTGAATGCAGCACTACAGTAGCAGTACTAGAGCAATTCATGACATCAATTTAACATGCAAGTAAAAGCAAAATCCTCATTTCCTTGCAGTGTTTTAGTAAACAGAGAAGACTGATGACCTGAAAGGTGAAGCAGAACTGTTTTGTCAGTACAACAATATATGCAGAGGTTGAAGTCTTTGTACCAGTGTCTACACATGCAAGTAATAGCAAAATCCTCATTTCCTTGCAGTGTTTTAGTAAACAGAGAAAACTGATGACCTGAAAGGTGAAGCAGAACTGTTTTGTCAGTCAACAATATATGGAGAGGTTGAAGTTTTTGTACCAGTGTCTACGTAGTGATTTATCTACTAACTTCTGTATCTTTTCCCACTTCTATTTCTTAAACAACTTGTCTTCCAGAAAACAGAGGAATTAGAAATATTGAGGGGAATTGTACTAAGGGAAGAGACAAACATTTCAGAAAAATGAGGAAGTTGTGATTCCAGGCAATGATGGTGGTGGTGGCTGGAGGGGCAGCATCCCCACCAACACACCTACAGAAGGCACCATCGTGGCCATAGCTGTGATTAGTGTCAGGCTGGTTTTTCAACATGTGCAGACTGAAAAGCCATTTGCAGACCAAGCTTTCTCTTGGGTAGAAATATTTAAAGACTTAACTGTGGACAGAAGATACAAGGAATGAAGTTTATGTTATGTCTTGCTTTGTTATATAGCAAAAAGATATGCTATCCTCTATACTGCTGGGCATGGCTATGCAGTGAATGCTGTGTCCATTTCAAGTCTCAAAACAAAGTTGATTTAAGTGACTGAGCCATCTCTTGATGAGCTCTGTAAAAGACAAGAAAACATAATATAAAATACTGTGAGACCCATGAAGAAAGTAAACAGAAAAACTGCACATAAAATTATACAGTGCATAATGGTTCTAATTTGATAGGATTATTATATATTACTATATATTATTATTATATATTATTATATATTATTATATATTATTATTATATATTCTAATTTGATAGGATTATTATATACAAATAACAAAGGTTTTACTTTTCTTCTTTTTACTCAATGTTGCAGACACAAAACCCTCACCATGTTCAAAGTAATAGCCATTACCACAGGGTATTTGTTTTGATTTTAGGGCCATGCAGACAAAGGATCAATAATCAAATCTTAGGTACTTCTTATCCCCTTCAAAAGGCCAGTCTCCAGGATGGCACCTATGATAATGCATGATTGTAAAATTGCTCTGGTCTTGAGCTAGTGCTGTCCAGTACAAAAAGCTGGTTTCAGGAATTAGGTCCCTGGAATTTGATTTTAACATTGCTGATTTCTGTTGTGATATGTTATTAAATGTTAATTATCAGTGTTCTTCCCTTTTTACAGTGAAATTCGAAATCTTAGAAACTTGGATTACATAGATCCAGATGCTTTTAAGAACCTCCCACTTTTGAAATACCTGTAAGTATTTAGTACCTGCAACAAATTGGTACTTAAATGTCACAGATTACTCTTTACATTATAGCAGTTTTGTTACTTTGCATTTGATTTTGGAGCTGACTGCCATGTTTTTCCCTTGCTTTATTCTAATGATAGAAAGCCAGCAAGGGTAGGGGTTGGAACTCTTACTACTTTTGTGAGAAAGGAAAACATGTTCACAAATTGATCAGTAGTTCTCTCATTTGTCTTATCCATTAAATATCTAGAATACACTAATATTCCTTAGAAAAATTCCACAGCTAGCTCTTTTCTTATAAGTGCTGTCTTACTTCATTTTTGTAGGAAATAGTGGGAAGAAGGGACACCACAGATATATACATGTCTTTAGTATTTTCTACACATTTACACAGGGTTTTAAAAAATACCTGTCAGCCAAATATGAAAAGCTCACCTACAGACACGTGATTTCATATGTCCTCTATGGCAGAAAGAAATCCTGAAGATTTCCTAGTTTTCTAAAGAAACTTCTGTGATTTTGAGTAAGAAAGGCTACCGAGTGTATGTGGTGGGGGCAGTGGCAAGGAGGAAAGATTTGTCCAGGTTTTTCCTATAGATGTGAAAGCAATAAAAAAAGAAAGTAGTAAAAAATTCCATTTCAGGAGAATAGTTTTAAAAATTGAGAACTACAGTTGTTTTCACTCTCTAGGAGGTAATAAAGGAGGGGCTGTAAGCATTTCACTTTTTAGAGAGTTTCCCTTTTTAGAGCTATATGAACAACTCTTAGCCTCACTGAAAGATAGAGGATTTGGGGGTCCAGACTATTAAATGAAGCAGCCTTAATATATCAAGTTAAAATAAACCAAATTTTAAATTATTTTCTTCCTATCAACTTCACAAGATGCTTCCCTCTGCAGATCTGCCTGGCTGTCTTATTAATATGTGTTCTCATTTTTTAGATTCTATTATTTATCGTAAGTTTGGCATTTTGAATTTTTTCTATTGTTCTTGCATCCTTCTGCTTTGGACAGTTGATGATAAATGAATCGATTGACAACAGAGAGGGTGCAATAACCATCCTGCCCTGTTGAACACTTTAAATACATTGTTTGTTGTTGTTCAGTGATGCAGTAATTCTTTCTGTTTCTCCTCTCTTTCAGTGGGATTTTTAATACTGGACTCAAAGTATTTCCAGACCTCAACAAAATCTATTCATTTGATGTGAATTTTTTACTGTAAGTATCTGTCCTCACAGCTGGTTAGAATATTGCCATCCTCAGACCACATGAAAATGTACAAGAAAGTTTCTGGTTTTGAGAAAAATATAATTTAAGTCTGACAAAGTGGTTTTCCTCAAGTAATATTTCAGTGATCATTAGCACTAAATCTGGAAAATGCCAGCTCACCTAGTGCTACACATTTGACCTGAATTAGAGACATGGACATACAGCACATTCATGATACACAACTTCTACAGGCCCTTTGCTGTTTGGTTTTGGTTCTGCAATGGCTGTGCAATACCTGAATTAATTCCTGAATTAATATTGTGTAACACATGGGACCTGAGCTGGCATGCATCTTTCTAACATCAAGCCACCCTGTCAAAATTATTCTAACAAATTTGTGCTAGCATGGTGAAGCAAAGTGCAGAACAATTTCTTGAAGAAAGAGAATGGGAATGCAAATGGGGACAAGGAGGTCTCCCACTATTATCCTTAAAGGTATTATAGAAACAAAGGGCTCTGCTTTGAACTCTAAAATAAGCAGGAGTTTCTTGGTATTTCAAAAGCACAGACAATATCCACCTGTATTAATCTAAGTCAGAATTTTGAGTTGTAATCAAACTGAGGAGAAAGAGTAGCTCAGATGAAGACTTGCAGGCTGACACAAGGTAAAAGTATCTTGGTCACTTCTTGGTCCCAGAGAGGAGTTAGAAATGTTATATTGTAGCAGTTTTCAGCTGGAAGAGAATGCTGGATGGGCTAGGCAAAAGGCAATTAAAAATGAGAAGTGTTATGTTAGAAGGTGATTTGCAGAGATGTGATTGGTGATCTACCACAGGCCTTGCTTCAGTGCTGCTAAGCGGTGGTTTTGGTCAAGAAGGGTCAGTTCCCACTGCATTCATGGTCTGCCACTGGCAAGATGAACCTCAGAGCAATAGAGAAATGCTGCTTATTTTGCTAAAAAATGTAGACCTGTAAGAAGCAATGGGATCTTCCCTTCCAAGGATCTTCTGAGACGAGAAACAGGCTTTGTTCTAACACACATTCACCTTGACTGTAGGCCTCCAAGATTGAAACCTGAGTCAGTCAGAGCTCTGAGGGAGATGGAACTACATCTTAAGAACTATTAGAGAGTTTGTCAAAGACCAGAAGGGCTTTGGCTTAGATTGAAAACTCTGCTAGATCTACTTCTACATAGTAGAGAGAACCAAGAAGTGAACAGGCTAGATGAAACAAAGCAGTTTATACAACCATCTGTGTTCTTACTTCCAACTAACTCAGTGCCTTTCTATGTGTAAGAGAGCCAAACATTGTTTTACTTCTGCCTTGATATTTTTTAATAGTGATAACTAATAAAAGATAAATATAAGTCTTATATGCTGCAGAATTTTTAAAGAATAAATCTGTACTTTCATGGAAGATAGTTCTATGTATATATTTCTAAATATTGCTATTCAATGAAAGACTTTTTGTTTCTTCCATCAAGAAAAAAATGCTCTTGAAAAGTAATAGGTTTATAAATAATGAATAAGGTATAGCTTGGGGCAAACCCATTCGTTATATTACTATTTGCCTTTGAGGTCAAGCAACTTACAAGTAAACATTTATTTAGAAAAAATGAACCAATCTGCAAAATGTCAAACCCAAATAACTTGTGGTGGAAGCCACCTATCAGGGAAAATTACTTGGAATGAAAATGGTTGTAGTACTGTTCAGTGTTAGCACATATATATGCACAAATGTAGCACAGAAAAGGAATGAAGTTATTTCTGGCATGTGGGTAATTGTTAGGACTTCTCAGCCCATGGACTTCATGCATGGGCCTTATTAGGGCATACCTAATCCACAAACTGAAGAAAAAGAAACTTTTGCACAATATTTTCATTTCCAGACTATAGTATTATTCAGGAAAAACCAGAAAAACGTCAATAAAAGATTTTGCTCTGCCCTTTGTTTCTACCAGCTTTTTCCTCTCTCCTTTCTCCAATTTAGTAATAGCAAATCTCTTTAGTTTTCCTTTCTCCCTTTTGTTACAACAGAATTTTGGTCTGAAGATACATAGTACTTATTTAGAATGCAGAGTAGGAGTAAAAAAAGTATTTAAGAAATGAGTAGTGAACCCTCCTTTGGACAAGAGGTGAGAAGAATCAGTGAGTTATTTCACTTACTAGTGAAAGAGATGTGCTAGATGCACCTCCATAGAGTAAAATACCTCTGTCCTGAATGAATAATGTATTATCTGATATCTGAATTTAGAGAGCAGGATTTCAGCTCTAAAGCCACTCGGGTTGTTCAATTGAAACTGCAGCTAATGCTTACTCACTCTGCTAATTTTCTGGCTCATGAGACCAGGGACCTGTCTGTGCCCTTAGCCACTATTAGCACACGGGCTGGCACGCCTCACCAGAACTACAAAACCCACTTACCTCATGAGCTGTCTTCCTGGGTGCTGGAATATGCTCAGCTCTTCATCCTACATGTATCTTCTGTCCTTAGATAGAACTTAACAGGTTATTATTTTAAACTTATTTATTTGAATAAATAAATTTTAAATTATAATATAATAAATGTGGGAGTGTTATTTATGTTACAATATATTAATATTAATTTATTTAAATAATTATGTTTTTAACTTCTATTTATTATCAAGGCAGAGAACAATTAATAACAAAGCTGTTCTCCAGATGCTCTGTTGGGCAGATGTTTGATTGTGATATTTTGTCTCCTTTTTCAGTGAAATTGCAGATAATCCTTATATGACTTCAGTGCCTGCAAATGCTTTCCATGGGCTTTGTAATGAATCTCTAACCCTGTAAGTTCTTCCAGTTTAAGTCACAAGGCAATCACCTCTCTGGTAATTGCCTATGCAAAATGTCTAAAAATAAAATTACTCCTCTCTTACCCTCTAGTAGTTTGCAACAGAGAAACATCACGGACAGACAGTATCTATATTCTAGTTTGCATAAATTCTGTACTTTGACAGCTATTTGAATCAGTCCTGCTCTTTTCTTTAAACTGGCTTGACTAAAGTAGTTTTTCTACCACCCTCGTGCCAGTGAATGTTTATGCTTGAAAAAAAATCAAAGGAGAAAGTCTGCAAAGTTCTCCCCCTGTAAAGCTTCATCAGGGTTATAACTGTGTCTAACTGTTTTTGCAACCTGAGTGGTACGTACCACGGAAACTAATGGATGGCAAACATCAGAAGAGTCATGCTTGAAAGAAAAGTCTTAAATAAAGTTCAGAAATGCACATCAGTCATTGTGAACCACAAGAAATAGCTGATGGGAGTGAAATTACTGTAAGGAGTTATGACCTGAACTGGGAGGAAGAGCATTAGAATGCAAACAGATGAATTCTAAAGAAATTCTAAAAAAAAAAAAAATCCTTTTGCTCTAAGGGAGTAAAAGAATGAATTCTGGAAATTTAAGGCATGCCTGATAGTAAAATCAGACCTTTTTTGCTAGTTAGTTCCTGTACCCTTCCTTAATCAATCCTAGCAGGATTTTGTTTCCTTGCTTTTAGTTTAAGAGTGGGAAAATTATAGCAAAGTGGTTTAGTCTATCATTGCTGTAAAAAGAGGTAGATGGCACACCTGCCACATGGCATCCTTGATTCAGGTGCACTCAAGAACACTTCTGGGCATTTGTTTGACCTTGCACAGTAACTACTGCTTCTTCAAGAGATTGAACTTAACTCATCCATAAATGTGCTGTTGCAAAGAAAAATTATGCAGAAGATGTTAGGTATTCATGTATTGAAGCAGCCCAGAATACACTGATGTAATTTCTTCTTTGCTTGCAGTAAACTCTACAATAATGGTTTTACCAGTATTCAAGGCCATGCTTTTAATGGGACAAATCTGGATGCTATGTAAGTAGCAGGTAATTCTCTTCTTTCACAAGAAAAAAAACCAAACTTCTCTGCTTATCTGGGGCTCTGAAATGCTTACCTAATTTTAATTCCTTGAAAGGAGTAAAGAGAGGATGTTAATTTCAGCCAGCAATAACAGTATCATTGCTTAATGTCTTGTGCAGTGTTCTTTAATTTAGTATGTATATTTATAGCTCAGAAATAAAAGCATGTCAAGTAATTCCATTGTGAATTTTGCTCTTGTTTGAAGCTACAGTAAAACTTTGTTTGATCAGTACCTTTTCTAAGACAATTTGGAAGATAATTATGTTTTTTTTTACAAGACTGTATGTTAGTAAGTGTGGTATATTTATAGCTCAGAAATAAAAGCATGTCAAGTAATTCCATTGTGAATTTTGCTCTTGTTTGAAGCTACAGTAAAACTTTGTTTGATCAGTACCTTTTCTAAGACAATTTGGAAGATAATTATGCCTTTTTTTTTTTTTACAAGACTATATATTAGTAAGTGTAGCACTGATAATGGTAGCAGTTCTTTCACAGGTGTCAGCTGCAAAAAAGAGAGAGGTGTAAGGGGCTGGGAGCAACTCAGAGGAACCAGAACCAACCACTTACACTGGAGAAGAGATGCACATCTCAAAAGCATGAATCAACCATTTCATATTTCCCTGTAATTTCTTATTGTATTTTCTGAAAAAATAATATTTAGTGAGTGAACATCCTTTTTACACCATACCCAAAATCATGTGCCTCCATCAGTAAGAGAGAATAAATCTCATTTCTAGAGACTCCATTCACTTTGGCAGAGCTTACTCTTGTCCTACAGGAGCTTGACTAAAAGCTCTATCACTCTCATGAGTAAAGAGATTTCTTCATTTCTTCTTGAGCTCTTAAATTAACCAGAGATACATGAGGATAGATATGATTATTTTTAACACTTTATTTTAAATTAGGCTTAAATTCTATAAGAATTCCATAAGAGCATCCTTCACATGGTCCTAATCTTTTCAAACTGCCTATTTTAGCTTAGCAGCTAGCTAGACTTCTTAAAGTCTGAAAGGTTTGAGTTAAACCAAAGATCTGGAATAGATCTGATTTTATTCACACTAGTTCAGTTACTTTGAACTTTCATATGAAAAAGGAAGTTTTCCATGATGACATAGTGCTTGTACTAGTGCCCACAGAAATCACAAGATGTAAAATATGGTGAAAATAAAGCCAGTGTCTTGACTGAATCCCTCTAAGCTGCATGCAGCAATACTCAGAAACTTTCCAAGCCTTAGCCATTATATGAACTGTGCTGGCTCTTCCATTTCTTACATTTTGACAAAACACAGGTTGGACACTATTTTGTAGCAATTTTTCTTTATGCTTCTCTCATAGTATGCAGGTGCTATTGCTTCTGTCCTCTCTGGAATTCTCCTTATTATTAAAGAATCAAAGGAAAATGTAGTTTTAGAAGACCTGGAGTCCTAAACATCTGCTTTATTGAACTGGGAAGGACAGAAGCAGACAGCACATACTCTGTAGATACTGTTTGCTTATTTTTTTGAAAAAAAAATTGTAATTAGTATTCTTTAAAGATATATAAGTACTTTCTAAGGCTAAGAGTAGAGGGCTTTACAGAGAGATCTGGACAGACTTGAAAGCCAGGCAATCACCACCCATATTTAAATTAAAAAAAAAAAAAAAAGTAATTAGTACTCTTTAAAGATATATAAGTACTTTTTAAGGCTAAGAGTAGAGGGCTTTACAGAGAGATCTGGACAGACTTGAAAGCCAGGCAATCACCACCTATATTGAATTTAACAAGAACAATTACTGTATTCTGCATCTGGCAGTGTGATCCTGGTTACACATACAAAGTGGGAGGCTGGAGAGCAGCCTCACAGAAGTAGATCTGGGGTCCTGGTTGATGGCAAGTCAAGCACAAGCCAGCAGTGCCCTGGCAGCCAGCAGGGCCAGGAGTGTCCTGGGGTGCATCAGGCACAGCATGGCCAGCCAGGCAAGGGAGGGGATTGTCCTGCTCTGCTCCGCACCGGGGCAGCCTCACCTCCAGTGCTGGGGGCAGTTTTGGGTGCCACAGTAGGAGCAGGATATCAAACCCTTAAGTGTGTCCAAAGGAGAGCAGCCAAGATGGTGAAAGGCCTTGAGGGCAAGATTTATGAAGAGTGGCTGTGGTAACTTGGCTTGTTCAGCCTGGAGAGAGGGAGCATGAGGGGGAGATCTCGTGGCAGCCCCCAGCTTCCTCAGGGGGCAGTGGAGGGGCAGGGGCTGATCTCTCTCTGGTGACCAGAGAAAGGAGACAAGAGAACAGAATGAACCTGCATCAGGGCAAGTTCAATTGGACATGAGGTGAAGGTTCTTCACCAAGAGGGTGGTCAGTCACTGGAACAGGCTCCCCAGGGGAGCGGTCACATCACCAAGACAGAGTTCAGATTGCATCTGGATGATGGTCACAGTCACAATTTTGTTTTTTGTTGTGCTGCAAGGACTAGGGAGTTGGACCCCATGATAATTACGGGTCCCTTCCAACCTGATAAGTTCTATGATTTATGATCCTAAGTGAACCCTACCAGAGACTAATTATGATGCACCAGTCAATCAAATTTAAAAAGAAAAAAAACCCAACAAACAACCAACAGAATAACCAAAACTAGACTTATGTTCATGAGTTTATCTACAGCAGTAAAAATGGTTTATTACAACAAACACTTTTCTCCTAATTAAATCATATGACATTTACTTGGACCAGAGCTTGTACTCTAGATGTGCAAAGCAAAGGAGGGAGCTTAACATGAGTGAGTGGTAAAGACTTTATCTGTTTGATAAACTACACTGAAATTTCTAAACTAATTTTCTGAAGTAGTTTGGTTACCATATGACAGGATGAAGTATAATTTTGCTAAGTGCAAGCTTGGAGATTTGTTGTTTTTAGCAGCAGCATTAACATAAGAGGCAAATACTTAATTTTCTCTATTCTGACATTTCTAATTTGAACTCCTGTTTATCTACCACTGTATAATGAAGGAAGTACCTGTTTTTCTCTGGGTCTGATCCAAGAACATTTGAATTTAACAAAAATAGGAGCAAAAATGAACTAAGAGAAAAACAGTGAGGGAAATTTGAATGTGTTTTGAATTACTATCTTAAGGACAAAAATAAGAAACAAAACAAAACAATCAAAAACAGTAACACATTTTTTGCAAATTATTCAAAGACTTATGTTCTATCCATAAATCAGAAGACATTTTTGGGAATATTGGAGGCTATCTTCTACTGTGCATTATGCCTTTCTACCACTCTTGCAGTATTAAAATGCCTATGTAATCAAAGGGGGCCAAAAAAATTAATACAGGTATAGGTGAAAAACCAGGGGCAAAGGGTTTCCATTATCATAATGAATAATAGCACTACCTAGTTGATCTTGTCATCCAACAAGGATCCACAGTACTGCTGTGTAAGTTTTATAAGGGCAGGGAAGTCAGAAACCAGGAATGAAGGGCTCAGTGACACTTTTACTGAAAAGCATTCATCTGACACTTGAATCCCTCATCTTAACCCATCATTAAAGTCCCAAACTGCATCACTCCTGCAAAGTAGTGCTGCTGCACTAATGTTTATTTCTGTAAGGTAATTGGTGAGGAAAGAAGAGTTTTTAAAAGATATTTTCAGTGAATGGCAAAATATATTTGTGATGAGCTTTTACAGATCTAAATTACTGAAGTGGAAAACGTGTGATCTCAAAATCTAATCACAAAAATAAACTCCAAAAGAATATATTTACTTTAGTATACACTTTCAGAGTTCACTTATAACGCTTGGCACAGCTCAGAGTTAAGATAAACAATTGTGTGGAAAAATCATATGATGAATCCTTAGTACTGCTCACTTGCATCTGTTTTGCCTGTCCTCCTTTTCTTTAAGCTTCATTTCATAACCCAGCTGGATGCATATTACATAGCACTTGAAATGTCCTGTTAGTGTTTTGTGCCCTCAGAAGGTCCTCCTCAGCATCCTGCAGTCAGGGTGGTTTTGGGTGTGGTTGAGGTTTAACGCAATATTCCTCCCACTTACCCCTGACCCTGAGTCCATAGAGGCTGTTAATGACCTATAATGACAATTATAGGTCATTTACTGCTCTGACTGGATTGAAAAACGTGAAAAGGGCCTTCATTTACTTACAACACTAGGGTGTGGTTGAGGTTTAACGCAATATTCCTCCCACTTACCCCTGACCCTGAGTCCATAGAGGCTGTTAGACACAATTATAGGTCATTTACTGCTCTGACTGGATTGAAAAACGTGAAAAGGGCCTTCATTTACTTACAACACTACAAAAACATCAGCATCTCCTACTCCAGATTCTGCACTTACTGCTACAGATTTCCTGCAGTTTGCACTGGGGTATTGATGTATATCTGACTGCCATCCACCAACTCTCCAAAATTACAATTATTCTGGTGTCCCCACTGAGGCTAGATATTACACATCACCTATGTGATTTCTAAAACTTCTAAGATTTATTTAGACATGTTACCACTGTTGTGGTTTTCTCTTCTGCAGAGAATTTAAATGACATTCTGTATAATTTAACTATCAGTAACAGCAGGATTAATGGCACTTTCAGAAGGAACTGACTCTACATACGCTTTTTTGTCAAACTAGTATTTACCAAAGCCTTATTCTTTCCATCTAAAAGCACTACCTATCAAAATAAAAGGGCCTAAGCAACTGAAACCAATTAGCATCAGGAAATTGTACATTCTGATGGGCTTGACTCATTGATGTGAAAACTGGCAGCTAACACTGCAGCCCCTCCTTAGTAACACACAGTTCTGTACTTCCCAAAGTCTTTAGCTGTTTCTATTTGTAACTTTGAAGATTTTTATCAGACATATCAGCTATTATATTTCAGGTTTATTAGTCACTATGGTACTCAAACATCAGGGGAAAATATTTCAAAATTGGACAAGCAATTAAGTGGTTGTATAATAGTCTCTAGTTACTAAAGCAGACAGGTTTTATTAGGTTAAGCAGGGTTTTGTGTCCTTCAACACTACAACCTAGATGTTGAAATCTTGGATTAATTCTTAACGTTGCTCTGGTTTTAATTTTTGTATTCGTTTTGCAGACAAAAGCATAAGGAAATTTGCACACTAAAAGAAATGATCAGAACAATAGTGTGCTGTTTACAGAATATGAAAATCAGTTCTCAGAAAACACAAAAACCAGGTGATGCTAGAATGCCATATATTAATAAAGAATAAAAGCTTATTTCAAACAACAACAGCTGAGAAGGTGATGTAAACTATTTTCCTCTGTAAGAAACAAGGCTTAAGGCATGAGTAATGTCCAATGAATAGCATGCCAGAAGCATTATTTGGCTCACAGAGACTTTCTGCTGTGCAACCCAGATGAAGTGCATTTACTTCTCATTTCGTACTATGGTGATCAATATAAGCTTATAACCAGTGAAAGTTATGAAAAAATTGCCAATGACTTCAAACAGGACAGGATTAGAATATTTACTTAATTTTTTCCACACCATAGCTTGCCAGCTGGGCAAGGGAAGGGATTGTCCTGCACTGCTCTGGTGCAGCCTCACTGTGAGCAGTTTTGGTCACAAGATAAGAAAGATATTAAACTATTAGAGAGTGTCCAAAAGAGGGCTGGATGGTGAAGGACCTTGAGAGGATGTATGAGGAGCAGCTGAGGTCACTTGGTCTGTTCAGCCTGGAAGAGATGGAGGGGAGACCTCATTGCAGTTACAATTTCCTTGTGAGGGAAAGAGAAGAGAAAGACACAGATTTCTTTTCTGTGGTACCCAGTGACAGGACAGGAGGGAATGGCCTGAGGCTGTGTCATACAGGTTTAGGTTGAATATCAGAAAAATGTTTTTCACCCAGAGGGTGGCTGGGCACTGGAACAGGCTCCTCAGGGAAGTGGTCACAGCACCAAGCCTGACAGAGTTCCAGAAGCGTTTAGACAACAGGCACATGGTGTGACTCTTGGGGCTGTTCTTTGCAGGGCCAGAAGTTGGATTTTGATGATCTTTGTGGGTCCCTTCCAACTCAGAATGTTCTGTGACTCTCTGAACTTCACACACACCCTCTGACATCTGTTGTGACCACCTTCCTATTGCATTTTTTATCTTCCTAGCTACATCACAAGCTAACTTGTGCATGTTTATAAAAGGGTACCAAACATCCCACTCTTTCCTTGCTGTTCTTATAACAAAACTTCAGTCTTAACTTTTGGCCTGTATATAGAAACTTCCACTTGACTATGGAGATTTTAAAGGATTTAAAAATTTTATTGAACTCAGAACATGGAGGAAATTGTTTTCCTATTTGCTCATGATGTATTCCATCATGTAATTCCCCATACCCCATTCTGATGAAAGAAAACAAAACTATTTGACCCCATCCTCACACATATGTACTTGAAGATAGTGTGTATGACAGTGAAAGAAAAAATTTGGAACAAAGATAATAAATAAATTAGCAAAATAAAGTATTTGTTGAGGAATTTAATTGCTTTTCAAAATGGAGAACCTGTTATTTTGTTTCTTGGGTACACAGAACACGAAGTAACTGATTATGTTTCAATATGTGGTTGGGAATGGATGGCCTTTATACATATTGCTTTTGTACATCTGTGCAGGCAAGTAAACTCAAGATCTGTAACCTAAGAATAACTACTTCCAAGTCACCATATTTTGTTTCTTTCTGCAGCTATCTGCACAAGAACAGATACCTCAAAGTTATCAATGATGATGCATTTCTGGGAGTGCACAGTGGACCAACTCTACTGTAAGTAGGTGAAAATGAATTAGAGAAAGCTTTAAAAATAATACTGTTTTAGCTTACAATTTCTTTACAAAAACTAGCATCAGAGCAGCAGGGACAGGCAGGCATGTTTACAAAAACAACACCAGCAACAAAGCCTGTGCTTTTGGGAACTGATTTATTAAATACTTGCATCCTACATTACATATACTGTAGCTACCTATTATCCTTATAGAAGATTCTATACTACAACCTGTCTTATGGCTATACAATTGTAATACAAAAGAAGGACTCATGTATCACACATCTAAAGGCAATGAAAGAAAATGAGAAGAAAGAGAGGAAAAATAATTTTAGACAGAAAAAAAGTTACTTCTGATGCTCTTTTTTTTCCTCATATTATTTGGCTTCCAGTCTGATTTTATAATCCTCCAAAGAGCTTTTCACTAAAATTAGGAATCATAATGCAGAATGAAAATAAAACTTTAAAGAAGTTAAGAACTTCCAGAAGCATCACATTCCCTGACTCAAATTGTATAGTACATAATGTGGTGCCTACGGCTGATCACAAGGAGAACTGAAATACTGAAGAGGGAATTTCTTCCTCCACTGCAAAACTAGATGATGCTGGCAGTGCTCAATCCATGTAAGAACAAGCTTTACATTCTACTCTTCAGGAAATCAGCTTATTCATAGCAGAATAAATGTATTTTTCTTGGAAGAAATGCTAGCAGCTACCTGCAATAACAAAAGGTGCAGAAGTCATTATTTTTCTTTCAGAATCTTTTTAACTCCAGAAAATCTGTCTGGCTCCAGCAGGTGAGAGCCTGCAGAAGCACAGATTTTTGACTCTTGTATATTGTGGGTATTTAAAGCATCAGTGTTGTTGTTATGCTGGACAGGTCAGCAAGTAATGATATGCTGCAAAAGGTTGTGGGTTGTTAAATGTATGCTCTAAGAGCCAGTTAAGCTTCCAGAACAAAGGCTAGCTTGGAGATGTATCAGTTACACAATACCTCTTGGTTTAAGAGCTAAAGATGCTTTCCGAGGATGTGCATATCTAAAAAAAATAAAAGAACTTCTAAAAAATAAAGAACTTCCTTTTTACCCTGTTTTCGTTAGATATCTCACATGACTTGAATTTATTTCTAGTCCTCCAAAACCATTGTGCTATCCCAGCTACCACTGATCCTTGATCTCAGGACATGTTTTATACTTGCAGTCTAAACAGCCAGCTATCCATCTCCTCTAAAAATGATACACTTCATGGCTAAAAAGAGTCCTAGCAGTACTTATAACTGAAGAGAGATGTGGTACTTACTATAGTGTCATTACAGAGAGAGGTCTTGCTTCTCAAAAGCAGAAGGCCAGAAATGGCATGTAAGCACAGTAAATCAACAGTGGATTTAAAAAGCCGGAGTATTTCACATCATGATACTTTGATAGGCAAGTCCTAAGAGAAAGCTCCCAGGATGGTGTCACAGTTTAACACTGGCCTTCACTTCAGCTCGACACAGCTGCATATTTGCTCCTGCACCCAATGGGATGAGGGAAAGAATTGGAAGGATAAAAATGAGAAAAATCATGGGTTGAGATAATGTCCGCTTAATAATTAAAGAAGGGATGTTGAACAAAAATCAAAGGGGCAAGAAAACAAACTAAACCCAAGAACAACAAGTGATGTAAGAAAAACAATTGCTCACCACCAGCCCATTGATCCCCAGCCAGTCCCCTGGCAATGGCAGTTGTGGCACCTGTCCACCCAGTCTTTACTGCTGAGCATGATTTGGTGAGGTCTAGAATATCTCTTGGTCAGCTGGGGTCAGCCCTCCTGGCTATCCTTTCCCAAATTCTTGTGCACCTTTAACCTCCTCACTGGTCAGATGGTGTGAAAAACAAAAAATGCCTTGCCTGTGTTATAAGCACTGCCCAGGAAGAGCTAAAACATCCCTGTATTATCAACACTATTTTCACTCCCAAATCAAAAAACATAGCCCCATACCAGCTACTGTGAAGGAATTTAACTCTATGCCAACCAAAACCAGTACAGAATTAATAATTCAAGTTATTAGCTTTTAATTTTATTTTAATGTAATTTTAATAGCAGTCTAGGGGCTTGTGTTACCCAGAGATAACCAGGAATTATTATGCATGTGTGATGTAGAAAAGGTTTGCCATAAAATGAGCAACAATTTAAAGCAGAATTCTTCCACCTGGACAGATCTCTCAGCTGACCTTCAGGAAATAGAATTATTTTAACAGGAACAAAAGAGTTTCTGAAACTCCAGATATGCATTATATGAAGAAGGCTGAAGTAAAAAAATGCAAACTGGGTGAAAACCTACTATTTGTGGTTGTGTCATGTCAATGGCCATTAACAACTCCCAAAGGTGACAAAAATGTCCTTGAAATTAGTATACAGCCCCACTATACCATCATGACCAATGCGTTATTTACAGAGACCACAGATTTGTTAACTAGTGTAACAGTCTGAAAAGTCTGACCAATACAGCCCTTTGGGCAGTGTAAACAACTCAGCTTGTTATGAGGAATAGTTTGTTAAGACATTTTTGATTCAGGCATCTTGGTGTTGTTAGCTAACCATTTGGTCTTCCTCAAATTAAAGTTTTACTCCCAAACTGTTTCATCTTGAAGATTAACTTTATGGAAAATTTTTGTGAGAATATTGCTCTTTTTCTGGGACAATGAATGACATTGCATATAGTGGCAGCAGTATGCACCAAAAAAAAAATTTCAAAAAGGGAATATTTATGGAGCTCTAAAGAGAAATTTTGTCTTCCCTCCCTACCAAGCTGGCAGAACTTATTGTCTGGAGTCCCCTATATGTACTCTTCAGGTGAGATACGAATTTATAGTGGTTGGAAAGTGTGCCCCAGAGATCGTGCTTTTTTTCTGATCAGGATTTCAGTAGCAACAGCAACTTAAAGGCTGAAATACAGACCATGGATCCACCCTAATGGGGTAATGTTCCATTTTGTCTTTAAAGAAGCCTAATGAGAAAGATTTAACTACAAAGAACTCTGCCTGACTATGTTGTATATTGTGTGACTTTGGCCATGCTCTCAGACCACCTAATTAAACATACTCAAGTATTGAAAAGCTAGGATTTTTTTTTTTAAATTTGCTATTTACGACAGCAGAGGAGGCAGGGATTGTGCTCACTGAATAGAGGAAAACAGATGTCAGCAATTCTGGTTCCTTTGTCACTGTTATATACTCAGATGTATGTGGATGTATACACTGATTGCTCCCTTTAGAAAACTATTTTAAGAGTATGATGACAGTACAGTGCTCTTCACCTCAAAATGAAACCTTGTCAAGGATTCAGCAACTCGGTGGACCTGATTTACTAAACACGACAAGAGCTGCTGCCTAGAGCAAAAGTTCAAGAGAGTACAACAAAAATACAATTAGGGTCATTATTCAATTAGCTTTTGAACAGAGTTCAAACTCAAAATGTTACAGTCACAGAAGATACATGTGAGTAGTTAATTATCTGTAGAATGCAGAATTTCTCTTTAAAGCATCATTTCCCAATCTAGGAATGGTTCTTCCCATTGGACATAAGCAAGTCTTTGAGCAAGAGGAGCACTCTTTGTTTTGCTAATCAAACAATGCTTATTTTTAGATTTAAAAAATCTTTCAGTAGAGTAAAATAGTATCTGTGGTTTAAGCCCATCTATTATATATTTTATGCTTTATCTATTGCAGTTGTCAGAAATTTGTGTATGATTAGATAACAATTCTCAATTGTACTATGACGTATTCGATCTCATTTTCTTAACTACCTGTCTTTTAAATTATTGCTATTACTGGATAGAAATACAAGAAAATACGTGAGGACAAAACAAAACTGCTACCAAGCCAAAATGTTGAGACTGGTTGAGAGCACTTTGGTTGCTGTTCTGCCTCACAGTGTAGAACTCTACACAAGCACTTCCAGTACCTGAGTGGGCTGCAGACCATGGCTACTTAAAAGCTGAAGTCTGCTCTGGCTCTCGGCTAGCTGAGAATGTTGCTAGCCTTTTCCACAATTCTGAGCACTTGACACCTTCCACAAGAGTGTGTCTGCCTGGTTTCTGTCTCAGCCTTGTGGGCATTTGTCAAAGGCCTTGCAGAAGTCCCAGGAGACTTTGAACAGATCATAAGCACAGCACTCAGAGAAGTTTGCAAGGCAGGACTTATTTTTACAAAAGCCCGTTACTACTGACTTTCCCCAGGTATATCATATGTTGTGGCAGCTTGTTTGCTGCCTTTCTGCAGGAGAGCAAAGCTGAAAGTTCCACAACTCTTTTACCAATTCAACTACTTCCTCCTTCAGCTGCTTCACTATTCTGGTGAAAACCATCCAGTCCTTGTGACTTACTATCATTCATTTTATCAGTTTCCTGCCTAGCTTCTTTTATGGTCACTTCAGTTTGAGACAGATCCTCTTGACAAGTCCATCAGACCTCTTGCCCATTCTCTTGTGTTTCTTTAAGGGTGCAAGCCATAGCTTAGCAGTGCCACCAAGACACACTTACGTGCAAGGTAAGCACTGCTGTGTTTAAACAACATCTTATTTATCAATATGATTGGATGTTATTGAGACAGACATAACTACAGTCAGTTCCCATTTGTTCTCAGTAGACCAAAATCAGGACTAATCATCTGTGACTGATTGGGACTGACCATACTTGGCTGATCTGGACTTGGTAGAAAGCAACAGGACAAGAGGAAATCACCTCAAGTTGTACCAGGGGAGGTTTAGATTGGGTATTAGGAAAGATTTTTCACAGAAGGGTTTGTAAAGCATTGGAACAGGTGCCTAGGGAAGTGGTGGAGTCAGGGTCCCTGAAAGTGTTCAAAAAACATGTGGATATGGCACTTCAGGACACAGTGAACATGGTGGGTGCTAGATTGATGGTTGGATTGATGGTCTTAAAGGCCTTTTCCAGCCTTAATTGTTCTACACACTGGCACACAAAGACCATTCAGGAAAATGTGTCTTCTCTCTGAATGCAGGCACAGATACTATAGTCTGGACAACTCCAACTACTTGGATTCACGTAACTTTGAGGATTAGTAATTATTTATAAATCTTTTCAATCTAGTTTGAAGACAGCTGCTATGCTGCTTGAAGTAGATTGTGAATCTGATTAGATCATCATCAAGACTAGATTTGTAAGGTAAAAAAAAAAAAAAATCCCTGAGAATCCCACACTTTCCTCTTGGCCAGCTGACACACACAACAAAGTGTGGGCCTAGGTAGAGTAACTAAAAAATTATCTTCCATTGGGAGACAAATTATACCAGACTCCCAGAAAGCTCTTTGATTTGCAATAGCAGTGATACAGAGAGGGTCACAAGACCTCTTGCTGGCAGACAACACATACCAGTAGTTTAAGGACTTCCCAAACTAGGATTTTAGAAACTTCTAAACTTCTGAGCCATTGTGTTTAATATGGCCCATGGATGGGACAAAGTATCTATTGCTAGCCCTGTACCAGAATTAATCCTAAATCAAGAACTTCAAGGCATCTCTTCCTGTAACTTTTCCCCAAGCTCCCCTGTATAAAACAGAATGCTTAAACAAAACCTACAATAACCTGTCTGCTTAAATATACACCCATAAGCACATACACAAAATTCACAGGATTTGGTAAGATAGAACAGAAATTACAGTCTTACAACTAATTCCTCCAAGCCCTTTCTTTTCACTGAACAGATGTTTCTTTCACACTTTTTAACATCACTTGGTAACACTCTGAGTTGCCACAGACTTTGCATTTTCACCTCTGTTCCCTGGGAAATTGTTTCCACAACTGGAACCCTGCTACTATCTTCTGTCTGCAGCTCTCCAGGAGCTGCAGCTCCATTCCCTGTACAGCCAGAGAGGCTCCTCTCAGCAGCTGTTTCCAAAGCATGAGCCCTTGTCCTCCAGGGTGCTCTTGCTGACCAAGACATTTCTGATGGGAATGTTACACAACTGTGAATAAAACCAAAGCAAAACCACGTATTGTTCTTGTTACTCAGCTTTTTGGCCTACATGATGAACCACAGCACTGATTTTCACAATGATGCAGTTGTGTAAAAAAATATGCCTTTTCTTATTTTTAAGTCTCTCGCCTCACATTCTTAAGTGTTCCAAAACTCATCTCAAAAGAGTGAATAATCATTGCCAATCACCTTCTTCACAATCTGCACGGCACTATTGCCTACTACTGCTGCTTCCAGACATAGCTTTTCCCAAGAGAAAAGTCCTTATCTGTACCTTATTACTTCATATAGAAACTTCATCCTAGTTGCAGCTTTCCATGCTCTTATTATATAACAGTATATACTATTTTTAGAACTGCAGCTAATATTTAAGTTACAGTGATACTAGATTTATGAAGTGCTTTTGCTCAATCTTCTGTTTCTTTCCCAAGAATTCTTAGTATTCCATTTTCCTTCAACATTACTAAAAGCACTGACCTGATATTTCCAGAAGACTCCAAGAACTTCCCAGAGTGCTAGCTAAATTAAACCCCACTGTCATCCACGTAAAGTTAAACTTGCTTTTTTTTCAACGTATTTTACATTCATTAATTTCAAAGCATATTATTTTTCTGCTCAGTCACATACCATTGCAGAAGCCTTCTGCTTCTTTAGACAATCAGTTTAGCTTTCACTACCTTGTATTACTTTGTACTAGAAACAAGCTTTGTTGCAGCTACTCTCACTTCTTTCCCAGACTGTTTATGAGTATTTCAGCAGTACCAGAGTCAGCCTCGCCTCTGTGGGCCCTGCTGCCATGACCTGTATATTGATACCAATTAACTTTCCATTTTTCCTCTCACATGAAATCTTGTCATCTATTCTCAGGCTTTTACTCCGCTCTTTTATTTTTCAATTAATCCAAGAGAGATATTCCCCTTGTCACATAACAGAGCAGTAAGCACAACAGCCCTTGACAGCTGATTTTTTCGAGGCTTGTCAGAATTCCCAACTTGTCACACAAACAGCATCATCTTTCTTCATAAGCTTGGGCCAGCACATATTCAAAGAACTCTCAAAAATATGTGAGTTGTAATTTCCTTTTCAAAGAGTCTTAGCCTCTCCCATCAAAGAGTGTTTAACCAACCTGCAGAGACCTGCCACCACCCTGAGGACTTGATGGAGACCCATGAGGGTTGCTGAAAGACCAGCCTTGCCTCAGTAAGACCTATCCCAAGATCTAATTTACCAAGATGTTTTGCTGCAGAAGAAGGAAGAGCATTGCCAGCAGGTGAAGGGAGGTGATCCTGCCCCTCTCCTCAGCCCTGGTGAGGCCACAGCTGGAGTGCTGTGTCCAGCTCTGGGCTCCTCAGTACCAGAGAGACTTGGCGCTCCTGACACAGGTCCAGTGGAGAGCAGCAAAGGTGATTAAGGGACTGGAGCATCTCTCTCATGAGGAAAGGCTCAGGGAGCTGGGCCTGTTCTCTGAAATGACTGAGAGAAGAAATGACTGAGAGGTGACCTCATCATACATCTGAAAAAATTTCTTTGTTGCGAGAGTACTCAAATGCCATAACACATTGCTAAAGAGGCTGTGGAGTCTCCTGACGTGGAGATGCTGAGAAGTCAATGGGGGACAGCTCAGAGCAACCTGCTCCAGGTGAACCTGTTTTGATCAAGGAGGTCAAACTAGATAATTTGGAAACTCAACTACTCTGTGATTCTTTAGAAGATAAAATGATAGCAGACAATATTCAGACTCTTATAAGAGCCAGTTCAGGCTCTTGGTAGAAATACCTATCAAAAAGGACTCCAGAAGAACAAAAAATAATTTCATGTAGTTGAAATTAATTAGTTGCGACATATTAAAAAACATATGATAGCAAGGGAACTTTCAGAAGTGAAAAAGTCCTCCTACAAAAAGGAGCAGCATTTTCTAACTCAATTTAAAAACAAATATAAACAAACCAAAAGGGGAAAAAAAAACCCCACCAAAAAAACCCCAAAAAACCAAAAAAAAAAAAAACAGAGCAAACCCAAATGCTGTAGACATTTAAGAATTGTTTAAAGCATAAAATTAGTTCTAATTTCCTTCTGGGTGCAAGAAACCAGACAGTGAGCAAGATTTCTATAGGGATAAGAAAATGTAGAAAAAACATTTGAGAGTGTTCATGATAAAACAATGCTCAAACAATGTTCCTACCCTAGAACTCCTTTTACAGGTTTACTTCACAGACTGTAATTCTAAAAACAACTTTAAGTGTCACTAGAAGAGGTTTTGGGACAAAGGAAAAACTGAGTAGAAAACACTAGCATGACCAGGTGACTGACACTCCTGGCAGTCTGAAAGTAAAGCCACCTCCCCATCAACTGGGAATCATCTTTCTCATGAGTCCACCTCAGCAGACAAGTAGAAAGCAACAAACATAATACTCAGTTTTCTGAGAGATTCAGGATGGACTATGACAGAAGATTTGAATTTCAGTATATAGAGAATATTCTTTTAGGAATTGCAATGCTTTCTATTAAAGTGTGCCAATAGGTTAAAATTAATCCAAGGAAGTCTAAGGAAATATAACTCTTCCAATGGAAGATGTGATTTCTTTAAAGGATTTTTAAAACTGTGTTGTTGCATATGTATTTGTATCTGGTTGGCTTTAAAGGTGTAATTTTACAAGTCATGATATTTCTTTATAATACTTATTCTGTGCTAAAAGACATTAAAGACAAGAGTTTTAAAAAACAGTGAAAATCATAGAGAAATGAACAGCCTTACCTGAATTTGAACGGTATCAGAACTTAATAAGGCAATATGAAATCCCCATCTCTTTAGGATTTATTTTTATTGCAGAATTCTGTGGAACTCCTGAAGAACAGTAACAATCTGAAAATAAATCTGATCTAGTCATCTTTTTCTTTCTTAGGGACATCTCCAGAACAGCTATTGCCAACCTTCCAGCCAAAGGACTGGAAAGTCTAAAGGAACTAATGGCCAAAAATACATGGACTTTAAAGAAATTACCAGCTGTAAAGGTATTTCTTCAGCTAATGCGAGCTGACCTATCATACCCAAGTCACTGCTGTGCTTTCAAGAGCTGGAAAAAAAAAAGTGGGTGAGTTTCACTAACTCACATTTATCTTTTTAAATATATCAGTAAAGACAATATTTATAAAAATACATCTATTGGCGCTTTTGTAACAATTTTTTCTAGTATAGACAATGTTCTTTGAAATAGGTTACAATTGCAAAGTGGCAGAAGAATTTTTTTGTAAGACCTTTTGCAGCAGTTCCTCCTCTTGTTGAGCCCAGAATTAAAGTGAAAGAAAAAAGAATAGGGTGATGTGCTACAGCAAGACCTGGAAAAAAAAATGTTGGAGAGGTTATAGCCTCAAGTCTCATCTTTTCTAACTGAAAAGCTGTTAACTACTGAAAATTTTTTGACTGCAAATACTGCTGCATCACACCATGAGGTACAGAATTCCAAATTGCTGCACTGCTAGTTAGCTGCAAAGAAGCTACTGAACAGAAATTGGACTGATGGAAGTTCTGGGAGAAATTGAATAGTGAGCAACACTAAAAAAGAAAGTAATATTGTATGTATTATACAAGAAGTTATAAAGAGTAAATAAATGTCTTCTTACCTATTAAAAATGTAGATCTCAGAAAAGAAGATGGATTATGGATGTCAAACAAGTAAAATTAATACTGGGGATAAAATTAAAAATACAGTTAAATAAAAAATAGCCCAGAAAAGCTATTGTATGTTTTATGGTCTGTTAACAAAAATATATCCAATCACATTTTTATAGCTACATTTTCATCCAGGATGATTTGATTTTGAAGCATTCCCTTTGTTCACAATCTGTGCACCAGTCCAACTGTATATGCCAAAAGTGATTTCCCCCTCTACTCCTTCAGGATCCTGGAGTACCTGATGTGTAACCAGAGCAGCCACAGCTTTCATAAGAGATCAGTCAAGGCTCTCAGAGACCCATTTTACAAAGATTATGCAGAAGAATACATGGACCACACCAGTGCTGCGTATGACACAAACACCAAGTTCACAAGCTTTCATGAAAATTCCCATTATTACATTTATTTGGAAGAGCGTGGAGAAGGAAATCTTGGCTTTGGCAAAGAACTCAAGAACCCTCAAATAGAGGATGTCCAGACCTTTGACAGTCATTATGACTATCCTGTCTGTGGAGGCAATGAAGATGTAATATGCACACCAGAGCCTGATGAGTTTAATCCCTGTGAGGATATAATGGGATATCAGTTTCTGAGGATTGTGGTGTGGTTTGTGAATCTGCTTGCCATTCTAGGCAACATTTTTGTTCTTTTCATCCTTCTCACCAGTCATTATAAACTGACTGTACCTCGCTTTTTGATGTGTAACTTGGCCTTTGCTGACTTTTGCATGGGGTTTTACCTCCTTTTGATCGCTTCAGTGGATCTGTACACCAGGTCAGAGTACTATAATCATGCCATAGAGTGGCAGACCGGGCCTGGCTGCAACACAGCCGGCTTTTTCACGGTCTTTGCCAGCGAGCTCTCTGTGTACACGCTGACCGTGATCACCCTGGAGCGCTGGTACGCCATCACCTTCGCCATGCGGCCTGACCGCAAGATTCGCCTGCGGCACGCCGTGCTCGTCATGCTGGGAGGGTGGCTCTCCTGCATCCTGCTCGCCCTTTTGCCACTGGTTGGCGTCAGCAGCTACGGCAAAGTCAGCATCTGCTTGCCTATGGACACTGAAACACCACTGGCTGAAGCCTACATTGTCTTCGTTTTAATATGTAACATTATTGCGTTTGTTATCATTTGCGCCTGCTATGTAAAAATCTACGTAACTGTGCGAAATCCCCAGTACAAGTCAGGGGACAAGGACACCAAAATTGCCAAGAGGATGGCTGTGTTGATTTTCACAGATTTTCTGTGCATGGCTCCCATCTCTTTCCATGCTTTATCTGCCATTATGAACAAACCACTGATAACTGTCTCCAATTCCAAGATTTTGCTGGTACTTTTCTACCCACTCAATTCTTGTGCCAATCCCTTTCTTTACGCTATTTTCACCAAAGCTTTCCGCAGAGATGTGTTTATCCTGCTAAGCAAATTTGGTATATGTGAGCATCAGGCTCAAGTCTACAGAGGTCAGACAGTCTCAGCCAAAAACAGCAGTGGCTCTTACGGGCAGAGAATCAGCCGAGGGATAGGTCAGGTTCTTACAAGCATTCAAGACCCAGTCAACGATTACCTTCCTGCTGTGACAATGCAGAATCAAATTCTCATGGAAGAATGCAAACAAACTGAGCTCTAACATCTCAAAGTATCACAGCCAAAACCTGGTCAAGAGGTGATTGAGCATACAGTGAATCAAGTGAGAAGACAATATTGTCCATATGCTTTTCCCCTAGGTTATGCTTTGCTATAGCCAAAAGTACCTCTGGAATGGTCTTCTTTCAGAGAAACCACTTATTTGAACCTCTTATCAGTGCAGGGCAAAACACATGGTCCTGATGATAATTCTAGAAGTAGATGTGAATTCTCTGCTCTACCTCAATAGGAAAAATTATATATATATATAAAAATATATAAACTGAGCAAATATAAAATATACCCTCATCTTAAAAAAAAAAAAAAGTAAGAAGCCCAATAGTAAGACTTAGGAGTACTTATATGACTGAAAAAAATGGACAAAGTTGGATAATTAAAATAATATTAAAAAAAACAAAAAAACAAGGCTGAAGCTGTCAAATACCTACTTGTCAAAAGGTTGGGTTTTGTCCTAACAGTAAATTTTTAAAACTTCCACCAGGCCTAAAATGGAACAGATTTCTTTTCATTCTGTCATCCTGACCTGAAACAAATCTAGTCTTTTGTTTACTGTTCTTGGTTTAGTTTGGTGAGGTGGCAAAACAAGCTTCTTCATACTACCTTTATAGTGGTAAATGGCAAATTACCCCTGATTTTGCAGCTGCTCATATGATATAAGAAAAATTATGGCATTTGTGTCCATTACTATCACTTTCTCACTTTTTGATCTATTTATTTAAGGAGCTGGTTTATTTGAATTTGTTTTGAAGATGAGTCTACCCAGTCAAGTTAACGATGATTGTTTGGATTTTTTTGGATGACTGATCCAGATGTTACCATATTTCAATGCTGTTTTATCTGAGCATATTTATTGCTCTGAACACCCTGCAATTCCTGCTTTCTTACCACTTCTGCTGTCCCTACTTACCTCTCTCTCACAGGGTAGAGCTTCCCTTTTAGCCCTTTCTATGTTGAGCTGCCTCAAACCTCAACTTAGACCAAAAGAGTGGATCATACCTTTAGGTTCCTTTATGCCATACCGTTTACTGCACTGAAGGCTGACTTCTAGCTCCTCCAACATGTTTGAAGAACATCTGTCTCGTAGCGAGATCTGTTACCTGACCTTTGTAATGTTTGCAGCACAACTGCAAGAATCACATAGTTATCATAACTCTGGCTGACCACAGCCTGGCTGTAGCTGGGACACATGCTCTCCACAGTGTGCTTAAGGAAATCCGTGCTCAAACCCAAGGAACCACCCCTAGTCTAAAGCATTAACGCACCCTTCTGCCCTACCTGCTGCTAGATGGGGCCAGACCAAGGTCAAGCTTGGCTGTGCTCAGCTCATTCTTACACCATAAACAAATGAAAGGAAGCCTGGCTCTCCAGCTCCTGCAGGCACTAGGACTCATTGTAGGAGCTGCTCTGCACCAGCTGCATTGTTAACACTTGAGTGGCCTGAGTGCCTGGCTTTGCTGGCAGGATCACACTTGGTCCCAGCCAGCTCCACAAACTGGCTCTGCAGAACTGCTACAAGGCTACCATGGATCATTTCACTCAGCTATTTGAAAGCCTTGGAATAAGAATGGAAAATATTGTGCGAATATTTGCCTTCAGGTAGGTATTTTTCAATTAATTTTGTAATATCTATGCTGGTTTTCATGGAATTATAGTCTTTGTGGAACTATAATTAACTTCATCTCCCAATAGTCAGGGCTTATATAATGTGGGCTACTAGTATCAAAAAAAACCATAATAGTAGAGCCCTTTGAACTGCTAGCTACTACATCTGGAAACTGAGCGATTGCAAATGCCATGTACATACTCTATTTGATTCTGTATTTTCCAAATATTTAAAACTCAATTTGATTCTCTATTTCTGATTATAAATGAAGGCTGCTTCAATGAGCAGAAGCAAGGGCCTAGATTAATGAATTCTATGAGATGGTCTTATAGAGAGATCTTAGAGATCTATGAGGTCTTATAGAAAATAAATAATCTATCATTGTTAATATCATTTTAAAAATCTACAGTATTGTATTATAGACTAATTTAGCTGTTTATTTGGGGAAGAGGCATATTTCCATTTTAGGTTGATTCTCAGCAAACTCTGAAAGCAAAACTGCTGAAATCCATGGAAATAATAATTTATTACCTCCTCTTCTGTAAGCTGGAGTTGCCCAGTATTACATCAGAAACAAAGAGAGCTTCTGAAGTGTGCAGATCAGCAAAATTCCTTACTCTTGAAACAGCTGCATTTGTAATGCTATGGCCATGTCCGAGAGTCCCATACAAACATGGGACTCTTCAGATGCAACACTCCCCACAACCAGGTTCAGCCACCTTTCTGATACTGGAATAACCCTCAAAGGGAGAAACAGTTTCCTGAGTGCCTTTATTTAGTATCTCAGCAGCAAAGACAATCAAGCTCTAATGGACATTTATCCTACAGACTTCACAGACATTAGTGTACCAGTAGAAAAGGAAATCCAAGCTTAAATCATATTCTTTTCCAGAAAGAAAGGAAAGACTAAGTCAAAATTCATGTTAAAAGTGCTTTTAAAAGTAACATGAATATTTCTTTCACAGAAACTAGTAGGAATTCAGAAAGATGTGATATGTTGGAGTGGTATAGGTTGTTTGTAAACTAATGCAGATGTTTGCTATTACTAATGGATGACAGAAATATTTACACATTATTGAACTTTTCTGTCTCTCATTATTGCATATACACTATGCCTGTTAAGAATTCTAACATGAATGAAGTTTGATATTTCCAGTTTGTCTTGCACAGCCCTTCTTGTGTTTAACTTGGTAAAAAACATTTTAGAAGCTCTTGGAAAGGTCCAAGCAAATACAATTTAAATAATTTATTTGCTAGACCTTTTCTTGTAAATGTTTGTATCCTATAGGTATTCTCTTCCATTCCTGCTCTGATCAATTCCTTGAGCCATTTTTTGGTTTGCGCACACCTTTATGTAGTACTTGCTATTTTAAATGTCTCAGCAAGTTGCATTATTTCTGGCATTTAGTATGTATGTGCTCTAGAATATTTTAGAAATTATGCAAAGCATGGGAATAAAATGTTTTGTTTGAAATTAGAAGAGGGTCAACAAGTATTTTTTGGGAAATTTTAAAATATTTTTCCTATAAAGGAAGTTAATACTATTTATTTTGCATTCAACTTCATTGTCCTCCTTGGCTGACCTATCCCATAACACACTATCTGATGCAGGTTTGGGGGTTTTTAGCTCCATCACTAGCTGTGACAGGGATGTTCTAAATGGCCATTTCAGACAGTGCAGTAGGAATAAAAAGGAACAGCAGTAGTACTGCTGAACTCAGGGGTTCCACAACCATCATTCATTACATCCAAGAAAAAAAAGCTGTAAAGTTGAGATGGGGTCTTAGTTATGAACACTTGGGACTTTCTCTGAGCAATTTAATGGCTTTAGGGGACCTTTGGTAGTCTCTCTCCAACAGAGAGAGATGTGAGTTTTTTATAGGGTAGGTATTGGTTCTAGATGACATCATCTGCAACAGGTCTCCTGTAGTCAAAGTAAAGCACACCCTGCCCTGCTATTGGTGTTTGCCTTCTGAAAACAGCACAAGCAATCAAAGGTAAATTTCACATCACTAGCATAGCATTTTGGTTTATTAACATAAATGCCCTCTTGCTTCCTTTCTTGGGGGATAAAGTATTCATGCTCACATTACAGGTGGTTTATTAACATAAATGCCCTCTTGCTTCCTTTCTTGGGGGATAAATAAAGTATTCATGCTCACATTACAGAAAAATCTGTACCAAAAAATCCCATTAGAAAGAGAAGCTTGATTTGAGTAGAAGCCCTATGCTTATGTGTTAATATGTACGAAACCCTTCCTCCCAGGCTGTTTGGGAAGGCTGATGAGTAATAACAGCATAATCTGTATTGGTTTTCTAACAGATGCCAGGCACCTGCACTCTAAAACCACTTGGTATCAAATGGTTCTGGGTTGCTGTTAAAATTGGACAGTGAGGCACAAAATTAGTTGGATATTATGCCTTTCCCTTAGGCACTCTCCTCCTCTGTGGGGATTCTGAAAACAGGACATTATACTGCGCTTACACGTAGGCTTTGTGGACTAAGGCAGGAGATGCTGAAGGACCCTCACCATGCCCTGGAACAGAAAATGGTTAAGAGGTCTTAGTGACACACACCAGGAGATTCTGACAACATCATCAACCTAAAATTCAACACATCTCCATAAAGCTGGAATACTTTCCACCTGTTCAGTCACTTCCATCTGACCAGACTAATTTTTGTGTGACTGGAAATCATGATGGGAAAGCAAACAAATGAAGGCTCTATGAGGTCAATGCACAAAGTATTTCATCAGAACCCATCAGCTCTAACTTCCTATTCCCACTCCACATCTGTCCCCCCTGTGCCCCCATGTACACGAATTGGTATGAATTTCCACAGTATCCCAAATTCCTAGGTTCTCAGACACAATACTAATCCTGTGTAGTTTTCTAACTGCATGGCCTTATTTTCCACCCTTACTTTCCACTGGGAAAGTCTCATAAACTGTAGCACCAGACTTGGACCTCATTGGGGCCATCCTGAACCTACTCCTTTCAAGAGTTTAACTTCTGTGGGATTAATATAATCTACCTGGATCTTACCCCACCTTTTTGGGAGGACTTCTCTCTGCCATCCCGATTATATGCAATGCCAGGGCTTGTACTTGTGGCCATCTCAAGTCATATCCTTACTGCTGCACACCTGTGCAGTTCCACTGAAGCTCAATGAAGCTTTGAAAATGAGTTCAAGGAGAAGGACCCCACTCATTTTGGTTCTCAGCTATTCAATATGCAAGCTGTGATGAGGAGTATTCTTTCTTTTTCTTCTCTCTTAAGGAAAGAAGTATGTTGTGAACATCAACTTCATTAACAACCCGTGTCTAAGAGCTCACTAAACAGTAGTTAGAAAGTGACTGTAACTATTGGATTGTTACTCACATACATACTGTGATAGTTTTTATAAGACCTATTTTGCTGTCTGGAAGAGCCTCTGTTTCAAGCACTGAGACTGGCAATTGACAGGACTGCCAAGCCCATGCTGGTTGCCTTACAGCTTCAGCTGAAATGACAGTGGCTTTTCTTTGAAAAGTGAAGAAAAACTGCTGTACTGATGTCTTTTATGAAGGCAAAGTTGCAACAAATTAAACCGGAGCAGTAATATGAGTTTTAACAAAAACCTTCTCACTGCAGGCTCTGAGGTGTCACCTGAATGTCTGTCTTCCCCATGGCCTGCTGCTGACATATGCAGGACAGCACTGAAATACCAAGCGGCACTAAAGCTGTATTTGTGCAGTCTGACTGTAGTAAGAATTCCCCAAGTTATATGTGGATTACTGCTGCTGCCTAGAGGGAGCTGTGGAAACAACAAATTAATTCTCTTTTAGCCAACTACAGATTTCCAACTAAATCCTGCAACGATCAGTAAAAAGCAGCATGAGAAGTGCAGAAGGGGAAAAAAAGGGAGGTTTCCAATTCATACATATGCTTCTCCTTCAACATGAAAGTAAGCTTGCAATCTCTCCTTGATTTTTCTTTTTTTAAGGGCTGGCTGCATTACTTATCTTCTCCTCTGTACTGTTTCCTCTTTCCAGTTTCTCTTTCCATCTCCTTCCTCTGCTATTGCAAAACACCACACTCTATTTTAAGAATTATTTTATATTTCCCACCTACTATCTGAAGTGATTTTGGCTACCTGGCAAGACAGGAACCTCTGACAGAAATAACAAAGTTTAAGGACATGAAAATAATTTAGGACAGAAAATGAAAGCTAAAAGATACTCTGAACAAAGATTAACAGTAATTTGATCTGGTAAATTTAAGAACTGCTCTACTTTCTCTTTGCCCCCTCCCAAAACCAACTTCAATGATACATGCAAAAAAGTCTGTGATATGAATATACTTTGAATATATGAATATACACCTTTAGCTACCTACTTCAATGATACATGCAAAAAAGTCTGTGATATGAATATACTTCACCTTTAGCTACCCGACTTTTAACATCAGTAACACCAACACACTTATCAAGCCCTTTGTCAACTCTTTAAACATACAGGGAATTTCACTAGATGCTGATTTAATGTTTTAAGACTGAAACTACTTATTAAAATCAGACAGACAAATTCAGCCCACAAAAACTAGGACGTCAGAAGTACTATTCCCAGCACTAATGCTTTTCTTCATTAAAACCATGAACAAGGTGAGCTCAGGAGGAAATGGCTTCCATTCTGCAACAATTTGAATTTTCTGAAAACGAAAGGCAATCGATGCCAAAACAAACCTACAAGCAGTATTCCCAGCAAGTGAATTCTGCAATAAATCCTTTTTTGGAAATGCTGTACTTCCCACAACACTTTGTTTCCCAGAATACACTACCTGTTGGAACCAGACAGCCCAGTTAGTCAGCCAGTTGTTCCTCTGAGGGGAAAGGTCTGTGTGAAATACTCAGATGCTGACACAACAGGACACATGAGGAGCCATATCTGCAGGGGTTCACAGCAGGATTCCTAGAAGAAATGGGAAAAATCAGGCAGCCAAGAGCCTTAGCAGAGAGGACTGCCTCCTTATTTTGTTGGTCAAAATGGTTTTCCCCATCACAAGCAAGGAAGGCTGTTCTTTACCTTGATATTAAATCCAGCAGCTTGAGTACTCGTGAAGCAGCATCCGGACTCTCTTGGGACTCCAACTGCCTTATGTTCCAGACATCTAGAGGGATTTTTCTACAACACTGTTCTCCTTCATTTGGTTCCTCTAGCACAGGAAAAGCATTTCTACCTTGACAGAATCACACATCCACACATAACATTTTCTGCTGTTACGAGATTATTTATTTCTACAATTTAATGATAGTCCTTGTTTTGGATTTGCTACTGAAATATGCTTATCTAAATTAAACACCATGCTTTCAATTTCAGCAAATTTTTATTCACCAAACTGAACTAAAAAAAAAATCTAGATGTATTTTTTAAACAGTTAAAAAGTATATTAAAATAGCAGTTCATGAATATCCATCTTCAGAGAGCAGTTTTCGACCTATGGAAGTCAATGGGAAATTCAGAATAATTTGTAACATAAAGCACTATTTGCATTTATTCTCTCTCCATGTTACTATTTTCAGATAACCCTCTTTCAGGTCACACAAGAATATGTATTTATGCTATGTAAAAAAGTGTAATTACATAGGCACTTCACACAAAAATAACTGGGAAAATCTTCACCCTAAAGAAAAAAAATTGCCTTAAACCAAATTTTCTAAATGTTATATATCCACTCTGAAGTCAAACTTGGTTCAACTGCAGTTCATCTGACTGTACTACAGATGTCCTTACCGCTGAAAGGATTAGGTTTTGGCATAATCCCATTAATGATAAAGTGCTAAAATCTGCTCTGAAACAAGTGGCAAGTTTTTAAGAGAGTATTTTACAAACAGAAGTCTGCATCAGAAAAAATAGTACACACTCAAAAGCTGTTGTTTAAGACAAGTTGTAAGGAATCATGTATAGCTGAAAATAAGTGGGGATATACTGAAAGCTATGCTAATATCCCAAGATTCTTAACTTCTCATACCTCTGCAATGACAATAATTAAGCCATATAAAAATCAGATAAGAAAATGATGAAATTTTAAATATACTTGATTTTGCAAAAAAAGAAAACATTTAAATACTTTGCTCAGCCACAGCTGGGAGAGCACAATTAACATTCAATTGTAACACTCTCGTATTTTCTCACAGGAATGAAATTTAGCATTTTTTGTGTTTTTAAGTTAAATTTGGTACTAATTTGCCAGCATTCTGCTTTGTTTCCTCTTTTGTCAAGGTACTTTTGAAAACCTTTTGGCCAAAACAACAGGCCATTTTTCCGACCTGTTTGTTTCTTATGTGGTATGCAAGCTACAACAGCAATTACCTCTTTCTGGAAAAACACTGGATTTTTAAACAGTTATTTATCCAGAATCAACTCCAACTCCCTTTCAAGTAAGGCAAATTTTATAGAAAAATGAGTATTGCCTTTTTCTTCAGATTTCCTTAAGTGTTGAATGCTGGAGAGCAAAGAGGAGTATGGGGGTGGGGCAGAGAAGGGCAGTCCATCCTTGAATACCAGGCAAAAAACAAGACAACACCACTGCTCATGAGGCTTAGTTTGCTATACATTGACACCACTGTAGATACAAAAATTACTTCAAAATCATCTCATTCCAAAACACCCCCCCATGCAGGCAGGATAGCCTACACCTATTTTCTTCCTAATTATTTTAGAGTTTCAAGTTCAAAATTTAGATTTAAAAATAAATAAGTCACATCTCAAGATACTGTTTTTAGATAGGAACTAAAAAGATGTCACCTGCTTGAAAGCAATTCTGTCAGATTAACTGATGAAGACAAAACCTTATTGATTAGCTACTTATCATCCAAGAACTCTGCATTTTACTTCTCACATTTCCACGTACAGGACTAATATCAAGATATTACATAGAATCACAGAATCAGCAGGGTTGGAAGGTACCTCTGGAAAGCATCCAGTCCAACTCCCCCAGAAGGCAGTGTCACCTGCAGCAGATGACACAGGAACTAATCCAGTTGGGTTTTGAATGTCCCCAGACAGGGAGACTGCACAACCACCCTGGGCAGTCTGTTCCAGTGCTCTACCACCCTCAGTGTAAAGAAGTTCTTCCTCACGTTGAGGTGGAATTTCTTGTGTTTGCCCATTGCTCCTTTTCCTGTTGCTGGGCATCATGAAAAAGAGTCTGGCACCATCCTCCTGACACCCATGTCTGAGGTGTTTATATGCAGTAATGACATCCCCTCTCAGTCTTCTCCAGACTAAACATGCCCAGCTCTCAGTCTCTCCTAAGAAAGACAAACCAATCCCTTGGCCATCTTTGTGGCCCTTTGCTGGACCTTCTCCAGTAGCTCCTTGTCCTTCTTGTACTTGGGAGCCCACAACTGACAAGGCACTCCAGATGTGGCCTCACTAGGGCTGGGGAGAAGGGAAAGACCACCTCCCTCGACCCACAGGCCCCTGTTCCAAAGCACCTCAGGATACCACTGGCCTTAATAGGAAGTTGTTCAACCAACCTTATCTCAACACCTAAGCCTTAGGTTACCACAGGGAGAAATCCTTAAATATGCAAGCCTGGCCTCATGATTAAACTGGGAATTTTTTTTAACATTATGATGGTATTAAACAGAAAGTCTGCACAGCAAACTGAACCGGTAAGTGACAAGTGAAATTACCTCCACAAGATGAAAATCAATTCAGAATCTTCAACATTATTATGGATTAGTAATAAGCCTCATATATGAAACAAATGCACATGCAAGATAGTAAATGAAGTGGCAAACATTTTTAAATAACATCTTTAATTAAAGTTTTTGCAAAGGCAAAATATTAAACTTAAAATAGGTCTTAGTACATCAAAATACTAAGTTCTCTAATCGTATTCCAAGCATGGCCTTTGAAACATAATATCCTGTATATCACAGAGGAGCAACCTTGATCTGCAATTGTACAGAATGAATTTTACAAACATAATAAATATATTTACCCCCTTACACATAACAGTATATGTACAACAGCAGTTGACAATAGTAGCTCAGAACAGCAAAAAAGGATAGTCCCCCACTCCATAATCTATTGGTACCCTATGCACTCTGGAACATGTCTCATTGGATGACTGTACATATAGCTAACCCAAGGTAGTTTTTCCTGTTTCAAAAAGCTCCTTTTGTTCCACAACATCTAATCCACCAAATAGTAATTAAAAAACACACTGCGTGAACTGCCTGAAAAAAGTAGACGACATGGAAACCAATGTACTGGTTTTTACACATTTCCCAACCAATCACAGCAATGGGAAAACGAGACTTTAAATGCCAGACACCAATACAGAACAATATGCAAGTTTCTTCATCTTGTATAGTCACTCATCTCGAAGTCTGAGAAGTACTCTAATATCAGATGGGGGTGCATTGGTGGTGTGGATGGCACACAGTAAACCCCACGGTGCTGTGTAAGGCAGCCCAGTATCAATCCAGTGTGCGTTGCCCTAAAACCACTGTTCATTTCCTGGACATCTTATTGCATTCTATTAGGAAGCTTTTGCTTTGGGGGAAGTTCTGGGGGACTTTAGTTTTTTTAAAGGAGCTTTTACAAATTGAAGAGATTAAATCAATATGAACTTTAGTTAACAAGGTCTCTTAACTCCTTCACTGAAATTGAGAAATTTTACTCTGGTAGTGTTATCTGGTAACATAATTACTACTAACTGTCAAAAGGTGAAATTATTTTCACAGACTCAATGAAGTTTACTTTAACACTCCTAATTGTGCAGCAAAAAGTTAAGAAAATATTTATTTAAAAAAAAATCAGTTACATGACACAACATGTTTTTTGCTCTCTTCTAGAAAATGTGCTTCAGAGTCACATATCAATTCTGGAAATAAACTCGGACCACAACTGTCACTTTAAATAGTGTTGAGAAAACTGAATGATGTTTAAATGCAAGTTGTGAGTACAATGCAGGAACAAGAAGTATGAAATCTCAAAGAAATCTTGTTGCTAACCAGCAACTGAGGGGGAATAAAAACATATTTTATTTAAATAGTCCAATAAAGTTCCTTATGTGACTAAATTCTCTATTATCTCTGTAAAGAAAACATTTGTTTTCCACTTAGATGGTTTTAAATGATTGCACGCACTGAAACCTAACAGAATTAGCGCAAAAAAGTTGCTTTTCTGATTGAAGCACTGCAGGAAATTTACTCTCTCAAGAATCATTGTCATACTGGCAAAACAGGTATTCTGCAAACTGAAAAGGCACAAGACTCAATTTTGCCCAGTTGCTCTACAAGTTTCCATCAGCCATCATGGTTATAATTCTGAAGTTATCTTCCCCACTTTTTTCCATCATAAAAAAGGTGCTCCATTATCTGTGCAAATTTTAACATAAGCCCTCTTGAAACCATTAATTGTTTCCATAATACTGAACTATTTAAATTGGAAAAAAAAGCGCTATTTCTAAGGGGGAAACAAATCACTTATGAACATGGGAATCCTTTGCCCTCTGAAAGGAATGGTTTCTTTTGAACCAAATGAAATGGTCTGTTCAGTTATATAGTTAAAACCATGATTAAAAATTCAAGTATAATAATAAAATTAAGCAAACTACATTCTTACAGCAAGCTGCTACAATAAAATGAAATTAAAACATGCTTTTTGACTTAAAAAAAGGAACACTTGATGTAGCAATAAGAGCACAGTTTGGTATGTGCATGGTTTGACTGGCTTTCCCAAAACTTCACAGATATTTGTATTTGAAGACAAAACCTATCTGAAAAGCATACCATACAATTAGCTTGCAAGAGGCTATGCAAGTTCAGAAAGCTTCTAACATCCTTCAGAACAGACTAAGCTTATTTACCTTTAAAGTCCAGCTACCCTTTAAAATAGAGAGGCTATGTAGCTTCTAGTATATGTATGTGGGTCAGAAATATCACTAAGTTGTATGAAAATAAAGTGTTGTATAAGTAAACTGGGTTCCAATAGTATAAAAAGGAATCTATAGCTAAAGGGATGGTTTTTTCCTTCTATTGGTTTGGTTGTGCAGCATTATGGGAATTTTTCTGAAATCCACTACTTAAGACTTATTGGTAACAAATATGGAAAAGGTGAGGGAAGGAATTAGTTGGTATATTATTGATTTCCTTGAAGTTGTACATAGAAGTATCAACAGTGGTAAAAAAATAAATATCTGCGTTGTTCAGAAGAAAGCAAACACCAATCAGTTTGAGATACCTTGAAAGCCCCCAGGTAAAAATGCAGTCTAAATGATGATTCCATTACTGAAGAATCGATTAAAAGAATAATCAATTAACTTTTCATAAAGCTTATGAATGTAGATGGCTTTCTAACAACCATATGGCTCTACACATAGCCTACAGGCAGTTTCAATCACTATCAATGAGAGAGCAGGTGTACAAAGTCACAGCAATAAAACCTTCTTTACAATTTGTTGTGATTTTTCTACATACTACTGAGACTGCAAATGCACTTGGAGGCAAATGAATCAGAGAATGAAAATTAAAGCAGTTGTTACATACTGCTGAAATACACTTGTGACATTGTTAAATAATGTTTAAGATGTCTCATTCTCAAGCAAAAAGTAAAGTCAGAAATCATGCCTGCTTCTCATGGTCTTACCTAATTCAGTAAAAATTATCTTTGTTGTGTCCTTTTTTCATCATCTTTTCAAGCACCCAACAAAATGCAAATTTTTTTTGAAATGGTGAGCCACATGAACATTCCTTCCTCAACAGTTTCTGAAGTATAATGCCCATTCCCTCTCCTCGTTCAGAAGCAACTGTATTTCCAAAAGCAGGGTTTGCAAGCATGGCCCTATGCAGGAAGAAAAGTTCTTCAACTTCTGAGGGGAGAAAGGGAAGGAGGGGGGAATAACTTTGTTGCTTTTCACAAATTGAACACAAAAAGACCCCAAACAAACACACAATAAAAAAGGCAAGTGAAAAAGTGACTACACAAGGTTTAGTGCATCTGACTGCTTGATTTGCTGTAACCAAGACAGTCTAAAGATACTCTAACAAAATTTGTGTTCTTAAAAGCTGTGCAGCTCTCTTCATGAAATTATAAGCCATCTGGAAACTTTAGAGAGATTAGCTGCTGCAGGTGATTTCTGGCTATTCTTTTTAGTAAAGCAAATCTTTGATTAAGAGTTGCACCCAGGATGTTAGAATTTTTATGTGATTTTCTGTATTAAAAATTTAGTCTTTCGTGTGGTCTGTTGAATTATTTGTGGGTATCTGGACTACAAACACAGTAAGCAGGTAAAGGAATGCATCTGTTATGGCATTACCTAGATGTTGGATTCAAAAGGTCTCCAAACCCTTTAAAAAAAATGTTTTTGGTAAAAAATCAAGGGAAACTAACTTGTTTCAATTCAGTGATGCTGAATTGCCACAAAAGAGCAAGAATATAATTAACAAGTTAAGTAATCTGATTTTTGTGGGGGATGAGGTGCTTCAAATTTGAAAAATGCAGCCCTAGATAAAACCTATCACATGAAATTAAAATAATTTTGAAACATAAATCATGATACCATTTTGTAACTGCTAGGAACAACAACCTGTTTATGGGGAATGGCATTGAAAACAACAAATAGATATAATAATTAATGAGCATATCAGAATTAAAAATATTTTTCTTATACAAGTTATTTAAAATTTAACACCTTAATTCTTACCCTTCTGTACAAAGCTTGCACGCGGTTTAAGTAAGATTCTGACCATCCTCACTACCAAAAGGAAGTGTTCAAAGCAAAGATTTGTACACACAATAAGCATTTTCAGATTAATAATCTATCAAAGGGAATAGTTCCTTCAATCAGTGGAAGAAGTATTTTAAAACCTTAAATCAAGGGCAGGGGGGACAAAGCCTTACATGCTAAATACCAGCTGTAGGTACCTGTATGTAGAATTGATAATTAAGGTATTCCTAACACACAAAACCAGCTCCCAGACAATGCTATAGCTGCTACAGTCCATGGCTTGCTCATCTGAAGTAGTGTCTTTGTTGCCACATTTTACCTTTGTTCCAATACTTTTGTTTATTTCTGATGTGCAGATACACATTTCAATTGGAGTATATATCCAAGTCTCAACATTTCCTGCTTGTGTTTTGTTGTTTTGCTATTTTTCCTTTTACAGGGAGTTCTTTTGTTTTGTCTTTTAAAACTTCACCATTCTGCGTCCCCAATGGCTTTGGAAAATACATAATCTCTTCCATTAAGATTCATGATGCCATCTTTGAGATGAAATTTCCATTTGTTTTTACTTCTGTGAATCTAAAAACAGGGCAAAAACATTAACCTGTTACTCGCATCAGGAATGGACAATAATGCATAAGTAAATTATAAGGGCAAGAAAAATAAAAATAACTATTAGACATACATTACTAAATTATTAAAAATACTGAGTGCCACATCCAGTCTTTCCTTAAACTCCTCCAGGGGCAACGACTCCACCACTTCTCTGGGCAACCCATTCTAATGTTTAAACAACCCCTTCTGTGAAGACATTCCTCCTGATGTCCAGCCTGTATGTTTAATTTAAAACTAAAGAAAATTGAACAAAATTCAGCCTAAAGGTAGAGGAGTAAACTTTGGCAAAATTAAAAAGAAAACAACAAACCAACAAAATCCCCCACCACATACTGTAAGCAAAGAGCAGACAAATACTTGCCATCTATCAAAAAGTGCATCTGAAAGACCAAAGATCACCAGATGACCAGATACTCTACGAAAGCAAAGACTTTTCAGAAAGCTGAAATGCTGTCCAAAAGGAAAGGTTATCATAAACTTTTGCAGATGGAGCAAAGATGTAATTCTAGACCAAAGATGGTCTAAAAGAAGTTCTAGAAGAAGTAAGTCACAAAACCAGGAAACCCTGCTGCAATTTTTCAATTTTTATCAAGCATAGGAAGTCTCACCATCTACTATTAGTGCTGTAGAAACAGTAACATGTCACCAAACAGCTATGACCATATCACTCTACTCATTATTTCTAGTACTGCTTGATCTGTTATCACTTTAAGCTGAAAAAGAGACAGACAGTGGCAAAAGTTACTCAGCAAGTAAATGAGCAAGGAAAGGTCTGGCTTATAATACGCTACCTGCCCTACTGAACGGCATTCCACAAAAAACCCTCATCAGAAGCATTTGAGCTGCCATGAGGTTAGAAGGAAGGTCCTTAGATGAATAACTGAATAAAGATGAGAAAACACAGGTAAGATCAGTTTCTACAGCAAAATGAGTTCATTCCAGCAAAAGTTTGTGCTGGTTGGAGCCCACACAGTTTAAGAGCTTACTAAGAATCTGAAAAATGACAGAACGTACTGATGATACAATAAAACTAGTTACTGAAGCGCTGCAGAACGATGTTACTGCCCTAACTCATTGTGTAAGAAAACAATGGTGGCATTCAAGGCATATGAAGATAGTAACAATGGGGAAAAAAATCAATTTAAATTTACACAAACAATGAAAGTGGTGGGTTTGAACTAACAATTGCATCAGGAATGAGATCCCAAGGTTCTAAGACCTTCTCATGAGAATACCAGCCAAAAACATACACGAATTAATGCAGAACATTGCTAGACCAGCAAATAAATTGAAGTGTTACCTGTGCTCCTCCCTAAACCTTATCTACCCTTACAAGTAAGATACAGAAAAATCAAACAGATCTGCAGAATGAAATAAGAGCAATCAAATATTTGAACAGCGATCAAATATTTGAATCAGGTACAAATAACAAAGCGCAGCTCTGATTTCAAAGACATGACTGAAGAGGGTTTATGAACATTGCAGTATCATAAACAGCACCAAGAAAGCAAAAAATAAAAGATTCTTTAGAACTAGGAAGTATCAGATGAAACTAATGGGTTTACAACTGAGGTGATCCTCCAGACATCACACAACACATTTCTAAAACTCCTTGTTGTAATGCAAAGTTTTCAAAGACTGAAAAATAATCAAATTGATTTATATCAAGTAGAGGAAAAAAATTCTCTGCTGGCCATTTGAGAAGAAGGCACTTTCTCTTCCTCTGTCTCTGAAGAGACAGTTCACAGAAGGATGGCAAAAAGCTCTACATGAGCTCTACAAAAGCTCTACCTGTCTGTTCTTGTCTCATAGTTCCAGAAGCACCCACCATCAGCTGATGCAGGACACTGGGCAGGAAGAAACTGCTCAGATCTAAGCTGATCCTACGTTTTTTAGAGGCAAACTGAATAATGATTTCTTGAAAAGAGATGGAAGTCCTTTCAGAGTATGTGGCACTGGAAGCTAACAACAGACACTACTCCTACCAAGTTCCCATTCTGAACTTTTAAGAGGGTGAGGATTTCAGAGCAGTTCCTGTTGCTCAGTTTCAGCAGCTCCCAATAAGCTTTTCCACCTGCTGATCTGAAGTCTTTCACTATTCCTCACAAATTGCCTCAAAACAGTTTTGGATTACAGTCTAGAGAAGACAGATGGCTGGGATGTAGGTCTTAAATTCTGTGTTGAATCTGATGGCAAGTCTAAGCAGAGTCTGGGCATAACTGAAGACTTGCTAACCCAGTCATTCTTTGCAACACAGGAGCTTACAGCTTTTTTTCACTCTTGCTTTAAAAAGGATCTCTATTTGCTGTAGCCCAATTAATCGAGTGCAGGAGAGGAAAAAGGAAAAAAAATCCACATCAAATAATCTATGTACTTCCTCAGCCAAAAGATTCTGATAGCGTCTAGACACATTTAAGATGTTTCCAGCACAGATGAATCCAGGGAAAATCTGATCCCCTGTAATGCCTAAATTCTTGCAACACAGTTCAGCAGAATTTGAAGCAAAACAAGCACAAGCATTCCACACAGTCATTTGATATAGCACAATACATAGTACACAAAGAACATTCTTCTCTGGTAACCATCCTATCATCCAGAAGAAATACTTCTAGTGATCAAGGAACAATTTTCCACAAGTCTAAATCCTGAGGACTACTTTTCCTGTTTAGAGCCACAATAAATGTACAAACTTAACAACAGTTCACCTCTCCTGGTCCCAGAAGACTGCCCTTTTATTAAAGGGCACAAAAAGACACTACAAAGAAAAATAAAATGCAGACAAATTTTTCTAAGCTCTGCCATTACCAAGTTTAGTACAAAGATGGTACACAAACCTGTTTTAAAAACAACAGGTAATTCTTACATTTCCATTCACATTATAGTCTGTATAGATCTACCTGTACTTAACAGTTACTAAGCTACTACCTTATTTATAATAAATAAATAATTAATAATAAATAAATATATTAATATATTATGTAATGTATAAATAAATTAATAATAATAAATAAATAATAAATTATAATTTGATAGTAAGAACAGAGAAAGTAAAACTCTTGGATTGTTTTCTGTAGAGATTTACCTTATCATACTGGCACACAACAACATTTTCTGTATCAAATAGTTCTTGTCCTTCCTCATCACTCACATCATCTTCACTGTTCAGAGGTTCCTGAAAGTATATGTGAAAGAAACACATGTAAAAAGTTGTAATGGCTGGCAAGATTAGAGCTGTTACTTCAATTATTAGCATGAGGCTACAGTGTTGTCTATGAACTACAGAACTCAAAATGCAGTATTAGACTTTCCAACAGAGTGCTGAGGCTTCCTACCCTCCCTCCTAAGATACCCTTATGAATTTTAGTCTGGAACTTCAATGTCCAGGCCAGATTCTAAGCACTGCAGCTTTTTATCACCACAACTATTCCATTCTTGCTCCTTTACTGTAAATGTTCATGCAAAAGGATGCAGGTTTTCATTTTTGTAAAGCATCTAAGCAGTGGAAAGGTGACATCAAATGTGAATAAGCCACAGAGTTGTTATTTTAAGGGCACATAAGGAGTGATGTGACCATAAAAATAAAAACTCCATGTCTTACTCACATTTGATGTACTAAAATTGAAAACAAACCTCAACATAAACACTCTTATGTGAATAATAAACACTTCAACAGCTAAAACAACCACTAACAAACACAGGACAACAAATATACTTCCAAATATATAAGCTAAATGGAGATGCTAGTGAGAGAAGAAGGTCCTAATTCCATTCAAAGTAATGTTGAATGGAATTAGGAATCAGAGTTGAAAATCTCTAAGGAAGTGATCCAGTCAAAGTATCTGCTGAGGAGAAAAGGAAGCAAAAAATAGATGATTTCTGACATGCTGATAATGAAATTTTGGCATATAAAAAACTCCCTCCAGAACATTAGCATTAAGGTCAAGGAGCACTTCATATTTAAGAATGACTAATACTAAATAAGGCAACTATTAAAACATTCAAACTGACATCAGTGCTCTTCCATATAATGGAAAAGTGATGTGAACCCAACCTGTAATTTGTAACAGAAAAACAGTGTTAAGACACCACTGTAAATGTACTACAGAAAATCTGATTATTTACAAGTTTTACCTGCATATCTTGCATGGGTGATACACACTGTGAATTACTGTTCATACTAGCATTTTAAATGGGAACTAAAATAATTGCAAAGGCTGTAGAGAAGTTTGGAAGTCATCTGGGAGTTCAAAATGCATCTTAGGGACAGATTTAGGGAGTACCAAGCTTTCTGTCTGAGACTAAGTATCAGTACTTGTAACTTCATAGTATTTCCCCACCCTCTAACAATTTTATGCAATTTCTTATTCTTGTAAAGCTTTTTGGTGCAACACACCAAGACTCAGTAAGAACCACTGGTTGAAGTTCAAAACCAAGCCAACTCAATGATAAAATTAAGCACATACTATTAAGAATAGTATGCTTGTTCCTGTCTCCTTATTTTATTAAATCAAGAAATTATGTGTTTCTAGAAGATGCTTTATAATCAAATTTGAGTTCTCAAGCTTGCTCCTGTGTAACAAAAAGCATTGGAATAGCCAATGAGATAGAGATGATGACATCTGTTGGTCTCATCACTGAACCAAACGCTGCTCTCCTTTTTGTCTATCTTAGCACCCTGCTTCTGTATACACTTGGTCCCAAGTGGAGTTGACTATTTCTGTTTGCTCTTGACTTGATGACTGACCTCTCCACAACAAAGATACTCCTACTGAAGTGTTTAAGTGGTGCTGGTCACAGCTGATTTTTGCTGTGTCCCCCACACCCTCCCCAGCTGCACTGCTTTGCTATTACACACCATTTCCACAACTTCAATAAGGGTAAAAGTTATATTCTCAAAATTACTGAAGTAATTGTATTATTTGATATAGACGTTTTCTTTAAAATACCAACAAAAACATTGAAACACATGACCATAACATGAGTTTACCTCTTCAACTTGGCCATCTTCACCCCCATCTTTTTCTTTCTCTTCCTCTTCATCGTCATCATACTCTTCTTCCTCATCATCCTCTTCTTCAGACGATGTGTCCCCTGTTCCATCAACTTGGAGAACAAGTGGTGCTTGTGGTTGTGCCTGTTGCTGCTGTGGCTGCTGTTGACCAGCTGCAGGAATCTGTGCTTGAGCTGGTGTAGGGGCAGCCACTGTTGTAGGTATAACTTGAGTTTTATTTCCTGTAAACAGGATCTGCTGAGGCTGAATAATCACTCCTGTCTGCTGGGAAAGCCCTCCAGGGAGAGGAGCCAAAACCTGATGGAACATCACTGTAAGTACTGTGGCTGCTAACGTGACAGAATACCACATCGCAGACTCAAAGGAAACAATTAAAGCACATGAATCTGACCTGAACTAATTACAGAAGAGTTACAAATATTCCACCCATATTAAGTACATAATTTCAATTTTAATCCCATACTTTCTTGCACTACTTGTTAAATTTTCTGCATTTTGCATTGCTCAATTTAAGAAAAAAATTTAAAAGTCTATCCATTCTAAAACATGAGCACTACCATCACACCTGAGCTCCAAACACAGCACTGGAACGTCTTAATTCAAGTAAAAGATTATTTTTAAAAAACTTCTTTATAAAAAAAATTAAACTCTTCACAAATTGTTAGTCATTCTTAACCTGTACAACTGTGACATGATGACAATGTGACTTTGTTAAATTCAATGCTAACACAGTCTGGACACACAGCTGACCTTGTGGATCAACAACAATCTTTTAAAACATTGTATTCCCTACTAAAATACCACATTGTAATCACTACTAAAATAACCAAGGAGTGTCAGTTTTAGGTATTTCGTTCTGTGTGTTAGGTGACTTAGAATCATTTCAACTAATTTGAAAAGTACGTAGACTAGGATTATGCACATAATATAATTCATGAGGAGATGCATAAAAGAAATTTTAAACTGCAGCCAATCAATATCTGACAAGAATAAAAGTGACATTGAAAACATTTCAAGATTGTTCATTATAAAGAAAAAAACCCCACAAAAATAACAAAAAAATCCCGCCACACTTGACACAACTTTCTCTTTTGTTAAATTATACTGTTTCTGAGTTTGTGTTCTAGTTCAACTTGTTCACAAAAATGCAAGCACCTTTAGTAATTACGATAATGTCTTTTTCTTCCAAGTGTACCAATTAAAAAAAAATCTCCTTTACCTGCTGAATAACAGGTGCTTGTACTCCACCAGGCTGCATTTGGGGTATAACCTGCTGCTGTAGAACCACTGGCTGCTGTGGTTGAATAATATACTGAGCTCCATTTGCAGTTCTAACTACCTGGAGGATCTGGCCTGTAGTAAAATAAGCATCAAATTAATCAAATGTACAAGTCCACTTTTAAAATTATGTTAGTTTAGAAGTTTGTTTCCTGGAAGAATACAGTGTCAATTAAAAGAGAGGAATACTAAAATGATTCACTTTCATCAGTGAAAAGACAGTATGCAATTGCAGCTGTGCCAGAAACAAAGAATAGGGTTGTTTACCATCTAAATATGATCATGAGGTATGCAATCCAAAAATAAATTTACTTTTGCAGGCCACAGACTAATCTTTTAACACAGCACAATATTTCAAGTAATAGCTCCCATTTATGAGCACATCTGTTTTAAAAGATAGATTTCACAGCCAGAAAGACAAATTATTATAAATCAAAACAGAAGTACAGATATTCACAACATAAAAATTCTATCCACTGCAAACATCATATTTCCAGGATCCTATGAAATTATGATCTTTCCTCAGAATTTTTCCCTTCTGATTGCCACATTGCAAGAAACTCCTCTGTCCATAACTTTCTTTACAATATTATCTGCAATGTTTTCTGGGAAAAAAAATCCTTAGACTTATTGTGCACGTCTCCTTTCTGTTCCCACAATGCCTGTACTTGATTTCCCTTTTATCATTTTATACCCTTCATCACTTAACAAAATACATCCAAGATGCAAACACACACTTTCAAATAGCCTGAAATGCTGAAAAGAGTTAACATACACTCCAACATTAGTTTTCACATTTCTTATTAGAAAGGTGGAATAAGAAGAGAGAAGAAATTAAATTAAATAATCCTGAACTTTATACATTTCCCTCAGATGGATCTCCTGGTTCTCACTTAACAGCAAAACGCAAAACCCTATTTACTGAAACAGTTAAATGTACCTGAAAGAAGGGACTTCCCCAGCCCTAGTTCCAGAAATTACTATAAATGTTCAAAACTGAATTATTACTACAAAAGTAACAAATGTAGGCTGAAGCTTATTCTGTGCCATAACAAACACAGATGCGCTTCCTTAAAACTGAAGATTTTTATTTTTATAACAGCTGCACATTTAAATTTTACTTCAACTACATACCATTAAACATTATAGTGTTTAAAACAGGAGGGTTAAGTCCCAGGTGATCCTGATCATAGGTGAATTACTCCAGCAAAACCAGCAACTAAATCTAGAAAATGAGATTTCCTAGGCCTTGCTTTACTTCCTGTGCAGTATAGAGCTATAATTGGCTTCTAAAATCAACATAATTTGAAAGTACATGAAATATCAGATATGCTGCTCATCAAAGTAACATTTAATTGTATTTTAAATGCCCGGCATAACAGTATTTAGAAACTATAAATATGAAATAAAGCTAGCACTGCTAGCCAAGTTAGAAATTCCACTTTGCATGCTTAGCAGGTATGAAAAACCTTAGATGTTACTCTTCTGAAGTCACAGAAGTAATGATCCTACTTCATAGTAGCTCACAGTACCTGAGCTTGGATCATGCATCATACAGCTCAGAAATACACAAAGGGGGAAGACAGCAACACCAATCCCTGTGCATCTAGAACTTCTCTAAGTGGGGAAAGCCTAGACAGGTTCTAACCTACAACACCATTGGGGCAGAACCACAAGATTCCTAAGAAAGTCAGTGAGCAAAAAGCGTAGGAATCAAGTAAAGAGACTGCACTACCTTGTTAGGGTAGATTCCCATATCCTGCTTTTTAGCAGTAAATAACAAGAAGTAAGGCCCAGAATGCTTCCCTCTTAAACCCCCTTAATACTATAGCTTCCTCTCAATATTAAGAGTTACCTGAATTTGTAAGTATCTGCTGAACTGGAGTAACACCAGCGGGGAGAGCCAATGTAGCTGCAGTAGCTGCAGCACTCTGAAATACAGGAAAAGCGTTTTAACCACAAACGTAATATTGACAGTGTTTCATCTCACAACACACTGCCTGAACATACCTAACATTTAATTGCTGTTTACAGTGTTTGCACACAAGTTCCTGCAGCTATTAAGATGCAGACATTTCAACTGTACATTATATTACATATAAAACATTATTTTATTTTTCTTCTCTAATAGTAAGAAGACTGAAGCAAGATCAGTAAATATCACACCCTAATGCAACTGCATGTGGTTTCTTGGTTTATCTGCTGAGCTTGCTCTGCCTTCTCTGCTGATCTACTAAAACAGCACAACACTGCATTGCTCATGTGGCAACTTCAGTTACTCTTTTTCAAAGCAGCTAAGGCCATGGGCCTAAAAATCTGAAGGAACATAAGGTACTGAGTGAATCAATGATTATGTTCTCCTGCCTTGTTTTCACAAGGCACAGTGATCAGGTTTGCACTCTTCTTCATTCTGTAAGTGATTTGCATGTCAAGTCCCACATCACACAGCTCCTTTGAGTGAACCTACACATAACTGTGTACTGACTATTCACAGAACGACTGATTTTTTTCTCTCAAGACAGCTGGTGCAAAGAAAAAGTGGAACTATCAATGAGTAATGATTTGAACCTACAAGGAAACAGAATTTTAACACAAAAATCTGTATTAAGTCCTTAACTTGCAGAGGATGATGGACTTCTCTAGAGACCCCTCCATTTCAAGGCTCCAACTTCAGCTGCCATGGAAAAGCCTACCTTCCTCTACTATAAGGGAACCATGGCCAATTGTTCTTTGTCACTGAAAGGATTTAAACCTCATTATTGGGTAGAGTGCATATTTCCTGTTTAGAAGAAACAGGATCTCCCCATACTGTCTAGTCAATGTAATAGCTACAGCTCCCACGATTAGTAATCACCACACAAAACTAAAAGTCGCTTTATGCATCTTCACATCCCAGCCAAACACAGATGAATGAACTCTCATTACTCTCTGCCTTCCAAAATACTCCAAGTCTGTCACATCCACTCTTTCATATCAACTCAAATGTTTCTAATAAACATTATTTCCAAATTGATTGTAACTCTTAGCTGAACAGTAGTTCTCTGTGGTATACAAAGCATCAACATTTTGACATCAGTAGAGTTTAAAAAGCTTGGCATGCTCACTTTTTTTTTATACCCTGAGATAAATGTGTTTTTATCCTTCTCAGTTAACTGCTGGATTTCTAAAGTTACAAATCCCATTGAAATGGTTGTCAAACATAAGAAAATGGTGAATGTTTATGTGCTCTTAGCTTGTGGGTAAATCATTCTATTCAAGTAACAAAGTTCAGGCTCTTTTCTGTAGCAAGATCAGCAGGTAATGGAAAAGTAAGAGAAGGCTGTTCCAGCTTCAAAACCTTTTGCATCATGAAACTTTGCTTCATGGGCTTTTACCATAGAAGTGGTAAGAACGTAATAAATTCTGGTCGTAATACACGTAATTAAACTTATATTAGGGGTTGTCTTCAAAGCTTTGCAAACAACTTATTTCTCTTTAAATTAAGCCAGGGCCTTCAAAGCAAGATAAGATAAGCAATATTAACCTCTAGAGATACAGACTATCTGTACAGCAAGAAAACTGTACATGACCAGAGTCAATTCTATATGCTGTTACATAATTGGTGAATGGAATTAATGTGACCAGCAAAGATCTACGTGAATTGCTAAATCCTCTCTCATTTAACATAAACCTAAATTTCAGTACTTAATGCTTTTTTCTGCATCTAGCAAATACATTATGCTTGCATCAGTTACTGGTGGTGTATCGACATATGAGCATATCATCATGAGGATTCATACCAGCAGTATTCCAATTTATGATTTAAAAAAAGTTTTGGTTAAATATATTTAAACAGAGGATCAAAGTAAGTCCTAGATTTGTTCAAAGAAGTTGTATATCATTGTTCCTAGACTGTAAGTGCAGCAGCAAAACTCAGAAAGGTGGCAGACAGGTTTACGAGGGTGTCCTAAATTGCTTTTAAGCATCTGATGACTAGCAAGAGATTTGTATTTACTGTTTAATCAAAACAATTTACATAATGATAGTGTAAGCCTGTATAAACTTCTTCTCTTACCATGCCTGATGCATTCATATGTGGTATAAGCTTGGAATCTGGCACAATAACCTGCTGCTGAGGTGCTAGAAATGAAAAAAACAGCATTAAAGAAAAATACACAATCTGCCCAAATACACTCAAGCCAGAGCAACTTAGAAAGATTATCCCCTAAATGTCAGCTGAGCTTCATCACAAAAACAAATACTATGCAGTCTCTGGTCTTAGCAAGTTTTACTTTCAAGACAATATTCAACAGTAGCTCTGAAGGATGATATGATTACTTTGCCTTTACAGATCTTATTTCAAGGGCTTTAGTTACCTATTCTGTATCTAGGTAAAGCAAGACTGAAAATTTATTTCTGAAATTAAAGGCATTAGTCAGATGTTGATAAAATTTATGATGCCCATTATCATAGTTCTTCAAAATCAAAAAGTTAACTCTTAAAACAGTCTTAAGCAAGAATTATTCCAAGATGCCTGAGCTATGCACAGTCAGCATAGCTTTAAGCTCATGATCTTCACTGTCTTTCTAATGCAGCAGAAGCAGATGAAATGTGATAAACCACCTCTCCCACACAACAAAGCAGTTTTGGTGCGCTAAAGGAAAGGCTAGCTAAACTATAACAACAACCTGTTGATCATCTGGAAGTGCATATGGCCAAGTCTATGGAACAAGCAGGTTGCCACTGCTATTATCAGTGACAATAAACTTCAAAGTGACAGAGCAATTTGAATTAATTTATGATTAACAACTATTGTCCATCCAATCCTTGAAACAAATGACACTTAAGAATATCAGGAGTAAGAGTTTCTGGGAAAAATTCTGAGGTAGGAAACCTCAAAACCTGTACAGAGATCTGAGGGCATCTCTAATTTTCAGGGAAATGAAGGAGGGCAAAAGATTAAGTAAATCTCAGGAACCTGTGGCAGGACCACAGAAAGGACAGCAGGAATCACCATGTCAATCATCCTGATCCCTCCCTGGGACTGCACCAGGTCATGTGAAAAGCTACTATACCATTTACACCACAGAACAGGGAAGTCAAGTAATTCAGAAAACTACATCTCTGTGATGGAAATGCTTTGATATCCTAATTTCCTTTAGTCTCCGTGCTATCATTTAGTTGTAAGCCGCAACACTGGGCAGCAATAAATCAGCCTGAAGGGGATGTTGCCCACCGCGGGAGACAGGGAAGACTCCATGTTCCAGCGCAGGGAACGCGGGCCAGCGGAGCCGCGGCTGCTCCGCCACGGGGCCGCCAGAGGGCGCGGTGGCGCCCGCCCCGCGCAGGCCCCGAGCCCCTGCAGCCACCGAGCTTACTGAGGGGCTTTCGTCTAAAATTAATTTATCCCAACGCACAAAGCCATTTATGTCTAGCCAAAATAAAAAGTACTCTAGGAAAAAAACAAGGAACCAACACCCATCTTTCCCTCCCTGTCAAAAAAGTGCCCCAAACCAACCACAAAAAACCCAACCAAAACGACATCATGGAAAAACTGATCACATTAGTTCTATATTGTGTTGAATATGTGGTGGTTGGGTTTTTGCTGGTTTTGGGGGGAGACTGAGGGATATCAACTCATATCTCTCTTTCATGCCTATGGCAATATAGATTTTCTGATCCATGAAATCTGACAAGACTGAAGTCTGTGATTACCACAGATAACTATTTTATGTCACAAATTTAATACACTGAAAACTCAATCAAGCCTTTCACAGGTGGCAGATATGTTTACTCAGCATATATGCAGTAAAATCCAGTCGTATTTATCTCAGTTTTCAACTGAAATTATAACTGCTGAAAAAAATTTTCATTACATTATTACTGAATACACTAGACAGTTATTACAAGAAACAATACTGCTAACACCTAGCTAAATATACCTTGTACATCCACATCTACATAATGTGCAATCTTTTATGACCAAAAAAAACCTACATATATTCAGACGATTATACAAGTATTTTTCGTGTCCTAGCATTGAATTATGCTAACCAATAATGGTTTTTTGAAATAATTTGCTCCTAATGACATTACCACCTCCTGACTGATCTGTCAACTGTTTATACTGGCTTGAACTTAGATCTGCCAATGGAATTTTGAAAGTCGTGCATTCTGAAAGCATGTTATGTTACAAAAGCCCAAGAGAAGAATCCAGCTTTCTCAAAATCTTCTAAAGAACATGACTTAAAACAAATACCAAAACACTTTTCCCCCAGCTATCCTGACCCACTGAATAGAGACAAAGTAGAAAGACAGAAAGTTAGCCACCAGACAAGCATCCACATCCCTAGATTTAGAATATGCTAAGGAACTGGACTAACTTCAGAGTGTTTTGCCAGAGTGTTTAGAGATTAAGTCTGACCTTGCTGAGATGCTGGAATAAGGACCTGTTGTGGCTGAGACTGCTGCTGCACAGTCTGCTGCGGCTGAGGTGTGTGATGATGGTGGTGATGATGCTGCTGTTGCTGCTGCTGCTGTTGCTGTTGTTGCACCTGCAATAAAAGCTGCTGCTCTTCTGAATGGAAGCCATCTACAGCCTTAGACTGCATCAGCTTGTTCTCCCACAGCTAGTTTGGAAAAGGAAACAAAAATATCTGTGTACAACTTTTACTCTACAAGATTTGTAACAATATAATGACAGTACTCCAAAACTGAATTTCACTGTTTATTTTGTGCAAAAAGCCCAAAAAGCCTTCAGGCAGATACACACAAAAGATAACTCCACAGAGTTAAGAAAAGGAATTAAATATCCCTTGTCAGTCCAAGATTAAACTTTAACATTCTTTCTTTTTTCAAAGTGTGGAAGATTCATAACAACCCTAATGAAGCACGAGTTGAGATAAACTGGTAACTTTAAGTAAGACTTCAACTTTTCAATTTCCCTATACGCCTTCTTTCTTACCTCTTATCACAAAAATAATTCTTTATTACAGCTTTCCTCAAGCCATTTCTTCTTGGAACTCCTCAAAAGTTGCTTAAAGACTACTGTCTCCTACAACAAAAGCTACCAGTATACCTAAGATAATGCCTCTCTACAATAATTTATACATTTTCTACCACAATATCAAATTCAGCTTCTCCAGCCCTACAGTTCTTTATGTCAGCTGACATGTCTCAAAGGACAGACACGGATGCAAAAAAGCAGCTCTTGTAAAAAGAGCAACACGAGTATTCTGCAATACATCAGAGTCTAGAAGACTACAGGCACTCAGGACTCATGATTTCAAAATCTGCTTAGAGCTCCTCTTCAATACTTCATTTTTCTTCTTGTCTCTTTCCCCATTAATGTTTTCTGACACCATTTGCATAACACATCTGTGACACCAATACCACAGCACTTTTTTAATAGCTCTCACTGTATTTCCTCCAAGACAGGTCATCGTCTCATGGAAAAAGTCTTCACCTGTTTCTGTCTAGTCAAATTCAAAATTTGTTTCCCATTCCATCCATTTTTTAATACTTCAAAAATATTGTGAATGTGGGATACCATGCTCACTGACAAAGATTATATAAAAAGTCATCTACTTTCCCAGTTTCCTTTCTTTTTGCTGTTTTGTTTTGCCATTTTTTCCCTTCCCCTATGAAGGGCTTTTTTTACTCCTGAAGAATTTGAAGAAAGCTATAGGAAACCCACTAGAGCAGGTTAACATCCTGCCTTTGTTATGGACCTTTGATTCAAACCCACTCCATGTAAAACAATTTTGAATCAGAACTTCAGGCAAGCATGAGGCACATAGTGTGATTTATTACGTACCAACTCCACAAATGACAATACTTTTGAAACTATAAACCATACCTGCAAAAATCTGACAATGTATCTAACAATGCAACTCTTCTTCAGAAAGACAAAAACGTCAAGCAGGGCAGGCATTTTATTTTCCTGCAGAGAAACACTAAGAACTATGTGTCTCTAAAATAAATATATTTTCCCCTTTTTTAAAGATGCAGTGTTTTGGGAATCAAAGTAACACTGCATTCAGATAACTGATATCAGATAAGGGAAAATAACAGAGTGAGCAGATCTCCCTATACAACAGTACAATTCAAATGATATGGGGATACAGATATGCAGATTACAGTGTTTAATTAACTAAAAATTAGTACCTCTACTGTGAACAACAGTAGCCAGATTTGGAAACTAATTATATCAGTCTATTAAAGAAAACTCTTGAGTTCAACTTACTGTTTTGAGTTCCATAAGAACTTGTTCATCCACTCCTTCATCCAGAAAAACTTCTCTGACATCATTAATGACATCTTCAATTACAGACCTGTACAATTTAGGCTTTAAAAAAAAACAAACAGTAACTAGTCAGCACTGTTTTGAAAAAAATCTGTCACTTTAATATTAAAATAAGATTTCCCTCCCAAAAAACTACATTTCAGAATACACCACATGTTTCCAAGTGAGTGAAATATCCAGGAAGGTATAAACCAGGAAGAGCAGCTCAAACAAGGTGAAATGGGAAGGAACTGCTAATGATATTCTGTGACATAATGACAGCACAAGAGTTACCAAGCCATGAATAGTATAATTTAAAACAGAGACAAGGAGATTGTTTTCCATTCAGTTGATTTGTTTTCTGTTTGGAAATGTAGATCCTAAACACACAAAAATGCTGAGATGTGTGCAAAATGCACACACACAATTAAAGAACATTCAAAGTTTGAAAGTATATTAAAGACAGGAAAAGAAACTTGTTAGCACTTGCACCAAGTATGGCTCTGAATGATCTTGAGCTGAAAAACACTGAAGGCTCAAAACACTGGAAGGATTCATGTGAACATCCTATTCTTGCTTAACCACTTGTTTTCAGAAATTCCTTAAGGCACGATACTAGGTTAGACAGACTTCTGTTTTCAATCACTACTTATGCTTTACATTTTTAATTTTTCATGGGGAGATACTAAAAATATATTATCACACTGCTTTCACACCTAAACTACCAAAAAAAGTAAACTGCCAGTTCGCTTTAGGTTGCCAAAAGAGGTTCTGGAGCCTCCATTCCTGCAGATACTCAAAAGCCATCTGGACATCATCCTGGGCTCTACTTGGCCCTGCTTGTGCAAGGGGATTGCAAGAAGACCTCTAGAGGTCCCTTCCAACCTCAACCATTTTGTGAATTTTAAAACGAAGGTACAATTTAAAATAGAGAATTTAAACATTTAACATTATCAATTAAAGCACAACATTTAATTGATAAAACCACACAAGAAGTGTACTACGCACATTCTGTACCTTTTAAATAGTACAGCTCAGACCTTTCTCTGTATGTATGAACCTCAACGGGATTTTGGCTAGCTTAAATATCTGTGCTATCTAACTGCAAGGCAGCACTACAAGCTGTAAATTATGGTTGATCATCTTGCAGCCTGTGAACCACATATACTCCACTGCCCAAGGTTGTTATGTGGACTGCGAGTACACCAGTTTTAAACTATGAGAAAGTAGCCACAACTTTCTCTGAACTGCCATTCTCCTCAGCCCCACTGCCTAACTCCCTAAGCAACAAATCCTGACTGATGCCACACACATCAGATATGTTTTATATATGGAAAAGAATCATCCTGCACTGGTGCAGTGGGCTTGGTACTCCAAGAAGGCTGTGCTGCCAACACACACACAGGAAATCTGCACCAAACATAAGCACATAGTCCAGAGGGGCAAGAACTACACAAATTTACTTAATGCACTGAGGCATTTATTTTATACACAGACATTTTCTTAATGTATTCCAGAAGTGTTGAATTTGTTACAGACACGCTAAAAATTGTATTTCACATGTTATGGAATTGTTGTGCCTAAATTATGGAATAATGTAGGTAGACTAGTAGCCCATGATTTACTAATCCAGGGAAAATCTGAGTGGTCAACAAGCACAAAAAAGAAACTGAGTATCTTTACTTTTAGATGTAGAGGGGGGGAAAAAGGAAAATAAAACTTAAGAAAATGCATAAAGATTAAAAAAGGAATAAAAGAACATATCTGGAACCTAGAAATAAGCAGTCTGATGGCTGCCTAGTCCATTATGCCCTTACTGTTTAAAAAAAGCTCTGCACCAGGGCATGCTCAAGTTTTTGGGGTTTTTTTACAGCCCCTGCCCCAGCCCCTTCCCCCTCAAAAAGAAGTACATAAATAAACAAAAAAAAAAAATCTCAGCAAAACCCAACAAAGCACTCCATGCTGTTGATCACATTTTAGCTTTAAAACATGCTGCTGCAAATGAAGAAGCTGAAATGTTATCATTCATCCTCTTATTATTGGTCTTTCCAAAAAAAAAAAAAACCTACTAAAAATTTCTGGCTTCAAGTAACAGAGGAAGTTTGCCATCCTTGACAACTACATTTACAGCACCTATGTCCACAACTTAACGTCTTCAAAAAAACCAAAACATACCATATAGTGCATGCTCTCTTAACCAGGTTTGAAATACTGCATTAACTGAGTTTATAAACATTGAAACGGACTTTCAAAGCCAGACTTCTCTTGAGTGCTAGTATTTTAAATCTGTGTAATAACTCAGAAATACCAAGGACGATTAACAGGATTATTTTTCCACTTAATTCATTACATGCAAGAAGACATTGTACCTAATAACATTAAGTCCTATTATTTCTATAATTAAACAAATTGCATGAAGCTTATACAATTCAACTAGCGCGGACATACTACTTAACCTATTCCATATATTGTTCCTTATTACATTAAAAGCATCTGTTCCTTAATGCCAAAACCACATTCTGCAAATAAATATGCTTAACCTCAAGCATGTAAGTTACTTTAAGTCAAGAGAGCTACCTGTATGCCTAAAACTACAATCAAAATTCCTGCAGGATGGAGGGTGCATTTTCTCCTTTAATCCTCATCTCCCTAAATTACCTATTAGGTCTACTTTTCTAGTAAAACAGATTCTACACAAACAGGCCTTAGTAATTTCCACCAGTAGCTACTTCCTCCTCTCTCCACAGTCAGGTATTTTTGTAAGGTTTAGTCACAAAGCCTTCTGAGCCTATAAAGCCCTAGAAGAAAGATACCAACATTCAGATACAACAAATTGACTCCACAGCCCAACAGTCTGCTTGGGAATTTCCTTTTTTCTGCTAGTAGGTAAGAGAAAAAACAAATTCAAGCAATTATTGGTTTCTAGTGTCCAGCATTAGCTTAGCAAGACCTCAGAAAGGCAGGTTAAGAGCACAGATGTTCACTCTGCCATTGCTGACACAGGATCCTTCTGCATGATTTCCAAGAGCCCAAGCAAACAGCTATGTGCCCCAAAGGGGACAGTCCTGCAGGGCTGGAGTGAGCCAAGTGCCCTGTGGGTTACCCAGCCCACCAGCAGTCTGTACATAACATGTGCCCTTCTGCATGAGCCTCACAGTGCACTGGATCTCAAAATGGGTCAGAATTTTCAGACTGGTTCTAATCACACAGTCATATACATGATACACGCAGGGCTCTGTGATTAGGAGGAAGAAAAGACAAAACAAAACATTTGCATGCCTATAATGAAACAGTGTCTGTCTGATTTTACTTATACACATTTACATAATACTCAGAAATACCCTGTCCAGTTGAAATTCTCTTTTGTACACTCCTACTGAACACCCAGCCTAGGTGGAACACCTCCCCTACTGAGGGCAGCAATGCCTTCAAGACACATTCACAGTGGAATTCTGAAGAGCATCACAGAATGCTCTTTTCCTACCTCAAAAGAGGCATATCCAGCAAAATTACAAACGTCTTAAGTTCTAGACTTTAAAAGAAAGCACACTGTACTGTTTTCAACATACACTAAGTGTTAGCTTTAAGCATTATTTATATGATGCTGAAGCTGTTTATAAAAGCCGTCTCAGAGTCTGAAGTTGAAAGACAAAACTATTTGCATACACTGTTCACTCAAAAAATAAACATGGTAACACAATTACTGAATAAGTCTAAAGATGGCAGAGTAGGTGTGCTTTCCAGTAAGCTTCTGCATTCAGTCAGAGAAAGCAATGCGAACAAATGGAAACTTTAAAGATTGCTATTAAAATAATTGTGCTTTCATCTGGTTTATATTAAAGTGCCTCCCTCATAAAGAGTACATTGCTGTAAATGTCAAGCTCTTTTAAGAGCAAAATACTCAAATCACTCTTCAATAAACACTATTCCAAGCACTTACTACAGATTAAAGACAACAATTAAAATTCCTGATTTATTAGATACAACCACAAACGCATAGAAGAGATCTGGAATCTACTATTTCCCCCTCCAGGGACATAAGGGAATGATTATATTTTACTTTCTCCGTGCATCTTGAAAAGAAAACTCTTGAGTATGGTGACACTCCTACATGCACACTCCAAATCCAGGAGCAACCAGCAGGCTATTTTAAGAAATGCCACATGCCTTTGGGGGCTTACACTTCCTACATTCCTTCCGCTTCAAGGCTACAAAAACTGCAATCCTCTGTAATTATTATCACAACACTTGGGATTTCAGCAATTTGGCTTTCCAATAACCAAGACGTTATGGAGACACAGACCACAGCATGCTTTGTACATTTGACAACAGTTTGTTCCCGGTTGCTTCTGCAGCTCTCTCGGAAACATTGCTAATCTTCCTCCCAGCCGTGCAGCTACCACTGTAAACTGGCCACAGGCAACCAGCAATGTAAATTGTAAAGGTAACTACTTCTAGTCACAATTACATCAAATATGTGCATAAAAAAGTAACATATATAATCTACATTGTAAGCATCAATATTTGAGCTTTTTTTATGTTGTTCTGGACTTTTACAAATGTATTACCTTTATCACCCATAAAACCTTACACTATATATAACTGTTAACCTCTAATATTTGTCCTTTATTACAGAGGAGAGATTTCAGGCAATTTGGATTTGATCAGATGCTGATGTGATGCCACTGACACATTAGGCTTCTAGTCCAGCTTCCTAAAGTCATATGGTTGCTGCATTTCAAAATGCTGCTACTCATCTTTGGCAACCCTTGGCTAAATAATATACTTCTTGCTACTGAATGAGACCCAACTTGACAAAATTGTATGATTTTACTACTTAGTTGAAAATTAACCTAAAGCATACCTATCTGAAGCAGGCTCATTTTGAACTTGGCTTTTACAATTCCAAACATTGACACCTTTCAAAAGAACTTCCAGTACAGTGAAAGAAAAGAAATCTTAGTAAATTGTTGAGTAAAAAATATTTACAAGTCCTCTGGAGATTATTCAACATATGTATTTTTTTGCAATTCAGTACTACCTCAGTCAAGAAAGAGAAGAAAAACCTCTAATTTACTACATAGAAATAAAACCTTTTCTTGCAATAAAACCACAAATCATTAAGTTCATAAACAGAATGACAACTAAGATGCAAATCACACACATTCAGTATGCATCCTCCTGAGTAACAGGATGCCCTCTGTGCAACAGCTGACTACTTTCCTAAAATTTTCTGACACAAAAGCTGACACAATATCAAATGAAAGATGTTTTCTTGCAATTGCATAAGCCTAACTCACAAGCACATCTCCAACGTTTCAGATTAGGAAAAGAAAACTAAGAAACTAAGAAAACGTTGTGTTTTCTTTTGTATATTTTGTAGTACACCAAATACTGTAATGAAACTAAGTAGTGAAAATTCTAAAACCACTGCTCTGTCTGGAATGTGATAAAATATTTGTACAATTTAGGCACCAAAAACACACATAAGTCATTGAGCGGCATCTACAGCCCATGACCTACGCATAAAACTTGAATATTTGCTTCACTTTTGGGGAGACAGCTGTAGTCAGACCCTGGCAACGCGCCATAAAATAAATACCACAACTCTCCTTGGTACACTGGGTAAGAACCGTTTAAACACTCCTTTCCCCACGCAGCAGAAAAGCTACTTTGAAGACTTTACAGGAGAAAAGGAACGTGTGCGAGCTGTACGCCAAGGACAAAAAACCCCAAACCCTAAACAAACAAAAAAACCCACAGCAAAACCCAGAATCAACCAAGCAAAATAAATTTAAAAAAAAAAAAAGGTAAAGGGTAGAACAGATTGAACAGATTCAAACGCAGGAGCAGATGAAAACGGTCTTTGTGCAATGCGTAGAAGGAAAAGAAAGCCCATTTACACGGGCTAGGAGACACCCTCGCACCCGCAAAGCACCACCGCTCCGCAGCCCGGTGGCGACGGGGACGGGCGGCGCGCAGGGAAGAGAAATCGGTGGGCAAGGCCGGTCGGGATCCGAGGGACAAGCCGCCCGTCTCCCAGCCTCCGCCGCGGACGCATGCACCTCCCAGCCCGCGCTCCGCGGCTCGCTCCCTATTTAAAGGCTGATGTGGTGTTTAAATGGAGAGGCGGTGACGTGGGGCTGGAAAGCACCTTCCCATCCTAGCAGAGTCTATATTAGAGAGCGGCAATAGCGCTATATAAACAGGGCAGCCACAGGGAGGAGGAACACAAGGAGCAGGGAGGCAGAAAGGCAGGGGGAAGCCATGATGGATCTGAGAGCCACAAACAAGGGGGCCGAGCCCGCCGCCGGGACGCCGGGTTTGTCTCCTCCAGCGCTTCGGGGCGGGGGTCGCGGCCGGGGGCGCGCCGGGGAGCGGAGCGGCGGCCGGGGGGGCTCGGTGGCAGCGCAGGTCTGTGTGACTGCTTGTTGCAAACCTCTGTGAGTACAAGTGCAGCAGCGAGCCACCCGCCAAGGTGCAGAAAGCACGAGAAGGGAAGGGGGGAGAGGTTTGGGGATTTTTCTTTTTTTTTTTTTTTTTTTTTTTTTTTTTTTTTTTTTTTTTTTCGTTCTCTCGTTTTAAAATAAATACTGCCTCGCTCGCCAGAGTTGAGGGCTTTCACTCGGCTTAGCCGATCCGGCCGGAGTGGGTTAAGTGCTTTTCAACCATCGTCTCCTTCTTACAAAGCAACATAAAATGGCTCCAGCGGAGCCCAGGCGGGCTTCCCCGACACCGCAAAACCGAAACCTGGCTCGGGCGCCCCTTCCCCTCGTCTCGGGGCGGGCGTTAGCGCCCGCGCTCCTCCAGCTCTCGCCCCTTCCCCGGGCGCCTCCCGCCGGCGGCGGCGGCGCCCCCCGCCCGACGGCCCTTCCTTCCCTTCCCTTCCCCGCCGGACGCTCGCGGCCCCGGGGCTGCAGCCGCCGCGCTGCCGCCTCGCCCCTTTATATAGCGCGAGTCGAGCGCTGCGCGAGCGGCCGGCGAGCGGGGGACGCGGGCGGGGGGGCGCGAGGCACCGCGAGAGCTGCCGCGAGATCGCGCCGGGACCGGAGGCGTCACGTGGGGCGCCCCGCCCCCGCCGCCATGACATCTACCGAGGCGGAAGTGGCCGCGCGAGCGGCGCGGCCGGGCCCTATCGAGGCGGAAGCGTCTTCGCCTGTCTCCGCAGCGCCGGCCCCGCCTGGTGTGTGACGTCACGAGGCGCGCGTGGCCGCCGTTGGCGCCCGGGCGTTCCGTGGTCGCGCGCGGGACGGAAAAATGGAACCGCTTAGTTTGGAAAAGATCTGTGAGACCGTGGAGTCCAACCAATGACCGAGCACCACCGTGTCAACTAGACCAGGGCACTAAGTGTCACCTCCATAAACACCACGGATGGTGATCCCACCACCTCTCTGGGCGGCCCATTCCAATGTCACCTTTTACGTGCAGAAATTCACCCTGATGGCCAAACTCAGCCTCCCCTGTCCTCCTGCCCTGTCACTGGTTGCCTGGCAGAAGAGGCCAATGCCCACTTGGCTGCAACCTTCATTCAGCAGTTGTAGAGAGCAAAAACCTGAGCCTCCTTTTCTCCAGGCTCAACATCCCCAGCTCCCTCGGCTGCCCCTCATCAGACCCTTCCCCAACTTCGGTCCTCTCTGGACACGGTCCAGCCCCTCAATGTCATCCCTGAAGTGAGAGGCCCAGAACTGAGGACACAATTCAAGGTGCAGCCTCACCAGTGTCAAGCAGAGGGAGAAAATAAATGCCCTGGTCCTGCTGGCCACACTATTGCAGATACAGGCCAAGGTGCCATCAGCCTTCTTGGCCACCAGGGCACACCCTGACCCACGTCCTTATGCCGGCCAGGGCTGGGCCGTGGTGGCCACGCCGGGGCAGAGTGCTGGGAGAAGGGCTGGCAGCCCTCACAGAGGAGGGGGCTCAGGCCCTGCTGTCCATGCCATGGTCACAATTGCTGCCAGGCTCTGCAGAAATGAACGTGCCTCACCTCAGTCCCCGCGAGGTTGCTCCAAGGCAATTAAAAACCACAAGTAATCACTACAAGGCTGAAATGGCTCTTCTGGGCCTGCAAGGAAGGGGTTCTGAGCCTTGTGCTTTCCCTCACAAGCGGTTGATTAAAGGCTGCCCAGGCCTAGGTGCCTCTGTTGTAGGCAGTGTGCCATCACCTGGGCTGGTAGCTGAGGCTGGAGGTGGCCGGGAAGAGGGAGGCAGCACAGCCTAAGAATTTACAGCTGTCCTTCCTCAGGGTCTCGTCAAGGCGCACAGGTGCTTACTGAGCTGTAACATTGCTGCTTTTAACAGTTCTTCATCGAGCTGGTGGCAACAGCATCTCCCATCTGTGCAAAAAGTTGTCAGTGTTCTGCCCACTGGCTTAACTTCCATTTCCCCTTCTTTACTGTCTTTTCTTCCATTCCCTTTTTATCCTCTTTCTCTGTGGTAACCTATGAGAGGCATGCAATATGGGAAAAATCTTCTCAACTCTGAGTATTGTTCCATCAGTGTTGACCACTTCCACCTTCACACAGTCCTTAGCACAACTTCTGAACTCCACTCATCCCTTAGATCTCCACCAATAACTCACTTGTGTGAAGTCCACTCAAGCATAAATGAAAAATAATGTTGAATTCTGACTTGGTGTACACAAGGCATAGTAGGTTATGACTCTTCAACAATTGTGTTGGTGTAAACTACATTTGTTATATAACCTTCAGCCTGAAGTCCTCTCTATTAATTAGCCCTAGTAACAAGTTCAGGAGCTCCGTCTGATATCTTTTGATGGGGAGGATTTGTTAGTGGGTTTTGTAGGTACAGGAGGCCTTCCTCTCCAGTTCCTCAAAATCTTTCATTTCTACAGTAACACACACTACCCTCCCTGCTGGAGTGCAGGCTTTGTATAGGGACGTGACTGGTTGGTTTAGAGTGGGTCCACTAATTAAGTCAGTATTCACAATGTCCACATTGCTGGAGCCCTGGCCAAAATAATAGCATAATTTACAAAGTTCTACCATTCTCACCTTTTTGCTGGAGTTTTCCACCTGCATATCACAGCCAACAGGACTAAGGAGGATCTGCCCACTCAGAAGCCCTAATTCATGGTTTGATGAATGAATTACAGGGATTGATTGAGATGCTGGTGTTACTTGACTTCTGATACCTCTGATAGGAATATAGTAGTCTCTTGCAAAAAGTTTGTACTTCACTGTGAAACAAAACTGCCAAAATGACTGGCATGTTAACAGGGAAGAACCAGGTTGCCATTCATACCCCTTTTCTCTTCAAAACAAGGCGTTGCATGGCTACAGTTCCCTACCCTGGAACTATCTCCCATTTTTTCAGAGTGGCTTACTAAATAGTTAAAAATTTATCATTTGGGCATGTTAGCAGTACTGCTTCAGACTGGTGTCATGCTCCTTTCCATATTTCATCAGACTGCCTTCCCAGAAGGTAAGACTTGTGTGCACAGCCCTCTCACAGTTTTTCAGGCACTAATACCCAGTTGTAGCACAGCACTGTGAACCCCTGAGTGCCTCTGAAGAATATTGCTGTGAACAAAATCAAGTCCTCATGGGAAATGCCCCATTGAGTAAGACTAATGGTCCATTTAATTCATAGCAATTCAGCTGCTGCTTGGGGAGTCAAGCGAGTTGGCCACTTCCTGAGTCTGTTCACCCTGGCTGCCTGCTCTATGGATGTTAGGGGATTCTACTTCATTTAGCATTTTGTTAGACTGGAGTAACATACATACTTGTGCATCGTGCAGGAGCAATGCTGATAGTCTGGGGAGCATCAGAAGGCTTAAGCTACATAACAGCATTACTTTTATAGTTATCTGTATTTGTCTGCCAGCATTCTCCTTTGTTTGCTGGGCAAGCATCAATCTTCCTAAGTTTGTGTGTTACCCTGTCTGTTATCTTTCTCCCCAAGGTTTCTACCTCTGACGATTCAGGGTGGCTTCTCCAGGTTTAGCAATAAGGTCAGCTGTACTGTTGGATAGGCACTTCTGTTTTAGTTATTGGGCTGGCTAGACTTGAGCCCCGTAGTGAAGATGGACATGACTTTAAGAGCAAAGAGGATGACATTTGGGTAAACTTTCTCCTTCAAAACAAAAATCTTGCCAAATATGGGATAGTGCAGGGAAAAACCAATTTATGCACAAGATCAAAAGCTGATCCTTGATGGAAAAAATATAGAAAAGTTCCCACTCAATCCTAGACACAATTATATTTCTTTCTCTACCAAATGTTTGAGATGAAGACAAAACATCTTTTACAACAAACATTTTGTTCTTAGACGCACAGTACATTGAGTACCCTGAATGATTCCTGGCCTGTTCAGAAGCATCCTTTGCTTCTCCTCAGCAGGGCAAATTACTTACCACTGCAACAGTAGCTAAATTAATGCAAAGGGTCTAGGATAGGGGGATATTTGTAGCTCATCTTCTTTATAGTTCATAATGGAATTACTTCTTTTAGAACTGAGATTTTTGAACTTGTGAATAGGAAGCTGCAGGGAGAAATAAATTTTCTTCAGTATGATTTTGGGTTGACCACCCTCCAATTTTAAAGTTCTTGGCAAGTACTAATGGGTTGTTGTACACAGCATATCTTTCAAGAAGACATTTGCAAAGGAATAACTGATGTATAAGTATTTGCTAATGGGGGAGGGATGGGACACACTTGAATCCAGAAAGTCAAAGATGCAAAGTCTCTGTGATTGCCACAGAAAACCCACCAGCTAGCAACTGAGCTGGAAGAAAGAACCACGAAATCTTGATGCTAAATTAAAACAGTCAATGTAAGTTGCAATCTTACTTTTTGTTTTTCTCTGTTTAGTTATTTTTTTAATTGAGGTTTTTGTAGTTCATCTGAAAATTGTGGAAAAAAAAAATCTGAAACTGTTTTTCTGCCCCCTGATGCCTGATCTCCTACACTTGGAGAAATCACTACCAGAGCAGTATCAACATACACTCATTTTTCTTTGAAATAATTGAAATAATCTCTGATCATACAGTAGAGAATAGAGTACTTAGTATGAGGTGTTGCTGACAACACTGGTTAATTTCCTAGTTCTTGAAACAAAACAAAACTTGTTTTGTTGATGACTTGTGATTATGTGTACTAGTTCCCCTTCCCTTTGAGGGGGGTGGTCAAACACAGAAAACAAAAATGGATCTTAACTATATCACAGGATGGCAGAATGATACTCACCATCAGCATGCCTTCCAGAGCTGTCCTCATTTTCTTGTCCACATTACCAATCTGCTCTTGTACTGGTGAAGTCTCCTGCTTCAGGCGTGAAGACAACATAACATTTTCACCCAGTATTTTTATTACACTCTTACCTTAAAAACAAGCTAAGCTGTTTTCAGAAGGCTTTGGCAACACATTGTATTATTAGTCAAAAAGTAAACCTTCTCACTCAGTCTCTGAAATGGCATGTTTCCAGAAGAATGAGATAGATACATATTTAAACTTCAAATTGCAATAGCATGTGTTAAAGTATAAAACAAGAACATACACAGAACTAAGGCAGTCTAAAAAATGTTCTTAAGGGAAAATGCTTCTTGAAGTTAAGTTCACACATTATGAGATTAGAGGTTATTTTCTCCTCTAAGTTTCTCTTGCTGCTTCCTTTCACTGTACCAGAGAATATAACTTAAAAGAAATTTGAGAAATTTTTTTTGTTTGTGAGGGGTGGATTTTTTCATTCTTTTTGTTTCTTTGGGTTTAGTAAGTGTCCATACAGAGCTAAAACCAAAAATAAGTGGCCCATACCACAATCCAAAATGTTGGGCACAGGCAGAAGTTAAAAGCAGACACATCAAAATGAAGATTTTCTGGATGCAACAAGCCCTCAGGAGTCAAAAGGCAGGCTGACACATAACAAAACTTACATGATATGACTCTCAGACAGTGTTCAGGTGTTGAATAAAAATTCCCTAATTAAATGGTATAAAATATATATATTAATTGGCATTCTCCTAACAGCCTGCTCACCATGATCTAGGAGCTGGAAGCTAAAACCAATAAACATGTCCCTCTTGTCTTCACCAACAGGTTTTCCAAAAAGGTTTTTTTAGCAAGGCAGAAGTGGAATGAAATAGCTCACATCACCCTTATTGCAAGGCACATCTATTCTTCTAGCTGGATTACTCTCATATCTATAATTTGAAGCACAGCAATACACTTTACCAAAGCACTAACACCAGTTTTAAGGGTCTAGTATATGTACAATTCAACAGCCCTCCTCACAGCCCACGGAGAGCTAAACCTTCTCATCCTACAGCAATATATTTTGCATCACAATCTTGCAGAGGGCAGACAATTTTCAGTGAAGCCTCATCTTTGAAGTACTAGAACAGGCAAGGCCTTCAAGAAAGCTGAAAAAAGTCCCTAAAATTCTGAAGGTTAGAGCTTCTCTGAAAGGGTGTGAGTTCAAGGAGTGCCTCTGAGTTACACATTAAGCTTTTACTTCAATATTAGTTTTGTAGAGTCTCAGGCCTGCTCTACTCTTACCAAGTACGTACAGAAGCAAAGTAGGAAATACGAATATTTTTTTCTTTAATATAGTCTGTTTACTGTCAGAATACATATAGCTTTTTGATAACAACTTATATATACCCCTTTCTTATTAGGGTATGTCTAAACTGGACAATAAAATTATGTGCTTAGTTATCCAGTCAGAGCCAAATAGCTACCAACAAAGGAAAGCAATCTTCCCTGCCCCAAGTAGGGAAGACAAAACACCTAAGTTGCAACTTTCACAGAAGACTTACATGAGCAGTGACCATTCATTACTATAGCTCCTTCTTTTCCCATCTGTTTTCAACAGACCTCTCACCTTTTCAAAGACTGAAGAACAGCACCACAAAAGCCAGGGGGACCGATCAGATATTTTCTTCTAAAGCTGCTAACAACTGCTCAACCCTCTCCTGTCCATGCTAGAGTTTCTCTTCAAGCAGAATCACAGTTCTCTATCTGATTTATACACAAACTCCATGTCAGATTTTGCAAAACTATTCCTTTCCTATGACCACTTGTGCCTCCTCTGCTTAGGAAATTGACTTTCCTCAGGAGTTATTTCACACCTGTGCACCGTGGTCTTTATAACAGCTGTTTCTAGTAAATGATCAGCTGTAGCTGGAGGAAACAAATAGGTCTTTTCCAGGCTCTTGCCATATACTGCATTTATTTTACAGCTTAGCAGAGGTTTTGCCATTGTGGATTTTGTGGACCAGAGATTGTGGGTTTTTTTCATGTTTCTGGTTGACAAAACTACACTGAATTTGTAAAGTCAAAACTTAATTGAGACACTGACTCAGTTTTCTTGTGGCCCACAAGTATTCAGTGATAATGAGAATTTCAGGCATTTGTACTTCCTTCCCATGCCACTGTGTGCTCATTTTGTCTCTGTGCCACCGTGCTCTGCTTTTGCCAGTTCCTTGCCTTGCTTTTTTTTTTTTTTTTTTTTCCCCTCCTGTGTTGGCTAATTTTTAACCTGGATCAGTTTCCTGATGTGGTTCATAGGGCAGCCCTACAAAAGACGTGTTACTGCAACCGAAAGAGCTGACAGGAGTATAAATAAGTGACTAAAGGAGGAAATGCTTCAAAACAACATTGTTGCCAAATGCTTTGTCATGTAGAAAAGTCTCCAGGCTTCCTTTTATCGAAGAAGAATTGGCCATTACTAAAAAGCATACTCCACTTGCTGTAATCAAACTCTCATGCTTGTAGCAGCAAGATTACAGGCCTTAGAGCATAGACCACCCCTTCATTTTTCACCTTCAGGTGTGCATGCTTGACATAATGCTGAAGTCTCTGCAAACTGAATGATTCATAGTTTGAATACAGAGTACCAATGCTTAAATAGCTAAAAAAAGTCCCTAAAATTCTGAAGGTTAGAGCTTCTCTGAAAGGGTGTGAGGTAAAGAAGTGCCTCTGAGTTCCACATTCTGCTTTAGTATCTTGCTGAAGTGCTTTTAAGGTAGTAGCACTATTCACTCAGACTGTTACTGATATGAATCACAGCTACTCAGCTATGATGATGTTTCAGCAACAGCCAAAATATTGCTGGTTCTGATATGTGAAACCAAGTAACAAAAGTCAGATTTAAAAAAAAAGCTAGACTTAAAATACCAATTAGTATCCTCATACACAATGTCCTACTTTACTGATCCAAAGCAGAGGTGTACTTAGCATACTGATAAATGTTGTTACTGATTACTGCCATATATTCCATCCAACAGCTATGATGTGCAGAGGTCCACAGCAGAACTGAATTAACTTTAGCAAAGTTATTTTTGATACATACAAGCATCAGAGGATGAAATATCCATAGAGAAAAATTTGCAGTGACCTATGTAGTGTGCCTTTGGAAGCCTTGTGTACCTCAGGCTCCATGCGGTGACCTAAGATGGAGTGATTCACCTGGGGTACACCAGAATGCAGACGGGCAGTGTGTAACTATGGCATGGTGCTGCTCTGTGTGAGTGATAACTTTGTGATTCCTTCGGGAGTGTGTGTGTTTGTGTCGCCTCAGCTTCCCTGGCACAGCTGGCAGAGTGGGAGACAGCACACAGGCTGCTGCTAACAAGCAGAGATGTGCTGTTATGGATTTTACTCTGTAGTTTTTCTTTCAGCCACATGTTCACACGTTTGCTAAAAATGATTTTGTGCGAGGCAGGTTTGTTCCACTTCAGGTGCTCACTGTCCCCCACTTAATACTTCTGTTCCTTTGTGTCTGGGTGAGTGGCCTTGCAATCCACACCAGCTTCTGGGTTGCTGAGAATTTCATAGAGCTGATTGAAGAGCAAGGAGTCTACAGCTTTCATGGAAAAAACATAGGTGTGCCCTACACTTTGCAGGCTGTTCAGAAGTGATCCATGAGCATGAGAGGCATCAGACAGACAAGTAGATTTTTTTTTTCCTTCGCTTAATGAGTCCTAGGGTTGGTTTTCACAGGACTGGGTGGAATTTGTAGAAAACAACTCCAGTTCAGTTTTGGCTGAATTTAGTCTTCCCAGTGAGGAACAGTGAACATAAACTCAGCTGGAACCAACCTATGGCTTATGAGTAGTTAATGTGGAGTTCTCATTCTGAGGCAAACTATCTAACTGCAAAGCTGCATTAGTGTGAGAACTGCTGGGCAGCTGGAGTACCTGGTTTTAAGAGAAATGAAAACAGCAGGAATGAGTCAGTCCAGTTCATCCTGTAGTGGAGCTTTAGGACCCTAGACATTTATTGTCATTCCTAACCTGTGACCCATTTCTAGAGCTCCTGTCTGCTCCAGTCTTCATGGCAATTGATATATAACCTAGGAGTCTTTGGCATACAAAGATTTTGATAGCTGCCAACATGTTAAAAAATGGGAAGCTGCACTTATAGACTGGAACTCAAATCTTCCCTTAGCTGCTTCCTACTCCCTGCCTTGCTGCTTTGGACAAAAGGGAGTTCTTCCATCTTAAGCATCATCTTCCACTTCAGATCTCCTTAGATTTGCAATATGGCCTACAGACATCAGCCATCTCATTTCTCCCACGGAGACTCTGAGCAGACTAGTGGTCAGTGTGGCTGTGTCTCTATTGAAAGAAAATATTTCTAGTGAGGCATCCTATCACATCTGCAATACTTGCAATATTTTATGGTATGAGCAGAACACCTGCTGAACAGAAAACAGAACTTCCAGTTCATAGAGTTTTCAGACAGCTGGATTTTTGCTGGAGAGGCTGACCCATGCTCTGACCCATCTGTTCAGATGCAGACACAGTTTTAAAGTTACAGGGTGAGGATGCAATGCTGCCTTTGTTGGATGAGGTGTGTAGGCACAAGGGATGATTTTTCCCAATGAGTTCTAGCTGTCACTGCAGCCGACCCCTGGTAGTGAGTACTTTGAGCTCAGCTCCCATGAATGTTTTCAGTGGCCAGCTGTCAAGGCAGTGCTGATGGGTATCATCTAATGTGAAGCAAATGAAAATACTTCAAAGCCAAAGATAAGGTCTCTATCCACATCATCTGAACATGACTGTAAATATATGAGTGGTTAAAGCAAGTCCCTTGCCCTGCTGCCAAAGCCAGATGAAGTTGGGGGTGAAGCTGGAGGATGCAACCAAGTGATGTAGGAGGACTACAGGAGGACTACTAGAAGGACACTGTTTTAGACCTGACAAAGCAAGATGGCTGGCAGTAGTGTTTGAACTGTGCAGCTTCTTCTCTTTTCATTACTGTAGACTTCTGCAAATGTTCATGTCCCTCCTGCCCATTTGCTAGCTATGGCTTTAAGATTAAATTCACATCTCTTTCTGAAAGGTGTGTCAGGCTATAAAGTGCTATTTTGATATCAGTGTAAATTGCAAAAGAATGAAGGGCACAGGGCAGGTACACTTAAGGTCTGTCATGCTGCAAATGCTATAAGTCTGCTTAGGACTTTGAAGGGAGAAGATGTTCTGGGCTGGGGAAGCAATGGAGGGACATTAGATCTGCATTCATCGGGGGCTCTACCATTCCAAGGCAGCCATTTAATGCTTTTAAATGGTTTCCCTGTTATCTTAGAGGTACAGTCCTTTATTTAACTCTCTAGATAGCTTGATTTCTTAATGTTTTAAAAGGACTATGTAATATTTAAATGGAAGGTGATAGGAAAGAACAGAGTGATATCCTAAAATATATAGGCCATGGATTTTTGGATGACTTGAAAATATTATGTCTCCTGAAGTATATCTTAGTAGCTCCTAGGTGCAGCTCCTACATGTGGCTGACTTGAATCCAAACATTCAGACCCAGTTACAAAATGTAACCAGCCTGGATTACCACTGATTTTATCAAAAATGTTCAGTTGTTGCCACATTAATGTGAAAAAGAGTATCTCTCTTAGGTAGACAATTTTTAAAAATTATTTGCTTTTTGTATAGGAGAATCCAGACATAATGGGCCTTTTTCTACTAAACTTAAGGAGGAGACATACCAGAAAGGCACTATAAGGAACTCTGATCATGGCTGCACTGTCAATGCTTCTTTTCCAAGCTGAAAGCAGAAGAGATAGCCACAAGAGGGAGGCAGAACTCCTATGGCAGTATAGTAACCCTAGAAAAAATAAATCAGAAATACACTTTCAAATTTTCCTTCCTTGAGCTAAAACTGTGCAGTAGCTCTTGCATTGAGAACAATAACTGTTGGCTGTAACTCCTCTGCATGTAGCCTCAGCACATGGTAAATAGTAAATGGTTAATGTAAGCTGAAAATTAATAACTGCTAAACAACAAACCATTTTCTTAAAACTAAAATTTAGGTAAGAAACTACTTCAGGAGAGATTGAAACTGATTGTCATGTGCGTTTTTGTAGATGGGAACTAAGACTGCCTCCATTATTCAAAGTTGTATTTGTGCTAGGCTCTAATACAGAAATATTTTGTTTCTGGAAGAATACTTTTTATAACAATTTGCTTCTTGCAAATACATTGTAAGGATATATTTAAACAGTTCCATTTCCATAGCATCTCAACAGATAAGGAACTAGCCTCAAATGGTGCTATTATTTATCCTATTAAGTACTTTCACTGGGAAACAGGCCTTCTAGATTCAGTGAGCTCAAAAGAGAAAGCAATTTGGATGGAGGGAGAGGGTAGGTCTGGTGTCTAATTTCTGCTCCAAGGACAGAATTTCATAAACTGCAGTCAAGCATTGACAAACCTGGTCAGTACTCTAAACCCTCAAAGTCTTCAGTCCTTCTTTTCAGTCTTTAACTGTCTCCACCTCTGTACTCACCCTCTAGGTAGCCTCAAACAAGAAGAAAGGGATCCCTAACCCCTTCATTTCCCAGCAGTGCAGTGTTCTGACAAGTGCACGGCTTTATAGTACACAATGCTGATTGTGAGCGTAGCAGCAGGTTGGACTCCTCAAGAGAGGGAGAGTAGGGGAGTAGGGGAATACCTTGCTAGAAAACCCAAACTGGACTTGGCTGTATAGAACTGTGGTAGTTTGGGTCACATACAGGAACAGTTGGTGTTTGCAGACATCTTTCATGCAAATTTATGAGAGCTTCTGGGAATTATGTACTTCCAGAATGAGGCAGCAGCTGCATGGGGGTGGATGAGACAGGATTAGCGGGCTTGGCTGCCTGGACTTGGACTGAGCCACAGTGTCTTACCTCGGGGTGGTGGGGAGTGGCTGTCTCTTTTAAGAGTGTCCAGAAAATAAAAAGGTCAGACTTTTCTGTCAAATTGTTCTTTCCATCAATGCATAATTGTACATATCCTTGCATGCCTATACAACACACACAAATGCTTCTGTTTTTTTTATAGAAAATAGTTAAATATTATCCTATTACAGCATTTTTTGTTGGAGGTATTTGAAGTGCTTTACGGATGTAAATTTAAACTGAGTATGTAGATGACTATGCAGACAGGTTAGGATATTTGGGTGAAAAGGCTAGTCAACATCACTGAAAAATTAATTAGTCTGTTGTCCTTTTCTCAGCTAAACATGGAATCAGCTGAGGTAGTCAACTCTTACACCCAGTTTTGAAATCCAACTGATTTACAACAGGCCAAATTCTGCGTGGAGTTCATAGTCCTGAAAACTGGTGAGATGTGATTCATTGAGGCTGCTTGGTGCAGCAGGTCAGTAGTCCAGGCAAGAACCTGCAGTGACCGCTAGAGAGCAACAGCCCCTTCACTTCTGAGAGCCCACGGAGGGTGAGCACGCAGCCAAGTGCCTTGTTCCAATCTGTGGTTCACTTCTCCAGATAAGACCCATATCACGGACCCCAACTTACCAAGCAGAAATGTCAGTCAAGTCACAATTTCATCATGCCGTGTCTGCTGTCCCTGAACAATTTGAGAGCTGATTTTGACAATCAATGGTTCAGATCCAAATTTAAATCTATTTGTTCAAAAGCTTTCCAATCTTCTATAATATTCATATTAATTTTTACAGCATTTGTTCCTTTGTTCCCAAGATGAGTATTTGTAGACTGGGACTCCCCAAGTCACATGTTTTGGATAGTTCCTGACTTGTCACAGGACTTTGTGAGGTATTACCACACATTTTTCTCTGCTGAGATTGTAACTTCAGCATATCCCATTTTGCCACCAGCACTCCCCTGGATATTCCTTTGCACCAACTGTCACTTCCTGAGAGCCACAGCAAAGGGTACCTGTAAGAATTTGGGAAAAAAATCAAATAAACCCGCTGACTGCTGCAGTGAGAAATAAGGTTTGGATAACAGGAATATGGGCACAGGGGATGCCATAGTAGTTGAACTCAATCTCAGTTGAAAACTATCTGCAGTTTTGCTTTTGTTTCGGTTGACCTGAAGTCAGAACTCTGCTACTCTGCCTGCATCTGTGCACTGACATGAGGTTTTCCCACATCATTCCCTTTCAATCTGAGGACTCTGTATTAGTACAGTTACTGAACTGACCATGCCCTAACAAATTTGTTTGCTTCCACAGAGAAATTGAGCTCTCCTTTTCAGTCCTGCATCAGGAAAACCTTTACAAAAGAGGCTCCCAATTTTAGAAGTTACTTTCAGCTGTATTCAGCCTGTATTCAAGCTTTTCCTTCAAAAGCTCTTTAGACTGAGCTGACTGCTCCCAGTTTATCTACAGCCCCTGGAGTAGTAACAACTGGGAGGCTGCAGAAGGCCCCCAACCAGGGAAGGACCAGTCTGCCTAGACCTCCTGAACCCCAGCATGTGTCTGCCACTTGCTGAAGTACCCCAGTGCTACTGAAGGCAGTACTACAGTCACCCCTGTCCGTTAGGCTTTGCTGTCCCATTGTTCAGAGTTGAGAAAGACACCTTTCATAGCTAGTGTATAAAATACTATTCCAATTACTTTTTTATATACAGCAGTTATTGTTAGGCTTCTGATACTGTGACCAAGATGACAAGAGTTTTTTCTGGGACTGGTACACTTCATGTTTCAGACACATCTGCTGTGACCCACACCTGCACCTAAGGTGAAACAGTGGGCTGCTCCTCCATCTTTTGCTTCATCTCCAGCTGACCTTCAACACTTTCTGTTTTAAAAATTTACCATATCTGGACTAGTCGGGGTGGGCAATCATGTCAACTAAGAGTACTGAAAGAAAACTGTTTTTTTCCTCTCCAGATTGTGCTATCTCCCTCTAGTGATGTCTTTTGTTTGGGTACACATTGCACTGGCACTCTGACCTCCCCATCTCTTGTAGGGTGTTATTTTGGCTTATCTCTAAAGACTACACTGTTACCAAGGAACTTTGAGCTCCTTGGTTTTAAAATTTCTGGTTTTTTTTCTCTAAATCTTTCTTTTAAAAAACATTATGCATATTGGCAAGCTATCAGGGTTAATAAAATCCTACCCTCCCAATTTTATATGTTCATTTCCAAAAGTCACTGAGTATCTGAATTATAGTAAAAAACTCTTAGTACTAACAGCCACTGAATCTTAACTTTCCTTGTTTCTTCTGGCTGACCTGATTTACTCTTAAATAACAAATATGAGGCATCGTACTTTGTGTACCTCCATTTTCTGATACTTTAAAATGATTGACTTACTGTCAATTGTACTGAGCTCAGAGCAATACTCTGAACAGCACTTATGATAAGTATCTGATTTTATTTGACCAAGAGAAGTACCTACCTCTTCAGTCTGATACAAGGAATGCTTTTTGAGAAAAACAACAGACTGAAGTGGGTCTCAGTGACTCTGAGGGAAGTGGAAAGATGTATGAAATGACACACAGCTTACTGAACTTTGAAAGAACACAGAGAATCATAGCAGAGGACTCTATATATTTTAGACCTGATACTTGCTTTGCAAACACGTTCTGATCACAGGAAGATACCACTCTTTTCCTGGTTTTATTGGTCAAAGAAGAGACCACTGAGTGAGGCTTCAATCCTCAATTACTTTGTTTCCAAATGCTGGACCATCTTCCATATTATGTTAGTACTACTTCAAACTGTTATGTGGCTCAGGCTCTAGGCCTGCTCCATTTCCCTTGCAGTCTATTGTTCAAGCTGCCTGATCAAATGAAGTTCTCTCTTTTCTGTATGTAGTCCCTTAACTTCAAATTTATGTTGTCCTTTATACCATTCAAAATATCCTTTTCCTCTTCTGAATTCAAGACCTCTGATTTATCAGAATATACAGCACATACAACTTCAGTTTCACAGTGAAAATGTGGATATGCTGTTTCACCTTAACATTTATTTAAATTTTCATGTAGTTTAAACAAAAACATGACATCCTGTTTCAAGTGATATAAAGAAAAAAAATAAACCACTTCTACGAAGTTAGCCAGTGTACAGACTTACTTATTTTACAAAAAAAGAAGGTAGGAACATGTTACAAAATAATAATTAAACCAATCAGTGTCAATAGTGCAAAGAATAAATTGCAAGTATGAAAGAGAGAGGGAAGGAGGGTAGGACGGATGGGAGGATGGATGGCTGAATGTGTGAGGGGTGGCTGGCTGACTGAACAGAACAGGAACATCAGGAAGAGCTGTGCATGTTATCACACAGAATTTTCTATCGCAGACATGTCATGATGTAGATTTAACTTTAGTGGCAGAAGAGAGTAAGTATTTCATCCATTAAGTGATCTCTGTGTGCTGTAAATTCTTATGGTGATCAGTTCTAGAGATTAATACAGCTATGCACACGAGCTGCTAAGAGTCACTGAAAGAAATTTTTCACCATCTGGAACAAAGGTGACCTATCAAGGACTTGATTAGTGCACCGAAGGGCCAAGGAAATGACCGAGAATTCTATGTAAGCAAAAGGGCAAGCACCTCCAGGCTGAACTTCATACACTTTTCCCACTTGCTTTCATGCTCTTTTGCATGCAATTGCTGTCTGTCTTGGGAGGTGACTGTTCAAGAGGGAGTTTTAGCAGCTACCAAATAATGTGGACAGGTGTTGGACATCCTATCAAGTAACTGTCAGCCAGCAACCCACCAGAGAAGGAACATTATTTCTGCAGTGATAGATCTGACTCCTTCATAGGATGACTAAATTTAAATCTAAATAAAAGAACAAAAATAACATCAGTTTTAGTATTTCTCAGATGAATTAACCCATTTTCTTTTTCTAGCAGAGTGTCTATAGTTAATAAATGTAAGAGACATTAACTAAAATAAGCTCAGCTGCCTTGAGATACTCATCTTTATCCCTTGTGATCAAAGACACTTCATGTTTCTAGGCAAAATTCCATACAATACCTCAAGTCTTACCACAAATATTAAAATCCTAAGGAGAAATAGAAAGAGGACTGAAAGTGGGAATCACTTTAGGGAGTAAACGTATGCTTACCTTGAAGGCACATTTCCTGCATGGAGTGTTTGAGTACTACAAAGCTTTCAAATATACCAAAGGACAGTGACTGCATCTTTCTCAAAAGAAGCAGTAATCTGAAACTAGTCAGAGAGATTTTTCTGCATGATTAAAAAAAAAAAAATCCTCACTACAGGCACTGCTCGTATCTAAATAATTTCTGCTACTTTCAAACTCACAAACTTCTCAGATATTTTTCCTTCAATCAACAGTCTGTTCAAATTACTACTATACTCACACAGGTGAAGAGTATATGTACATAAAGTACATATATGACAGTGTGTAACACTGAAAAATTGGCAGTATTTAATCAATAAAAAACAGTGGAGACCTCAGTAAGGGCACTTAGGATCCCAGTGTTCAAATTATCAATGCTTGTAGTGGTGCTGGACTGAAAAAATAATTCAGTTGAGACACCTGGTCACACCAACAATAGACTTCTTAAAGATTTTGGTTATTAGCACTCTTTTGAAAAATCAAACTACTTAGCCCAGTCCTTAGGAAATAAGATCTTTTGAAATTATGGCTGGGGTATTCATCCTTAACTCTTGATAATTCAGTGGCAGGTACATCTAAAAATCTCTACAGGGATAAGAATGGATTAAAATAGCTTTCATATAAACCAGAAAACTTATCCAGTTTTGCCTGCATAAATTCATGATGACTGGAAGAAATACTTCTGTGTACAACTACACAAGAAAGATGAGAGTCAGGTTTTTCATTTGCTGATTCTGAATTAAAAATAAAAAGTTAGTGATATAGTGGTATAGAAATTAAGTAAATCCATAAAGTTCCAGTATGTTTATCTTTCAGTTACTGGAACATAGAATGTTCTGTGGCACAAGTATGATAGAGGCTGAATAATTTAACAATTCAACAGAAATGGAAAATTATATTCCTTTTATTTTCTCCCCTCTTAAGGCGTATTGTGTTTCCATGAGCTGAGGGGCAATAGTCAAAAAAAAAATCAGACACTGAGCCTGCAGGTCAGAGTAGAAAATCTCCATTTCTTTCACAAAACATTCTCACGTTTCCTCAGTAACATCTCAGCACTGCTTCAGCTTGGGGTTTTCTTTTTCTTTCTTGATGGTGGGATTTCAGAAACTGTACAGTAGGAGCTGCAGTGAAAAGCAGGAAGACCACCCAGAAATTCTTTGACTGCCTTTGAACAGGAGTGAATTTTGTAGAGGAGCTGCCATGCAACTCATCACAGCCAGCCTGTGCCAGAGCTGAGAATCAGTCACAAATTCACCCCTGTGCTCCCAGATATTTCACAACCTATACAAGTTATCATTAATAATATCATAAATTTTAATCCATTGATCTCAACATTCTTAATAAAAGTTAACAGCATTCTTCCATTTACAGAGAGATGTTGCAAATGCTTAGTATTAACTGGTGTGCTCCAAGGAGCATCCTGGGCCCAAAAGGGCTACCTGCAGTGGGGTATTACAGGCTTGTCAGTAAGTCCTACCTATTTACAGTGGTGTACCTGTCTAAGTATGTGTCACTAGGGTGATGCAGGCTTGAAATGTAGGTGCATATAAAAAGGGCATTTAAAAGTTCCCTACAATTTATTTTAAATTCTACCACTTCCAGTTTCAGACTCAATGAAATTAATTTCATTATTTATTTGTGATTTTAACATTGTAGTAATTTTTATGAGAGTCACAGTGAAAGTACTAAATAAAAAGTGTATTAACTTTTTAATATTAAATGTAAAATGAAAAAAAATATAAGAAAGCTTTCATTTTAATTCATTATGATTTTAAATTACATTGCCAAAGTTTTCCAAATGTGTATTTTATAGTCAGTAGTAACCTTTCAAAAGATAAATGATTTAATAAATTACTTTACATTTAACATTACGAGACAAAATATTACACAAGCCATAGAAACAACTAAAATTGGGGACTTTTAACACTGTTTTCTCTGAAAATATGTGTAAATGAGTGATTTATATCTTCTGCACTTTTATTTAGAAAGAGGTTTTAAGACTTGCTATTACTTCCAGCTAAGTGGGGATAAAAATCTCCATGATAGAAGTTTGTTAATTTTTGGAAAGAGATTTTGGGGCCCAGTTAATGGGAGTATTATAAAGATACAAGTTACTTATATTGTAGGTTCAAGACTGAACATGAAAATATTGTGCTGGACAGACTTCTAAGGATTTTCTGGAAAACAAACAACATTTTCTGTTAAAGTAATTGTGTTCTGACATTTTCAATAACCACCCATTTTACCCATCCAAGAAAACATACAAAAACCCCCCAAAACCAAAACTAAACCCCCATGTTTTTCCCTTAAATATCTTTCTAGGCAGGAATGATCTAATCTTAGCAAAGTCCCTCTGGTATCTCCACTATTGTAACACACATTCCCTATTACTAGCAGCCACGACCATGTTCAGTCAAGATACCAGAATGGCTCAGACTACAAAGTAAAAATGTTAAGAAATTGCAGAGGCTTTCTTGTAACTTGTGCAAACCCTGTGAAAACGTGCACAGTGACATGTCATTCAAGGGATGAGACAGGAGGGGCTGCACAGAGGGACAGCTCTGTGATCAGCTGTCCTGTCTGTAGTTCATCTACTTCAACACAGAGATGATTCTCTTGGTTTAAGATGCAGAGTGAGTTGATTCTTCAGAATGATGCTCAGGGTTTTCACTCTGTGGACCATTTCAGAAAGGAGATTTTATATAATTTTTCACTTGACCCTCCCTGAATTTTATTTGGCAGTTCAGAAGGAAGCAATTCAGTCAAAGGCCAAACCAAAAGGCATTGACTCAAAGTACTTAATGTGGGAGGGCAAGATTGTGAGATAAAGGCTGTTTTCTGGTGTGGCTGAGATGGTTGCCAGACCATATTTGAGTGCAGAACCTAAACAGTGAAAAGGCAGAAAAGGCAGGCTTGACTGTACAGCTGTACTTGTTGCAGCAAAAGTCCGTGGATCCCCTCCAAACAAACCCTGACCACATTCTTCTCAAAGTAAGGATCATCAGAAGGAGAAAAAATTATACTCTTCAGAGCATTATTTTAAAAGTAGTAGTCCCTTTTTTTAAAAAAAGAAAAATACCCAACGTCTGCAAGTCCTTTCTTCCAGGTCTGTTAATTTGACCACCCCTCTTGGGACTTGCAGACTGATCTTCCTTTACTGTATAGCACATTCATTGACATCTGCAGTACCTTCTCCCTTCAGATCCTCATTCAAGCTTTTTTTCTGCTCTATTTCAACCTGATAGAAGAAAAAGAGGAAGAAAATTTGTAATGAGAAAGGAAAACAAAAGATTCACAAATCTTCCTCAGTGGTGGTTCTTGTGCTCAGGTGAAGAAACTCTTGGTGACCTGAGAGGGCTGTGAGGAAAAATAGACTGAGGATCAGGGTAAATTGGATTTTATTTACTATACGGATTTCCAATCTAATCTAAGCAGTTCTACAATTCAGCAGTGTCATGAAATAATTTCCAGAAGAGATAATGTCATGCAGAGAACTCACATGACTTTATATTCATTACCATTCCCAGTTGTACTCTGAATATAAGCTCAGAACCAAATCTGCAGACAATAGGTGGCTTTCTATGTGACAGCAGAAAATCAGCCTTAATTATAAATTCTGAGAAGACCAATGTATAAGGCAAAGAGATTTTTTAAATTATCTTGAGTCTGAAGGGACCCATAAGGATCATCAAATCCAACTCCTTGCTTCTTGAAGCAGTGCCTAACACTACTCCAAATCTCAGCACACTCCCTGCTGTGCTCAGGCTCAGAGGTGCTTTGGCCTACAGATACCAATTTGGATGGGACAGGGCCAAGGGGATCTAGGTTTGGGTTCTAAATTTCCACATCTCCAAAAACTCAGGAATAATCCAGTGTTTCAATTCTTAAAAAGAGATACTTAGGGAGATCAAATATTATCTCCAGGGGATTTAAGAAACTACTAAAATATAAGTACAATTACCAGTAAAAATATTTGCCATGAGAATCTTTTCAGAATCTCTTTATCATTGCTCTCAAAGAAGGCAAGGTAGGATGCCAAATTCTCTGCTGAGTATTCAGATAACATGCAAATTACTGAGTTATTTTGGCAGGTATATACATAGTGCACTTTCCTATCTGCTCCTCTCCTTAGGGCAGGCAGAAGAAATAAGTATTTAAGGAGAGAAATACTGTGATTCTTTTGTCTGCAGCAGGACTCCCACGGTAGCACTCCCACTAGGGAAGAGCAGCAAAACTCCCTGTTCAAACTCTCCATATCAGCTAATCTCCAGGAGTTGGCTGTGTGCACACTCTTCCACAGCCAACTGCAAGCAAATTTATTCCATCTTCACTGAGATAATCCACTGCTTATTTGCCATGAACCAATAGCTGCACATGGGTAGCTACTGCACACAGCCTGGCATGAGCCAAATTCCCACCTCCATTGTCCAGGGTATTTTATTTGTCTGCCCACACTTTTCAAGACAATGAAGCATGCAAAGTAACCATGGTGATTAGCACTGCTCAGTTTTACCTTGTAACTGTAGTGTGCTGAATAATTGACCCACTTCCTCACATCGGTCTTGTCCTCGACAGAGATGGACCGAACAGTGGCTTTGGACGCAGAAGTGGTGGGCATGTCAAATTCCACATCTACATAGCGGACAAAACTGGAAGGCACTTCCCGGTCAGAGCCAAGCTCTAGGTGACAGAAAAAGCAGTGAGGATGGCCAGAAGCTGCAAAAAGAGAGTAAACAGTCATGAGAGTTGTGTCAGATGAATCTAAACACAACGCCTAGCAGAAAGCAGCATCATGAAGCTGCAGGAAACTGAGAATCTCCCTTGGCGAATTAGTTCATAGCAATTATCTTACCTGCTTCAGTGTGGCTGAAGTTACCAAAGGAATTAAACAAAATGCAAAAAGGATTGCTAATCACTCTAGTTTGCTTTTACTGGGTGAAAATATAAGAAGTAAATCAAGCACAGTAGGGTGAAAGTATTTGTCCTCTTGACTCCCTCAGTGTCTTTCACATGCTAAGTACATTGTGGCACATCCTTCCGAAATGTTGTGAAACGACAGTAAGGAAAGAAGGAATTTAGAAATATAAATATTTGATGTTTATTTGAAATTGTTATCCCCCTTTTTTTACAGAAGAAAATGTACTGGATAAGGTTAAATAACTTTCTTGTGTTCAAAAAGCAAATTTGTGCAAAGCTTCAGAGTAACCATTTATTCCTCACTGGAACCCATGGCAAGGTGGCTAGCCGTTAAGGATGGCAAGGAAAGGAGGTCATGTTTAGCTCTGCCATATGTAAATAACCCTTATTATTCTTTCTTCTTTGTTTTCCTGGACAGCAGTGATGTTTAAAAATGAAAGCAGGGACTTCTAGTCAAACTAAGCTGGCTTTTTCTCTGACTGCTGCCAACTCCTTAAGCTCTTGAGCAAGTAATTTAATGTCTCTGCCTCAGTTTCTCTATTTGCAAAATGAGGATGAAAACCTTCACAGCCACACAGGGCTTTCTGATTGAAAGGATCCCATTATCTACATATGTGTAAATGAATGTATAAGTAAATTAATGGAATCTTTGTCTGCCTTTATTATAGGCTTTAGGATTCCTGAACACTTGTTCACTAGGAAAGTTCTTCTCCATTCTGGTCAGCAAGGTGTACAGGACAGAGACAACAAGGAATGCAGAGTAAAGAGAACTGGGTGGGGAAAGCCCAGAAGCTCCCACTGGGAAAAGCTGGAATACACCTGCTTAGCCCAAAGTCAGCCTTGTTAAACTGAAGCCTGAAAAGCAAGATGTAGGATTTTGAAGTATGACTTGTCTCAATAGGATGAAATTAGGCAGTCTTTAGAGGGCTTAGCATTGCAACATCCCACTTGACCTCTGAAATAGAACTGGAAAAAAAATTCTACTTGGTGTAAGTCTGGGTAAGAATTTCATCTAGAGTCAGCCTGATATTTCAAAATGGTGTAGCCAAAGTTCCCTAACCACTGGAAGGTTTGTAAAATAATGTGTGTGCAGCAAATCCAGTGAGAGGCTGTGCAGTTCAGCAGAGACTAAGGATATGCAGCACCAGAGCTGGAGACAAGTTATGAATGAATGGGTGCAATTATCAAGCAGATATAGAAGCTCAAGTTCTTGCAAGCATTAAAAATACATCTGCTTTTTATCAGAATTAATTATCCCAAGCAGAGTACTGACTCATTTGCCCTAGTTCTAGAGCAAGTCAGGATCTCTGTTGGACAGCCCTTCCTGGCTTTTCACACATGGACATTCTTTTCCTGGATCAAGAGCTGTGGTACACAGCAGCCCTTCCTGGTGGTCCTGCCCACCACAGGACAGCAGCAGCCCCAGGAGCTCTCAGAGGCATCACCGTGCCCTCCAGCACCACAGTGCTTTTGCTTTTGGCCAGCTCTTGAGCGTGGCTGTGGTGAGCACAGCTATGGTGGCAGCACAGTTCAGGATCTGACACAGGGCCCCTGGGTGACACAGCACTGCTCTCTGGTATTGCATTACGAAGATGCCTAAAACTGGCTCCAAAAATCTGTGTTCAGCACTCAGTACTGGCAACCAATCCCCAGTCTCAGGCTCCCCCATCCTTTCATATCTCTTTCCTCACACTGTACCACTCTCAGCAGACTCCTCATTGTAATCCTTCCTGCTCATCTGCTTTGATATGCTTTTCCTCTCTGGTTTGCTGTGGGTTGCTCCCTCCTTCAGACTGGAGAATTCCAGCAGCCCAGGAGGAGTGGCTCTGTTCCCTGGTGCAAGCCACATCCACAGCTGCAGAACGTTCAGCTTGTGCTGTGACACTCCTGAGCTGGCATGTGCTCAGCTGCTTTTGGGGTGGAAGGTATCCCTGGGAAGTGTTCAGCTGGGCTTGAGCACACTGCAGACCAGGTGCTTTGGAGAGCTGAGCTTTTCAACTCTTCATAATTTCAACTGGACACTTGGTAACACCCCCCCCCACCCAGTTCCATAAAAATTATGAAAGTTACTAATTTAAACCAGCTCAACGTGACAGATAACAAGGTGAACAGATTAAGAAAGCAACTCCTCCACTGAAGCTATTATAAAAGTACCTAGCCCATCAGTGTGTCCTGGGCATGAGGCTCCAACTCTATAGACTGTTCAACAGGCTCATTCAGAGCTCTTTCTCTAATGAACAGGTACCCTTCTTAGTAAAATCAGGAGGAATCAACACACTGCTTTTGTTTTGCACCTCTTGTTTCCTTGAGCTACTACCAGTTTGTTCTGACAATCAAGGATCTGATAATTAATATGCAAGTGTAACTGTGACTGGAGAGAATGTATTCCAAATGACTCATGACACTCCAAATGTCCTACATGTTTGGATTAAAAGATATAATTTACTTCAGAAAGTATTCCAGGCAGCATGCCTGGGATCCACAGCCAAATTAGAGAAAAGTTCAAATCCAGATCCAAGGCTCTGCATAGATGTTACATCCCTGCTTCACACAAAGAGCATGTTCCCATGATAAAAGACTGTTTGGATGTTACCCTAGTATTCTGCTGGTGGATTTAAAAAAAAAAAACAAAACAACAAAAAAGAACATGTGAAGCCCAGCCAGCAACTGGAGCTGTAAATAGCCTGCAAACACGCATTCTTCATCAACTCTTTTGTTCATATTAATTTTAAATGTCACAGGCAATAAAGTTTACCAAGCTGTAAAAATGGACAAATATTTGCTATTTGGATTTCAGCAATGTGTTCAGTAGAATCCAGTCCCATTTTTTTTCCTTAGGTCAAATCATAGTCAGAGTACGGACTGTCCTTCACTTGTCACATGCTTTCCAGTGTTCAGTGAAAAGCAGATACTTTGGCTACAAAATAATACAGACAGTGCTGATAACACTGTCTCCTAGAGTGAAAGTGCAAAGGGCTCCATCCCATTAGAAAGCACAGAAAGAAAAGATTTGGATAAGAGGGCAAAGCTGCTTAAAAAATTCTTAACGATCTGGGAGCTTTGGATGCTACAGTCTGCATACAAGCAGTGAGTTATGGCAGGGACACTTTCTCCTGGGAATGGCAGGTTTGGGGGTCATGTTCCTCACCTCTGCACAGAGACTGCACCAGTCCACATTCAGGGAATGGAGTGAAGCACAGGAGGTCCAGCTGACCATCTGGAAACCTCTGGAGTTCTGGGATTGTGTTTGCAAGGGACTGTGTGTCAGAGCACACACTGTGCATGAACAGAAAGTCCCAAAATGTGTGCCTACATATGTACTCCTGTGAGTATGTCTGGCAGACAGGCACATGTGCTGGAGCACACATGTAATGCACATGCCAAAGTGGTGTGGACGCATTGTGTGGCCTCTGGAGGCAGGTGGAGCTGCAGGCTGAGGCCACCTGCAGCACTTCCCTCAGTTCCAATGTCAGGAACTTCTCCCCTGCTCTGGAGTCCCAGGCATCAAAGCAGTTCAATAGCAGGCCAGATATTTATGGAAGATCCAGAGTGCACTTAGGGGTGAGTTACAGGTATCACAGTAAGAGAGCATAAAGTGTGGGTCAGTGGACTCATAGTTTGTTTTTGGTGCTTGAGAACTGCATCATTTATGACAACTTTGCAAATACATGAAGTTGAGTTATTATATGACTGTGGATGGGGCTGGATACAGCCAAACGTGCACAAGGCTGGTAGTTAGATCCCACATGACTATCAGTTGGACAAAAGCATATGTTGTCCATCAGGCAAATCTAAGAAGGAGTGGGAATGAATCCTTCTGAGTGCCACTTAATATACCTCTTTGTTTGCCATATACTTTGAGAAAGGAGAACCACGGGATGAAGTACCACCAATAAACAGAAATAGTCCCTGAAGGGCAAGGTCAGATTTAAACTACTTGGCCTGCCCTGTCATCACTTTGGGATTCCCTCCCTCTCACATACCTCATGTGTCTTGGCCAAGACAGTGCTTCCAAGGCTCTTCCTTTCCCTGAAATAACATCTGATCTGACCGGAGGGGTGAGGACACTCTCTTCCTCTCAGGATGTAAACAAATACCAACTGCCCTGCGTTTTGCATGATGACACTGATGGATAGATGCTCTGTGGCAGGGGTCCAACAGCAGCAACAAATCTGTAATGTATTTCCTTCCCCCTGTCACAGTGTATATACAATAAAGAGTCACAATGGGAAAGAAGGAAACAAGAGGCACAGATCAGTATCTCCCTCAGGGTAGCAATGAGTAAGGCAGCATCACCTTGCAGGAGGCAGTAGAAACAGGGCCTCTTCTCCTGGTTTGCTACTGGCATGTTCTGTGATTGTGTTAAAGTCTGGGGGCTTTGATTTCCTCAGCTGTGATGTCTGTATGGTACACTGAGATCTTTGGAGAGAAGATAGCACAGAAGGCCCAATTTCACAGCATCTCATTCCCAGAGCTTGTGCAGATGGCATATTGAGATTTTCCTCACAAGCATGTTACTGCTCATAAACAGCCTGCGGTGAATTTTTCATTCCTGTACTTCTCTTAAGTTTCCAAGCTCTGTCTTCTTCCACCTCAGTCTACAGGAAACCTGGAGCCTTCCCTTTTGTTAATGATATCCTTCCAAATTTGTAACCTGTGGTGTAAACTAGTTTCCTTGGGGTGAAATGTGACCCAAAAGATTAGGACACTTGGATCACTGTTTTACTGACACTACAACTCAAACTCAGGAAAAGCATATAGAGAGTGTCAAATCTGGTACCACAATGAACTTTCCTTCAGGGAACACTGAAACCCTCCCAGTGACCCAGATGCATTACTACAGCATTAATACTGAAAAGTCCATCACATTTGTAAAATCCTAGATCAGATAGGTCAAGAAGTTCTACTTGAATTCTTTCACTACAAATAAGAATAAACCTGAATTGTCCAGCTTTATTGTGCACCATGGACGACAGGCAGCAAATAGAATGACTAGCAGAAATGGCCAAAGGCAACAGTAGCTTGCCTACATAATTTTCATGTTTAATTACAACCATGTTACCAGAAATACAAAGAGTTGGGATAGAAATACAAAATGGGTTTCCTGGTGGTATTCTCTCTTCAGGTTTAAGCTGTAATTCCCTGATGCACTGATTACAGAAACATAGCCACAAAATGGTGTTTGGAAATGTCTATTTTTTTAAAATGGTTGAGCAATGTCTTCTGTTCTCTTACAATTCTCATTTCAGATAATTCAGAGGCATTAATTGTGGCATATGCACTGAAATATGTAGCACAGGCCCAGTATGCTTGGAAAAGATATCACATGTGCTGGAGCTACAGTAATATATCTGATCCTGTCATTCAGTCCATAGCACAGAATCTTGCTTTTGCAAGTTACATGAAAAAGCCCTGCTTCAAATAACAGTATAGAGCACACAGATACTTGATGCCTAGGTTTCATAATCACAGAACCATTTAGTGGAAAATATCTTTAGGATTATCAAGTCCAACCATTAACCTAGCATGAATCTGGTCTACCACTAAACCATCTCCCTAAGTACCACCTCTTTTAAATACCTCCAAGCAGAGACAGAACACATATTTTTGCATCTAGGAAACCTAAAATTGTTTTTATCATTAGCTATATCTGTAGTATATGTAAAACTATTAAAATGAAGGGTCAGACAAATACTTCATGCAACTAACTTATGCAGAGGATGATATATCTCTCACCATTTAAACTCAGTATTTCCTATCTTTCAAAATATATAGCTCATTTATTTTATTCCTGCAGAGATGGTATATGCCACTCACCTGAGTTTTTGTCAGGCAGTCGGTTTATCCTCCATACGATGGAATTAAAGGCATGCTCGTATTTGGCAGTTCCTAAAGTTACTCTCATTACTGGCTCAGAACCAGACAGACTGGTTGATCCAAAAGTGGCTCCCTTGTTCACCTTGGCTTTCAAAGATTTCTCCCCCAGGACACTCTCCCTGCGGAAGTTCTTCACCCACTCACTTGGTACGGGGTAGCGGATCATCACGTTTTCACAAGGGACCTGAGTTAAAGGGTCATGGTTGGAAGAGAACCCCGTGGACATCATCAGCCAGCTCTGCACCTCCACCTCAGCACCATTGATGCTGGCAGCTGTCCTCAGAGTAAAAGGCAAAGTTTTCTCAGCAAAGACAGTCCTGAATCTCATCAGTTCAAACCGACAGGCATCCAAGGGGTTGAACAGGATAATACGGGAGTTATTAAACACATCCTCATCCACACATGAATGGAAGCGGCAGCTGTATAATTTAATCCACTTAGTGGTAGTAGTGGGCATAATATCCTGCCTTGCAACTATTTCATTCCCTTTGATCAGGATATCATTAAGGCCCAGTCTGCATTCTGCCAGGCCAGAAAGGAAGCTGAGGACATAGATATGAGTCAGCACACTGTGCTGGAGAATCACACTATCTCCCTTGGCCAAGATGCCATGAAACTCATCCCTGACATCCACAGTGATTTCTTCTTCTTGATAATTCAGTCCCACTGTGCTCAGATCTGTTGATGAAGCTGGCAAGTTCATCAGCGTGTCTTGCACAGCAGTGATGAAGCTAAGGAAGTCTTCATAATCTGTAGTCCCAAGCTTGATAATTTGCTCTCTCTCTGCAGTGTGTGCAATGGCTGGCTTAGGCTGATACTTCTTTTTCTCCTTGTATGTCGTGCGATCCAACCTCACGCTGTGTATCCTTCCATTCTCATCGTAGTTCTGCAGCTTGCGCTCTGAAATCTCATGATTGATTTCAAGTTTGAGCTCCCGAAAAGGCTTCTCTAGTCCCTTCTCATAAAAAAGCTGTATACATCCACTGTTAGTCAGCTTGACATATATTGGTCCCCAGTGCCTGGATGACATAATGTTCTTCTTCTCTGGGATCCTCAGCATCATTGGCCATCCATCCTTTGGCTGAGCTGGTGCCAGGTTAAATAAAGCTGCATCCAGATCATATGGCATCATGGGGTCATCATCAGGCAAGGTAGGACAGCTCACACCATCTGGGTCTCCAATGTGGAGCTGTTTGAGCTGCTCTACAGCATCTGTGTGGGTTACAGTCTTGTTTGCCTCATGGAAACTGACAGTATCAGCCTCTTGATGGAGAATAATGAGAGAGTCTCTTTGGCTTTTGCCTGGAGCACTGGAGACAGAAGAGCTTTTGGAACGCCTCTCTTGCTCCTCAAAGAATGAGCTGAATGGATTGATCGGTGAGGGCTGGACATCTCGAAGAGATTCATCCAGAAAGGGATTAGTAGCACTCCACGGTGGTGTTTCAACAGAAGGCAACTTGGTTAAAGAGGAGAGATCTAGTTTTTGAATTTTGGAGAGGTCTCCCAATGTGCTTTTAGGACGTTCTCTTTTCTTTAAAGATGTAGTGAGATTAAAGTTAACATCTGGAGCCTGTGTTTCTGCTGGTGGGGTATCTGTTTTCAAGGGAGAAAGGCTCTGTGGTGCAAAACTGACTTCATTGTCATCAAAAGTCACCCAGCTGGGAAAACGAACTGTGGTTGGGGTAGATGAATGGCCATTCATGGAGGTGTTGTTCAGCTGCCAGTTGACAGCCTCCATATCTATCTCTTCATCTTCTTGGAGAGACGAGGAGTTGTCTTTAAAAAAAGAGGGGAGGGGAGGAAATTTCAGCTAATTATTCTGGAGTTACCTAGTTCTCTCCTCAAAAAACCCCTCAAAGTCTGCATGCTCAAGGGAGGCCTATTCATATATTGGGCGAGAATAACATAGTGAAAAGACTTGGCTAAAATTCTGAGGATCTGACAATAATTAATTAAAAGATACACAGTTGAACACAGAAAAGGAATCCAGAAAGAAATATTAAAGGAATGACAGCAATGATTGTACTGATCTCATCCGAACTTAATGACCTAAAGGAGAAACCACATCATGGTTATTTTTTAAAACTTCCCTCTTTAAATTTTCAGGATGCATTTCTTCTCTACAGTTATCTTCTGTTATTTGCCTGGAATGTTTCCTCAGTCTTGCTACAATTTTCCTCCCTTTTCTGTCCCTGTACCCTTTGCTTCAGAGAATAATCCAGTATGAAGAGGAATGAATATTGCAGAAGAGCACATCTGTAATCTGTCCCCATGTACTTGTCTGTGCATTTGCCATTACCACAAAAGCACATGGGGTATGGTGACAGCACTACAAAAGGTGTCCAGGTGTGATTTTTCCCCAGGATGTGTTCAGCAAAGAGACTCTTTGTGGTACCCAGTGTGCAAGAGTCTGACAGTCCTTGGATGTCTCTGAAACATCTCTTGGCAAAGAGATCTAGGGATATAGGTTAGGATAAGGAAAAACATGGTTTTGACTTGTATTGTGGAAGCTGTCCTCATCCTCTCTCAGGACAGGGCACATTTGAATGCTATTTTCTTAGTCTTAGGCTCTGCCAAGACACTTCCTAGAAAACTGTATCACAGTGCACTATTTCAGTCCCAACTCTTGCCAGGATAAGAAGCAGTAATTGGAAGTAATAAGAAGTTTTCCAAAATGAGTACAAATTCTCAGAGTTAAGAAATTTAATTATTTTCTTCCCATTTTCTTCCTACTGAGCTAATGAATCAGAATGCCATGAAAAATGAGCAGTCAGCATGAAATTATACTCTGTAGCTGCACCATGTTTGCTCTACATGATACAGCAGTGCTAGCATTTGTGTTTTTTGCTTCTCCCAGACATCCCATATTTTACACAAGTCACTGTTCTTCAGTACAAGCAAGAAGTAAATGTAAAATGTAGCCCTGTGGTATAGCTGTACACCTGTGATTTGAGCATAATTTACAGCAACAACACCACCAAACTATTTTAAGTCATTATTTAAATTGCCACCAGTTCCCAAAAAAGATGAGCTTGATTTCCATTCTGCCTCAACCATAACTGGAAATTTGAATTTTTATTTCAGCTACCATTTAGAATATGAAATAGGGAATAATCATGCTAGCTGAAGTGCTGCCACGAGCTCATCATAATGTCTTGGCTAACTTGATATTCTGGCCCTCTCATTCCAGCAACAGACAAAATACATCAACCAAGTTCTAAGGGTTATTACAATTGAGAATTTTATACGAAGGTGAATGATACCAATTTATTTTTCAAGCCACAGCAATACAAAGTGATAACAAGGACAGCTTTTACAGACTATCCATGCACTGCAAAGTGTCTATTAAAAGAAGTGCCATTGCCTCAGTTTCTCAGATTTTCTTCTCTACCCTGCTATCTCACTCCCAGCTTTGCACAGTGCCTGTCTGTAGCCCCTGCTACTGGTCACACCACAAGGTGCAGTGGTGGATTCCTTATCTGCTAAGTATTGCCACAAGCCCCAAAACAGATCTGGGGAGAGGAAACAACAACCCAACTGACTATTATCCACAATCACACCCTGAGTGAGAAAGTAATAAAGAACCCACAAAGAATAATCTGATATTGTTCTGATCCTCAGTCCACACCAATATGTTGCCTATGCTGTCTCACAACTTTCCAGGACTTTGGTCATCCAGCATGTAGCACCATGAAGCAAAGGTTTTATGGTATTTTCAGGAAAACATTGCTTGTTTCTTTTAGGACTTCTAAATTTCCAATGTTTATAAGATCTGGGATGCTTAAGAGCAGACGACCTCTACTCTGCTTGCAATTTTAATTTCCTTGTGACAAGGAAAGAAAGCTTTGGTTCTCTTTAATGTATAATCTTTTCATTTTTCTATGTGGCTAAACCTTGACTACTTTGGCCAAAAACATCAGGTAGTATTATGTTACTTGTGCTGGGGGAAAGGCAGCCACCCAACTGCTAAAGCGCATTGATACTGCAAAGTGTTTGTGATCAAAACTGTGCCATGGAAGTAGGAAAAAGATCTGAAGGAATTACAAACCTTTCAAAATAGAAAGGCCGATAATGGCTTTTAGAATCAGATCTGAGCAAATGCCTGAAATTTCAAATTTCTGAGTACTCATCTATTTTGCCACTTGTGAGAAATTAGCTCAGAGCTTCATGGCGTGACTGTTCCTGTTACCTGAATATATTCATTTATGTATAATTCAGATAGCCCTTTGAACTTTAGTCTGTAGTAAAGACATACCCTTAACATGTCACACCTTCCAAAGGGGTCCTCACTTCCCTGATGTGGTCCATGCCAGTCCCTCAGACAAAGCAAGCACTGCTAAGATTTCTGTTGGCATAGCTGGATCTCTTTTAGGTCTCTTTACATGAAGTCCACCAGACTTGGTCTTCAAAGATCAGCCAGGTCATGAGGATGCCAGCAACAAAACTTGTGGCGTCTGTATAAGCAATTATAGAAAAGCAGAAAATGCAGATAGACAGAATCTGGAAGAAATCAAGGACCAGGCTGCTGTGCAGTTATGTCTCCATGACAGAGGTCATACTTCCACAGAGTTTTCATGACATCCATATCTGGTAATTTTCTTGCTTTTCCACATCCAAGTCAATACAACTGAGTCTGTGCACATTTTTTGAAGCAGTCTGTCATGTTTCTGATCTTACCAAGAGAGATGGTGTAATTTAAAAGATGTGAGTGAGTGGGCCATCACTTTGAAGTGACACAACTGAACTCCTATTTGCAACCTTGACACCAACCTCATATGTGACTCTGGGAAAACATCACTATCATATCACATCACAGTTTCTAGTTCTCTTCCCACTCTTTTCTAATTTCTGACTATAGAAGTGTTATATGTGGAACACTGTTCCTCTGTACCTCAGTATCCAGTACATTTCTAGGGCTCTCCAGAACACAGTGTAAGTGGGTAAATGCCACAGAAGTGCATATAAACGTATAAACTGATTAATTAATAATAACAATTAATTATTATTAATTAATAATAGCTCTATTGCATCTATACACTTGAAAATACTTTCAAGTTTAGTACAAGCTATGAAGCCAGGCCTGTTCTTGTCAGCTTTCCTTTTATCACAGCTCTGTTAATGGCTGAAGGTCAAATCTGTAACTGCTGCAGACAGCAACATAAGCATACGGTACGAAAGTGCACAGAAACTAGATACAAGGGTATACAGCTCAAAGCACGGAAGACTTTTTGTCAACAGGAGGGTACTACCAGCTTATTTTGCATGGAAGAAATCCCTCTGAGTACAGCAGTTATTACAGCTGTATGCCTCCTATGTACCTTTGCTATCAATTAGTGTGTGGTAACATTAAGAAACGTCCTCTCACAACCTTGCAGGACACCTTCTTCCCATGAGCTTCAAAACAGATGTTGGAGACAGAAGAAGAGGCATCCACCTTGCCTCTTTTCAAGATTACAGAGGACAGCTGGAAAATCCCAAACCTCTTGATCACCAACATGCAACAGGTTGCAAGATAGACTTGTAAGCATTCCTCAGACTTTTGAGTGTCTCTGCAAGTTCTGGCATGTAGAAGAGGTCACTGCTCACATCGGCCATGCCCTCTACTCTTGCTACTGAACACACCACATGCAAAAATTTAACAGCAATTTAGTTCTCCAACATGTTAATTGTCAGTACAAAAGTTAGGCTTTACGGCACAGCTAAGAGACATTTCAAAACCACCACAGACTATATAAGCAGCAAGAGAAGGTGCAGGATGAAAGATGGAAGTCACAGATCTGATCTCTGTAGTTTCCTCTTACTCATTCTCCTCCCACTTGACTGACTTCTCAGGTCATGTTGAATGGATTCATCCTCAGGCAACTTTCCATTCATAATACTCTGCTAAATCACAACATCTCTTTGAACACAATTGTCTAAATTTAGGCCACATAAATCTGGACTGCTTAAACCTTGTTGCATCCCAAACTTTATACTACAGTAGTACTACACAGACTGTTCCCAGCAGTGGCTTAGTGACTACTTAAATACAGTGCCTGATGCTTGGTTAACCATTGCAAATTCATCATAAGTCCTAAAAGAAGTTTAATTGTCAAAAGAAGTTATATCATCTGAAGCTACAAAGAAGTTAAATCATCTGAAGCTACAAAGAAGTTATAGTTATATCATCTGAAGCTACAAAGAAGTTATGTGATGGAGCTTTGAGATCTCTTTAAAACACAATGAATATCATCTAGATTCAATTAATTTATCCCCATGAGTCTCTATAAGAACTGCTATATTTCATTTTAAATGTAAGCCATCATGCAGATACTAAACTGAAGATGAAATACCAGAAAATGAAGACTCAGCCCTCACAGATAGGTTGCAGCAGCCCTCATACTGCAAGAAAACTGTTGAAAAGGACAGTCCTCTACATATACTATCTCAAAGGACCGTAGAAGTTTTTGTTGACTTTGTCCATTGATGTTTTGACTTTTTCTAACAATTATCTCTCTGCACAGAAGTCTGTGTTTATGGCAAGGAAGAACTACTGTATTCCAGGCATTTGTGCTTACAGCGCTTCACTGCCCGGAATTATTTGCCTGGTGTCCCCTCCACTCACAGCACCCCTGGCTGCTTGGAGAAGGAAAAGAGCATCTTCCCAACAAACAAGACTGAACTAACCATTAAGACACTGGTTTCATACTACCAGAACAGCAGTACTTGCAGCTGTTAAGTCTCATTGCACTATGCAGGAAGCTATCAATCACTTTCCTCTTCTCTATCTTTATTCAGCTGGAGAAACTAATTAATTCAATCAGAGCCCTTTCACTCTTCCTTGAATAAAGAAAATGTTCAAGATAACAAAATTAGTTTGCAACGTAGAACTTTCTTGAGTGATTTAATTTTAAAATACTCAGTATTTTTATTGTGTTATGTTTATTGAGTAGTTAAAACTCTGGTTCATAAAAAAAATTCTGTACCACCAGCATGTCAGATATGGTATGGAATAACTGAAAAAATATTTCAGCAATTCATAGTCTATGTACAGTGAATTCCCCTTTCTCTTGTACAGATCTTGGCTGCAACCACAGTTTTTATAGAAGTTCCTTACATGTTCTGCAGTCTGTATTTTGCAGTGCTCTAAGAAATCAGAATGTGTCGGGCTAGTCTTAAGACAAAACCAAACATCTGTAACACATTGTGCACAAAATTGATAAATTAGATTTGTGCAGAAAATATCCATATTCAGAAAATGCTCTTTCCAGATCTACTGCTTAGTTTTTAGCCTGTAAACACTTAGAAGTAGTGTACTAATATTCCTAGACAGAATTACAGTCAAGAACAAGCACACAGCCTATCCAAAAATCACCAGAAATTGCAGCAAAGAGAGATACATAGCTTTGAAAATGTATGTGTCTGTGTCTCCAATTCATACCAATTTATCATTTGAACAGTAGACTCCAAATTCATGTAACTAACTCCAAGTTCATGCAAGTAATGAACAAGGCTGTTAGTGTCTTGAATAAACTGTTACATCTTTACATCAGGCAGGAATTACATGTTAGAGGCAGTTACTTTTAAAGGGAATAAAATTCTCCTAGTCATAGCTAGAAAACATTTCACACTCCAGTAAAAGCATTGCTTATCACTTAAACATAGCTTGCTTTGTTGCTTTTTTTTTTTCAGTAAGTATGGCTAGTCTAAAAAGAAATTGAAGTAAACACTTTTTGTTCTCTTTATATACTTAAAAGAGTGGAGTTCTTCTCTTGTGTAACACAATGGTAGTGAATGGGTCCCAGAACTACTATAGAAAGAGACTTTTTGATTTAGCCCATTTGAGAGCCACAGATAGGATCAGTTCATGTGTTTCCATTAGCTGGCCAGAAGGTGGTACATTAACACTGATATAATTGGAAGAAGTGTTCAAGATTTTTACAAGATTTCGACAACAATATGCCTGTTCGAAGAATTCACATGCTACATGTGACATAATACTATTTGTTTTTAACTAGAGCCAAGTTGTGAACAGATCTCATCTAAGTGGTGGAGAAAAGATTAAAACCTCCTTCTTCTACCTGAGAACTTATTTCTATTAAACAAACAGGTATATTAATAAAGTAATTGTCTTAGCAAGTAAGCATACCTACAAGATTCATTACAAAGCACCTTCATTTCTATCCCTGAAAACATGGCACAGATATGACACATATTTTTCCACTATGTCATCTAACTGTGTTCTCAGCAAGGTGTGCTCAGCCCAGAGATTATCAAGACAGCGACTACACCCCAGACTTAGTCACTGCTACTGCCATTGCTACGTCTACTGGGAGTGCCATTACACGCCCATTTTGGGGAGGCAAGGCAAAGCCTGGGTGTGAAGGGACAGAGCAGAGCTGGGAAACATCAAATGAGCCTGTTTCAGCAGAGAGATCAATAAGAGAATGAGAGAGTCTCTGCAGAAGAATGAATCACACTACTTCATCTTTCATCGAAAATGAGAACAAGGAGCAAAGGAGAAGAACAAGGCATGCACAACATTTTTAAAAAGCAGGTCCTTTACAGGTACTTTGGCAAAGATAAATGAAGACAGTTTTCCTCAATGTACTTTGGACTTTGTTTCTCTCCATAGATGTCTGCCTCCCTTGCTGATTTTAATCCACAGTACATACAACATATCCTTCAATAGTGGAACTGCCACTGAGATGAGACTATTGACCTCATGAAGAAATTAGAGTTCTAATTCTGATTCGAGTTCTAAGATTCTAATTAGAAATTACAATAAGAGAAAAGAAATGTGTCTGCAAGCCCAGGATGCTTAATGAAATTGGTATCTAGCAAGCAGAATACATCTGCAGCCAGCCCTATAAGTGCAAAGACAATCCTACTCCATCTTGGAGGAGATGATGCTTCCATCCATTGAACAAGCTCTATGTTGCAAGAGGCAATCACTTAAATCTCTCATACACAGACAATATGTTACTTCATTATGCCATAACTTTTCAAGCAATATATGGTGGACCAGTAACAAAATACAAAGGTTTGTAGACCTTGTCAGATTTGTCTAGGTACCTGAGGTAATACCACATGGAACAAGCCTGTTATTTGCAGTGCCAGACTACAGGTGGAAATGTGCCAGCTACTGCATCCACTCAGAATCTGGGGTCCCACTGAGGAGCATAACCTTTGATATAGCAAAGCAACACACTATGGTCTCATGCCTTGAGTTATGGATTCAAACGGCTGCTGCAGTACTGCAGAGGCATGGGGTCTGGCCCTGCTGAATAAATGTGAGAGATGTTCCCATAGCTATAGGAAAATCCAAGGCAGGAGACCATCACTGGCCGAACCACTCTGGGTTTGCTATTGCCAGTAGTTCAGAAACTGTACTGGTAGTGACCACGAATGGTAACATCAGCTGGTGACAACTTGGTAGTCAATGCAATATAACTGGTTCTCTGATTCCTAGGTGGACACTTCATGCATGGCTGAAACCAGTGCCACCCCAACCATCTGCTCAGTCTTGTGCTGATCCTTTAGCAAAATAAGACAAGTCAATACACAGGGATGTTGAACAAGCCTATACCACTGCTCAACCCACTGCTTACAGAAATAAACACTGCATATCATTTAGAGAGAGAGAAGATATTTTACATCTTCAAATGCACTACTGCAAACACTTCTGGCTCCTCACAACATTTAAAAATAGTAGCATTAACTTCCTCATTCCTGTGCCCAAGGCATTTCCCAGGATCAAGTTTTATATCATATCAAGTCAGCAGCTCACATCCTGTCTGCCAGAAACGTCTGCATATCTCAGGTCATGCGGTCAAAAGGTAATCTCATATTTATACACTACCTTCACTCTGAGCAATATCAAAATTATTTACAAGTTATCTTACTGCTGACATTTAAAACAAACCCAAAGACCCATTTAGAAATTTCTAATGTAAAATTCCATGGAAACTTCAATTTCAGTTATGTATTTTAATAATTTAGTTACCTGGTGAACTGTGGAGACAAATGTGTTTCATAGACAATACAGCTGATCCATAGCTATAAATTACAGAAGATAGCAGTGCTCAACTTTTGCCTAATGCTAATACTTTTCACCCCTGTATCTTGTTATGCAAACATTTTCTGTTTAAAATGCAGAGAAGGCCATGTAACTGCATGAGAGTAGCCAGTTTTGCCAGTTCTTCTTTCCTAGGAGCATATGTGAGCCCCAGGCTACAGGGAAGTTTTATGAGCTAACAGGTGAGGTGCTCATTGCAAAGTTGAGAAGAGTTGTAACAAAGCCATGTGTATCTGAATTTGGTTTTTTATTTAATTTTTGGGGTATTTCTGATACATAACACGAAGGACTGAAGGTAACTGGCTGGAAATAGTGTGAGAAAACAGAAAGTACATGATCTACATGCAATGCCTGACCCACATAGATATCACTAAGATGCACCTGCCAGCTCAACACCCGCACCCTCAATAAAAAAATAGTAATTAAAGGTGCCTAAGAAGCAGGATGATGCAAAGGATATGACACAGAAATGGGCTGCAAATGTCTTAGGTGCTAATCTGAACCATGTGACTATTTAAGTGACCATCAGCTAGCAATTTATGGCCTCTGCTCCACAAGTTTTCTCTCTGTAGCAAAAAAAAAAAACCAAACTCCTGATGTAATGGGAAGTATTAATGGTTGTTGTCATGTGTATTTAATAAATAGACTATCATAAGTCATGTGAAAGCCTGTGGGTTTTCTAGGAACCATACAGCATAAAGGGAATAAGCAAGGAAGCTCCTGTAGGGAATAAAACAATTGTAGACAGTAGAAGCTGTGACCCTTGGCTGAGCAAAACTTAACTGATGTGTGTGTGTCAAGGTACTTCTTTGTGCACTGGCCATTGCAAGCAAGTGTATCTGGATGAAAACAAAGAGAAAGTGGAGAGACTGGAGTAAACAGCTAAGGCTTACATACTAGACTGGCTGTGAACTGCAAGGAGAAATGCTGGACTTTTGCTTCATCCTGTTTGCTCCTTCCATAGGCTGAGAAACAGCATACTGTCCACATTATTTACAGGCAAGGAGGATTCTACCAAAAAATACTGGAGACAAGTGAAAAAGGCTCACCAAGACCTTGAAAAGCAAATGCTTGCAACAACAGATTGTGAAACATGCTTCTTACAGTGAGATAGATAGGCACCACTTTATTTGGTTATTGTTCTGTTATTGTCTTCAACATTCATATTGGGCTATTGCTAAGGTGGTTGCAGGGTTGAGTCAGGATGCTGCATTGCTGGTTTTCACCTCTTGAGGTCTTTAAAGATGTGTTTTGGATGAGAGACAGAACACAGTAGGAAGAAATATTCCCACTATTGGTAACCAAACTCCAGCCTCCTTTACAGGGACACTGATCTCAGTTTTTGCACATCCAAAAAAAAAGTGATGCTACAGGAGTTGTCTTGGAGAACGTTATGAAAAGCATGGCTGCGCTGTCAGAGTTTGTGCTTGCCCTGCCAGTCTGATGAGCACAACCTACCACCAACAACTTCAGCCAACTCTGGAAAATAACAGAGTTGACCCAGCTCACCCATTGTACACATATAACAAAAGGACTCCCAAAGAGGGTGGAAGACAGAAAACTTTCCAGCTTGTTCATCCAAATACGTTTTAATTAATTGTCCTGCTATACAACCCTCTGCCCAAGTCTGAGAGTCTTGTTATCATCCCCTGGTGTTATCAGCATGTCATCTCCAGCCTCAGGCAGCTGTCCACGAGCCTGGGAGGCTGCTATGACAGACTGGCTCGTTTTACGATATATTGCTGTGATTGATGAGGCCATTCCCCCTTTTCTACACTCATCTGCTCCAGGCCTGATACTCCCTTAGCACAACCAGTCCAGGCTCCCACCATAAAACCCCAGCTGTTGTACAGCTATTCACAATTGCAGGAAATCAACAGAACCAAATACTGGGCTGTTGCCTATCTTATGTCATTTGGAGTTTTGTTTTTCCTTTTTTTATGTATGTGTGTAGCTGCCACGGTACACAGGATTATTCAGGGTCACTCCACAGAAGCAGCCAAACAGAAATGATCCAACAAGCAATTTCTTCCTCCCACCCTTGGACCATGTTGGTGTGATTACAGTGAACAGAAAGGCATGGGACTCTGCTGAGTGTGAAAGTTTGAGCAAAAATGACCCACACGACAAGAATGGAAAGATGTAACTCATTATGTTATCACAGCACTCTGGGGAGAAGTAAAGAAGAAACCTATACTTCAGATCTCTGTGCTAATTTTACATTCTCATCTTTCCATCTTTAACAGGCATCTTCAATCCAAGCTGTGATACTAGCTGGAGGCAAAACACAGAGTATACAAGGTGAAAATTTCTGAATGCTAGTCCTGAATAATTTCTCTGAAAACTGATTTCTTTTATAATTTTTAAGTTTTAGCAACCCTCATCACCACCTAGTCTTAGCTTTGTGCCCTATTTCATCCCCAAATGATACTCACTATTCCTTTATTGGGAATGCAGAGAGAGGAGCAACAGGGAATCCTGAAAATTTCTGTCCTGAGGTGCCAGGAGTAGGAATTAGGCAGGGTACTAGGGTGGATAGGGTGGAGCTCTGAGTGTCAAGACAATCCCTATACAAAATACACCACAGAAAGATAAGTGGAAATAGACTTCTACATTCTGGAACTGTGGAAGGGACCTAACAGATCTCTTCAGGGTACAGGACAAGATTAGGGAGGGGAAAAAAAAAGAGGTATGGACAGTGTCATAGGAAGCCTTACTGCCTCTATCACCAAACTGCGTAGCTGGATTGGTGGCGGCGCCGGAGAGACAAGAGCTGAGCACAGAATGTGACCAATGTGAAGGAAAACAACAGGGCCCCCACAGCTGCTGTGCCCTGTAAACAAAGCTCAGCTTTCTGAAGGGCCATGTGAGATTTTGCAGAAGAGTCCTGAAAGAACTGAGGTCTGCCCAAAGGAAACAACAGGGATTAGAGAAATGAGGAATGTGGGATAATAAGACGAAGACTTCACTGAGCTTAAACAAAAGGTACTCAGATTATAAAACATATATTTTAATGTACTCTTACAAAAAGATCAAATGAACATTCAAGAAATAAATGGGCAACACTTAATGCATAACGAAAATACCCGAAAGCAGTATCTTACATAGTAGCACTGTGGTGGATGCAACTGACAGGAGTTCCCTAAGAACAACATTGCTGTGGACAAGAATGACTGCTCACTTCACTGGTGAGCATTCTATTCCACCATTTCAAGGACTGATCATGTCCTAGGAAAAGAGATTTTTTTCGTCATGAGATAATGCTGCAAAATTGCTTCAGTATGTTATGAAAATGGGAGCAGGAGAATTTTTTTCTTTCATCCACTGGTCTATTTGGATAAAGGACTTACATAAAATGTCAGAAATAGCTGTCAGATGAGAAAGTACCACCAGCAGACTTCCACTAGGTTAACAAGTCTAGAAGAAATATCTAAACTTGTTTAGGAATGTAATATATTCTGTTCTTTTGCACTGCATCTCTTCAGTTTGCAGATTTCTACCACTCATCTAGGTCACATCAAGGTCAAATGGCAGAAACAAAAAGGCCAGTCATGTGGACAAGGATATGCACCCTATAGAAAGGTTTGAATTTAACTTCTCACATGGAATGGCATTTCTTCTAGGCTTTGTTCAGAAACACACACATGAGCACTTGAAGTCATAAAGGAGAATTCTGCCTTCCCACTGGCTTCAGGAAAGCATGTTTCTGCTTAAGACAAGTAAAGAGAATGTTCTGGGAGTGTGTTTATTTGAACCAGAATTTTAATACTCTAGAAATGCTGACAGCTTACAAGATTAAATCCTGTATTTACTAACTCAGCAGTATCCTCCCCCCTAAATTTCTCCATCATCACCACACCACAACATAAGGGGGAAACTCTAGAAAACAAGGTATCTATTGACACTTGGCAAATCTGCACTTAAGTTCTCTAAGCTGGATCTAAACAAAACTGCTTCTTGGGAATCAACTCTCATGATTTTGGGTATGAAAAGTGGTTCACCCACAAAGCAAATTGAAGCCCAGATCTCTCATTACATGATCTGAACAGTTGTCAGTTGGCAGCAGCCTGACTGTGCAGGGACAAAAACCATGCCACAGTCCTGTGGGAGAGGCAGTATCCTTGCGAATAGTTTCAGGAGGCATCAGGAAGCAATTACCAAATCCCAACAAAACCTAGTTATGACCCCTCTCCTTCATCACCAACTATCACTTAAGCCAGAATTACTTTTCTCCTCTCTCCCCTACAGTTTAAACATAAATGAAGGGCATTTTCGTTTCCCCCTTTAAACTTTTAGCCCTGCTCAATCTCTTTATGCCGAGCCTTTTGTCTTCGGGAAGAGGCTATTTCGCTGGAAGCCGATGGAAAGACCAGTGTCCGGCGGACAATGGAGCTGTCTGCAGAGCAGGCGCCTCGGAGCGGAGAGCGGCACGGCAGAGCCGGAGGCATTCCCGGCGCGTTGCCATAGCAGCGGGGTGAGCGGCCTGCCCTGCCCGCCGGCCTGCCCTGCCCCTCCCCGGCCCGGGGCTGCACGGGGAGCCCGGGGCTGGGTGTCCCTGCTGGGCCCGCCGAGGGAGAGCAGGGCAGGGCAGGGCAGTGAGGGGAGCCCGGGGCTGGGTGTCCGTGCCGGGCCCGCCGAGGGAGAGCAGGGCAGGGCCGGGGTTGCGCGGCGCTCACTGCGGCCTGGCCTTCGCCACAGGCTGCTCCGCAGGACCGGCTTGTGCGGACAAGCCTGGGCGCTGACTACAGAATTTGAACTAGATCAAAATAACATGCACCAAACACGCTAAAAGTATTGCGTGCCTGGAACTGGCATCTTTCAGGGTCCACCAGAAATCTGTGTTGGGAAAACACGGGAGGTCCCTGGCTGAAGTCACTTCACAGGAAGCTCGGGCTGATCGAGGATGTTGAGTGGACGGTTTGCAATTTCAACATAAGGCAGGAACTAATTCTACACATTTTATCTCCTTCTCCAGCAAAGCAGGCTACAGCGGGAACCCTTACAAAGCCATTCAATGGAAGTGGCAATGCTTTTCCAATACAAAGAATAAATACATATTAGTTATGCATTAGGCATTGGTAGCATTATCCTCTGTAGGATAATGCTACCACAGAGTAGAGGTGTCCTCCACAGAGTAGGAGGACAGCTATTGGAATCTATTTGCTTTCCCCAACTTTTGGCTCTCAGCATCGAGTCTCTGTATGTACGTGAAGCTCTAGAGTGTGCAGAGTTTATAATCCACTGAGTCTCACTGTCCAAATGGAAAAGTTCTGGCTGCTTTTGTGACAAGCAAGACCCTTTTCTCAATGATCTTTGATGGAAAAAAAAAAAAAAGAAAAAAGATCTATTGTTATCTTATTTCCCCTCTTACCTTATTTCCCTTCTTATTTATTGTCATGCTTGGGTACAGAAATTGAGGAAACAACGTCAAGCAGACAAAGCAACTCCCTTTTCAGCCAAGACCAGCTTTACTTTTGATTTGGCTGGACGAACAAGGATCCTGCCTGCAGCAGCTATCCACTCCAGCAGTTTGTAAACTATAGGTTTCATATAAGTACACCAAAGTCTGAGTGTTTCTTCATTGTCTTTTTGACCTGCAAAGCAGACTGAAAATCTCTTGAGAACAGGAGCTCTTATGAGAGTATATGAACTTCAGGTCAGGACAGAGTCTCTTGGATCAGCATTCCTGACAGCATTTCAGTGATTCTCTGTTGGTCCCAGCTGGAACCTGTACATGCTGAGGCAGCTGCAAAACAGACAATAAGCTCAATTGAACAGCTTCCAGCTTTGGTAGAGCTCTGGAGTTCAGCTTAAATTTGGGAAGGAGAAAGTTCAGGTTGGTTCTTTTCATTTACATTACTTCATTCTTTTCCTAACAAGGGACCACCTGGAAAGGGGGTATAGCCCTGTCTGCCCATGGATGGCCAGATGCCAACAGATTACACTGCTGAGCGAGTATATTCCTCAGATGTCTGCACTTGCACGATGCAGCAGATAAAAGATATGTAAAGCAGAGCTATATCCTGCAAGCAGCAATTCTGCTGAAGTGGCAAAAGGGAGCCTTTCTTGCTACACTGAGCCAGTAGGAGACACTTTTAGATGGAATGAATTTTGTACACCTCATTTAATGTTGACTGTAAAGGTGTTTTACCATGTATGGTATGTTCAGTAGTATGTACTTAGGGATAATGTGTGTGGATTCCCCTCAGGTAAAGAGGGTCAGAGGGAAGTAGGCAACATTATGGGATGGATGACACCTTTGGAAGCAGTGACTCTGGAGAAGATTTGAATGATTATCACCTCTGATGTGATCTTAAGACTAAAAGAACCAATATAATAGGATTTAGGAAGAGAAAAACATGAAGAGGATGGGAAATAATTTCACTTGTGTATGTAGTATGGTGTGATTCCTGGTGGAATCTGATCTTTTGTCTAGAATTCAGGAACATAGAAAAACTTAGAACTGCTCAGAAAAGCTTCACAACAATATAAAGGAATAAAAACTCTACCACACACCAAATTACAAAAGCTCAACCTATTTAATTGGCTCTACAGGAGATTCAGAAACAATCAGTCTGTAAGCACCTACACAGAAAATTATTAAAGAAAAACTACAGTGATCTAATAAGTGAAATGTGGTTGGTAGGCAACATGGAGAAACTGAGATTAAAAACCATGCAGAGGCAATTAACCACTGAACTGATTTACAAAAAACCCTACTCAGTGAAGTCACAGGAATGCTTTAGGCAGGTGAGATCTTTCTAGTTCTCACAGGAAGTAAGTCAGGGATGTGCTATGGGTTGTGATATGCAAAAGCTCCAGCTACATGATCACTTTAAAGCTTTTTGACCTTTAAATCTGCATGGGAAAAAACATAACAATGGTTATTTAAGCACCTCCATCTCACTCCCCTGTTGTGTGATCAATTTCAAAACAGCTGAATGAATTTTAGTGCTGCAGAAAAAATATTAATAAAACTAAATTAGATGTGGAGAGCTGATGTCAAATTGAGCATCTTGGAACTGGCTGTGAAGAGTGAAAAATTCAAGTTACAAAGAAAGCCAGACCAATATTCAGAAGGCCAAATATAAACATATCTGTGCGGATGTCCTCACACAACCTACTCTCAAAGTGCTCAGACATACACGATCCTACACATGATACTGTAGTACTAAATAATGTTGAAAATAACAGAGGAAATAAAATGTTTTGCATGTGATTATCCTTTCTTATAGAGCACAACTTAGCTGAAATTTGCTTTTTTGCACTTCAAAACTCGGTTCCTGATGTACACTTTTGTGTAAATCCAGCTGCTTATTCCTGCATACATGAGGGCAATGCGCTGCTTGTGCTTTCAACAAATACCGAGGCACTGAAATCCCCTAACAATGCAGCCTTGACGAATCTGAATTGCTCACTCACCCACTGAAATTCTATACAGAACAACTCAGAGCTGTTAAGCTCACAGCAAAACCTGCTTCCAAACCTTCCCTTTCTGGACCATCTCAGTGTGCAGAGACACAAATTTCCAATATAATTTCAGCAATATCTGGAGAAAATTAATATAGCTCTTTTAATATGTTTCATTTTATCTTCTACTACAGAGAAGCAACTTTTCCTCCGTCTGATGAGAAGAAAAATAACGTCCCACAAAAGTTCACGAACCAAACTACCCTCCTCCCCCACATCCTCCTCGGCTCTACAACACAGTGCTCCTACCAGTCCAGTGCGCGTTATGAACAGGGCACAGGGGGAAATCAAACGCCGATTTAGTTACATACATAAACCGCACAATTCTCTTTTTAATCACTCGTTCTCAGGGGACGAAACGTCAACTCTCTGCCCCATCCTACCAGCAGTGCTCAGAGCACCAAACTCTGCCTGTAAATAAAACTTTCCCAAGTCAATAACATTGTGTTGGAGGTTCCCTCGGACTTCACGGGCTGGAGATGTTTCCCCAATCTCTTTTCTCTGTAGCATCAGCCATCTCTCCGCCTGCCCAGGCGCGCACCGGCCGCGCCGCTGCAGTACCTTGTTTCTAAAAGAAGTTCATGCGCCGCTCCTCCTCCTCCCACCGAAGCAAAGAACTACCCCGAGGCGGCCGAGAAGAAGGGGTCCGTCCCGGCTGCACTCACCGGGTCAGCGGCTCGGAGGCTGGCTGTGCCCGCGGTGCGGCGGAGGAAGCGCCCGCGCCCTGCCCGCCCCAGCTCAGCGCCGGCCCAGGGGCAGGGCGGGGAGGTGGGGAATGTGCAGGTTGGGGGCAGGTCTGGCACACCCAGAACTGCAGGAGGTGGGAGGCAGACACAGAGGGAGCGGCCGGCGAAACAGGAGCAGAGCTTCACGTCAAACTCCGCCGAACAAAACCCCCGCAGTTTTGGGTTTTCTTCCTCCAGTAAAAAAGCTTTTTTTTTTTTTTTTGCGAAACTAAACCAAACTGCCCAACATTTCAGCTCATCACCTTGCAGAAATGCAGCAGGCTGCTCCCCGTGTAAGCAGTGGAACCACGGGGTTAACTCTTCCATCACCAACTGGCTTTAGGATTGGGATTTCCTTTTGTCCTCTCAGGTGAACTGTTTTGGATTTACTCCAGGCTGGGTAAATACAGAGATAACTTTCAAATGCAAAGCACATACAACATTTTAAAGAACTCAGTCAGCCAGTCATTTCTAATCTCCTTGGAAACATTTTCCTATGTTTTTCAATCAGACACAAGTCTCTCTCAAACTAAAGGACAGAAATTCAAGGGTGGTTCTTGATCATTGGAAGGATATGAGATTCCAGTGCAATCTTACAGATGGAAAATGGAAGGAATAAACGACCTGTTTTAAACACCAAGCAAGACAAAATTTATGGCATCAATAACAGGATATGTCCATTAGTGATAGCAGGAATAAGACTTAATGATCCAGGAAGTTCTTGCCAGCTCTTGCCAAAAGGAAGGAGAAGGAGACCCAACCTACATACCAAACAGCCAGGTCTACCAACACAGAGTGCTCCACCTGCCAAATACACTTCTAGGTATTCCCAAATGCCCTGGTTTAGCCTGTAGTTTTTTCTTTCCTTGCCCTTACCTCTGCCCCAAGCAGTTCAGGTGTAAGACTGAAAATCACATGAACAATCTGTCAGTGCCTCTGAGAAACAGCTAACATCCTTCTGCTCCTCTGTGACATTCCTTGGGTTATTCAAGATTTTCTCATTTCCCCATATTGATTACTATGTAGAAAAAAAATACATGTGATCTTTTGACACACTGAGGAAAACAGACAGATTGTTTGAAGGCGAAGTTGTCTGGATGATTGGGAAGTAACGCCAAAAAATACCTGGCATACAGAAAAATTATTGATTTGCCATTTACCTATTAAATTATATCAGTATAAAAATAATTTTAAGTACATTAAATTACCCACAGAAGGTAAATGGCTTTATGGTTTGAATGGTGGACGGTGGCAGTACACAGAACCAAAAACAAAATGCCAATCTATGACTTCTGGGTGTTGGTACAATGGTGATTGTGAATTAAATGATGAAAGGGGGTGAGGGTACATGATGGAATGAGTGTGATCAGGGACTGCAGGGACAACTGTGTGAGTCTTTCCTGTGGGAAAGGTGCCAAACAGCATGCAACAAAGCTGGGGCCTGCCTTACTAGAGGGATATGTATGTGTTGATAGGCAAGGAGTCAGAATCAGGGGTTAGATGTCTTTCCCAAGAAAAAACCCAAAACAACTAGTAAATCAGGAATGGCCACATGCTGTCCTTACTTGTGCCAACCTATCTGTCTAGGCTGTTGCCAATTTTAGCCTATACTACTCCACAGAAATGAAACAATTAATGGAAGAACCGGAACATTTGTTTTGTAATCCCCCCAGGTCTGCCAACCGTGAAGCTGTCCCTTATGCAACACTGTCACGCCTCACTTCCCTCCCACACCTTGTTGTAACAACTTCATGTAGCAGACAAGGCGTTCTCTGTCACTGTAAGAAAAAGCTTCTTTCACAGAGGCTAAAAATTCCCAGGCTTCTAGCAAGTTGAGGCTAAAGCAGAACGAGATGGAGAAATTAGCCCAAGGACAAACTGCTTGAACAAAAACTTTTGAAGGTGTGGGCTTAAACAAACATGCTGGCTGGAAAAGATGAAAACTCAGACCTGCTCTTGTGACTTTCCAGGTGAACAGTGTTCCTTTTCTCATTTTACCCTTTCTCTCCTTAGCCAAGGGAAAACTCTATGTAGATAGTCTTGTTTGCTGTTCTGTCTGTTGCCTCAATCTTTTTGTGCAGAACAGTAATGTAAGATGAGCAGGGAGATGAAGTCATCTTTCCCTAGACTCCCTCTTTTGTTTCTTGTTCCCAATTAGGGTCCATAATTAATCTGGCCACCATGACAGAGCACTGCATGGGGTGCTGGGATGTCACAGACATACTGAAACAAGCTTGTTTCTCAGGAAACAGGTTTTTTCCTCATAAGGTGGCAGTGCCTTGACCTTTTGTCTAATACCAAAAAAAAAAGTTTTAAAATGTGCACATTAATTAACTCAAATTAGGGACAGAATCAGATTTGTGGGAAAAGAAATAAAATCTGCCTTCCAAAAAATACATGCACTGTAGAGCTGTTGTTATCTCTAAGCACAATGTCTCAAAAACTGTCAACAGCCTTTGTGAAAAATGTAAAGGATAAATTCACTCCAAAATGCCTGTTAAGCTGGTAACTCAGCCTCTGCTTGGCTGAGGGAAATCTAAGTCCAGCTCTGTTTTTCTTTTCACAAGAGCTCAACCTGAACTTCACATGTCTCAACGTAGAGAAGGATCCTACCCACCCTGCTATTGCCAGTTTGGGCCCAGTCTGTCAAAACCCCACCTTGGACCTTGATGGAAGCTCAGTCAAAATCCAGTGTGGCCACAATACCTTTCCAAAAACCCCTACAGAAAAATTAAAGCCAGCTGATAAATACTGTGTGTCTAGTTCAGCACTTCTGAGATTGTCCTTTGGATGTTTGACAACTCTCTGGCAGGTAGTATTGTAGATATCAAACCAACAGAGCTTTTACTGCTGGGGCCTGTCTGGCAGCCTAATGGATCTCACTGCAGAGCAAATTGCTGAGGAGTCTCTACATTCTCCCAGCTACCCCTGAGAAAGTGCAATTTTCATCATACCCCACATTCATATTTATTTTATTCCTATTCATCCTAACAAAATATGAAAGCTGTATGAAAGTCTGTTTTAACTGTTTCCTGAGGCATTTGAAGCATAGATAACAGATAAGGACTTGCTCTTGAGCAGTATCTTGTCAGTGCTGGCCTGTATTCATCCTGCAGCAGTTGAGAAAGAGAGAAGGAACCAAGCCCAGGCTGAACACAATCCTTGGCCAGCAGCATTTGACTTGTGTTTATCAATTATTTTGCAACCACTGAATTCCGAACAGTTGCTATTCCAGGATCCTTTTCCAGGAGGAAAAGATGGCAAAATTAAAGCTCAGTAGTCCAGAATGGCTTTCTATAGTATCATCCTAGCAGCACAAGATAGTTTAGGCAGGATATAATCAAAGCAAAAAATCCAAAACATAGAGAATGAAAGGCATTAAAATACATTAGGAGAAAAGGTTAACTAAAAGCCAGATATTCCTCAGCTATATAACACGTGATGTAATCCAGACACTAGTCAGAGCTAAATACATCTTCTCATGACTGAAAACATGAATAGCCAAACCCACTGATACCTGGGAAATCTGAGACATAATCTCTGACGAGTTTCTGCTTGTTACATAAACCCACATGCCTGAAGCAGCCTTTTGCCAATAAGCGTTTAAGGTCTGTGAGAAGAAAAACGTGTAGAGAAGTTCACAGGTGACAGACCATTGTCCAGCTGGTCCAGTTCTCATGCTGAGAACTCTGAGAGATGCCTCCCTCAACCCTAAGGGTGTCCTAACCATGCCTGCCATTTAAATCCATTTGAAATGGATCCCTTCAGATGTACGTCCTATCACAAGTGACCAAAGCCCTCCTTGGCCTCTGAGCTGTAGGCAGGAGCTCTGTGCTCCAAAGACAAGGCTAGTTCAGAAGTGTCTGAGAATGCCATTTTCCTCACAACCTGGTTGGATTCCAACTGACAGAAAACATTTCTCCTGCTGCTGCAAAGCAATCTGTGCAGTGGCTGAGGATACCAGGATCTGTGTGTAAAGAGAGGGATAGGTGGGTGAGGAAGCCAGGGGGAACACAAGGCACTGTTAAGACCTGGCTGATTGAAGAGCACTTGCTTGGGTTGGTCTGATGTTCACCCATCCTTTCCAACAAAAAACACAACTGAGATTTTTAAGTCTTTAAAGAATTTACAAATGAGAGTATGTATCCATGCACACCCACACACATATATAGAAATACAGATAATTATATGCATAGACAGAAAGAGAGAGTACTCTGGCTCACCTGCTGCATGCTTCTGCTGCCTTGTGACTTGCAGGCACATAACAGAGAAAGGCTTCAACCAGTGCCTGCCTGAGGCAAAAAATCTGAAATCTTAACTCCTGACCATAATGAGTAAAGGCATACCACTTGTCCAGTGCAGTAACACTGAAGGGAACAGAGACATAATCTAAGAAGCAGCAAAACCAGTGCCAAAGTAAATGCACAATCCCCAAGATTTATGAGGAGGAAATAAAGCTTAAAACTCTGGCCTTTCATTCTTCTGGAGCAGAGCAAACTCTGACTTGCCCAAGAAGTTACATATTTGTGAAACAGCTCCTAAGCCTTTAATGACTATTACAAAAAGCCATTTCCTTTATCTGTATAATTTATAATAACTTTATCTTCAAGTGGAAGATGATTTTTACTTAAAGACTTGTATATTCTGCCATGTTACACAAAAGTCACATCTATTATAACTTATTTCTGGTTGAAAGAAGAGGTGGTAAACATCTGGACCACAGTGTCTGGAAGCTGAGAGAAGCCTCAGTCATCTCAATGACAGACATATTGCATAAGTCAGTTTCTTTACCTCAGTTTAGTAGAAATTTTGTCCAATTACACTTCCTATTAGGTTGCCAGCACAGCCAGTACATAATGACTATGCTAACTGGGTGTAACTAGCTTTATTCTCACCTGCCACTCATTTCCATGGGATTGGGAGTTACGTGGTTAAAATCACATTCTACTGAATCACTTGAGGAATGCTCAGAGTGACTTTCTTCAGGACCAGTAGTTACAGCAAGGGACATCATGACCCTACCTTGGCCAAGGGGATGAGTTGCAGAACTACTAATTGTGTTCAGAATGTGAGAAGCCAAACAAAGCCTTTCCACATCTGAGGCATCACGGTTGATTTGTCCAGGTCATGGTCTGAATGGCTGATGGAAACAAATTCTCCAGGCTAGCAACATGCAGTTTAATGAAGACTTATTCAGTCAGCCTTATTAGCAAGGAATTTTGCAGTGTCTAAGAAGGAGGGGTTGATATGTCTTCAATAGGACACAAAGGGTGCTAATTTCTAATCTCTGCTCCATTCTTTTAAATTCATAGCCAAATTATAAAGTATGAGAAGCTGAGGGGAAAAAAACCCATGCAGTTCATAAAGGCAGCCTTTGTATTCAAATTTCTGTGAGAGAAAACACAGAGTAGAAAATTATGTTGGAGGATCTTCACTCTTCCCACCATCTTATCTCATCACAAGAATTAAAAATTACTTTATGCTTATAGTGCTCAACAGTCCTGCCATTCTTCACAGAAGACAGAGATAGCACAAAAATATGCCATGGCCGTAGTTCATTGCCTTAGTCAGTCAAGCAGTTATTTTTTTTAACAGAAGTTATATTTTCACCATTTTTACCATTTGTTCACTGTTTTTTTACAAGGGTTGACTTGAAAATTACTTTAAAGTAAACTGTACTGGCAGATGCAGCATACAATTTGGAGATTATTACTGTATATTCATTATAGTGTTTTCCACTTTTTAAACATCTTCCCTTTTGGTTGCACATAGTCAATATGGAGACTGACTTTATTAAACACTGCAAAGCCAGCTCCACTTACATGAAAAAAATACAAAATACTGCATTTGCCAAAGTTAACTGGGATTGAAGGCTTTTGAAACAAACAAACAAACAAAACCCTAAAGAAATATATAGGGAGTGTTAAGTTCTTAAACTTTTCAGGAAGGGTAGTGAGGGATATTTACCTCCTGATGATTACTAGGCAATTAGACTAAAAATGGCACAAGAACATATTTTACACTTTCATTTCAGGTAGGCGACAGGCTCGGTGTGTCTCTAGCAATTTGACTGTATTACATGTCTCTCTATACTATTGCATGGGGATTCTAGGTGGTTATGATGTTAAGCATAGACATCACTTACCTCCAAAACTTGTTCATCAACTTGAGTGATATTTTCCCACTTTATGCTAATTTAAATGAAGACTTCTGTATTCAAACATTATTCATAGTCTCATAGTGTTTGAGTATAGAGAATAAAGCTTTTTTTTTTTTGAGAGAGGTGGGGGAATGATTTAATGAATGAAGTTAGAAAAATGAAAATATCCACAACATTTTCATCCATAAAATTAGTTTTAAAGGTAATATGCATTTTTTTAATGTGATGGTAGAAATCCAGGTGTAAGAGTCAAACTCCTACAGCATCGTACAAAATAGAAAATATCTACGAAAATATTGCAGCTGCAGATTCCTGTGAGGTGCAGAAATTATTGTCACTGATGAAATTTAAATGACACTGCAGGGCACTCCAGTAAAGCAATAGCTACTGCTAGAATTGGTAAGTATTTTCTCAAACACTATTATTACTTCACTACTTTGCAACAGTGCTACTTTAATTATCCAGTCAGCAAAGAGAAATTTAAGTTCTGAAGTAGATTATAAAGAAATTCTTCTGCATGCAGAAGGGCCTTCTGCCAAGTAAAGAGGAATGACAGTCCCTTTACTCATTTTTCCCTCCCTGCCAGAAGGGAATGCAGGATGCAGCAGGTCACTCACTAGAAACAAGGTGATGTCACTGGCATCAAAACTTCTAAGCATTTAAGTTATTTTAAACTGGAAAGAAATAGAAGTAGAGCAGCACCCAGAAGAGAAAAAATGGGCAGGAAGAGAGAAAATCCCATGGTGAAGAAAGGGAAAAGGGACTGTGTGGGTTAAATAGCATTTCTTAGAGCAATGGCAGCTGGGAGGCTCAAGAGCCACCTTCAAACTTTCCTGTAAAGCAGGAGATGGGCTAAAGCAGGGGGATTAAAGCTATTCACTAAGAAATAATTCAAATGCAGAAAAAGTATAGCCTAGTTATCCATCCTTGTATTTTATTCCCCCATACTTCTTCCCTGGAGAAAGATATCAAGAGGCACATGAGCTGGGTTTCCAGGTCTAGCAGGAGAAGCCTCCTGGGTCCTGGTCCCGTGCTGTTTGACTTCAGAATGATCCAGGAACTATTGGGTTATTCTCAAATGCCTTTGCTCATTGAAGAGTGACTCTTCTCCTTGCCATCTGATGAGGGATGGGTTGATTTTTACTGACCTGCTTTTCCTTTTATCCAGCAGACAAGGAGCTACAAAAATCCTTTGGCTTTCACACCAGTTTGTTCCATTAGTTCAGGTTTAGGTTGTTCAGACATGTGAGACAAACTGGTTTTGTTCTGTGGATGCAGCTGGACTGTCAATCTCAGCAGAGCACAGCTCACCCTTTTGCCCCAGCAGTTCCCCACCCTCTGGCAGACCTGGATCAGCTTTGCAGGGGAACAGAGGACAGGGCTGAAGCCCCAGTCACCATTTTTTAACATCTGAGTCTCTTGGCAGCTGAATCACCTGATGAAAGCAGATTGCACTCAAAACCTTCTCTGCATTTCCCTAACTCACTTGCCCTCTAATAGCCCCCCATTACTGACAGCATCACCCTTATGAGAACCCTCATGTCCACTGCCTCTGACTGCTCTGTTACTGAGGTGCCATCTGTTGTTGATGCCTTTTCTACTGGAGCACTGACCTCTCTTAGCTAAGCTGCCTTGACCTTTATGGGAGATCAGTTCATCTGATGCTGTCCATTTCTGGACACATACGTGACTAATCAGGAAATCAAGTGCTCTTCATGATGTATGAACTGTGCTGTGACACACAGACTGGTTCCTGCAAGCCTGGGACACAGAACAGCCACAGGAGCTGAAGCTGAGTCCTGTAATTTCAAACCAAGCAGAGATCAAAAGCATACCTGCAAAGTTTGATCACATTGTGGGGAAGCTCTCATTACACTTGTTATATCTAAAGAATTTGCAGTGGCATTGATTTTAGCTGAGATGTACAGTCTCAGCAGTGCCCTGAGAACATACCCATGTTGTTAATCCATTGTCACTGTGTCTTCACTGCCTTTGCAGCCATGCTAAATCAAGGAAAACTGCTCATGCGTAATACAATCTGTATTTATCTTAAGGCCAGATTCACCCTGAAAGCCTGAGGCCTGCCATCAGCAAGGACAGATCTGTGTGTGCAACAATAAGCACACAGCTCTGCTGAAACCTCTTCATTTAAGCATGTTTTCAAATACAGCCTTTAAAGTAGTGCAGTTTGGTGGCTTTTACCAAGAAAAGCATAATCTACTCACTGAGACAAAGATGCAAGATGAAGACTGTGCAGTCCAGTTACAGCATTTGCTGAAGAGACACACCAACACTCAAAGAAGGGGAACAATGCACATGCAACTGCGTCAACAGAGTGAAATGCCTTTGTGTCTCTTCCTCCTTGGAGACGAAAAACTCAAAAGATTTGCGAGGAATCCTGCAGGTCTCCCAGGATACACCATAGTTCGCACTAATAATGTGTTGCTTGAGGCAACCAAGCCTGAACAAACAAATCAGTCTGGGGGAGGAGGAGTGGTGGGTTCATGAAAGCAAAGCCACCATGAAAGCCCCCCTTACTTCTTTTATGTAAACTTTCCCACCCAGATCCTAATTCTGGCTGGCTGGTGGAGGGCCTGCTGTAGAGGCAGTGCAGTGAACCACCCTGGGCCATCCTCGTGTCCCACTTTGGAGCCAACTGCTCGTGCTGGCGGCAGTGCCGCACAGCCCGAGGCACAGGGAGCAATGAAGCTGGTGCTGTGTGGTGTGACAAATGCACTAACACCCTCCAGTTGTGTGCTCTGCCAGGTGCACCATGTGCCTCTCTGAGCTGGCCTGTGCTCCCTTTCCAGCTCAGCCCCTTCTGAAGACTCATGCCTACCACCAAGCATACAAATGCACGTGTAGGAGAGGCAGGACATAGCAAGCACATATAGACTATCAGTTTGAATATACTGCAAGGGTACTTGCCTGATGCACTGGCACAAAAGGAAATTACGTCCTGGGATGTATCAAGGAGACAATTCCTGAAGGTGGGAAAACAAGTATCTTGATATCAGGCTGTGGTGACACCTCAGTCTTGCACAGTTTTGATCACCACATACCCGAAAGATTAATTCAAACAGCAACGTGAGCTGAGAAAAGCTTTCTAGGATGAGGAGGAGAATGGAGAACCAGAATACTAAAGAGCTTGTCTCATTCACTTTAGCAAATGAACACAGAGAGAGAGATAATTACCCTGTATAAATATATTAAACTGCTTACACTGGAGAGGGCAAAAAGCTATTTGAAAGACAATATTGGCACGGGAACACATGATAGGAAATGGTCATGAATACATTTACATCAGGGTCCTGGGAAATAGATTCCATTCCTATGATCTGAAGTGAATCATGTTTAAAGCTCTCTGAAATGTCTACATGTGAAAATACAGCAGCTTCAATAACTGTCAAGTAAAGTATCCACTTAAATGGAATAATTTCTACAAAGCCTGTAATGGGCTTGAGAACACAGAGCTACAGGACATATGTCAGCAGGATCTCTAATCTCCTTTTAGACACTAAATTAAATGGCTAGATTTGGAGTGGAGCACACTGAGCTGAAGCTGTTTGAAAATTTTGTTCTACTGTAACAAGAATAGCTGGGATATGAGAATCTTGGAAACAGTTTTAGGTGCAAAACCCAGATCTGAACATCTTCACAAAAAGTACTGAGCACTCTTTATAGTTTTAAAAAACTGAGTCCTAAGTGATTAGTTCAAATCAGTGTCCATGAGATATACTGCAGTACCACAAGGGTACGGACAAGTAAATTGGACTGGCATCCATGTGACAAAACCCAGAATCACAATTCTCATTCTTGCTAACCAAGATCAGAATGAAGGAATAGCATGAAGTCTCCTCTTCCTCTCATGTAATACGCACAGTCATAATGCAAATACCAGTTTATATAGGCAGAGGATTTTGGTCTCATCTGTCAAACATGGGGACAATTAAGACCAAATTGCTTCTAATAACAGATGAACATGATTATTAAGATTCATGTCATATCTGTGTTTCAGTATTATATGGTTTGATCAAGGCTAGATGAGGTGAAAACCAGAGATATTGAAGTAAAGACATAAATCAGCAGTTTCCCTAGAGTACTGTCATCCAACTCTGCCAATTTCTTCCTTGAAAGAACAGAAAGTATTACATTTTGTTCCTAACACTGGGGCTGAATAAAAGAAAAAGGGAGGCAGAAGTCCTGATAAAAATGGACATTTATCACAAGTTTCTGAGTGGGCACAAGAAAGTAAGTTGTGAACACAGAGGCTGAAAGTATTGCTTAAATTATTCTGCTCGCTATTCATGTTTTTGACAAATATGCTTCCCATTTTATCCCACACTGTTCTTTGAGCAGGTGACACTATAACTGATCCCCTATAGGTGTTCATCATCACTTTTCCAATTCCTGCGATGCATAGCCTGCCTTTCTTAGGTTTTGGATGTTATCACAGCAAGAGACAAGTAAATCCATGCATTTGGGTATTGTGGAATTTCTCATTCTTACTTGCTGTCTGCTGCTGCCAGCTTTTTCACTGGCTGTTTTACTCTGCCAGCTCCATTCATCCCCTTCATAATCAGACAGGAAATTCCACACAGAACTGGGATCTCTAATCAAGAGCACATGCAATGATTTACAACTCTTGTTAATTGGTACCACTGCTGAAGCCTTGCTTGCTTCTCTGCCATGTAGAATCAAGGGTGGAAAGTGCCACTTTTCAGGTGGCTGACTCCTCCCTGCGGTGAATCCTGCTGTGGTTCTGGGGCTGCAGGTCTGTGTTGTTTGGGGTGCAGCCAGTGCTGTAGGGCAGCAGCATGAAGCTGGGACGGTGCTTCTCCAGAGCTACTACATAGCTACAGTGCCATTCCTGCCTCCTGTCAGCAGTACAGCAGCATGCTGCCAGGAACTGAAGGCAACAGGTGAGATGATGTCGTTGAAAACTGCCACTGATGTTTTCCACTTTGAAAGAGCTGGATGTGGGAAGATATCTTGGTGTTCTTTGCTCCCAGCAGCTTTAAGCATGGAAGCTACTTAGCATCCTGCAGAATTGGTCCAAGTAAACCAAGCTGCTCCTCTGTGTACACAGCAATCACAAATATCTGCTGCACTCAAGCATCCCATCTCCAATTAAGCTTTACACTGAAATGTCCTGTCCAGCTGCAAAATCTCCTGCTGAACTCCTCAGGCTTATCATATCAGCATGTGGCTTTCTGCATTAGAGACCAACTGGGGCCAACATAAACACTGTGGCTGAGGAATCACAGCCTTACAAACAGAAATAAAGGGCTTTGCACCACCTAGTCTGCCTCACTGAGACAAACTACAAAGCACCTACTCACATCTATTTTCTTGGGATATTGCCTACATAAAGGCAGATCAGATGGTCAGTCCTGTGACTCGCCCTGGACTTCTCTCTGCTGTCTTTTCAGCTCATCTATGTAAAAACATTGGTGAATAGGTGTGAAAAGAGTGAACTACATCAAGGATACCATGTAGGCTCAGCATTTAGCTCTTCTATAATAAAGATAACTCTGCTACAAATCCTCAGTTACTGTACCTTCCACTTCTGAATAGCCATGAGAAGAAAACTCAGGCTATTCAGGAGATAATACTCATTTAGCTGTTTGCAGCACAGGGCCAAGAACATGCACAAGATCAGAACTGATTCTATGCTGGCAAGCAGACAAGAAAGCATTCAATTAAACAACAGTTATTATATATATATATATGTATATGACTATATATAAAAATAACTATTTAAGTTTATATAGATATATAAACTGTTGTTTAATTGAGTGCTTTCTTTTTTATTTACACATAAAGTGAGAAAGTTTTTAATTATAACATTTCCAAGCAATAATGAAAATTAGACTCAGTGAAATGCTGTCACTTTCTCCTCTCATAATTTGCCTCCTCCTTGTCTTAGACTTGGTTTTCTTATAATGTGGAGGAGTAGGGAAGGCCTAATTAATTCACAGGGGTAAGCACCATAAAACTCAGCCTAAGTAGGCATTAGTAGGAGCAGACACTTCTGAGCTTTCTTCTAACTCCTTTCTTACTATAAGAGCAATGTTAAATCTTGTCCTCCTACACCCTGGTATTTCTCATTGTTCCTGAAGAAAAAGCAAGAATCTGATAGTCCTACAGCAGCATCAACCACTCTTCTTTGTGAGGCAAGGTAACAGAGAAGAGTGTTATTTTCTGGGGTGTAGGGGAGGCAGACACTGGACCTTTTGAAGTTGGCAGACTACATTTAGGCCCACAAGAGCTGGCAGAGCTGAGCTCAGTGACGACTTGCTTTAAATGTTATCACTAAGACAGGCCTTTTTAAAAATGAAGTTTTGAAGGGATGGAAATGGCTGATCAGGGACTAACTTGGCTGCAGCTGATGTTAATCAGAAAGATATTATGCAAATATTTGCTCAGGATATGGTAGTATTACAGAATGGCTTAGGGTGGAAGCAACCTTAAAAATCATCTTGTTTCTACCACCCTGTCTTGAGCAGAGACACCTTCCAGTAGACCAGCTTGCTCCAAGCCCAATCCACCCTGGCACTTCCAGGGATGGGGCATCCACAGCTTCTCTGGGCAATCTCTTCCAGTGCCTCACCACCCTCACAGTAAAGAATTTCTTCCATATTGCCAGCTCACGTTGAGCTTTTCATGCACCAACAGCCCCACATCCTTTTCCTCAGGGCTGTTCTCAATGTGTTCCCTGCACAGCCTGCAGTTGTGCTGTGTATTTCAAACTGAAGGGTTTGGTGCAGAAATGACCAGGTGAGATTCTTTGGCATGAAACATGCAGGAGGCCAGATTGGACAATAATGACAGCACAGTCCTCCTTTCTGGCCTTAAAGCCTATGAATCAGGTAACTGTACACTAAGATTATTTTGTAATTCTTCTACTGAATAGATAGAAATAAACATTTGTTTATTGTTGTACCTGTTATTTCCTCATTCTATACTTCCCCCTTCCTCCTGGCAGATTTTTTGAGCCTTCCTGCCACAAGGCAGGACTGAGACAGTGACTCTGGTCCACTACTTTTACCCACAGTCTTCATCAAAGAGCAAGGTTGCTAGTCTATATGGCAAAAGCTATTTCTACTTCATCTAGGTCCAGCTTGCACAACCAAGCTGCAGGCTTCCCCACTGCAACACAGGGATGAGGATTGAACTCTACTGCAGAGGTCATTGGGATGCTGCAGCCAGGAAGCCTTGAAGATGAGCTAATTTCCAGTACACAGGTCTGTCTTGGGATCACAGCTCTTCTACTGCAAAGAATTACCTAGACCTAGCTTCTCAGATCTGTCCCACTAATTCATTACTCTCCAAGAAGCTAAAAATGCATGAGAAAAATCTGGGATGACAATAAGGATATAAAATTTCTGAATTGCTAGTTGGTATTGACATGAAAAATAAAGAATACTGCCTCTGGTGCTGAATCTAGCCCTTACAGTTTGGAGTTGTTTAGGAGTATATTTTAGGTGCTATTTGTTCATGGTATTCTGAAGTATCCTCCTCCTTGAAGCAAGGGTTGAATGTTCCTCTCTGCAGCCTTTCCAGCTGGCTTTGGCAGGCTCTCATGTACAAGTTTCTCATGTGTCTGGGACTGGGACACAGCACAAGTTGGTTAATAGTTACATAGCACAACTGAAATGCAGTTCTGGAAGGAAGGTGGTAATCATCAGCATACATTATTTTCCCCCTGCCATGATAATTAACATGGAATAATTTCAGAGCTTGTACCCTGTTTGTGGCATTCGGTGCAACCACATTGCACAGCTATATAATCTGTTCAAAGGTGCTTGTTTGAAACTCACAGAACACCATTCCTGCAGTCATCATATCATATCAATATCTAAGTGGCTACAGTTACAGAAGAAATGTAACAGTACTACAGCAGAAAAGCATTAGGAAAAGGTTTGAAAAGTTATTACTTGTCCTCTATTACCTTCAAGAGATAGCTGGAGCTGAGCTTGTCAGAATTGCCATTTCCAAGTTTTGGAACAGAACCCCATTAAATGTTGTTGAAAATAACAACATTCTCAGAATTAATTCCTTGTGCTATTTATGAACTGTCTGGATTTTGAGAAGTTAGGGGTCATGCAACCTTCTATCTCCAAAGATGCAGATGTTCTCAGAAAATAATAACACAGCAATTTCCTCAGTATCCCAGTAGTCCCAGAGAGAGAAGAAAGTGCCAAAGAGAACAACTGGTCAGCAAATTGAACCGTTAACATCAAATGTGGCATAGCTGCAGCTTTGCTAAGATACAAATTACAACAGAAACAACACAACTACCAACAATGCACCTAAAATTGCTATGAGAAGACTTATGCCTACACATAGACATACACACACATAGCTTTATTATGTAATACAGAGAGATTCTATTATATATCCTTTGACATTTATAATAGACTATAGTTTATGAGCTATTAAAATATATATATCTTCTTTATTATATACATACTGACTATAATTATTTATAGCTTGTATACAATATAATTTTAATTTTTATAGAGAAAATTATTTTAAAGAAGAATGGTGAAATGCAGAAATCTGCATTATGAAATGCATAAATTAAGCTGTGAGGTATTTGGGCACAACCTCAGAACAAATCCATAACCTCAGTTACAAGAAGGCCTCTCCCTTGCTCCTCTGTCTTGCAGATATTTGGCCTTTTTTGAAAGCTGAGACAGGCATCTGCTACAGAAGGAACAAGTACTTGTATTGTATCAGTAACAGAGATGTCCTGTGTTACTTATCTTGCAGGCACAGCACAAAGGCCAAAAGTTCCTACTTCTTTTCAGGCTCATTGATCCAAGCTGGGTGACATGGCAAGGCATGGTAAGAACTCTGAGGCAAGGGCACTTCAGCAGCACCAAACACAGCTTCACACACACACTGTGAAACCCCAGCTGCTGCAAAGTGCTTGCTGTTATAACCACACAAACATGGCCCTGTTAAATGATCAGTCTGCTATCACCTGACCCACGTTTCCTGGCTAGCTGCTGCAGGCTAAAGAGTCCCTGTGCTGACAAAGATGAGGATAATATAAAACTCTTGGTGCCAGAGTTCAAACAAGCATAGGCAATGAAGTGCAGCATCTTTTAGCTGCACTTTGATAGAAAAGCAAATCTTTTTTTCAGCTCTGCTCATGCAACATTTACCTTCTCCACTGTGAACATTGCTGCCTTTACAAGACATCAGTCTGCTTATCCCAACTCCATCAGTCAGGAGGTTTTCTGCAGTCCTCTGTAGCAAGGGTAAATTTTCAGGTTGCATCATTCAGGTCTCTCTCATCTTCCTCCTTCAGATATCTCCCTAGGCCATATCTTGCATAAACACATGCATTATATAAGCTCAACCCCATAAGTTTTACACTCAAATTTTGTGTCAGTTGTGAGAAAATTAATTCCCAGCCAATTCTACTTGCTTAGAGACTACCAGCCCTGGACACCAAGATGCACATTTTTATGGCTGGGACTTGTCTCTGTGTATGTCAGACCTACCTCAGGCTTTTATCTGCTCCCACACAAAATCCTGTGCCCTGAACTACCACGGGCAGTTGGTGTTTAAGCATTTGCATGCAGGATGAATTCAAGACAAGTGGTGAAATTATGGAACAGAGTATCCTTTTATCCTGTTCAGGCAATAAAAATTCACCATGTCTAAAACAGTTATTTTACTTAGCATCTGACCACAGCGTAGAATTTTTCAATTTTCTCATCACTAGGTTTTTCTCACTTGAAACAGTATGAAACTCAGACTGTTTCATAGACCTGATTCTTTACCATCACCAAGTAGATCGAACATTAATTTTCATAGGGCTTTTAGCAGTGAAATTAGTCTGATTTTTTTTCCCTCCAGCAAGCTTGACCTTGGAGTCAACATCCTGGTTAGCAGTCAATGTGACATGATCACACAGAGCATGAGGATTCCTCTCTTTGCCTTCATGGCAAAATACATGCCATTTCATTGTCTTGATGGAGCCTTCAAACTTTACTACAGACTGAGCCAGCCAGTCCTTTGAGGGGAGAAATGCAAATCAAATGCTTGAATCAAGTCAGGTTTAAAGAACTGAATTTTTGGAGAGGGGCAGAGAGGATGGAGAGAAGAAAATGATCATACATTTTCTGTCCACTTATGCACTGTTATGATGGGATGACAGTGGGCTGAACAACAGAAGAGCAGCCAGAACTCTACAACAATTCCATGGTCACTAGGTCCTCAGCTTCCCCACTTCCACAAATCTTCCTGATGCCAGAAGCCACCTCAGAGAGTGAACTGTGAGGCATCCCAGGAACAGGACAAACAGATGCACTTTGTTCATGCTGCTCTTTTGCAAACTCTACACATGGTGACACAAAGACTCCCTGTATTTCACATTTCAAGTCCCAGTATCACTAAGGTACTGGAAGTGTAAGTGTATCTTATGTTTTATGCATATTATGTTTATGATTAGTGTATCTCATGTTTTAACTAATAGCACAGCTTTGCTAATATTACCTCCTCTTTTATTTATAAAATTTTTAGGTGACCGGAGTGAGTTTTTGTACTCATCTTGCTAATAAATATGCCAGTTTGTGACTGACTGAGATAAGACAGTTGCACACAAAGCTTTCACTGAAGTATCTGCTTTACTTTGGGCCGTATGTAGGATATAATCCTGTGTGTATGACAGGCATATACAGCAACCTTTTTGTCTTTGAATTGCCTATATAATGTGAAGTTATATATGGACTGGGCATCCCTCATTCCCTTTGCTCAGATGGAGACAGTGACAGTGACAGCAGCCTATACCAAATCAACAAAGTAGCAATATCCAACATATAGTCCAGCTTGCCTATTCTACATTTCTATCAAAAAGTGGTTTCCAAACTCAGAGGTACAGGGAAGCAGAGTACTCCAAATAAAAATAGTCAGAAAGATTTGTGGTAACTTCATTATTTGAAAAAAGAAACAGCTCTACTTATCCAAAGTAACTACTACTTCTCCACAAATCCTTTGTCTAAGGTGCTGAACCAGCACCTACCATGTTGCTGTTTATAAACCTGCCTAGAAGTCTAACCCAGCTTCACTGAACCACCAAATAATACTCTTTGCAGGTGATGTACACATATGTTTCTTAGGAAGGGACATATGACCTCAGTGAGGCTTGGGAAGCCCATTCTCACAAAACAGATATTTCCAACATATTTTTACATTCACCACCTGAAAGAAAACACATTAAATATCTCCCAGGTCTGAGCTATCACAACACCATGGAATTGATTTTCATCACTGAACTGCATAGCTACTGACCTTCCTCAGCTTGGGTTGAACAGCTTCCAACATAGTACAGGTGCTTCCTCCTGGAGCTGTGTATTTTTTTTTTTCTGTGTCCTGACATGTCAGCTTTTTTATGCAATGTGAAAGCTTTGTCATTCAGCTGTTCCCATTCCCCATGACATGGCTGGTACCACTCTGCTTTATTTCTCCTGCTTCAGAGTACCCAGAGTACAACTGAGGAGAAAAGAGCTACAATGCCATGTAGCACATTTTTCCACAATCAGGAGTGTGTCTGAAAAGAGCCCTACAAGGTCAAATATAAGATGCTTAAATGGTTAAAATCAGCTACTGAATCATCTTATGTCATGTCTTACACTCCCTCTGCATTTACTGTTCAGTAACAGTGCAAAGCACTATGCAAAGAATGCCTCCAACAAACTGGATCTGTGTCTTGGCATTCACTGGAACAGAGACGACCAAGCAGAACGGGGCCTGCCTCAGCTGAATACACTGCTGAGAAAATTTCTGCATGGAAATTCAGAAAAGGCATCCAGCCTCTCCCACACCATACTAGTTCCTAGATCAGCTTAAGCTCACATGGCATGTCAAAAGCAGAAATGCTCCAAGTTTATCAACAGGTACATAGTTGCATTTGACTCTAACTTCAGGAGCCTGCACATGTCAGTGCTGTGTAAAAAAGTGTGAATTTTTTGGAATTAGAGTAGAACAAAATGTTAGTCTGCCTAATCCTTGAGTTTGTTCTGCTTTGGATCCATCCCCTGTGGCTCAATTCTGAACAGTGAGTTTGAGTAACACCAAAAAGATTGAGGTGAAAGCTTGAAGGCTTCCCTCTTACCAGGTGAATCTGCTGCAGATGTTCTACCACTGGTCAAGTCCTCAGTATTCAGTGACTGCAGGTCTGTGTAGGAGGGAGCAATGCTTGGGCTGCTGGTGTCCTCTGAGTTGGTTGTCCAGCTGCTCTCTGAGGCACGGGCTTGCCTCTCAGAAGAGTTGGAAGAGGGGGAAGTCCAGCTGGGTACTTTTGATGCAGACACTATTTGCAGAAAACAGGTATTGGTTAAAGACATGCAGAACAATCTACTGAAAGATCACAACTATTCTGAAGACATGCTAGGTCAGTGTACTGGGGCTCTGTAAATACAAATTCCAACATCTACAGCAACACAGTTATTTTGTAACAAATGCAGAGCAAATTTCTAGTGCCTGGCACCCTCCAACACTACTCGGATGTCTGCCTTAAATTCCATGCTGCAGGCAGCCATATGCTTTTCTGTTGCTCAAGTATTGGAGAAACCGTGACTTTTCAGAACAAGATTTCATGTTTCTGACACTGCTGACAAGACCTGAATATGCTTGTTATGCAACTCAGTGGAGTTTTTACAGCACCACAGATTTTTTTTTAATGGTTTTATTTTATTTAATTAAGCATTCCCTATCTGTGACACCCACTCAAATGAAGCCATCATCTCAGGAATGCTCTGCATGGAGGGGGAGTGCAAAAATAACCTGAAATTGACCTATTAATGTGCACTAGGAATGGCTTTTGTTTCTAAAAATGCAGAATGTAGAATCCCAATTTGAATATACTACATGACGTTTTTGCTCAGTGTAGACCAAAAATCCTGTTCTACTCATTCACCAGACTTGCATGTCAAACAGTTCAGTCCTGCCTAACCATCACCCAGAGTTCAGAACACAATCACACACATCCACTGCTATGAATTTGTATTCTGTGCTCTTTGTATTACATGCTCTTTGCCCACAACATCACTTGAATGCTAGCAACAATGGATGACTCTAGTGAGGAAATAATACTAATAGAAAACAAAGTTATGGCTAAAAAGTCTTCCTGAACTAAGGAAAAGTGTAGGGGTAGAGACTAGTTCTAATTTAATATCAGCTTAATAACTGTTTTCTAAATTAGTACATCTGTATTTAGCTGTTAAACCAGCAAAGATCTTGATGCTCCCCAAATCTTGCAGTTACAGTGAACAACTACTTGCACAAAGATTTTCTTCTCAGTATGTAATAAACAAACAACCCTTACTCGGTTGACAGATACTTTGGAAAAAATGACAAATTAATGTCAGAGAAGATTTATCTCTCTCCATCCAAGCAATATGATGGGACACTTCCACATTATGGAAACTTTGGTATGTGCATAGACAGAATATCCAAACAGTGCTCTCTGCCTTGCCTCCTGAGAAGTGTGAATTTACTTTGTATACCTGCACTGATAATCTCAGCTAAGTAGGCAGTGATACTTTTATATGCGTACAGCTGTGAGCTTTCTGACACTGAGTGGCTTTTGAGGAGTCATCCCTGAGGATGAGGAGCTGAAAGTCAGATCTGCCTCCTTATTGCACAGGTTGACAGCTGTCTGACACAGAACCAAAGCCTTCCTCCCTGCAGTAACTGCACACTGTGTGGTGCTCGGTGCCTGCAGAGAAAGGACTATGAATGTATGATTGCAATCTGTCAGTCCCTCTCTCAATCCTTTTGTTAAACACGGCACCTCAAAAGCCATCCTTAAAACTTCAGCTGAAATTGCTTTGACAGACAGAGCACTTTATTTGGACATAAAGGACAAACTGAAAAGCTGAGCTCTGTATGTGGATCATTAACAGGAGCCAAGTGGTTTTTTTTAAGTGTGCTTTATGTCCTAGAAACTGTGGATTTATTTTATTTTAAAAAATCTTACATTTCCAGTATTTTTTTAAATCAGCCACTGCAGTATGAAAAAACAGGCTAATTTAGAAACATGTAAGATCTAATAACTCAAATACTGCCAACTGGTTTTGTGCTTTCCAAACTCAATTTTTATCTAAGAAGGCATCTGACTGGACTAGTGTTGCCAAATACTTCTATGTAAGGGCAAATTAATTTTATTCCAGGCAAGTTGGGCCATCTTGAAAAAACAGAATTGTTTGCTTTTTCCTAAAAAGAGTCTTGTACTTTGGAAAACCAAAACCACAGGCAGCTTTTCCTGCCACAGATCTTCTTTAAATTCTTACTACATTTACCTTCTACTTGTGACTGTTCTAGGTTCTCCAACACTAATTATTAAAACTAGCAAAAGGGCATTTTCCCCTATGCTGAGCCAAAAGACCATCTAGCAATCTCAAAAAGCAAGACAAGCAAGAGTAAACATCTACACACATGTTTAAGATCTCTCTTCAGATGCTTCTGCTTGCTGCTCTTCAGATTCCTGGAAGTGCTGCAGCCAAATTCCAAAATGAGGCAGGGCTCTTGTAAAAATCTCAGTCTCTAATGCCAATAGCCAGAGAGTCACAGCCTTTCTGCTATAGGAATTTCTCAGAAATCTGTTTATGTTGAAAGACCAGTGCCAGAACTATCCCTAAAATGCAAATTCTGTAGCATGCATTGGATATTGAAAATCAACTCATTTTTTCCTAAAACAAAAACATTTCCTTCAACATGCATTTTAGTTTTCTTGACAGGTCTATGCTTAAAACAATGGATTGGCTTTTAATATGCAGATTTCCTTGAAGCATTAAGTCCTTTTTGGTGTTTTGAGGACCTCTTCCTTGATCCCTACACTGTATTATAATAAACCATGTTAGCATAATTTCCTTTCTTATTACATAGGACTTCATATTTTTCTGATTTTAACATAGCATCACAGTTTCTAGTGACAGGTGTAGTTTCCAGCTGCTGATCTTGTCTTGCAAATATTGCCTACTTTCAGAGAGAACAGCACAAAGTAGTTAAGCTCAGATATGCTGTTGGATAGCCTCTCAAGGGTCATGGTAAGAGTCCAAGTAATTTGAGCCATTTAAAACCAGACAAAGCTCTTGGGAAGAAGTGGGCACGGCTGACTAGGATGGATGATGTAACAGATCTTGCCTTAGTCTAATTATGGTGACTAAGAATACCTCATTGAATTGAAGAGTGCAGCTAACACTGATAGAATATGTGAGTTGGAGGCCCATTGTGTAACAAATGCAAATGTTTTGTCACCTGCTGGCTGTGATCATTTTCAGATTGTGTAGCATTTGTGATAGGAACATTTGGGTCAGCCTAAAAATCTCATTTTTCACTTTGGCAGTAACAGTTTGACTAGTCTGATAATAATCATAACAATATTCAAATTTCTTATTTTCCCTGCAAAAGGAAAACAGAGAATGGGACACCACAATACATCATTTATCTGACTTAATATTTCTATGCCCTCACTCAAGAGTTTTTGCTTCTTGAGGAGAAATCCACATGATTTGGCAGCTGTCAGTTAACTATACATGAACCCCAAATGCAGAAATATTTTGAAACAAACATTTTGCTTAGCATTTGCTCTGCCTGAACCTGGCAGAAGGAAGGGTTTACAAGAACATACTAAATAAAGATAGTTTTCACTGTGAAGCTTGCTATGGGTGCTTTTCATTTCTTTACTGCAGATTTTGACCTTTCTTTTCATCTTCCAAATTCTTTGCCTGTTTATTCAGCCGTGTTTCTTGCCATCAATCCCCCAACCTCTGCTCCCCCAATAATGTCTTCAATTTCCCCAGAAAAACAGGGTTCAGCATTAGCCTTGGTTTTCTTTAAAATGCACTTCCAACTACAGTTTAACTGTATTTAAACTACTATTTTTTTAGACTCTGAGCATTTTGAGAGAAATATTTGCTTTTGGGGAAACCTGCGCCAAAGTACTGTAGCCCTAATGTGAGAGCAAGACAGCATCTCTCTCTCCGAGGACCCATCCTCTTTGCTGTCATGGCACTCTGGAAATCCCACTTTGCAAGCCCTTTTCAAAATGTGTTTCCAGGCAGCCTGGCCATCAGCCTGGGTAATTATCTGGTCAGCTGAGCAGCTGCTCAAGCACAGACAGACAGACAGACACGATTTCCTAACAGTGCTGGAGCCCTGACAGGAACGCGACCGGGGGTGCTGAGCCTCCAGGATGTTGCTCTTCACAGCTGCCTGCACAGGAAACAGATTTCAAATGTGTCCATCCTTCTCACACCAATCCTTCTGTTTGTACTTAGCCTTTATACTCCTCCCTCCCCCCGGCTGGGTATTTGCTATTGTTCTTATAGAGAATGTTTGCTACTGGAAATGAATAATTGCTGTCACCATGGGCTTTCCACTCAGGGTGTCAGCATGCACAGCATCTCCAGCTTTGCTGCTGCCCATAGAATAAATCATGATCTGCACAATAGTGAAGAACAACTAGGCTGAAGTTTATCCTACCTCTTGCTGTCAAATGTCCCTCAAAGTAAAGGGCCAGAAACAAAACCTGTCATTTCTGCTTCCCTTTAGAGGCTGTCAGCTGCACTGGTCTGGCCCTTTATCATACAGGGTCCAGAAAAGGAGTGGGACCAGCTCCTAAGTAGGGATTTTAAAATATCCTTAGGAAACACCTCCTTAGGGCTCCTATATAGTTCATAGAATAATAGCTTCCCATGCAAGAATTACATGGAGTTCATCCTGGTCTGACTGTGGTGAGAACCACCCTCCTCCATGATTCTCATCAGATGCCAAAGTCAGTGTAAACATCCTCCCTCTGTGACATGGATCACACAGGACAAACCTCTAAAGGGGCACAAATGAGTGTCTCCTTCAAAACTGTAATGCTTTTGGAAAGTCTACTCTTTTCATCTGGATGTCCTAGACTTCTGCCTCCAGACTAGTGTCCCGTATGACTTAAAACATACACCAACAGGCAGTGCTTTTGCTAAGCACATACCTTAAAACTGGGCCACATCCCTCCAAGAGTAGGACATCAAGTAATATACCATAAAATTTGTTTTATGGAAGTCTTTCTTATTATTAGCTTTATTAAGGTTGAGCAAAGATTTTTAATTTTTGCTTAATAAGGTGCATTTATGGGTTTTTCAGTTAACAAGGATATAACAACATTAGGAAGGAAATACCAAGTCAGAGCAACCAACAGCCCCATTTGAAAAAGCATGTGGCTGTGTAAGCATAAGGATAGCCATGAAACTAGAGAGTGAGGTAGAGCACCTCAGGTTTACATATTTACACTTCATGGGTGCTCTTCCTTCTCTCCACATCACAAGGATAAATAAGTATTTACAACTAAGAACTAAGAAATAAATATAAAGAAGGTGAGAGAAATCTCTTTTAGCCTGAAGGTTCCCCTACTTCTGCATGAAGATCTAACCACACTGTTTAAAAGGACTAGTCTGTAGCACCCATAAATATAACAGATGGAAAACCAGATGGGTTTATCCAAAACCCAATCCAAAGTTGACAATCCAAGTTTTCTAACAGAAAACTACAGGGAATATCTGATGGACTCATCAAGCAGAGGAAAGCTAATAACTCTTTAAACTGCTTTAATAAATAACAGTCATAAACTGGAATTTATAAGAGAGAATCTCAACTTAAATGTGAAAAAGTGAACTAATGTTTTTTTGGGCAATTACTCCACAACCTCCTGCAAGGAAAGACAGAAGTCTGTTCATGCAGAAAAGCTAGAAGCTCATATATCCACATTAGTCACCATAAGCTGATGAGGCAGGGCAGAGGATTTGCATGCATGTTTAAAGCAAGTCAGAAAGAACTGCTATATTCGAAGAAAAGTGCATGCAACACTGGAATTAAGGTAAATGTCTGTTGTCTTTGTCATTCTCCAGCTGCTAAATCACAGCACCAAAAGACAGCGGTACTGATGAGCACTGGCACATTAGTTGCTGGTATCAATGAACTGCTGGAAAAAAGCATATGGGAACTAAGATCGGGTAAAGGCTATGACCACAGAGGTGATCACCATTCTTTGGGTTCCAGACTACAGAGGCAAATATGGCTCAGATTTTTCAATGGCTTTTCATACCTCTATGTAAGCAATGTCACCACTGAAAACACCTCTGTGCTCTTTCCCCATGAATGCATTTTGGCAATCTCAAAGACTTAGTCAAGGCACAGGTGGGGTAAATCACAAAAGGCTTTCATTTTCTTTACAAAAAGAAAATATTTTTGTTAAATCCAGAAGGATAGTGTGAGCCCTTTTTTTAAACTCTGATAACATTAATTGTGTTAAAATACAGTACAAACTATTCAAACCTTTGAGAAGCCAAAGAGCAAGGTAAAAATCCTGTATGCTCTCAATGTACTTTGTTATGCTACTGGAACAGACCTTCTCATTGCCTTTGCCTCACCTGTTTGTGGTTGGGTTGATGAAGCACTGGTCCACGGTGGGTCTTCAAACTGAACCCAAGCACTGATGGATGATGACAGATCAGTGCTGGGACACACATGGTTACCAAGCACAGCAGAATCCACCTTGGGCTGCTCAGCTGCCTCCTCCAGCTCTGAGCAGAAAAGATCTTGAAATTCTCCATTTGCATTGTGGTTCTCTTTTGAGGATGTGTCGGAGGAATTAAAACATTTCACCGAAGGAGCCTCAGTGCTCCCTAAAATAGATGTAACAGAAAGATTTACAGGATTGGCCATTATTTCAATGTTTTTTATTGAAACCTATAAAATTTGCCTTTAAATGTAGGAAATTTTCTTTCACCTAATGCAGTTTTTGGATTAACACTGGGCAGTCTTGCGCTTGATTTCAATAGGTGAGATGTCCTCCATGCTTGGTTGGATACTGTCTTGAATTTTGAAGCACAGATCCAAAGCTGTAGTAGATCTACATTACATCACATAAGGAGAGTAATTTGCCTTTTTGGCCCGAATTCTCCTATTACATAGGGGTAGCAGGAGATAATTCAATCTCTGCACAAACTGCTTCCATGCAGAAGGCAAGCTCTCCCATGCTAGATATATGAAAGTAGCTGGACTAAATCAAAAAAGGAAGTCTCACCAGTTCCAGAGAAAACCAGAGAGCTTACCTCGTGGGGGAAGAGGGAGGAGCAGCTCATCAGTGAAGGACACCCACTCGGACTGGTGGGAGGCAATGACACTTGTGAGAGATGTCATATTCACAGCAGGTCACTCATCTTCACTCAGGGATCAGAAGGAGGAGGAAATAGAATGGGAGGGTATGGTGAAGATGAGCAATAGAGGGAAGCACTTCCTTTGCACTTTCTTTTTAACTGCTGTAAAGACAAGAAAATAGATTATTTCTTTTAGAAAATTAAATGGGAGGAACTAGTGCCACCATTTTTTATAATATAGAATGTTAAAGCAATTTAAAGCACTACTGCCTTTGAGACAGGAATGTCACCTGTGTCTAGAGGAGGGTTACACTTGAGCAACTCCTTCATATAAAGCTACCGAGAGTCTTGAGACATCTTCATGTTAAAACAGTCTATGACCAAAACCAATATTTTAGTCTTTACTCAAGGAGCCATGCCTCTCATAATCCCAGCAAGTGCAGATGAGGAGATTCTCCCAGGTTTAGTAAATTTTGATTATGCTGTAACTTAATCCCCACTCCAAGCTGTCAACATGTCTTTGCCCACCTTGCTGCTTACAATGTCTAATCCCTCTGCAGAGCAAGCAATAAATTGCACATTTCATTATCAGTAACATTTATGTAGCTGATTCTGGAATGAGGATGAGTGGCCAATGACTCTTATAGCGGTATAGAGAGCTGCCCTCTCATCTAGATGCACCTTCCACTCTGCTGCTTGACTGGAACTTCACATTTAAATTTAAAAACTATCTTAGACCTTGTTCAGAATTAAGCATGATTTTGCTGTAGCTCAGCAAATGTTTTCACAGATGTGAAAACTGAATTTAGTTGGCCCTCCAACAGTATGCACCCCACACAGATCTGTGAATCTGCTAGATGGAATGGAGCAGTGGAAAGTGCTCTGGTTGTTAGCTAGTAACTATGAGGGTCAGGTCCAGGCAGAGAAATGCTCTCTGACAAGAACCCATGACCACCTCAGTTTTGCAAACCACTTCAAAACTCTCAGAAGACTCTTCCTAGGGAAATATGCTAATTCTGTCCCCAATTATCTCAAGCGCTGAAGCTCTTGTTGCCATGGTGTTGAAGTACTTGAAAATACTCAAACTCAGACCTATTTGAAAGAGCTTTAAGCAACGTTTCTGGGCCTCCTGTCTCTCACCTAACTAAAGAGTTTTTCAGGGTGAAACTTCATGTTAGTGTACAAGCACAGATACTTCACTGAGACTTCTCTTTACCCCATATTAACAGAATTTGGGCCTAAAAAGCAGACATATTTAAATGCATTCAATCTTTAAGCATTTCTGAAGGAGACAGATAATCAAATAGCTTCCAATATTATTATTCTCCTCAGGGCCACAAAGTCCTTTGTCAGCTGAAGGCAGATCAGCAATCAAGAGAGAGCTGAAAACTTCAAATTTTGTAAGTCACAAACGTGTCTGAAAATTAGAGAAAATTCCTGTCTGAAGAAGAATCTTTTTGAGCAGAATAGAATGCGAAATGTACCATTTCCTGCAAACACAAAACAGGACTCCTAGAGATAATCCTGACGGTTACGTGCAATCTGCCATAAGACTGATCCCCTTGCCATAGACTTTCCAGAGCCTGTGAACCCCTGACCCTGCACATCTCACCCTTGTTACACAACCAATTCTCTCCTGCAGGAGGAACAGCAGCACTTGAGCCCCTTTTCCTCCACTGCCATGGCAGGACCCCTGTCCCCATGCAGTGGGCAGCTACACCTGCCTGCCCTAATAACATCTATTTTGGGTGCTGTTAATAGAAACTACAAAGCTAAACATAGAAGCAAGCTAAGGGGAAAAAAAAAATCAGATGTTTAGGGTCATTTGGAGGCCATATGAGGGAAGGAGAGGATGACCTTGGTGTCTTGTTTTTCTCATGTGACCAATTAAGCTGGTTTTTTTGGGCTTGTTTAAATATCTGTAACTAAGTTTTCTTTTCCCAGACAACTGGATACTGACCTGCCCTTTCTCCTGGAAAAGTTCTGACAGAAGCATTAAGTGGCAGGAAATGAAAAAAGAAAACAGTTTAGCCTGCCCTTGATGCACAGAGATCGCCATAGAGCTAATTTTAAAATTAGGGTTTTTTTTTTAAATTTCAAGGTGACGAAAGATATGAAAGGAGGCAAGTTAAAGGAGGCAAGGACTGTTTCAGCAGTACAGATACGTGGGAGAATTATACCATTATTTTAAGATGGATTTCTTCTAGTACCCTACTGCCTTGTGACAAACATAATTCTTAAAATTCGCTTAGTACCAGACAGCAAAACTAACACTTTCAAATGGATAGTAAGCATTACAAGCCCAGAAAAGCATCAGAATACTGTGCATTGCGGGTTATACAACTTTCCCATGACTGGAATTTTCTAGAGACTTCCCAGTTTGGTAAATAAAAGAGATTGTGTTGACTTATCAGGGTTATCATGCCCTTTAAACAGGCAGCCTGAAAGAGAAGAAAGGCAGTCTGAGTAGCTAATAACTTCAAAGATATTCAGAAAAGAGGCATTTTGAGGATGCATATGTTAGGTTAAAAAAAAAAAAAGAAAAAGATACAATTTTGCATTCTTTCAACATTCACAAAAGATCCTCAATCCCACCCCTTGCCCTAAATGCCTGTGCAGAATTATGAATCACATATAGCTAACACCTGTGCAGACTATGTGGAAAAAATACTTCATCCACAAACTTTCACCTCTCATTCACTCTCCCAAATCCTCCTTTGAGAAAGACTTAAGCCCATCCCAGTGTGAACCAATGGGCCTCAGGCAGCACAGCACCAGTGCCACTGTGCATTCAGTTAACACCACGATGCTGCAATCTGCAGAACTACTACAGAGGTAAATCTCTACAGAAGAATCATTTGTATTGTGGGTAAACCTGAATTCTCTCTGTACCAATGCAGTCAGCACCACTATTTAAACACTGCAGCAAGTACTCTGCAAGTGAATTTCAGAGTGTTCCTTCCTGTTCTTCAGAAATCTCAGATATCTCTGGCTATTCATAGAGCAATGAATTTTGGAGCCTACTAGGAATAAGAACAAATGGATCCTCTAAACTACAAGTGAGCTACAATTAAAACAAAAGTTTATGCTGCTCAGCCCAAACAAGAGCAGATGGGAACACATTTCTTGGAACAAGATATTACCAGGCCAGACCAGCATTTTTTTTCTCTCTACATGAACAGGATTGTTTTGATAGTTTCTTCTGGATTTATGTTATAATGTGCACTAAGCTTTTGCTCCTGAACTGGTTAAAGAAAAGAAAAAGTAAGCTAGTTTATCAGATTTTTGGTAAAAAAAAAAAAGTGAATCAGAAGTTTGTTTGTTCAGAATCAGAAGTTCCAAGGCAGTGACTTGACCATGAGGCAAATGAACAGGATTGTTTTGATAGTTTCTTCTGGATTTATGTTATAATGTGCACTAAGCTTTTGCTCCTGAACTGGTTAAAGAAAAGAAAAAGTAAGCTAGTTTATCAGATTTTTGGCAAAAAAAAAAGAAAGTGAATCAGAAGTTTGTTTGTTTCCTACTATCACACAGTAAGTACAATATTTTACCTACTCACCCCAATGATCCTTACCATCAGTTCCAAGGCAGTGACTTGACCATAAGGCCAAAAAAACTCTCTAAGAAGCTGAAATTTCTGCTTCAGGTGTCCCTTTTCCACATTACAGTTTCACAGTGGTGCATGTAAATCTGAGTGACAAGTAGGTGACAGTTATTTCCAGATCTTCAGGAGGCAGAGATCATAGAGCTGGAACAAAACTCCTTGTCTCTTTAGTCCTCTCAGTGTTTTGATAAAACACATTATACAAGCCCTTTTGAAAACTGATGGTTTATTCTAAAATGACAGAACTGCTTTGATAACTAGAAACCTCTTCTTTCAAAACTATGTAAATTCACAGACTACAGCCATTCCTTCTTGTGACATGATTACCCATCTATCCTTTTGTACAACTCCACTCTAGCAACAGATGAAAAGGAATAGCATTGTCCTTCTCCCTTCACCTTGGTAAACCAAAAACATGTATTTGAGAAAGACACATATAATTATCCAGAAGTCTGGCACCCAGCACCTTGTACAATGAGCCCTCACTTTAGGTGGGACCTTTAGACACTATGTGAGTACAAGCACCAACAGTACTAATGTTGATATGTAGAAATGTTTGTGGCACTATTGAGGCTTAGAAGTATCAGAAGTATCTGTAATTGCATGGTGGTTTTGTAAGCATACCATTCCAAGTATTTAATTACTCATGTGTTTGGACAGCAAACTCAAACAGTTTCTCAGTAGATTTCAACTCTGCTTAGAAGAAACAGCTTAGCACAGTTAATAATTTTAAGCACTAAGGGTCATTTCTCCAGTTGCTTCAAGTTATATCCATATGATTCAGGCTGCAGTTGGCTTTCTAATCACTACCCAGAGTTACTAGGTTATATGGGAAAACAGGAGAAAAAATCAGAATAAAAATACTGAGAATGAAATTCAGTTGTTTGCTTTCTTGTTTCCCAAATATAAATAAGTACTAAGCTTGTGCTAAGGGCACAGACTCTATTGCCTGACATGGCAACAGTATTGGAAAAAAATCCTATAATCCATACAGTGATTCTGTTTTTCTTGCCTATACACTCTCTCACAATCTCAGGAACTGAAACATTAACTGGTTACAGTGGTTTGCATTTGGTTTTGTAGGCGACCTTTGTGGGAAAACAACTAGACAAGCTGTTAAATTCCACTTAGAAGAGAAAAGAAACTAAGCCAAAAGAACAGTAACAAAAGGAAAAACTCTGACCAGGGCTTTTCTTATAACAAACAAGCTTCACTCCCACCAGGAAAGCCTCAAGGAAAAATAAGTAATTTTATCTTGACCATGTGTTTGGCAAACCTGTACAGATGAAACTATTCTGGTAGCATGAAGTGAGGAATGATTGCTGCCTTGGGCAAATTTCCAAGTGAGCGAGAGCTCATGGCTCTTCCTCTTGGCTTGGCCTGTAAATAAACACTGACCATCAGCACATCATGAGCTGAATAACAAACAAACTCCAAATTGGAACTCTGTTCTCCAGCATCAAAACCAAGTCCCAAGTACTTCAAGGTGCAACAGCATAAACAAAACACAGAGCTAAACAACAGGAAAATAAACCAAAACAATGAACTTGAGAAACCCAATGACATAAAGGAAGTGGATTCGGATATCATCCTTACTTAGAAAAATCACTTTACCAACCTCTGCCTAAATGCCTGAGGTAAGATTACCTCATGAATGACCTAGATGATGACAGGAATTAAGTTATATTTGATTGATTATTGTATTTGTAATTCTGACAATATTTTATCCATGTATACAGCTCTCTAAGCTTGTAAATTGCCCTGAGAAGCCTCTGGCAAAACTCTGGTTTAGATCTTAAACCAGTTTTACTTACTCTAATACATGCTTTTATATGAGCTCCAATGACTTCAGATGTAGCTTAAAAAAACTCAGTCACTACTTGGTGCATGTAACACTCACACAAAAGCAGAACAAACAAAAACTCACAATATGAGAGGAAGAATTAGGGCCCAAAGGCAGACAAATGAATGTGCCTTACAGAAGTCCTGCAGCCTCTCTGGGAGAAAGGATGGCTTTTCCCATTATGGGTTACACCTGAGTGAATGGTAACAAGAGCCTGCTGTGTCTGCAGAGCCAGAGCAAATCCCCCCTGTGCATTACAAGGTAGGCATTAGTGCAGTCTCCTGGTGATTTTAGGTAGAGATGGAGTGAGGTACTGAAGGTGACTAGAGCTATCTGGCACAATGGATAACAAAAAAGCAAACTAGGAGTCTGCCTGAGCCCAGGACCCACTGCAGCCACCCTAATGACCATCCCCAATTATTCCAACAGATATGAAGTGATTTGCCTAAATGCACACTGCAAGTCCATGGCAGAAGCAGTGTTAAAGCTGAGGTGACCTGGAATGACCTTTTTTTCTCCAGCACACACAAAAGCATATGCCACAAACACATCCCAGCTTTCTTGGAAGCTCACAATTTAGTGACAATATGAGAGGAGACTCTGTACAGGATGCATTGATAAGAAAGTCACAAGCATCTCCCCCAGGAATATTTGCATAAAGGCTAATATCTGGAAGATCAACAGCTGCTGTTTTCTCTGCACCAAAATCTATCTGCCACAGAAGCTCCTCCGTTTTCCACAGAGAGAGAGAGAGAGACAACACCTAAAGTGCTCTCCTGCAGGCAACACCAGCATATTTATGCAGTTCAGAAGGCAATAATGTCTCCCCTGCCAAGGCCATGCCTCAGAAATACTTCATGGATTCTGGATGCCTCATAATGAGAGATAGAGAGTCAAAGTCTCATGCTGGAGATAAATTGTATAACCTCCTCTATTGCTTGTCCTCCTAAAATCAAGAGAAATGTATAAAGACGCTGTAGAAGACCAGCAGTGCAAAACAAAATAGTAATTGTTATGTACTTTTTAAAATTTTTACTATTAGAAGTAATATACAGCAGGCGAAAACCAAAGGAGGATGTGAGACAAAATGCTTGACAATGACAGTTCACATCACTAGTCACATCAGGAAAACAGAAGTTCTGCATCTCAGGACTTTCAGAATAGCTCACTCTGGGTACATGATTCATCCAAAGCCATGTAATTGCATGGGAACGTGAAGGACAACTTCCCAAACTGCCAACTTTTCAACTCAAACTAGAATCTGAGGCAACAATCAGTCAAATGCTTCTCTTACCATATAAAGCAACTGTGCAATAAAACTAGACTGGGACAAGATCACAGGAAACAGGCAATCTGTCAATTTGTTTAGCAGAACATTGGCATCTCTAAAATGGGGCGCTTCCCCCCTCCCCAGTCAGTATTGTACAAACAGGATAAAAAACAGAAGGAAAAAACCCACTAATTTAAGGTTTTTCTTCCCAAAGACTAGAATAGTTTGGGTTTAACTTTGTTCAGCAAAATTCTCTTGGTAATCATAGTAGACAACAGGGAATGTAAATGCAGTAAGGGAGGAGAGGTTGCTAACATGCCCTTAGGAGAGGGTGGGTTCAGGATCCTTACTACTCTTCCTTGTTTTCTCAAGGCCTCCACAGGGCAGAAATCCAAAGCAGCACCCAGATCCCAGACTTCAACCTGCCCACATGTTCCACAGATTCCTCTGCTTCAGGATGGTGAATCTGGAGTAGTCACAACTATTGCACAACACAATAGTATAAAACTGATACTCCAATCCACAGTATGTGGAGGGAACTGTATTTAAGAATTGATTTCTTCTTTCAAACATCAAAAACTGAGTCATACAAGGAATGTGTGTTTCAAAAGAAAATTCCCACTGAGTGACCTGCTTGCACATCTGATATTGATGCTTTCATATGCTCTCATTTAAATTCTACACAGACAAGCTAGCCAGATGTATTCCATTTACCAAACCCTCCAAAAGCTGCTGTGCTTTATTTGCTGTTGTGATGATTGTAAAAGTGTTTTTTTAAGTTATTTCACTAGCACAAAAACCACAATGTTCTACAATTAATCACTGTAGAACCAACTATGCCATCGCAGGCTGACATCACTGAAGACAGCCATCAAGAAGTGAACACAAAGCATAAAATCTTACCTACCTGTCCTTCTTCTGTACTGGGACTAATGACAAAAGAAACAGGGAAGGGAGTAAGCTATCATAAGTTTACTGAAATATCATGGTGGATGATAAACACTCTTTCAGAAAACACACAACCTGGCTTGTATGAAATGCCGTCCTGTTGTGACAGATATTAACTTTCCAGCACTGCCTATATACATTGCAACAAATTCCTGCATTTCAAGTATTCGCTGTACAACTCAAAAACTGATCCTGCTTCCATCAGTAAGGATGGTAATTCCATTGTGCAGTGTTTCACCCGCACAAATGAAACCAGGGCTTTATTTTCTGATTGCAAATAAGTTAAATGCTAGAAGATGGGGAAAAACTCCTTTAGTGAAGATAGTGGGTACAATTATTTGCCATCAATCATTATCAGTTAAACTCTCATTTTGACTAAGACAGCTGGGGGAAGAGGAAAAAAGAAATCCCAAACAAAAAAAAATCACCAAGAAAGAAAGAAGTCAAGCCCTCAAACACTAGCCACATTCAAGACAAGGGAGGAACTGAATTCTCTAGAGATGCTTCACTGGAGGCTGCATGCCTACAGAGAGGATGGGCATTGATCTGTCTGAGCTGTGAGTATGCACAGAATGGGAGAACAGATTCAGACTGAGAGAAAAACACAGAATCCAACTGTGAAAGCATCAGGAAGACAAGGACTATTGAGGAAGTGATGCAGCCCTGAATGAAAGCAAAGAAGTTTTCTTGTGCTAAATGTTGGCTGAAAAGGGTGACTAGGAACTGTGCGAGAAAGTAATCTTCTGTTCAAGCCTTCTCTGTACATCCATGTAGCTAACAACTATTTATATATAAATATTTCCTCTGTAATTGTATTTCTATGTGATATCTTTTATAACTTCTAATCTGTATCAGCAGCACCCTTCCAATTAAGAGTTTAAAAAGGGATTTTTGTTATAAAGGTGATCCTTCTTGAGTGTTATAGATAAAGGCAACATTAAAATGTGAAATTGTCTCCCAGTTTACGGAAACCCTGCTTGATTATTTAAAGCCAGACAAAAATCAGTACTCTGGAGGAGATAGTACAGGGAACAAGCTTGCCCTAGCAGAAAATTCTTTCGATGACCCAACTGGTTTTTCCTCATTTCCACTGTCTGAAGAGTCAAATGCAACTTAATGTGATGCTAGGACACTGCAGTCCTTCAGGGCAACACACAAATATCATGTTTGTTGTCACTCTCTATTTCAGACAGCCTAAATATAGGCCCATTAGACATCATGGTTCTATTCCTTTAGCATGGCTACTCCTGTTTCAAGAGAATGAAAAAACAACCCTAGGAAAAAAAAATCTTGCGCAAAGATTGAATTTAAAAGTACCCAGTATTTTATATAATATTACCAAAAATGTATCTGAAGTAGAAACAAAGTTCCTGACAAGTCAAGTTCATACACAGTACAAAAAGAGTTTGTTTGCAATGGTACTAATGCATTTGTGCCTAATTGCATTTGTTTAGTTGTCATAACATAAGAATGCACAGTATACTAGCATGATGTAGAACAGAGGGTATGAGAAAATCCTTCACTTTTTCTTGTTTGGTTTTGGTTTTATTGAGGTTTTGGGCTGTTTTGTTTTTACTAACACACACTAAGAAGTGGTACTCTGTGGCAGTACCCTGATGAAAATCCCTGTGAGACAGAAGGCAACCTTGTGCATTCCGAAAGAGGAATCCAAGACATGGGACCATGTATCTAGGTGAGATCTTTTGAGTGCTGCCGAAGTACAGGGGAGGCGTGATGCAGGTCCCTCTTGCACATGGAGGCAGCAAGGCACTCGTATTTTATTACACTCAGTATTTTGCTGAGGAAGCTGCAACAGGAAGATAATGCAAGTCTGATACCAACTGCAGGAAGGAGGACTGGTTGCACCTCATGCTAGAAGGCATCAAATAATTAATACCAACGTTATTGCATGGCTTCCATGAGATCATCTTTTATTGATCAGCTCCAAGCACATTCACATCAATAGCCTGGACCAGATACAGGGAGAATCTGCAAACTTTTCTGGGAAAAAAAGAGTTGAATGCTGGTGTCAAGTTCTGAGCCTGCATGTAGTGGTAAACTAATATAGATGCCTCCATTCAGAGAGACTGGACAATTAAATTGCAGAGGTCAGAGATGTGTTATTTAGGAGAGGAAAGCCCAGATCTGCCAAACTTATTCTACCTCAGTTTTATACTCTTTAGTGACACTTGAGATTCTGGCTGTGAATGCCCCCAAAGTAATCCATGCACCTATCAACTGAGATCTCATCCTCATGCTAAACTCATGTACTGGATAATTTAGGATAAATTTGGAGCACGCACCTAATGCTTCCACCATGTATAATTTTTATATATAGAATATAAGCTTTAGCCAGGTAAATACTTGAGCTGTGGTGAACTTGAAACAACCTAGCAAGGACCAGAGAGAAAGGAGCATTTCTGTTGGCAAGTTTCTGTCATTTAGGAGCAGCTGGCAACTAAACAGCAACTAATCATTAAACTTCATAGGCCAAATTCTTTACAGCTATTCAATTGAAACTGCTCTGTTGGAAAATAAACAGGCCTTGTGCTGCAGAGCTTGACCAGCTCTAATTTCAGCTTTGCAGCTAGTAATACTTTTCTCTTCAAAATTGCTTAGTAGATGTTTTCTTCATGCATTTCCATCACCCACACAACCACAAAACCACCATGAAGTTCTGCAAAATAGTACCTTCTGTTCAGCAGAGGCCCCTGATTCAGATAGCAAAATTATTGTATCGTATAGCTACCCCCTATTTCAAAAGTAAATTGAAGAAAAAATCTTTCATTTCATGTCCCAGCTGGCAAACCCAAGAGCCCACAGAGAGAACTGGTTTCTATAAATATTCATGTCTATAAATGCCAACTAAAACTTGGTCTAAAAGAGAATAATGAATTAAGAAACAGCTCAGCAAAAAGACATCCTTTCTCTCTAGCTCACCAGGCAGGTCTGCTGGCCCTTGGACCAGAAGCTCCACTTTGAATCTCAGCTCTGGAGCACACTGTCTGCTCTTTGAATATCAGTGTAGCACCTCTGTAGGATCCTGAAGCACACTGGTCAGTTCTGCCCTCTGTTTCAAACTGAAGGAGTTGTGCTGAGACATTTATTTCAGTTACCTTAATAAAGCAAGATGAATCACACCTCCTTTAACTCCAGACATCCAGTAGTCACCTGATGCTCTGCTTATAGTCATAGAAGGAGCACAACATCTCCAGAGGGTCCTTTGCCTGATCTATTTTCTAATGAGGTGAATCCCCCTCCAAGAAGAGTATGGTAACCAACTTAGACTTGGATGTCTTTTTCACACCTAAGGGTGTAAACTTCAAGGAAGTCTTTACACACATTTCTAGACGTTTCACTGCAGGTGATTGACAAACCTTAATATATAACTGCTGAAAAATATTTTCAGTATTATGGGAAATACTTCCTGTCAAAAAAGCACCTATTGAAGAATTTTCGGGATTTATGAGAGCAAAAGCTCTTTGATTTTACTGTTTCTCTTCAGAAACTGTATCTCTATAGAACTGATATATAAGAAAGCTATACATTCCATAACCTATTTCTTTTAAGATTACTTCCTTTTTGTAAAGCACTGTTTGTTTCTATGTTTATCTAAGGGACTCATTGTTCTAGCACTGATGTCTGCTATTAACTCTTTCAGCATTGTTCTACGATGTTTATTCTTTTTCTTGTATTGTTTTTCTGTCAATATATAATAATGATTATGCTAAATTTAAAAATGGGTTGTCAAGTTGGTCAAGAGACTATATCCTAAGTTTACACAAGTAAACAGCATAAAACCTTACCAGTAGGAGCTGAGTGGTACAGTGAAATACTTAGCATTAAGGGCACAACTTTCACACTACCTTTTTCGTGGTTTTTACTTACAATTATCTCTAAAATGATCCTGTAGACTGAATTTGCATTTGCACTTGGGAGTACATTAAATGAGCTCTTCCTTCTGCTCAGTTTTATCCCAAACAGAATCAGTTTGTGTGCACCTTTTTCAGATGCAGAAATGCAGGTGATCAGGACATTAATTTTAAAAGTGCATTCCTGCCCTAAATAATGTGTTCATGTATTTTCATCTACATTTTTTTCAGAAAAGAGGAGAAATCTGGAACACTGTTGTGTGTTCCCTGGTATTGCCACAGGACTGCGTCTTTTAAATTTTTTCAATGACAATTTCTGAAATTGTACTCCCTTTTCAGTTTTGAAAAAAATTGGACGTTTCACACCATTCACCTTATTTGAACATTTAGAAGACAGTGAAAATTGATGGCAGAAGTCAATAGGGGATACATAATCCCTTCCTGGGAAGCAGTCTTACCCACACAGACACCTGTAGATGGATTTCTGACCCTGTTTAAGGTCCTGGTAAACCTTTCACCACCTACAAGGAGCAAAGATTTAATCCCTGAAGTTTCCAGATGTACAAGCTGAGTAGTAAGGCTTCTAATTTCCTAGGACTCAAATTCTTGTGGTCATAATTACAGCCATAGTCTTGAAGACAACACATGCTCATACCCAACACATAAAATGACAGGCATTCCTTCCTTGAGGTTAACCACTTGTGAAGTTATTACATCCATTAGCAAAATTCACAATCCTGTAAGAAAACATCTGTCATGATGGACTCCAAAGAAATGTACTAAGACATCTGAGGACGAAATAATCTGGTTTTGCAGTTGAATGCTTTTTTTTTTTTTTGGTAATGCAACCAATAATTCAGACAAACTGGCCAAGAATTGCCTTTTGAAAGTTGTCCTTTCCTAGCTGACCTGTGGAGTGAGTTTAAGTGATTGTCTTAGATAAACAAAACTTTTAGATGGCAAAGATTATGTTAGAAAACTGCCACCACCACATGAATCCTTATAATTCTATAGTTTAGTTCCTAATATCTTTTTGGTTTTCCAGCTTCCAAAGAGGAAGCTGATGATGTTGCAAAGACAGCCTTTAACGGGGCTTCAACAATTCAAAATTGATTCTGTTAGCATACTGCACAAAGCCTCAGTGCAGCACCTGGGTTAAAAGCTGCATGAAGAAAGCGTACTACCAGAGCCAAGTGTCAGAGCAGGAGAATCCACAAGCCATGACCTTACAGCTGATGCCACCTTGGAAACTCACTGACTGGAAAAGTCACTGCTTCAGGGGCGACAGAAGCCTTGCAGAGCAAAACATCTTGAGAGGTTTGTAACACACTTAGATACCATTTCTCATCTTCACTAGCTGATGCCAGACTTGAGATAGCTGAAAATTATGGACTCTATAAACATGATGCATTTAGCCCACTCACAATATGGTTTTAACCCACACACAGTCTGGGTTTCTCAACCAGGGAACTGTACCAGCTGCTAGTTCTTCACAAGATGGGTGGCAAGGCAGCACAAACAAGGACTCAGCATGGCGAGTTGGCCATTACTGAGATGTAGCTGTTACCTTTTTACCTTGCATCCCTTGGACTGTAATCTAAATCAACCACACAGAGTATTAATTGTGCCACTGATGCAGTGAGGGATACAAGGAACTCAAGGAAAGCTCTGCAGTTAAAGACAAAGGTATGCTGTTCTGTTCTTAATGATAATGGAGGACACCAATTATGAGAGCATACAACTAGTCAGAACTGAGATACACTGCATCAGGTGGGAGAAAAAAACATCTGACCATTTTCTCTTACTGGAAAGTTTAATGGCCATGCTCCTGATGACATTGATATTTTAAAAATAACTTAAAAGCCAAAACTAGAAAAGAGCAGAGATGAGCCAGCTATATTCCTACATATAAGGAAACCTGTATGTTAGATCTCTGCTACTCACTTTGTACTTTAAAGCACCAGAGAAATATCATGAAAAACCAAAAATAATACACAGAAAAGGTTAAAGATTTACCTAAAAAAAAAAAGCATGACATAAATTATTGCATAGTGAATACTGCTTTAAATTATAATCAATCAAATCTGAAGATTCTTGGAGAAGAGACAACCTAGCCATTAAGAAACAAAGTATTTAGGCAATTCCAATGTGTTGCATAATCCTGCATAATACATCTCATAGAGATGTGGGAAACTGCTCTTTAAGCTTTTTTGGTGATAAGACAAACTTTATTAAAATAAACCTGTTTATCTAGACAATATTAAGACAAAGTCCACATCTCACTTGTCTGTGTAATGCAAGGTATGTTTCCATCCCCTTGGCAGAGAAAAAACAAAAACAGAGTCACATGCCAGCATTAGTGAACACAATCATTTTCCAAGCAACCTGTAGTTTGAAATTTACTTGCCCAGACTAGCAATTTGCAAAATACACATTTCACAGGAGACAAGAATGATTCATATCTGATTCACGAGTAAAGAAATGTCAATGTTTGCCAAATTTTTGCCTTGACAATACCAAAAGTGCCCTCAAACCAATAATGCAATATTATCTCAAGGATATTTCCCAGCAAAAGGTACAACTAAAATATGAGAAAATACGAGCTGCAAAGCATCACCTGATCAAGTCAAGCAGTCAAGCATTTTTAAAACTTTTGTGTCTCTGGAAACCCGAAGTCTCAAACAGATGAAGCCATGGGAAAGAAAGAATCAGAAAAGTTGAGGCTTGTTACAACTAACTAATCGACAAAACAATTAACAAAAATCAATAGAGAAAAGTGGAGATGCAGCACGGAAAGAATACTTAACACATGAACTAAACAAATGGGCAGAGAGAAGGCTGTCTGATCGTATATCAGCACAAAAATCCACTTTGCACGGAAATATGTAATTCGAGCATTTTAAACCTGCAATTTACACAGCGTGTTCAAACGCGACAACAGAAACATGAGCGAGCGATTTTTGTTTGCCTTGCAATATCTGAACCGCAGAAAAGCATTTCCAAAGCAGCACAATTCAGCGGACCCAAGCAAGAAAAAAATCCAAACCATGAGTAATTACACAGAGCAGCTGAGGGGTAGGTGGATACGAGCGGCTTCCCCGCTGCTGCTGAGGAGCGTTAACCCTTCCGCAGCCGAGGAGCGCCGAGCGCACGTCCCGAGGGCTGCTGGGCTGCCCGGCACCGACACCCTGCGCGGAGAGCGGCCCTGAGGGCGGCGGGCACCGCGGGGAACGGGTCCGCACCCGGTGCAGAGGAGCGGTGCCCGACCCCGGCCGGAGAAAGGGCCGGGGCGCCCAGGGGAACCTCGGGCGGCCCCGCTCCGCAGGCACCGAGGGGCAGGCGGCGGCCCCGGCTCCGCCAGCAGGGCCACCTGCCTTCGCTTTAGGGCTCCTCGGCTCCAGTTTCTGCTGTGCTGCGCCCGCGCCAGCGCTGCCGGCCAGCCCCGAGCCGCGGCCCCCCTGCCCGAGGCTCCGAAGGCAGAGCACGGAGCCCCCTCCGCCCCGCGGCTGCCCGGCCCCGCGCACCTACCGCGGCCCGCCCCCGGCCCCGCTGCCCGCCCCGCAGCGCCCGCACCGCGCACAGGTGGCGCGGAGCGGCCGCCTCGTCCCGCGCTGCCGGCGCTCATCCCTTCCAAGTTCCCTGGGGCCGCTTCTAAGTACGATTCAAAGGGAACGGACTTGGCCGTCTCTGTTCACTCAGGGGCAAAAAGAAATAGCGATGTGCAAATAACAATCGGTAATACAAACAAAATATCCTTCTGCTCGGGGTTATTCAACGGGCATGATTAAATACAACACTATTCATTTGTAATTGATGAGTTCGTGTATACACTTTTAACACCAATTAACAGGCACCGCCCTTGTTTTGTTGGACCTTGATGAATTTTGCGGATTATGGATTAGGCAGGTATAAGAAAGTTAATGCAATGTCTATGAACCAAATTGTGTTTAAACTCTTAAACGGTAAGAGTATTACAAACCTAATAAAATAAACGGTATGGTAATATTAATCTTTTTTCTGCATTTAAATAGTTCAGAGAGCAATTTGCATATGAAAATGTCTTCATGGAGAAATTAACTTCTAACCCCAGTACCATTCCGAGACTTCAGCTGAAAGGAAGCTTATGCAAAATGAACATGTGCATCATTAGCCCGAACGTGAGCGCAGATGTGTACATTTACAGCCATTAGCAGGTTCACAGAATGACTCTGGAGAGCTGAGGGAGTAGCAAGTCAACAAAGAGCTTCCTAGAAAATTGAACCTTGCAAGCTGAGAAATGTTATTGACCATTTCCAATAAACACGATGATAACAGCCTTAATTAGGAATGGGGACTGACTGTAAAAAGAAGAAAGAAAAAAAAAAGAAAGTTGCATTCTTATTCTTCTCTGGGTGACCTAAGAGTTTTAAAAGTGCAAAACCACAGGGAAAATCTCAAATGCAAAGTGCAAGATAACCGTGTAATTACAAGTGATGTTGCACTCAGCAGCTTAGCGTGTCTGGTTCACCTGACAGAGTCGAAGGGGGTTTCAAAGGGGTCCTGGTGCAGAGCAGTGTGGGGACACACACTACAGAGAACACTCGAACCGAAGCCCAAAGCCCCCGTGGCACAAGCCGGGGACAAGGAGTGTCCAAAGCACCGACACGAGTGCCAGCTAGAGGTGGCTGGGAGAAAAGAGCACACAACTCGCACATTCCCAAACGGGACTTGCTGATTCGGTCTTATCCAGCGGTAGATGTTGATTGCCCAGACAAAGCCAGTCACCTGAAAGATGTTTAGTTGAATAATCTGCCCAAATGGGTTTAGGCTGGCTGTCACACTCATTTACATATGTACAGGGTAAATTCCACAAGGACTTGGATAGCTCTACTCAGGTACAACTAGTGTCTTTGTTTCTTCTCAGGATTGTTTTATGAGCCAAAAGAACTTCAGATTAGTTTTCCAATTGTTTCCCTTTATCTTCGCAATCTTTAATAAATCCAGGATCCAGAATTACATTATTGACCTCTGGTGTACTGTACTGTACTGTACTATGAAAGATTCTGGCTAGAAAGAGACTTGAAGGAACCATCAATCCTTGCCTGGTTTTGGTCAAGTTTTGATCCCCATTTCTTCTTTTGCCTTTTCCTCTTTGTTTTCTGAATAAAAGTAAAAGCTATTGCAGAGTAACTTTTCACAACAGTATTTGAACTTGTAGTCACAAAGGCTTGTGACACTTACAAATGCTGTCACAAACAGTCCAAAGTTGCAGTGGTTGCTGTATCTCTTATTGCTAAAGCACAAAGCATGAAATGTCATCATTCAGGTTGTAATCACCAGAAATATATTTTCCATCTTTGCTTTCTTTTCACTCCAGAGCATATTTACTGATAGCCTTCAGATGGTTTAAGAGCTGAGGAAAAGCATGTCTCCTCATTTAACAAATCATTAAAGGAAAAAGGCTTGCATATAATATATTGCTTTTTTAGCACTTTTTCCTCTTTTATGCAGATTACCAGGCTTAAATTTGCTCTAGCATCAATTACTTTTTCTGATATTAGGTAAATTGAAGTTCATGTATTAAGCATCCTTTTAAAAAAGACAAGTGGGACAGAGGTGGGGGGAGAGCAAAAACATGTTTTACAACATTTGATTCTCTTACACTATTTATTCCATCCTAATTTCGACATCGTTGCCACAACATCACACAACTCTGTTTAGTACTATTATTCTGTTCGGACTTGCAAGAAAATTTTGCTTTATATTTCTGAAGTTCTTTCACTAGTAAGATCTGGAATGGAAGGTGTAGCAGGTAACATACCTAATAAGAGTTCTCATAGTTTCTTGAGTCTTCTCAGAATCAAAACCACAGAAAACACTTTTGGTCAGCCCTGCAGTGGTCAGGCAGTTGAACTTAACGGGCATTACAGGTCCTTTTTAGAATATTTAGAAATATTCTATTATGTCAGAGCATCAAACCCAAAGTTATTCTATTTAAATAAGTATATTCAATTTCTGGTTGAACATTGCTGTTCCTACAATTGAAAGAGAAGTTAGAATATACTCGAGCATTTATCCCCACCAAAGTAAAGACATAGGGGAAAGAAAAAAAAATTAAAAAAATTAAAAAAATTAAACCTACTCCAGAGAGTCTGATTTGCATACTTCAAATAATTTGGGTTTGAAGAACAAAGATTATATTCTTCCATTTTCTAGAATATGACAATATTCACCATATTAACCATAAAAAATACAGCATTCTATTCTTGATATTCTGACTGATGTTGAAGATGTATTTATGATATGACTCTACAGGGTTAGAGCATTTGAAATTGTAACTGTAAACACATGTACTGAGTAACTAAAGGCTAGAATGATCCCAATTCTAATTTATTTTGAATATACACATCACCTGACTTTTTGTTCTTTCAACTTGACAGCTAACTAGGGTTTTTAATGTTAATATTTCATTATAAAGATATTAATAATTCATTATATCCTGGGAAATGATGCTATTTTATTCCAAAATAAAACCATGACTCTCATGCAAGCTTTACTGCAAATTTAATTAAATTTGTCAGTTAACAGAATTCAATATATTTCATAATATTAAATGAGGCAGTGTGACTTAACCATTTGTGTGCCAACAAAGGCTTCTCCATTCAGAAGTATACAGAAGCACTTTGAGATTTTCTTTATCTATCTGGACTTGCTTCCACAATTAAGTTTGTACTTCATATTTCTTTATACTGCATCACAAACTAGTTTCACAGGAGTGCTACTTCTCAGCCAGTGAGATGATATTGACACACAGAGCAGTAAAAGATAATAAATGTGTGGTGCCAAAAGATTGTTTGCTCAGCTCCCTTACCTCAGACCACGTGCACAGACCTGCATGGTCTTTGCTCCAGCTGCCACAGCCCAGCCTGGAAGATCACATCCTTCAGGAGAGATTTGTTTAACTGCACATGGCAGTAATGGCAAGATTAGTTTAAAAGAAATGTTGTTGGGACAAATGCACTATTTGAAGCATGGCAGGCCATCACCTTCACTTCCACTTCACAGATGATATTTTCCCCACAGAAGGACATTTCTCAATGACCAGATCCCCCTGTTTTACCACCTAACAGCAAATCAAATGACCAGTATTTGCAGAGCTTGTTCTGCCTGCAATCTGAGCAACTGAAGTTTGTAGAATAGCAGTGCCAGGAGTGTAATTGCTAGTGGAGAAATTTGAAACCTCAAATGCTTAATATAAGCATAGAGAGCTAAAGGCTTATCAAACATACTAATTTTATGTAATTTGAAATCTTTCTTTTCTGTAGCTGCAAGAAAGTCTTTATGATTTGGCATTTAGAAATCCCAAGGAGACAGTGGAAATTAATATTTTATTTGTTGTGTTTAAATAAGGAATAGTATTTTAAAGTGACAGAGAATATTGTTTGTTCTAGCACCTTTCCCAGTGCCAAATGGGATTAATGAGACACTAGATCTGAAATCTTAAAGGGGATTTATTTTTAGTTTACTTTTCTATTAATTTTAGTAGCATTTACCATAGAGTTTTTCCCTTTTCAGCCAAAGGATTATTTGCAAACTGTTTACTCTAAATATGAGAGCTGTGTTTTATGATGCTGAACTAGTATCACCAGAAACATTTAGAAGTATTTTGTATCAATCTACCTTTTGGAACTGAACTAAGGATGACAAATACAGTGAAGAGTAAACTCTTTGGGGCTTGTAAACCCAACATAATAATTAGGCCAATTTTTTGCAATTACATGTGCAAAAAATCTGAAGTATTTTTTGTGTCTCTATGGAGCTATTCACTGAATATACAAGATGGAGTAGGCAAACAGTTAATATACAATGTTCAGTTTGTTAGTTGAGAAATTACATCAATGAAGAAATCCTTCTTTCTTGCCCTGTTCTGAGAAGCTCCTATCTACTGGCATCCTTTGCCTTCCAAAAAATCAGAGTCCTAGTAGGGAACTCAGTAAGTTGTTAGTTTAGCAAATAGGCAGGAAAAGCCAACACAGCTGCGTGCAGTGAGATCACCACATTTATCTCACTGGGTCTGAATTCCCTTACTAGAGTCACCTCCCTTCTGTGCAATGTTTCCCAGATTTCAACAACCAAATCAAACACAGAATTATTTCTAAAAAAAAAAAAAAAAGACATCTTTAGTTATCCATATACAGCTGAACAGTAACACTGGATTCCGCAAGAAAAGGTATACTTATTTTGGTGTGGCTATTCTTCCTAATGGACTGTCCAGTCCTATAATCAATGGGATGAAAACTATACATGAAACTAAATACAACCTGAAGAGAATTAACTCAAATCCTCCTGATCTCACAGCCCCAGTAATGAAGAAAACAAAATCACTCTGGAAAATTCACCAACATGTACACTATGAGGCCTTCAGCCTTTGAATTCAAAGCTGGATGACTGTTCAAGAAGTATCTTTTTTACAATGCAAAGTTATAACCCTTAAACTGGAACATTCCACATATTTCTTCAGTAATTTTAACATCAGCTATAATAATGACTTTATAGTCTGTGTAGTGTGCTGGACTTTATCACATATCCCTTTTTAATACCAGCAATGCAAATTGGCTTTTCCTTTAAAATTGCTGTTGACTAGATTTGGGAAACTTTCCAAATAGTAGCAGTGATAAAAATAATAATAAATTATTTAGAAGGACCTAAAATGCCATTAATTAATAGAATTTCCATATATAGCAAAGTCTGGAGCTTAGCAAACATTAAAGTAAGATTGGTCAGAAACAAATAGTGTAACATATTTTTAATTAGTTTTCAAGATTTTTGGATAGCTCAAATACTGCACCAGATGATCTCAGTGAAAAATGAATTTTAAAAATTTCTTCATCACCTGTTGCTAAACATTTTCACTTACTTTACTGGGAAAGATTTTGTACTCTAAGAGAATATGTATTTAGCTTTGCAAAAGAGACCACTCTCCTGGAAGCTGTGCACATAATATTCCAAACAATGTTGGAAGACAGTTTGGCACATTTTAGAATGATTTTTTTTTACTAAAAAAGTTTTAATAGTCAAGGGAAGGTAATTGTTAGATCTTACCAGAAGCTACAGTGATTTTTAATTTTGAACTTTTGCTCCACAAATATGAGACATAAGAGTACTTAATTTTGTTAAGTTTCCAAAGCTCCTGCAACCAAGGACTTCTTACATCTCTATGTGTGTGCATATACACACATACATTCTCCCAAGATATGACAGTGACTCCAAGTGTGGAAGTGACTCCATTCCCAATCTTTGAGACCTCAAGTATTTAACAAGTCCAAGTTGCCATTATTGTCTAACACTCCCTTATGGCTACAAACACACACCCCAGGTACAACATTTTTTCTCCCCAGAAAAAGTAGTTAATTAGAAGCAATAAAAATATTGGTATGAATCCTGTACAGAAATGGAGTCACATAACAGATGGGAACTGGAACAATTAATTTTATACACAACAGCCTATGTTTAGGAGGAAGAATGAAGAAAAACAAGCATATAAAAATAAGGAAATACAGAAGATGTTTGACTGCAAAATTGAAGAGCTATAATTTCAGTATTTTGCAACAGAAAAAACTGATATTCTTCAAAGGTATTTTCAAAAATCTGGAATTCTAATACATGTTATAAGGAAAGCAAAAAAAGTTGGATACCAAAGAAATAAAAATGTGAGCAACCCATCTCTGTCGAAGCTAAATGACATCTATCTCTCTTACTACCTGAAGTACAACTACAGTGGTAGTCGTACTCTACCTCCACTTACTTACTTTTCTTTCTGGAAATAAAATTTAAGACTACATGTTACAGTTTTCATTATCTGGATATATGGTACACTGTCCTCCCTCATTCTTGGCATCAGATGAAGTTGATTACAGTTGTCTGAAAATTTTTGACAGTAAGTAGGCTAGAGTGACTTTTTTCCTCAATTATTCTGTATAAAAAAAAAGGAATGAAAGTAATGACTCCATTAATATCATGATAGTTTAGAGAAGAGGAAGAACATTTTGTCATCATACCAAATAACACATTCTAATCAAACTGGTCTTGTAGGTTCAGAAATTATACTCTCTAATAATATTTTAAATGGTTTTAGTCTCAAGACTAAAATATAAAAAATACAGCAATATAAAAACCGAACCCAAACCAAATATACTACTTTTCAATGAACATTATCCTGGAGCTTTTTAATACAAACTACAGAAATTCCCAACACTCCCCCACACCACATCATATATTTACCTGGTACTCAGTTTCCTCCACAGAACACATTGACTATGGGCTACAAATAAAATCAAGCATCTACTTGATGCCATCTCAGTTGAGTATGTCAGCAATCACATCTCAAACAATGGACTTTTTTGGGGAGTGAGGGATGACCTCACTAAGCTTGAGCTTTGTTAGTCGAACTCAAGCTGGTTTTAACACCTGCAGTGCTGCTTTTACCTGCAACAAGTGCTACTGGCAGGAGCAGACAACATGGAAAGCCTCAAAACACCAGAAAACCATGTGATTTGGGCTGATGCTCAGGATCATTTACCTATTGATACCATTCCTAGCCATTATTGATCCCCCACTGGCCTTACCTTCCTTCTCCCAAATGAACAAGCACACTGGAAAGCCATCAACTTAAAGAACTGAACAAGGGAGAACTTGGTCTCAACAGGTGGAGCCCAAAGGGATGAGTGAGTCAAAAAACAGCCTGCAAAGCAAACAAATCTGTCAGCTTGGAGTAGTCCCACCCCCAGTATCTCAGTATCTGTTCCGACTGACTGAATTATCCCTGTATTAGTATGGAAAAAGCAGTAGTAATTCTGAAGTTACTGGTCACTGCTCTTGAATCACACAGCAGTTCTGTGTCTACCAGCCAAGGTACAAATGCTATATACACTGTCTCACACACACACACACACAGAGGGCAAGTTTATAGCATAACTGAAGATAAAATGTATAATGATCCATTCCCCCTCTCTCTTTGCCCTTCCTAAGGGATGGAAGTGAAAATATGAGGATCCTTATAGGAAGGGATGCATTGAACAGTGGCAAATACCAGTGCATATGACTATCAATTCACATCTCCTGTCATCATAACCACTGTGAACACTGAGGGTAACCACACAGGTGGTATCTTTATTTCACAAGATTAAAGATACAGTACAAAATGAATCTGTACATCTTTCTATTAACAGAATTTGTTTACACAATTATATTACATTTGACCAGCCTTTATACGGATTTTAAATACAAAATAAATTTACAAAACTCCTACAAGACCCTTTAAAGAACTGTAGCTGATAAAAACAAAGGGTTCCCCCCAATAGTCCCTATTTGCCATATGCATTTGCAGTAGTTCAAATCAAACTAAATCTTTTCAGTTTAATATTCTCTGAAACAAAAAAATAGAATTTCAGTTCATTGTTGCCTATGTAAAAGGAAAGCAACTTGCAAAGGTGAGTGTAATCCCCTCTTATAGGCCAAAACTAGCATATAATAGGTGGAAATTAGATAATGCATAGTCTTAAAAGTCCTGTGACAAGCCATATCCCAATATTCTTCCCCCAAATTAAAACTTTTTTTTTTTTTTTTAGTAAGAGTAGCTGACTTATGGAAGATAACTAAAAAGTGAGTAAAACTATCTCACAAGAGTCTCATGAGGATGTTTGTATCAAAGGCTTATCTTCTATTACACTGTCCCATCATGGACAATATAAAGCAAGAAAATTATTTCAACAGATAGCTCTGGGACAAGTTTCACCAGTGATGAACTAAATTCCTGTTTTCTCAACAGTTCAGTGTTTCTTTTAACTAGCAAGAACAGCTAATGTCTTTGATTAATAATTTGAGATGCAGAATAATGCGTTTTTTTCATGTTTTCCCACAGTTTTCCTATCCCACCAATAACACTTAGTGCTCTGTAGTTCCATTTTCTGTGCAGGGAAAGAAGAGCATATGTCTATGAAGGTCAAATAGGCAGGCTCTGGCTTATGTTATTACACACAAAGAACAAAACTTTTCATTCAAACCATACTGAACACACCCAGAAAGGTTTCTCTTAAATCATATTTCCCCTCTAAAATACTCCTGCATATAAACTGTAAGATAACCTGTGTGCTACCAAAAGAAAAAAGTACTTCACTGCAGTAAACTGAGCAACTCAGCTTCTTTAGGAAAAAGATGCTTGATTAACTAAGCACACAACAAGGAACATATTGCTAGTAAGAGTTAAATATACTTTCCTCAAAATGCAAGTTTCAGAACCGAGTAGTAAGGGATTGTCAAAAAAACTTGTCATGGTGTAGATAACTGATTTAGAAAACTTATTCGTATCTTTAATCCCTGAGTTAACTTGCCATTATTTATGGCAAGTACCTTTTACTTCTACCACCACATTCAAATGAATGTCATCTGAAAAGTTAGTGGTAGTAATTTGGTGGAAGGGAAAAAAGCAGGAGAAAGACTTCCTTATTGCTCCTTCAAAAAGCATTTTTAAAAATGAAATAACTTGCTGATCTTCAATGGTTTTCTTCTGCTGATTTCTTGGATGTAAAAATGCATCAGATTCACTGAAAGTCATCTATAAGACTGTCACATAGCAGCAGTGATGAGAGGGTCTCATGCAAGTAAGAGAACTTTTAGAATTTAGTTCTAATAGATCAACAACCAAAACATTTTAATAATGCAGTAACAAAATTGTTAAATTGCCTAAGAGACCAGTACCAATGAATGAATGGTATTTAACTGAAAAACGTTTTCCATATAATCTTTAATTTACTCATGCCAAGCCAAAATGAGTTAAGTGACAGTGGCAAAATATGTCAGAGGGAGTGTTCAGAAGTCACAGATATCTTAGAAATGCAGCTGGGGAATGCTGTACATATAAGACACTACATTTAAGTTCAATACTGTTTTCATCTGCTAATGGTGATTGAGACTGAACAAGGCATTCCTCTACCACATGCTGAAACCCTCCACACTAAAATTAAAGATTTGTCTTCATATGACCAGCATAAGCATTGTGAAGTACTGAGAAGTTCTACCTATAATACTAGTACATTTAATACTAGTCATCCATGACATATCCATTAACAAAAGAATGGATAGCTTATCTTCTATCCCAAACTAGAGGCCTATTGTGCAATGACCTCCTTGCACATGTACCAAGTATGAAACCATACCAAACTCTCAATTCCAAATAAAGTGTATTGATATGTTGTTGCCAATACACTGGAAAAACATTTGCACGAAAAGAAGCCCTTAACCCTTTAAACACAACAGCTTCTGTCAGAAAGCAGCTAAAGCCTCCTTATTTGCATTCATTCAGCTTTATGATAGTATATTCAGAGGGTTTAATGCTAGTACAGAAACCAATATTTCACTACCATTGGAAAATAAGAACAGACACTTATGCATTTCATACTTCTAGATTATTCCACCACTGCTTCCCAATCCTAGCCCCAGAAATTGTAGTTCAATGAAAATTGTCACTACGTGAAGATTCCTCTTGCAGTCTTAAATCATCAGTCCACAGGTCAGTCTTTACACTCATTAAAAGGCCTTTACACTGACCTGGTGGCATCAAGAAGCCACTAGTCGTCTTTCTCTTTGGATTTTATTGTTACAAGGGGTCCTCGAGATGGCACAGCCAGACACACTACTGTGACTTTGCTCGATGCCAGGTACAAGAGAGGTTGGCGACAGCCAGAGCACCCCTGTAGCTCTGGAGTAGCATCACTGGCATAAGCCCATGCCCTTTTGTAGAGAGCATGCATTTTTGTGGCTCTTTTTTGTAGATGCATTAAGCAGATGCATGCATGAGATACACACATTTCTTTCTTGCAGTGCAAATCACTAACAGGATTGTTGAAAATTAAGCACAGAACTTCCAACTCCAAAAGCAAGTCAGCTAACTCGCTGAGATTTCTGGCTCTCTCCTTTCTTCAGTGTGCGCAGTAATACTGGTGCTTTCTGCTATCTAGACTCAGCTTCTTAGTAAAGACAATTTTAAATTTAGGAACTCTAACAATATGTTTCATGTCATGAAGGATTGCAAAGTACACAGGCTCCTGAAAAGTTTTACAAGTATGTGAGAGCTGGGTGCTGTGAGGACAGTTTTCAACTGATGAGCTTTACAGACCCCATCTGTCCCACTCCACCACACAAGCTACATACTGACTGCTGAGAACTGTCTAAGGGGAATGGAGGAAAATACCCAAAACAAAAATCACAAATGGACAGTAGCATGTTTGCTGGCTTAGTTTCCAGAGTTTATCAATAATCTATGTTAAACCATCCAAGACAACCTAAAAGACCAAAGCGTAAAAAATACTAAGAAAAATGAAATAAGGACTGTAGAAATACTTGGGATGCAGGTCAGAATTTAAGTTCCTAACAGCCCTAATATTTTCAGAATTTGAATATAGGTCAGCTTCTTGGACTTAGAATTGGCCATAAATTTATTATTATTACTTTTATAAAGGGCAACTGTTACCGAGCAGGCAAAAACCTTCCACTGCTAGCCTTCTGTCTCTCTGGGAGATGAAAAGGACTCTGAATAAAGAGGAACTAGATACAGCAGGCAACATTTTTGTAGTAGCACACTTGTGTTTCCATGAAAAAAAGCCATAGTGTTATTCCATTGGCACTGAAATAACATTCAAATCAGTTTCAAAATAATTTTCTTATCCCTGAAAAAAGGCATCATTCTAAGCAGCTTTCAAACATTTTTTTTTAAACTTCTTTGTGCCTCTTTTGGGGTAGGGACTGTCGATCCAAAGTCCTCATTCACAATGAAAATTGTTCCTTTAGGAAAAATCCAGTTCTTTCACTGAGGCTCTTGTTGCTATTGTGGTGCTTGATGCTCTGGGGGCGGTTCTTGTTGAGGCACAGCTGGCCGCAGTCCTGCTGGTCTGGGAATTGCTTGGTGTTGCCTTTGTCTGTAAGCTATAATTGTTCCCAGGAGCAAGGCGATGATAGTCATAAGGTAGAGGTCCCACTCAGGCCCCAGCAGCTGGTCCATATCAATGTGTGAGAATACCTCTCTTATCTAAGAAGGAAAAAGTCCACATCATGTCAAAGAACACAAATGGGAAATTACTTTGATTTTAAATTTGACTTGTAACACTTTTCACCTACAAGTATCAGTTTTAAAACTTTGTGGCTCTTTTCCTCTCTGAAAAAATAGTACCACATCAGTGACATTCTTAGTTTCCAGGAACTAAAAAACCATTAAGACCAAGAGCCATCCTATGTAGAATGAGGTACGCTATTTTCTATTTTAGAGATGAAAGTTCCACCGTGGAGTTTTGTGGCTTTCCCATGAATGACAGAGCATTAAGCCTCAGGACACTTGTGTGGTCCAATGCTGAGATTTGTGCAGTTAACGGACAGGTAATTTTGACAGAAGTGTCTTTTTGTAAGACCTCATTTGCATAAGGATTAGCCAAGACACACTTCTCCTCTTCACTGCTGTATCTGATGATACTACACAGTCACTGCCAATTTAAAAAAGGAAAAGCTGTGTTCTGCATACCAGCTTCTCTGAGTGCTATGTGGGTATTTGCCCAATTGACTTAAGTATTTTGACTGTCCTCAGCCTCAAGACTACTATAATTTGTCAAACTTTGCTGAACTGTCTGAAATTGCATTTGCTCTAAGTGGTAATAACTTCCATACCATTTTAATTTATTAACTAATTCAAAAAGGCAGTCAGATGTCAGTACACTGAGAAATATTGGAAAGACCTCACTTTAATTCCAGACAAATTTTTTTTCAGGGCCACCACCCAGTAGAAACACTACAAAATACCTAAACTATCTAATACAAATACATTTTTCCCACATAGAGAACAAACACAACTATAATGGGGTTGTTACAGCTGAATATAAAATAGCATGAGAATTAGGGATATAATTTTTTTCCCCCTGAGCAATTATGTCAGTTTAATCTGCTTCATTTTGATAGCAGATGGTCATGGATAAGAGCAATCAAACAGTTTTGAGAAATTCTCTTCAAGGAAAGAACAGCACACAACAGCACTGCCTGTGCACAGTTCAGATTCACAGAGTTGCACAAATAGGAAATAGGAATGAAAGCTTCAGCGACTCTCTTAACATGCAACAGTAGAAAAAAAATCTATCCTAAGTTTGCAGAAGGTTCAAGCAATACTTCTATTTAAGCAAAATTACAAATTGAGCTTCTTTGAAAAACTGAGAACGCATTTGCTCTTCTAACTTTGCATTACTTACATTGATTTCTCGTATGTACTGCAAGGAATAAATCACTCCAAGCTTGCAAAGTGCTAGGAAGACTGGAACCTGAGCATCTGGGCTTGCTTCAGCTGCCATGTCATAGAATCGCTTTGCAAGATGAATATCCTAAAGTTAAGAAAAATCAAAGCACAGTTTTGAAGAACTTGAAAAATTAACCATCATTTTTTTTCTAAGACATGTTCACCTTTGGATATACAAGTAAATGGAAGCTTCAGTTTGAGGATAAAGCTATTTTAACTGATGCTGGAAATGAAGTTCACAAACAGGTTACTAATACTGTAAACCAAGGCAAATATTTCAGTAACTCTAGTACTCTAACATCTCGAACACCACAAGAAACACAAAAGACTAAGAAAACCCAAGCAGCATTTCCTTTCAGTTACACTACAGTATGCCTGCTGCATAGTGCAGCTTCTAACTATTTCTGCATATATACACAAATTAGATTTTACTACTTGTTCAAAATGCACATAACTGGCATTAGTGAGAGCAGCCTGGCAGAAGTACAAGCACAGAGAGCAATTTAAGGAAGAGCTTAAATTAGTGCTCTCTTTGGTGGCAACTGAAACAAGGTGGTAACTGTAAGAACTGAGGGTACGTGTACTGAATAGCTTAACTTTCCTTGTTTGTCCAGTGTTTTTTAGGCTCTGCTTCAGATACATACTGTGCAGTGTTAGGAGGCTATTTGGATACAAACTGGCTATGTTCACCCAATGATGTGAAGAACAGGCTTGTGTAAGACTTGACTCTGAAAGCGTTCCAAATTGGACACTTAAAATAAGAGGAATCTCCAGCACTTCATTCCACATGCTCCTTTGATAATTTCCTGATGGTGAAATACCATAAAGGTTTTCTGCTCATTGATAGAGCAAAGCTTAGTTCCATAACAATCGTGGAAATAACAGTATGAAAATTGACATATTAAATGAAAGAGATGCAGTAGCATACATTTTAGTATTTTAATTTAATAGAACAACTCTTAACACTCATTGAGGCTGGAAAGTTTATCTTTTGTATAACTATTAAAAGAGCTTCCTTACCTCCTTTGCACTGTGCTAGTGTTGATGTAAAAGGAGATCCTAAATAATGGCTTATTTTCATTTCTAATTAGCAAGCACTTTGTTCTGCTTATGCCTACTTTACTCTTACTTGACAGAAAAGTGCAAACCATAGGAGTCTGAGCTATAACACACAAGTAGCACTGAAATACCACACCAAATCTTAAGATGATAGTGCAATAAAATTAACTCATTCTTAATTTTGAGCGGTTTATGTAAACAATCTTCATTCTGAAATGTAGCCTCAGGGATTGACAGCATTAAATCTATCAAGAGTGTCTATGTGTGAGATTTCTGAAAAGGCTTAGTACTTGGCATTGACCTAGGGTGAGTTTGAAAACCATCCTGGTACAGGAAGTGTAGCATAAAATTCTGTATGTAAGAAAAATACTATTTATTCAATAATTAAACTGAGAATAAGGCAAAAGGTGTTTGGTGGGGAAAAAAAATTCCCACATTAGAAAACACCATGTTTATCCAGAATGAACAGTGATCTAAATTGAAGTTGTGCAGGCTACCTTATTGGAACATTCTCCCTAGCTATGGAGTGCTTACAATTTTAATGACATGGATCTAGGTGAGGAGAGATTTAAAGCACATGTCCCTTTCTTCAAAACACTAACTCCCCAATTCTGTTATGTACTACAGTGCTACTACAGTTTATATGTCCCATCCAGAGGCCTCTAGTGGAAGAACAGACTTCAGTGGTAGACATCCTATTACATCTGGAAATATGACTATCAGTCATTTTCAGAGGTGCTCAAAATGCAACAATTCTGTGAAAGGAAAGCCAAATATTTTGTTTCATGCAAAACTCAGTCTTAGCCTTTTTTAGAATATCCTGGCCCAGTCCCTAACCTTATCTAAATCAGTCCTAAATATCCATCTTCTCATCTTACAGCTGTAATGTTTTAGAACACAGAAAGCAAAGACATTACATATTCAGGATTACTAAGACTGGTTTTATACATGCAATTTCCTTGCTTAGACGGTCTCAGTGCACCTTTCCTCTACCTATATAAACTATCTCTATTTCTCTTGCAACTTAACATTTCATTCTGTGGTGGATCTGAAGGAGAGAAAGTATTATTCCTCTGCATAAAGCAAGGCTACATATGCTCATCATGAGCCTCTATGCACTCATTTTGGCTTGCTGTGTGTAGCCATCCTGCTTCAAGCTGGAGTATACTCTGTGCAAAAGATGGCATTAGGAATAATTTTTTTTTGTCATGGTGAACATGATGCAATAACCTTTTCAAACTTTTTATTATTTGATTTATATTGTTTTGTATTCAAGACAGAAGCAAAACAAAAAGGTCCATGCCTGAAAGAAATTTTTTTTTTCTTAAGAAAATCTCTAACTTCAGAACTATTGCTTTTAGCTGCAGACTTATTTTCACAAGTCAACCAATTTGAGGGCTCGGTTACAAAGGAAAAACCATCCTAAAGTAACATTTGAAAATAAACTTCAGAAAAAATGCAGTTTGTGTATATATTGTCACTTCTACATCTAGGTCACTAAGCATTTTTCAAATGCTGACTGCCTGATGCTGCCAAATTAACAATACTGACTTATGACTTGCTCTTCATTGTTCTCGTATTTTGTAAAGAAGCAAAAATTGGTCTTTTAATAGACCAACAGAATAATTAAAAGGTGCATATGTAGACAAAAAAAAAGATGAAGCTCACTGAAAATAGAGAAAATGAAGTTATTATTAAATCCATTCATTACGCTAAGGTAGGCTGCTCAAAATTAGTATGAAATGGCCAGTTACATTATTTTGACACATACAGAGATATGTTTCTCTGGATTCCATATGAATTAAATCATGGACAACAACACAACACAGGCTTCCTAGGAGAACCAGGACCCTATACTGTCTTCTTTAGGTGATGTAGTTTGCCTAACTTGAAAAACCACAGCTGATTTGGTCATGGTTATGCTTTTGTTACCTTTTTTTCCAAAATGTCATGATACAGGAAACAATTTAACCAGTGTTTCAGAGGACAAGAATAATCCTGTACTAAAATACTATGAGCCTGGAGTTGATTTGCATTCATTTCACTACACTTCAAAGTCTTGAAAGCATTACTGAAGCATATGGCACTCTTTTTGCCAATAATCACAGTTTTGGGCAAATGTTCCTTCCCCATCTATGCATCAATTCTTCACACAGTTAAGTGTGAAGTCAATAGACTTGTCCATTGCCTATTGGTGAATGTATTAGGAGACATGCTAATTCCAGTAGTTGTAAACTTAACTGAGTATTAGCAAATGTACTCAAACAAAGCAGACTCTCAGTGTACAGCTCACTCACCTGCTTGATGCCCAATCCCTTCTCATGCATGTAGCCCAGATTAAACATTGCTTGAGCACTGTGCTGCTGTTCTGATGCCAGTCGATAGTGAATAAATGCAGTTTCATAGTCAACATCAGTACCAAACCCATAAAAATGGTAATCTCCAAGCTTAATTCTTGCAACAGTGTATCCTATAAATCAAAAAACAACAAAAAAGGATAAAATAGCTAAGCAAAGAAACCCTTTTGGCTTCCTATGAAGATGCAGTAGGACCGTTAGCATTACTTTTCACAGTTTGTACAAACTGTTTATCTTTCACCACCCCTCACATAAACCACTTTTAATTTTTAAATTTGGTTAAGCTAACCAAAACACAGCCAATTTCTATCTGCAGGTAAGACTTTTTCCTAGTAATCCTGCCAACATTTTTATTGCTATATAGTGGTATCAGCTGAAAACCTGTAACATGTTCATGATCAGTCCCTTATTACAGAAAACCTTTTCATTTGCTATATAGCCTTTAAAGGATTCAACTTTTTTCAAAAAGCAGTAGCACTAGAAACTTGAAGAATAGTGTCTCATCATTCACGTCATCATCTCAATTTCTTAATTTTCAACTAAAAGTGTTAAAAGTCTGAATTTGCATGGTAGTCTTCCTCTCAAGTTAAAAACTAGCAGACAGATATTAGTGTAGATGCATGCCTTTGGAAGTTAGATAACCAATAGTGAACTTATCTTGAGGTATTTTAGGGTAGGCAAACAAGCACCAGAGTTTAAATTTGGGTTGTTTGGACATCAAGGATGCATTCTTCATCACTGCTTACTTTGAAAAGGAAATTGCATTTCTTAATAAATGATGAAAAGTAATAAATTACTCTGAAGGATTTTGGATTTATTTTTCCAAGCAGATATACTTTTCTACAAGACAGTGTAAATGTTGCTAATGTTGTTTAACACTGCACTACAATTCCATATTGAACAGCAAAAGAAACACAAAGTACATTTGTATTTTAGTCCTTTTAGTCTTTAGAATCACAGAATGGCTCAGACCTGCAGAGATATTGTAATGACACTACAGCTAACAACAGACCAAAGAACACAAACCACCCTACCTGGGATACAATTCTGTTAAGAGGAGAAGGTAAACTTCCCCTCTTTATATGTTTCATAAAAAAAACAGATGAAACTTGTAATGACACTACAGCTAACAACAGACCAAAGAACACAAACTACCCTACCTGGGATACAATTCTGTTAAGAGGAGAAGGTAAACTTTCCCTCTTTATATGTTTCATAAAAAACCAGATGAAATTGGACATTAATGGCTCTACTAAATGTTAAGGAAACCTTCCTGTCTGACCATTTGGGAGGCACTGTGGCCATCACACTCCCACCACTACAGACTGTTCCTGCAGGGACTGAAGCTCTTCCCCCTTGGCAGTGCGTGGCTGCAAGGGCTGATGGGCACTTGACTCCCTACTTGTGCCACTCTCACGCAGTCAGATAAGCTTTCTTTACTGGTTTGACCCTGGGTTTCCAAGAGCAGAGTCTCAGATACCTGAATCTTTTAAACAATTTAATAATGGCACAGTAACACAAAAAACAGCTTGAGCTTGTTTTTCTGAGGAGGAATCCCAAACAAAAGAATCCCTGGGTTTTTATACCCTCACAGTCTGTTCATACTAAAGTCTGGGGTCCTTGGCTCCTGCTATGTCTTGTCACCTGGCTGGGCCATAGGTCCTTGGGCCTCTTGTTATGGAAAAGGTTGGCAGCTCATGGCTCCTTGCCTTGGGCTCCTCCCTGGAGTTGACCCAGAGCTCAACCTGCAGCTCACCCTGCAGCTGCAAAGCTATACTGAATGTATTCCTCAACATTAAAAGAAACAGACTGGAATTGTGAGGCACAGACATACCTTGAGAAGCTGCTCTATTCCAGTGAAGCAAAGCTCGAGGATAGGTTTCATTTTCTCCTACTATGCTAGCTTCTTCTAAAGAGGAAAAAAATCCAGTTAAATAGAACCATGGTATTTGCACACAGGACCACAAAAAAAACCCCTGCTTATATTCAGTCTGCCAAAATATGTTAAATACTTGAAGGAATCTGTGTTATAGAACAAACAAGATTCAACTCATCTGAAACTTATAAAGACCCCTTTCATTTATACAGCCTTTCTATTTATCTGCCCACATAAGAGAGGTAGGAACAAACTATGTAATTTCACCCTGAACTATGGCTTACCAAGCATCTCTCCCATTCCAGCTGTAGGAGATTCTGACGCATACTTGAGGAATGACAGAAAATGCAAGTCTTAAGAACATACAATTTGGACTTTGACAAATACAAGCTAGAAGCACAACCTGCTATAGTTTTGGCCACCTGAAACCCAGGACTAGACAGGTAAAACAAAGGCTTAAACTCCTTAACCAGCCAGACTGCAGTCTCTTACGTGGCAGTGCTTCGGCTACTTCAGAAGTTGTCCATGTCACAATTTGAAGGTTCATCAGCTATCAGACTATTCAAAGGATTTGTAACTTGAGCTTCTAGTGTAACTGTAGTTTCAACTATACTGCCCCACAGCTGACACAAAGATTTTGTACAAAACATATAAAGTACTTTTAAACCAATCTCCAGTTGAGATACAGATACATCAGAGTAAAGATAAACAGAGTTTTAACTCAGGGAAAATGCTGCTTCTTTGCAAGCATGCACTTCCGGCCAAGACTGTCATTACTGTACCTTTTCTAAATATGATTCACTCAGACACCTTTAAAAAACATTAACTGGAAATGAAGATGTTAGATTAGCACATCAGCCTCCCGGAGGTGCTTTCAGTACTAAGATATAAAGTTGGCAGTGAGACCTAGATTTGGTATCGAAAAAGTTTAAAATACTGGGTTTTGCAGTTTGTAGAAAGATTTACCATTATACAATTTGGACTTTGACAAATACAAGCTAGAAGCACAACCTGCTATAGTTTTGGCCATCTGAAACCCAGGACTAGTCAGGTAAAACAAAGGCTTAAACTCCAGCCAGACTGCAGTCTCTTACGTGGCAGTGCTTCGGCTACTTCAGAAGTTGTCCATGTCACAATTTGAAGGTTCATCAGCTATCAGACTATTCAAAGGATTTGTAACTTGAGCTTCTAGTGTAACTGTGGTTTCAACTATACTGCCCCACAGCTGACACAAAGATTTTGTACAAAACATATAAAGTACTTTTAAACCAATCTCCAGTTGAGATACAGATACATCAGAGTAAAGATAAACAGAGTTTTAACTCAGGGAAAATGCTGCTTCTTTGTAAGCATGCACTTCCAGCCAAGACTGTCATTGCTGTACCTTTTCTAAATATGATTCACTCAGACACCTTTAAAAAACATTAACTGGAAATGAAGATGTTAGATTAGCACATCAGCCTCCCGGAGGTGCTTTCAGTACTAAGATATAAAGTTGGCAGTGAGACCTAGATTTGGTATCGAAAAAGTTTAAAATACTGGGTTTTGCAGTTTGTAGAAAGATTTACCATTGTACTTCCATTGTCTCCCAATGACTTAAACTCTAATAAATCCAATTCCAAGCCATCTAGTTCTAGTAAGACACATGGGACAAGTTTTTTTTCAAATCTAAGAGAATCAGCTGCCCAATTCCTTACCCCTGCTTCAAGAGTAGTATCAGTAAAGTCACACAAAGAAGAAGGTGCTGAGAAAATGCATTACAATAGAAAGAACAAAGGACACAGACTTCTGTGCATAGTACAGGTCAAAAGTAAACCTAATACAATCCCTACTTTTACAATTGCGCTCTGGAAATCCAGTGAATTTTTAGCACTGTGCAATTTTCTAAAGACACTCCACTTATTCCATTTTAAAATCCCTGTCAGAAATTAAATTTATTTTAACTTTTAGCCTATAAAGTCATCCTTAGAAGTGAAAATAAAAACGGATTGCTTTTCAATGTGAAGAGCAGGAAAGAGGACAAGAGCTTCATTAAAGTTCTAACATGACACCTCCAGGAAAATTCTTTTCAGTATATATTCAGATTCTTACTCTGATCAAGTATGAAAGCAGCATTGCTTTGTGCAACTTCATAGCCTTGTTCTGCCAGAAGAAGATACTGAACCACAGCAGAATTTGAATCACCATCTTTATAGCTGTTGTAGGCAGTCATCAGTCTTTCAGACCAACGCCCCCGTTCACAGACATTTTTAAACAACTGCAGAGGAAAAAGGAAGGGGGAGGACACTGGTTGTCAGCAACTTCAGAAATTTAGGTCTTGCAAGAAGTAACACTTTAACATTTTGATGCCTGTTCAAAATATTTGTATTTCACATGAAAACATGACAAGTAAACTCCACTGTTCAAGACAGGCTTACTTTAAGATACAAGTTGCTAAGCAGATAGATGCTTAGCAACTTGTAAGATTCTTAGTAAGTAAAGATAGTAACTTGTAAGATTCAGATGCTTACTCAGAATTATTTAGTATCTTGGTTTTGTTACACTTAAATCCAAGTATAAAAGAATAATTTAGTACTTATAAGTTACTGTTGCTTGCTTTGCATTACATTCTTTTGATTTTCTTCAGAGTTAATAACGGAAATACAAACTTGACATAAAAAACCAAAGATTTCTCTCATTAAATACAAACAAGTTTGCTAGTATATCACTTCCCTTTTTGACAGCCTTGACTCTGCAGTCACTGCTGGAAATGTCCTATACAGGCTGATGTGGTTATAGCCAATCTCTTTCAAGTCAGTATTACTGATCTTGATGAACAGGTGACCTTACCTCGACAGCAGTATGACAGGACCGCATCACTCCAGTGCCAGTAGCATGCATCTGAGCCAGATTGTAAAAAGCCAGAATGTGGCCACCCTGGGAGGCCAAGTTAAAATACTTCAAAGCTTGTTTATAGTCTTTCTTGACTCCAATGCCATCTAAAAGAAAGATTAAATCATTGCTCTTCATTCCTCTTGAAAAGCAGCATTGCATAAAACAGTTCTTACTCTTTAAAATTACTCTAGAGAAGCTTGAGAAAAAGTCAGGAGAAAACAGAATGAAATACAAGTTCGATGTAGTAAGCCCATTCTACATGCAGTGTATGCACACCTCTGATGCCACCTAGTGAGCAGTGACTGAAAGGGCAGGTGCTTAGACCTGCAAAAGGTTTTGATGCCACTTACTGTAATACATGGAACCTAGTTGAAGCTGTCCATCAACCCATCCCTGCTCTGCAGCCTTCTGGAAATACTTCAGTGCTAGCTCATAGTTCTGCAGGAAGATTTTGTCCAGTCATTAGAGCCTTGCAATACACCAAAGTTTAAGAGAGAAAATATGCATGTGCATATGTGAAAGGACAGATCTGTTTTACAGAAAAATTACAGCAAGATTTTCCAGTGAAAATATTGCCCTGTTCAAAATCTGGAAGCAAAAAAATGAAGCAGACTACAATGATATTTAGCCTGTTGTAACTCTGCAGCTATCTCAAAGCTGGCATCCACATACAGCACTGTTATGAACAGTTATACTTAACAGAATGGAAGCTCTGTTCAGTTTCTGGAACACTTATTTCCTCAACTTTGGGCTAATTCAAATTTTGAGTATCTGTTTGCATAGCTAAATATAAAACATTTGACAAGAAACCTTCCTATGGGAAAAGCAATAAAGCAAATGAACTAATCAAAAGTTTCAGTGTTTCTCCACTCCCACAGGAGTCACAAAATGGGGACAGTTAGGATTTGTTTTATTTCACAAGAAAACTATAGACAAGCTCAAATCTCCTGTTAAAACGCACACTTCTATGCATTTCTAATAGTTTAAGCAAAATTTTCAAACTTCTGAGAGCAAAATCAGGATGTTTCTTTCATAGCTGCTCAAAGTGCTTTTTTACATAGCATTTTTGAGTCAGCTCCAGTACTACTTGATAAGAAGTTTTTATTTTTGACATTCTCATTTTTAAGATTTCCTTAAGGAATTTTCAGTGTAACAGAAATCTTCACAATTAAGCTTTCCACAGTACTTCCCTCCAGGAAAAAAAAAAAAAAAATCTGTTGACAACAAAAAGTCACACAATCACCTATGATTAGAAAGACGACTGTCAAAAGCTTACCACTGGAACACCTCTTCCGTAGAGGTAAGCCATTCCTAATCCACTCTGTCCAACTGGATTACCCTGAAAACACAGAAAAACACTTCTGCAAAGAAAGGCAAAACCTACACCTGTATCTTTCAAATCTGCTATGTGTTTAATCATGAAAACATATAGTACTCAAGAGAGATTTATTTTATGCTCCTAGTAATACTTATTTAGGGAGGTAATAGCATTTACAGTAACTTTCATTCAGTAACTACATAGCTGATGAACAGGGAAAAAACTTTCAGTATTATTTATCAAAGTTGACTGTGCACTTTTACAGTGTCATACAAGAGGTAGAACCCATAACCCTAGAAAGATGGGAGATTAATAGTTTACTTATCTTTAGTTTTTCCAACTTCAAAATGTTTTGGGTGCTACAGAAGTTCCCAAAACAACTCTAAGAACCTGTGTTAAGGGTGAAATGGTGGCTGTCCTGTAAGCTACATTACTAACCACTGCTGCTGCAAAAGCAAGCACTATGGCACTACTTCAGTGCCAGGACAGGCAATAGGACACATCAGAAGTTTCAGTCAATACAGAGTGAGTGCATTGAGAGATCCTCACTTTGGCACAGAGATGTGGAACATCTCTATTCCACATTCAGATTGGGGAATATAAGAACCATGAAGGCAGTTTCTTAAAATAGTTCCTTCAGAACTTAATCTACTGTGTTTCACATGCTGAAACACAGTTCCTGGAGGACTACTCATGCTTTAACTATACAAACACTACCATAAGGGATAGATCAAAGACAGATACACGGAATTGACATGATAAAAAAACATCATCCTCAAAGAGTAAACAATCCAATGAGATGAGAGGTGTAAAACTATTATATATACACATAACAGAAGCACTGTAAATTCCTGTGACAAGACAGCTTCTAATTAACAAACACTAGCACTTCACAGAACTGCAGACTATTTAGGTGGACAGTATTTCATAATAATGAAATAGAGTTTGACTCTATCATGAGAGCCAGACTCCTTATGCTGAACAGAGCTTTATGAAGCACCATGGCCAGAGCTGGTTTTGACATCTTAGGCAAGCAAGATTATGGCCTAATTAATCTGGGACAAAAGCTGGGAATAGGTGTCTGCACATGGAAGAGCACATGAAGCATTTGCAGCATTTCAGAGCTTATCAATTTAGTACACATGCTGTAGTTCCACCTTACAGGTAATCATACCATATCAGCAGCTTTCTTGAAATACTGAAGGGCTGTTTCATTGCTCTGAGGTACAACATCACTTCCTTCTGAATACATCTGAAAGGGAAAGCCATTATTGAAGAACAGCCAAAAAGTACTCAGTTTAGCATGAAGACCATGAAGCAGATTCACTTATTGAGAGGGAATTACTGTACTTAGATTATTCTGACTATTTCATTACTGAATAATCATTAAAACTTGTCCAGAAGCAGAAAATACATCTCTGCTGTAAAGCTCAGAGGGTTTAACTTTCTAATGGAAAATGAAACCATTTTACTGCCCAAAAAATTAATTTTTTTTCAGGACAATACCCTTCATTTTTAATTTCTACCAATGTGCAGTGAAAAACATGCAATCAGGCAAAATTCTTGAGACCAGTGGAAATCAAACTGTATTAGCAGTCAAAATACTTTGCAAAAACAAAGCAAAAATTCGTTACTAAACACAGTTCACTTCAAGAGTAATTAGCGACAAAACAACCAATAAAGAAAGCAGGAACTACAATTTCTTCTGTCAGGTACCTTGAACAGCATATTATGCTTTTTTTTTAGGCTTTAAGGACATTAATTTTGAATTCTCTACTACAATGACGGCCTGAAAAAGATGACCTAGAGCTGGTGCTTATTGTAGGCTAACCTTAGAAGGTACTCAGATGGAGTAATAAGGATTTAGCTACTCACAGGCTGAAAGTAGTCTGCAACCCAGATCTCAGACAAGTGACCTAAATACCTTTTCTAAGCAGTAATGCATTATAATCACTGCCAGTAGCCTGCAAATCATGTTTTAAATTAAAAATCAGATTGGGTTAAAGATCATCTAGATCCAACTACCAAGCCATGGGCAGAGATGCTAGCCAGTAGATGAGGTTGCTGAGGGCGCAAACCAGCCTGGCCTTGAACACTTCCAGGGATGGGACACCCACAACTTCTCTGGGCAACCTGTTCCAGTGCCCCACTACCCTCCTAATAAAGAACTTTGGCCTAACATTTAACCTAAATCTCTCCTCATTTAGTTTAAAACTATTCCCCCTTGTCCTGTCACTACCTGTTGTGCAAACTGTTGCTCTCCCTCTTTTTTATAAGATCCCTTTAGGTATTGGAAGGTTGCAGTGAGGTCTCCCTGGAGCCTTCTGTTCTCCAGGCTGAAAACCCCCAGCTGTCTCAGCCTGTCTGCAGTGGAAAAGTGTTCCATCCCTCTGATCATCTTGATCCTCTGTGTTCACTCCAAGAGGTCCATGTCTTTCCTGTGCTGAGGACTGCACACCTGGACAAGTGCTGCAGGTGGGGTCTCACGAGGGCAGAGTAGAGGGGTAGAATTGCCTCCTTTAACCTGTTGGCCACTCCTCTTTTGATGCAGGCCAGGATGCTGCTGCCTTTTGGGCTGCAAGTGCACACTGCTGGGTCATGTCCAGCTTTTCACCCATGAGATCCCGCAAGTCCTTCTTCATAAGGCTGCTCTCAATGAGTTCATCTCCCAGTCTGCACCCATATTTGTACAGGTGCAGCCCTCTCATTTGCACTTACTGAGCTTCATGAGGTTCTCATGGACCCACATCTCAGGTTTGTCCAGGTCCCTTTGGGTGGCCTCACATCCTTCTGTTGTGTCACTGCACTGCTCAGCTTGGTGTCATCTGCAAACAGCTGAGGCTGTGCTCGATCTCACTGTGTGTGCCACTGGTAAAGATAACAGAGAGCACCGGTCCCAAGACAGAGCCCTGAGGGAACCTCCTTGTCACTGGCCTCCACCTGGACATGGAGCCATTAATCACAACTCTCTGGCTATATCCATCCAGCCAATTCCTCATCCCTCAGCTATTCCACCCTTCCAACCCATGTCTTTCCAATTGGAAGACAAGGATGTTGTAGGGACCATGCCGAAGGCTGTACAGCAATCTAGATAGCTGATATCAGACATTCTTCCCTTGCTGACCACTGTTTTCACTCCATCACGTAACTGAAACACCCTGCAGATGCATTCAAGCTTTAGTGCGAAGGAAGTACAGACCTATTGGCAATTGTAACTCAGATGCATCAATTCTCTACACAGAATGAAATGGGAAGAATTTCCTTCCCATTTCCTTTCCCAACTTAGTATTTCCTGTGGGCGAAGTTTTGAGAAGCCTAGTTTTTTTTCCCCATACATTGTGTAGAAGAGAATAGTTGCCTACTTAGAGTTCTGAATTCTACCACAGAAAAAGGACATTCAAATATTTAATGATTTGATTTAAAAAACCCCAAAACCCTAGTTCAAGCACTGTTTAAAAAAACTCAAAAAATTCCTAAAGGAAAACTTAGACAAGACATAGCAGACTACATCATTCAAATCTTGCAGAAAAATTCAAAACAGGAGCTAAACTGTGATACTTAGATTCCAGAATTCAAGTTTTAGATTGCCTGATATCAGAAAGGAAACATTTGCTATTTTTCATTGCAAAGCAGTTTTCTTACTTTTGAGAGTGAGTGTCTATATATTACCTTTCCTAGAAAAGCCATAGCAAAACATTTGCTATTTTTCATTGCAAAGCAGTTTTCTTACTTTTGAGAGTGTCTATATCTTACCTTTCCTAGAAAAGCCATAGCGTGGGAATTGCCAGCATTAGCTGCTTGATTGAAGTATTCAAATGCTCGCTGTAGAAAAGAAAACAAGTGTTTTAATCACCATCACTATGATTTGAGCAACTTTTCTGGCAAATGGAGTAGAGGCAGATAGATTTGTTTGCCAAGTTTCCAGGTTCTTCTGGGAATAAAAATTACCAATCCCACCTAATTTAATATATGTGACAGGGTTCTTCACTTATCTAATTGCAATATTAAGCAGCAATCCCTCTAACTAGTGTATTCCAAAAACCAGAAGGGGAAAAACCAAAGTACAACTGTTACTGTGCACAGGTAAATCTTACTTTCTTATTGTACCATCAAACCCTACTCAGAATAGGCAAGATTTGCCAACTCCTATTCTACTTTTACACTGAAATTGGTTGTACTCCTCCTGATCACTCACTATCATCTCTGAACCCTCTTGAAGTAGTCATTTTGAGGTACTTTAAATATGATGACAAATAATTTCTGTTAAATAACTACTGTATTAAATAATTCTCAGGATTGCACACCCTTAGCTCTCCAGTTTTTCAATACATACTTCAAGACGAGGTTAGCTATTTTAACTTCCATAAGCAAGGTAGCTAGCTTGGCTTACACCTGCAAAAGTTCTATTTTCTATGTACACTTAATATTTTTAGCATTTAAAGTTGCAGTGTTTTGTCTACAGAAGCAAAATATTCTTGCAAACCACAAACGACACTATCATCACTAATGCATGCTCACTACATCACTGAGATTGTACCACATTTACAAAAGCTCAGCCAACTCCTGTACTACTTGATAAGAAGTTTTTATTTTTGACAATCTCATTTTTAAGATGGTTAATCTTAAACTAGTTAGGTAAAAAAATCAGTTCCATCTTCTAGTCACATTAAGTTTTATTGAATAAGGCTATTGAAATTGTTACATACCATACAGTGGTACCCACACACTTTTGCACACTTTCTCAGTTATACTTTCTCCCCCTCTGCCTAGTGTAATATGCATCAGAGACATAAAGAAAAGGTACCTGATGATTTTGCTCTACTCCTCTTCCCCCATGCAAGTGCAACTGTCCAAGGCCAACCTATAAAAAAAATTTACATCGCAAGTAAGTCACTTTTCCCTTGGGAGTTCCTTTTTCTAGCAATACAGACACAGGTGAGCTGACAATATCAGAATTAGAGATGTCACAAAGTTTGAAGGCAGAGATTTGATTAAACAACTACAGCACAGTCCTACTTTTCTGCACTGGCCTAAATGGAAATTTATCCTAGATAGAAGCAACATACTGTCCTAGATGTAACGTAACAACTGTTCATTTGAATCCTGCCTACCTAAGTCTTAAGTGATACATGACCAAGGTGGCTTGGGACAATTTGCCTCTGTTAGCATCCTCCCCTCCTGGACTGTGTGTAGAAGAGGTCCAGTCTGAAGCATGCAGAAGTCACGCAAGAGCAGGAGCAGTGAGAAATTGAAATCCCTTATCAAGGCCAGTATTTTTATCTAGCCTTCCTGCACAACATCTGAAGTTATCCTTGAAATAGTCTGGCTGCTTTCTAGTGAAAGCCAAGATGTCATTCATGAGATGCTAAAGTTGGTTTCAAAAAAATTTGCATTTTATGTCCAAATTCTACCTTAAACACACTAAAATATAAGCCTCTTCACATAAAAACTAAGGGGAAATAGGAAACAGGTTGATTCCAGATGAAAAGAACACTCAAGCTCTAATGTCTTTCCATATTTCATAAAGCCGTTCCTATAATTATTGAAAATGTCTGAATGTCATCAGGTGAACTGAATCTTACCTGTGCTTGTACATCTCCCTTCTCTGCTAAAAACTGGTAATACTGGATCAAGTCTTCTTCTAGCATCCCACTTGCCATTCCTGGATTTTCTACTTCATCTGCTAAGCGAATTCGTTGAACCACTGTGCCACCAGTCAAGGAAATGTCACTAGCAACTGGAAAACAGATGAGAAATGTTCAGGTTTTTTCAATACAAAAGTTACACCATAACTTAGTAAAATCAGATGTCTAGAGAGCTTCAAGCTTTTACTCAAGAGAGAATTAATTACTTTGATACCCTCCAAGACATTTCAATAGAGATACAAATAGCATATCATAATGCAGAGCCATAACTTGTTTAATAGCAGAAATTCTCTATTTATACTATTAGTGTTAGAGAAGTACTTTAGTATCTTCTAGTTGAATGATGAAGAAGTACACAGAAAATCAAGACTGTTACCCTAGTAAAAAGTTTTTACCGTGATTAGCTACAAGTCGGTAGTGAGTGAGAGCAGATTCACAGCTCTGAAGGACTCCTATCCCAGCCCAGTACCGGTAACCCTAGAAAGGAAGTGACAAATATGGGACTACCAGTTACTTGAGAACATACTGCTTGCAATGTTACAAACTTCTTTCACATTATTTGATCAAGATTTGACGAGACAATAGGCTGGACAAAAGCCACGAGTGCAGTGTAGCTACATGAAAAACAAATGACTGACACTATTAAAGGTTAAACATGTCCAGTATAGGTCAGATATTAAATTCTGATTTAAGTCAAGAGATTTAAACATGGTCCATCTAAATTCATAGCAGCATATAGCTTAAAATGAGCAGACTCATCCTTGAATTTAAAATGAATAATGGAGAAGATATTACTGCCCACCCAATGCATGCAAAATGATGTAGTATTTGGACGGGGTATTCAGGAATACGTATTTCAGGTATCTGAAAATGCAGGAGTACAAAAACACTCTTGCATGTTTAAAGTTATTAACCATCTTACTTACCAAGATCATATGAGCAATCAGATTTCCTCCTAGAGCTCCAAAAGTGTAATACACCAGGGCCTTAAAACAAAAACAACTGGTTATTTAACATTGGTCCCCATGAGAAAACACAAGACCACACACTTAAAATTTCTAAATTACCTTAGCTTGACTAGAATTGACTCCTAGGCCAGATGCATATAGAAATCCAAGTGCCTAGAAATAAAAACACACCTTTTAAAAAAACCATGGATCAGTTCTCCTGGAATACATAGGCATAAAGATTCAAAGCTGCAAAGACTACGTCAAACTTTACTTTCAGTTTGGTGCTGCCTGTATCTGTGCTCTTCCCTGCCCCTTTCACAGTATTAAGTTTCAAAATCATTCAGTTGCTTAGGATGCTAACATAAATTCGTGTTTCACCAGAATTCAGATTAATGAATCAAAAGCAAACTACTACTTCCCTAAATGTCAAATGTAGATCCAAAGGTACTAAATAGTGAAAGTATCCCAGTTTAAAGACCCTCAAGTGAAACTAAGCAGTATCTGTGAGGTTATCCATGTACCCAGTTTGCCTCAGACACCAGTGTAAACATCAGTGAACCATAGCATTGCATAGAAGATTGGTACTGGCTGATTCACAGATCCTATGAATTCATAGTTTTGCATCTGTTCCGCCACCAGTTACTTGCAACTGTCACTATAAATATAAACAATCAGAATACTCTGAGCTATTTATCTGAGGTTCTTTCAGAAGTTATTTTTGTTCTTAAGATTTACATAGTTATTCTCTACCTATCACACCTGTTACAGCTGGTAGCTCAGAATACAAACTAGTAGCACAGGAGATAGTGTATATGTAAAGATGCCTGTATTTCACAGTGTTCTAAGACTATTCTAGGCAATCTGAAAGCATACACAAAAATTCTCATGCAGACAGTATTGAATTTTAGATCAATAAAAGTCAAGGTCATCACTGAGAGATAAAGTCTCTAGAGAAAACATGTTCCTGCTTTCTATGGTTAATGGGTACTCCACATTAAACAGGGAACAGCTGGAAGTTTGGCAGCCAAAGCAAAGAGAAAGTTAACAGCCCAGTAAGAAGCTGACACTTCCAAAACAAGCAATAACTAAACAATAAGTATATGTAGATACTGAGACATTAAAATCAGTAACACCCATATTTTATGACATTTTGTAATAGTAAGTATGAATAATTCTGTGTTCAAAGGCACAGGGACAAAGCAAGTCCCAATCCACTAAATACATGTTAATATACATCCAATGTTGTCAGTCATATAACAGGGAAAAAAATTAAAAAACCACCACCATCCTATATTACTGGTAGTTAAACATCTTAAAATTAAAACAGAAGATGTGTTTGTGTTTACTTTGAGGGTACAGGTGGCATCTATAAAAGCACCCTAGAGGAAGTACAATCTAAAAACCTATATTTATAGGTTATATTTATTTTATTTCATTTATAAACCTATAGAAGTATGTGTAACATCTAAGGATATACATACCATTTGTCCTTTAGGAGAACCTTCTTCTGTCAGTTTTTCAAATAGTTCTTTTGATGACTGGATGTTCTGCTTCAGGTAATCCCCAAACAACAAAGCATAAGACACTTTCTCCATGGCCTTGGTATGATTCATGTCAGCTGCTTTCAGAAGATACTGATACGCTCTTAAGAGAAAACAATTTCTTTGTCAACTTGAAGCAATGTAGCAAATTCCAAGCATAAACCTGAAGATTCTGGAGAGGAGTTTTGTTTCTCTGTTTTAGCCTTTTTCTAAAAATGCATCTGCCTACAGTAATTTGTTCTAGCTACAAATCATCAACATAAGAAACAACACATGTATTTAGTTAATGGACAAGCTGAATTTTAATGTTTGCTCTACTCCATAAGCAAAGCAGTATGCATTTCCTCCCCTCTAAGACATACAGAAATGTAAGGTCAAATGATCATATTTTTGTAGCAACAATTTTTGGTTCTGTAGAACCACTCCCACAACAGCCTTGCGAATGTAAGGTCAAATGATCATATTTTTGTAGCAACAATTTTTGGTTCTGTACTAGGTGTCCAGTAGAACCACTCCCACAACAGCCTTGCATATCGCAGTAAAGAGAAGCAGCCTGAAAAAGGCTATGTAGTCTCTACAATCTGAGCACAAAACCACTCCAGTGAAAACACCAAGCCTTGGGCCCAAGACAACTACATACGTGACCAATTTTGTGCTGAAAAGTCATACTAACAAACAGGGGGATCTCTGGAAACTCCTCTTTCTATTTCAGTCTCAGAACTGGGAGCCCTTCACAGTAATTCCACAGCAGCTGGTTTCACAGCAATTAAAACCTCCTAACGTTACACATGGTTACAGAGTATCAGCAAGCCTGCTTCAGCTTCGCCTCAGGGACCTTTGAGAGCACTCCCAGATTTTTGTTTGCCTCTACTCCTTTCTATTCTCAGGCTCGTTCTTGTTCTTCAGGACAGACTGAGACATACCTGGATCCTCACAGACATCTTCTAAGAAAGTGTAAGGGTGTACAAAAGAACTAACACGTAATGTTGTTTCAGAATTCTTACACTATTTTATACTAAAAAATACTACTCAGAATCCAACAGATATTGCCTCTCTTGCCTTTGCCAAGGTGCAGACAACTTCAGATGTGCCTCACTTTCCCTGACACAAAGTAGAAATACACTCTCTTATTTCCACAAATGAATCTAAAATAGTTATTAGTTGTCACATATTAATCAGCAGAAGTCACCACTTCCCACCACTTGAGGAAGTTGTCAACATGAATAGGAGGAAGATCTAAATTAACATAACAATTCTAAATTACAGTGGTAAGTCCACAGCTATTTAATCAGTAATTGGATGCCTTCAGGAGAGAAAGCAGAATGAACAGAACACTAATTTCTAATTTTTTTATTTTTTATCTGTCTACAAGCATTACCCTCTTTTTTCAAACAACATTAATTTTTAGAATTTTAATGATTTGTTGATCTGAAGATTAATACTATTTTTATGGTGACCAAAACCATCAGAAAACAGGAGAAAAAATAGCAGGACAAGAAATGTCAATTTTTCCTACTTCATCTTTGAAGCAGAATGAGAACCAGACTGTAAGAAACACGTGAAAAAGGGCAATTTCTTATATCAAAATCTCAGTTTTTTTCCTGGCTAGTTGCCACATATAAACTGGGGCTAGAGAACTGCAGCATCACCTTGCACTAAGTCAATGTTTTGATGACACCCACTCTTCAGACATTAATTATACACAATTTTTACTGCATTCAAAGGAATGCAGGCTTTTTTTTTTTTTCAAAATACCTTGCATTTACTATTTATCTTCTATTACTGCATAGTTTGATGTTGAGTCCAATAAAGCTCAAAACCTCAGGACTGCTCATTCAAGTTCTTTTTGAGTTAAGCAAAAGTGACCAGCCATATCATCCTTCTCCTGTGGGGGTGGATGAGGTATACTTACACTTTCTTCTGAGCCTTTTTACTGCTTTCATTAAGGATTTTCATTCCAATCTGATATACATCCTCAGCTTCTTGCATCTGCCTTCTCTTATTAGACTGCTCTTCAGCTTAAAAAAAAAAAGTGTACATTAAGAGCTCAAATTATACCACTGAAGACTACCCTCTCAAAATTCCTATTAGTTCTGAAGGGTAAGTACAGCCAGAAACATGCTTTTGAAGACCAATAAACAAAGTGATTACAAAAAGCTATCTAATGGATGTGTTTGATATATTAATAGATGATTTCTTCTTGTGTGATGTCCCTCATGTGTAAGTTTGCTGATGAAATAATCTTTTCATTCATCACTCAAAAGAAAGCTGTGCAGGTTCCTCCTTCAGAAGGACATTTCCTAGAGAAGGGTTGCTTTGTGCAACAAATCAGTAAGTATAATGGGCAACACCATCAAACCCCTATCCTCCTACAGCCTCAGAAACAGTTTTATAGATGCCTTCACTGCAAGATTTCCAAATCAGCTCTGGGAACTGTAATTTTTTAAAACTTCTTCCATCATGAAAACTTTGCCTTTATAACTACTTGTTTATTGTGGTATGAAATGGCCAGGGACTTCTACACCCTGAAATAAAGAGTGTTAGGAGGACTGAAAACACTAGCCTAAAAAAGCATTCACTGAACAAGAAAAAGCCAGAAGGTTGCTTACATTCACAGAAGCCCCACTTTTGATCTTTCTTGTAATCATAGGTTGTTGCACACCAAAGCCTGCCATCTTCCCTCCCGTCGGCAGTGCACTCTGCATATTCCTTCTCCATAAACAAGAACGGAAAGTGGCAAGGTTCACCATCTGCAGTGCCTCCAATGGCTGTCAAAACTGAAAATACACACCCCACAATTAGACTACTCTCCTTCATTCCCAAATTTAAACCACTTACTACAAACAGAAAAGTGCTCCTATGTTGTTTTCAGGCACAATCACAACACAATGTCAACACCACACATGACAAAATATTATATTGAAAGTACAGGAGTATCAGCAGGCAGTACATTTGAACATACAACTATATGAAAAGATTTGAGTGAAATCACTATGATGTAGATGAAAGGATTCTCATCACTACGAGTTTGATAATTTTCTACTCTTGAAAATACTTAATTTAAAATCATAATTTCATTTTGCCAATATATTTAATTTCACTCAAAATGGCTTTGAACAGTATAAATTATCATTTCTCGTGCACTAGAACTTCAAATGTTACTGATTCTAGTATAACAATATTTTAAAATAAAATTAATCTTCTGTGAAGACTAAGAATTCTCTCTCTAGGTTTTGAAGATGGAATTATTTCAGTTAGACTTTCACAGAAGTTTTCCTCTTTCACTAAGCTAAATCCAACAGTTGGGTTCAGCTTCATTTGAAAACATTTGCAAAATCATGCAATTGTCGATGTCAATTTCAGAGTTTTTTTCCAAGTTAACTGTATTTTTTTAGTTACAGAGAAAATTAGTTCTTTTTTAAGGGTTTATATTTGAAAGGCCTAAAGATGATACTAATTTAAATATTTCATGTTGATTTTTTGAAGCAAAAGAAAGTCTTCAGGTATAGCTGGACCTGTTCAAACTGCTCTTCATAAGTGGATGCCTTGACACAAGTTCCACCACATCACTCCAAGTTAATTACATCACAAGAGAGAAACTGCTATTTTCAGTAACTGCACTCAAAAATAATGTGTTAATATGCAATTAGCCTGGAATAATTTCAGACATTTGCTACCTACAAAGCAATATACAAGCCCCTGCTAAGGGTTCATGTAACTACAACTTATGGGACACCTTAACCACTGTCATTTGAACATGCTCCATGCCCAGAAGCACACCTTGAGAACTCTTGGTTTTATTTGTACTATTTTGTACCTTGTCTCCTGTGTGGAAAGCAGTTTTACACAGGCACTGCATGAGATGTAGCTGCATACTAAAATTATGAAATGACTCTGCCCCAATGCTCCCCTCTTCAGATTTTTTTAATTCTAAATTCAACCATAATGCTGTTTTTGTTCTCAGATAATAACAAAGACTAATCCCAAGAGCAACACAGCAGTGCAACCACAGGTTAAAATGCTCACAAAAGTTATTTATGTACTTAGACATTGATAAATACTAAGTGAGGCAAACAATTTACCCAGAGGATAAATTAATTTTTGTCAAACCAAATGCTCCAGAAGCAATTTACCTCTTTACTATCTGTGAATAAAATACGTGGTACTTCATTATATTTGTCCTAATTTACATATGTCTTGTTTCATACTTTAAGCTGCAGAAAACCCAAATATAGATTACTTTTAAGTACTGGCAATATTACTTTAAGATTCTTCCAAATAGGAAAATAAGTGCAACAGGAACTGCCAACTCTTTAAAAACTTGTGAGCAATTTTCAGCAAAAACTGTTAGTACGGATGATCAGTGTTATAAAACCCTAAAATACAAAATAGCAATAACTAAAGAAATAGCATTTTCTTAACATATGATCTCATCACTCATCAGAAGAGAGCAGGAGAACTTTCTTAGAAAGGTAAAGCCTTTACTAGCACTAATTCAAAATTAGTGACTTTTTGTTCCTATAACTCCTATAATACATATATGGAAATTTGTGGGATATACTTTTGTTCCATGCAATGTCATGACCATACACAGTAGCTAAACTGTTTTTAGAAAAGCTTTTATGTCCCTTAATGCAATCCTGTCATGAGTAGCTCATCTGGAGGTGTAACATCTGTACCTCAGACAGATGCTAAGTTAAAGCATTTATAAAGCTGTCCTTCAGCACTCTTCTCCTCCTAACAGAAAACATACACTTTTCTTTCAGAATTGGTTTTTTAAATGAAAAATCCCTCAATTCACACTGCTTATTTAATTCGTAAGATGTTCCAAGAACTGTGCAAGACTTATAAGCTTATGGTTTTTGAAAGTCACTTGCAGTATGTTGATAGGTATAGTTCCTGAGGAGCCAGTCAGCTGGATATATTTTTGTATGAAATTAAAAGTATCTTAGAGTTTACTTTTTAAATAGACTGCACTGACTAAATATGGTTCTTAGCTCATTGTTTTGTGCCAGAAAGATATTTAGTGGGTTTTACACACTTTTTTCCCTGTACAACACAGCATCAAACAACATCACAGCAATGGTTAAGTCTATTACTGAGTTTTCACAAACTGATATTAGTTCTGCCCTAAAAAGGAAACAGCTTAGAAAACACTTAGTCTATTACATGATAGACCTCATTTAATAACTCCTGCTTTCTTTTGACATTTCAATATTGAGAAGTTTCATTTATTGAGTTGAGAAGACAAGTATCATTAGTACCACATAACTGTATTTCTCAGTAATATTGAAGTTTTACTTTTTATGGACAAGTAAAAAGGAAATGTCTGCTGCACAGGTTAAGGTACTCAACTGTGCCATCTAGTTATCATCAACTACTCACTGCATCTGAAAATAACTACTCATTTCAATTACAATACCTTTCAAGACTTTTTGATGCTATTTCCAATAAAAAGGCAGCAATTACTATTCCATTGCAGAAAGGTTAAGACACTTGTTATTTCATATGTTCAAAATTACTGTTTGTATTCACCCACATGCTGGAATTACTCAGACTCATCTACACTGCCACCTGTTCCAAAGTCTGTGAGCAGTTACCTGGACTCTGCATTTCTGCTTCTTCCAAATCCTTATTTAACAGATTTGACATTTCTAAAGAGTTCAACTCTTCCAGTGAATTCTCTTTTTCCTCTTCTTGACTGTGAAAGCTCTCTTCATTCTCTGATTGAGAGTCCGATTTCCCAGATTCAAGGAAGATCTGACCTGCTACCACTCGAGTTCCCGTGGAATGATCCTTTACCTGGTCCTCTGCAGATAAAGTCTGAAGGAAAGCAGCCACATAATTTAGAAGATTAGAAACTGAGAAGCAGCAACTGGCTTAAAATCCATTCAAAAACTTCTTAAAAGATACGGTTAATTAATTAAACAGTTGAATCAAAAGTAAGCTGAGCTACCTTTATCAGCTCTCATTGCCTGTATCATTTTCAGGTGTTTGAAAAAAAATGTTTCAAACTTGTAACTCAGTGTTAATTTCTCTGATGCAGAGAAAAAAATGAGCAAGAACTACTGAAAAGCTTAAAACCTAAAATCAAATTATTGTTCTGAATTTCAGACCTTTGCTCTCACTCCACAGGCAAATCAGAATGATTAGAAATTTATCTCCTCACCTTTGACTCCAGTGATTCATCTTGATTTCCTTCTTCATCTAGAAGAGACATTATAAGTCAATAAAATGTTTTTCCATGAGTAACTATCTCAAAAATAAAACCTTTAGTTACAATACTGTACCATAGTTCTGAAATATTCTGGTGTACTAAGTTGACAATACACTTCAGAAAAATCTTATTACTGTGACGAGGAGGAATCAAATTTTTCAGAGGTGATACTCTTCCTTAAATTATGCCAACACAACTGTGTGCTCCACAGTGTAAAAGTGTGGTTTTTCTAAACCCAAGTCACAGTCTGAATGGTTCAATCCAACTAAACTACTTAAAAAGGTGTTCTTCAAGTGAAAATGGCCTGTGGAACATAAGATTTTTAGTCACCCAATCAGCTTTAGTACCAACAGCTTCAGTAGTGACCACAAAGTTGTATTCATACCCCCATGCTTATAATTAAACATTGTCCTTTATAGAATGCCAATTCACTCTGCCTGATCAGCATATTCAAACCTTTATATAGAGGTTTCTCTTCAAAACTGTGAGGAATTAGTTTGTCTCTAAGATACTCTTCAAGAGATGCAAGTCTTGTTCAATTGCCATCTTTCTTGTCTAAAAGCTATATGATATTTGATTAGAAAGACTGGCAGGAGAGGAAATGGTAAACAAGAAAGGCTATTAGGCAGACACTAAAGGAATACATGTGAAAAGGTGAAGATAATCAGAAAAGCCTATTTATGACAGCTTTACCATTGTTTTTCTGATTATTTTTTTTTTCTGCAAAAATTGTTCTGTTCTTTTAACTAAAATGGGCTTCAAACATTTTGAATTTTCAAGCATTTTCCCATTTTGATGGGAAGCCTCTAAAATTAACACACCGAGACGTGATTCTTCAGAGCCATCAGTATCTGATACCATCTAATTTCAGCAACGAAAACCCCCTACATTTGAAAGAAGATGCCACCGGCCTCCCTCTGTCTGGTACACAACTCACATTAAAAGAAAAGCTCAAAACGGAGACCACTTAGCAAAGCTGCCACTAACTCCTCCTATGCTTAGAAATCCCCGTTTTTGAGGCTCTGGGGTGCACAAGGCCCTGTAGCAGTGGCAAAGCAATGATGGGCTGGAGACCTGCACTGTGACTGGAAAAGGTGTCTAAACTGATAGAAACTAATGCCCCCAAACATGAGATTCATTCAGTACATTACAGTTAGCCATGAAAGGCTACCTGCAAAAACACTTCCAACAGTTTATAGAGCTCTGCTAACTCCTGTAAGCACTTAGCAGCAAACAAAACTTGCACAATTTTCATTCTCATGCAAGTAAAGTGACTTACCAGACATAAACCATCTCTGAAGCAACTAATTCTAAACATGACACTTCATTGGGTCATGCTTGGAAGCCTACTACTATAATCCTTGCAATGAAAGGGTTAATTTTGGAAATCACTTTCTGAAATCTACATTCCATATTGTTACTTGAGGTATAACCTTTGATTGGAACAAGTGAAAAGATGAGGGAGAATGTAACTTTAAGCTGTAACAGCATAACAGAAATTAAGAAAAAATGTGAAGACTTGTAAGTGAAGCTGCAAAACTATGGTGATGACTGAGTACAACTGAGACATAAAAATGTTGGCCTGTTGAGGATGGTGAAGAGGATGTAAAGCTCAAAGAGTTTGACTGCCAGCAGTCATGGAATTAAAAAGGATCCAGAATAGTTGATACGGGTAAGCAGCTGTACTCTACAGGTCTGAAAAACTTATGGGGACAGCAGAGCACTCCAGATGAAACACACCCTGCAAGGAGCAACCAAGACAGCATAAGAAAAAAACAACAATTTGGGGGAAAAAAAACAACAAAACAACCCAAACATTATGAGGCATAAGGAAAAAAACAAGACTAGCTGCATTTCTGGCAGAGACCTCAGGGCTTAGCAGCTTGAGGAACCTAACAGATAAGGGTGATTGTGATAAGTCGTAAGAAGGTCTGCCACTAAACTTTGACACTCCAGATAATTATATGACAACTGGTCTTTAAATTCAGTAAAAGTACACATACATTTAGGATACTTGCTGGTGTTTCTATTTTGAATTTATGAAAGACATTGTCATTTACCATGTTCCCCACATATGACATTCTATTATCCTAAATAATTTTGACCTAAGACCAAACGCCACCTTCAAACTTCAGAGCTTGTCAAGACATCCAGAAACGGAGAGCGGGAAAACTAAGGGCAACCTACCCACTGGCTTGTATGCTCCTTCTAATATCTACAAAGCACTTGTAAAGTATTTTTTATTGCAGTAGGAAACGTTTTGGGGGTTTTTTTTTGGTTTTTTTTTTTTTTTTTTAACAGCTACACCAGCTAGGGTGATTGTTTTTGTCTCTACAAAACCAGCCTATATGCCTGACAGCACTAGAGCTTTCTAACATTTCAGAAAATGCTTCACAAACTGATTTCAGTCTGTGGTGGTAGGTTCACTTCATGTCAAAAGACCACACAAGAACAAATATAAATAGGTTATACCGTCTAGGCACACATACGAAAGAACAATTTTATTGTAACTTCATACACAAAAGGTTTATTAAACTGAAATGCAAGAGACACCTCAGCAACATAAGGCAAAGCTCACTAAGTTTAGTTTATCTTCTTCTTTAAAAGTAAATAAACCTATTTCCATTCTATTGCATCACTTAAATTTTCTCTGAAGAAACCACCTTTGTTACTGAGAAGTTGTACCTGAATCATTGTTTTCAAACAGTGGTTCCAAAAGGCACTAAAGCAAAACCAAAATATTAACTTTTCTTAGCTTTGAGATTTTTTCTAAGGTAGGCAGATGAGGTTGCAGAGATAATGAACAGTATTATTAAGGAGGGATCACTTACAGTTGTTGTTTCACAGAACTGCTGACTAATATGCACCCACTTACAGAAGTGTGTTTTCTGCTATGAAACTGTTAAAGCTATTCTGAAAGTGTTAATGAAAGGGCCATGAAAGGTCACAGCTGGGCCTAAGAACAGTTTATTAGTCAAGGCTGAGCTATTGAACAAAGTCGCAGATGTTATGTTTATGCACCTGTTTCAGAGATTAGAGCTGATAGTTTAGCTTGTTTTTCCACCCTTCAATTATAAAATATAACTAAGTTTTTTTTAAATTATAATTTGGATCTGTTACCAAGGCTGTTTAATTCCATAAACCTCCTCTAAAAAGGCCAAGTGAAAATTAATTGAACAATTTGTTAAACAAATTAGAGAGTACAAAGATCTATCAAAAGGAAAAGGTAGGCAAAAATACCTGTGGCTCAAGTGGGCAGTTGACACTGCTGTACAGAATGCTTCACTTACAGCAAGTGCTGAGCTGTAGACATTGCTGGGTGCTGTCACACCCAGCTAGAACTTTAAAGCCCTTCACAGGACCAAAATCTTTTTCTCAACCATCCACCAGTTCACATATAACTAAAATCAGCTTTAAAAAGTATTAATTTTTCCTCAAGTAGAAAGGCCAGTGTTCAAGCATACTATGTAAAATATAGCAAAAGTACTCTGGCAACCTATGCTAGCGAAAAAGATCCTACCATATGCTGGATACAGCTCCTACCATTTTGTGGGAATTAGTGTTTTCAAGAGAGCACTAAGGAGAGAAGGGTAGAAACCAGAAGAGCTATGCAGTGTGATTCAGCAGTAATGTCATTACCTTGAGGGAATTCAAGAGTTCCAAAGTTTTGCTGTACTAGAAGAACAGATCAACTGACATCCCATAAACCTAAAGGGCTGCCTCTACCAGACAAGAAATACCACTAGTTTCAAAGTTAAAATGGTCACTCGCACTCAGGAAGTAGCCAAAAATTCAGTAAGTGAAGCAGCCTCCCACAGCTCTGATGAATCCCTGATTATTGTTTCAGTTTCCTTCTAGTTTTTGCCAAGCTCTTCAAGCCTCAAACACTATGACAACAAAGCAAGAAGTGAGCTTCTGCTGAGAGCAGGGATCTCCCAAGCAGAGTGTGCACACCTCAGGGAGTACACCAGCCAACCCACCAGGGCTGCAGGAATAACATACCTTTTGGACTGTTAATACATAAAACTTTTCTTAGTACAGTGGTCATTGTACCTTTATTTCATTCTTTTTTCATTTGTGTTTTTGTGCATGTTTTATGACGCATATAATACATTACGACAAGAGTACATCAATGTTTAACTTACAAAAAATACATGTAAAATGCGTGCTGAAAAATCTTTCTATGGAGAGGGGAGCACAAACAGAAATGGTTTGGTAGTGACTGCTTTAGAGCATCCGTGAGAGATTGTCTGTAGTATTTCTGGCAATTTCATTTGATGTTGTCTACGTGCAAGTGACTAGACAGACACTGAAAGAGAACGCAAACTCCGCTTATCCAGTTATTGCAAGAAAGAAGGAAATCTTAAGAAAAAAATTACCTCAGACTGCTTCTCATCAATTTTTTCGACTGATATATTCAACACAGAAACAGACTCAACAGCATGGATGCTATTCCCATTACACGAAGCTTTAAAACATGCAGTGAGTTAAGTAAAATCCTTAAAAGTGGCACCTATTCAGCAAGAATAGTTCCAAAGTATCCTTGGCAGCAAGTAAATTGTTCCCAGCTACAATCTGTGCAACATATTCATTTTAGTTCAGCTAGAAGATTGAGATATAGGTCAGCCCTCACCCTGAATAAAAATCTTTTTTCCAGTGTCCTTGCAATTGCTGGCTAACTAGTTACAGAAGTCTCCAGCAGGTCCTCAGTAGGAACTGAGATTCCCAAACAGGCAACAAAGCAAAAAGTTTAGGGACTATTTTTCAATCAGGTAAGTAAAACCAGAAAGGTCAGGGAAAACCACTGAGCTCTGTCTCATGGAAGAATAGGTATTGACGTTCCCTACAGGTATATGAGTGCACTCATTTGTCCCACCAATCAGTGGGACAGCACAAAAACATCTGCCTATTGCTGAAGTTAGCCATGGAACACGGAGCAGAGTCAGAGGAAGCATCGCTTCCTCTCTTCAGGCAGAATGGGACATTTTTACAGCTTAAACAAGAGGAAACAATCCCACTAATCAAATAATACTGGCAATCACAAAAAAAGGAGGATTTTTTCAATGTTCTTGATGAGTGACCAGCAGGGGAAGGCCATCACTCCTGCAGTGACCAGAAGACAGCCAGTTTCATCTGCAGAACACACACATGCTTAGCATTTTTTAGCTACTTTTGCCAGTGCTTCTTAATCTTTCCTCAGTCCCAATTTTGAATGCCTTTGTACTCTGCAGCAATATAATGTTTAAGAAAAATATAGTGCCCCTTCCCTTTGGCTTGAATTTTCTTGCATTCAACTCAAGTTCTCAATAAATTTATTTAAACAAAGTTTATGACAACAGACCTTAAAATATTCAAGTTATATTTAAAATATTCACTACTAAAAAAGGTCCTCCTTAAAAACTCTTCCTAAAGTTAGGAAATGTCATACCTGGACCATTTTTACTCATTCTTCTTAAAACCTCTTCCACTATGCTCACATCCCAGATGACTCTTTCCAAACCAGACATTAGAAACAATGAAACATTCAAGGAAGTATTTAATACACAGTCCCAAGACTTACAGCAATCTCTAATACAGAAAGTCATACTGTTACTGTGGGAAATCAAACCATGAAATGAGGACAACTTTCAGAATGATTCTTGTCAAAAACTGGAGCAATAAATGTATTCCTCTCACAGCTTTCTGCCAAATGATGGGCTCTGAAATGATGGGCTGTCCTAATTAATTGTGGATCTCAACGAACAGTTTGACATCACAGCAGCAATTTTAGTTTGTAAACAGCTCCTAAGCCTACATTCATGTACTGTGCTTTCTATGGCTTATTAATTGTATTAGTTCAATTGAATCTAAACATTTTGTTTATACAGACTGAAGTAAACTATCAGAACTTCATGCCCACAAAACAACTTTGTGGCAGTGGACTAACAGTCAAGGCAGGAGAGCTGCACGGTAGCACAGCCCCTGATGCACACTTGACGAGCCCTTATCACCTAACTTCCACGTACACAACAGATGGTTCATCTGACCTTCACAGCCCCATCTCACCTTAGACTTTTTCTTCATATACACCATAAATGAGAGCATACAGTTCAAAAGTTTGGCTACATCCCTCTGGTTTCACACAACTTGCGTGTATTCTTTCCAAAAGTGCCCTGCTGGCTTACAAAGTGACCTACAAAGCTCATGTAATACAGTAACATGACTTTAAAGTTCAACTTCCTACTGCATACAGAAAAATGAACCCCAAAGTACTGAACTCACCTCTAGTGAAAATGTTACTTTCCTGAAATAGTGTAAAAACAAATTCCCAGCAGCACTACATATGGCTGTCGTTACGGTAGTGGCTTCTAGCTTTATAAATAAATGCACTGCACATCCCCCCCACCAGCCCAGGGTGGAAAGAAGGGTGTGGGAGGTAGAAACCCCAGGAAAGGAAGTAGATGACAACACATGAGACTCAGACAAAACCCGAGCTACATAACAACAAAATAGGGATAGAAAAAATAAAAAATATTATGGGAACATAAAACAGGACGCATAAATGTTCTCTACGTATCGAGGTGAGAAAACCGTTCTAATAAGGCTGAATTCAGCATTATCAGGGCCTAGGGGAGAAAATGCGTTCTAGGGAGGAAAACCGCCTCATTTCGGTTCTAAGCAGTGCAAGCACTACAAAGTGGGCTCCTAAGGAGCTGCTTAAAGGCAGGCACGGCACTCAGCAATGCGTCTACCCCTAGCAGGCCTACGGAGCAGCGCCGGTGAGCAGAGCTCGAGCCAGCCCGGTGCCGCCACCCGCGGCCACGCAGCTGACAGGAGCCCCGCTCCCCGCTCCGCTCCGCCGCCTCAGCGCCCCGGAGAGGTCGGCGCACCCCCACGCACCCCAAAGCCCCGGCGAGAGCAGCGGGTCACCTCCCCCGCTGTCGCCGCCCCCGCGCCCCGGTGCAGGCGTCGGGACCCGCAGAGATACCTCTGCGCCGCCCTCCCCCGCCGCAGGCCCGGGGGGCAATGCCGCCGCAGCGCCCGGGCCCAGGGGGGCGTAGGGAGGCGGAGCCGCGGTACTCACCGGCCGCGGGGAGCGCCCCGGCCGCGGGCAGCATTCCGGCCGACAGCGCGGCCAGGCACAGCACCAGAGGCAGCCAGCGCGCCCGCCGCCCCATCCCGCCGGGCTCTGAGGGGCCGCGCCGAGCGCCCCCGACTCCGGCTCTCTCGCCCCGCCCAGCGCGCCGCCGCCGCCAATCAGCTGCCGCGCCGACGGCCGACTACGGGCCGCTGGCGGCAGCCCACGCAACCCCGGGGAACGGCTGGCTCTACATGGCCCGCTCCGATTGGCTGGGCGCGGGCCCGGCTGGCCCGCCACGCCCTCCCGCTAGCAAATAGCGCCGCACGTGCCTCGGCCAGGGCTGCTGCGCGAGCGGCGCCTTCCGAAACGGCCCCTTCCATTGGCTCCTGCGCCGCTCCTACAGCACCCACAGTTCCTTGCGAGGGCCGCGGCGCCGCCTGGGAGCGTGTGCCCCCGGGGCACGCGGCGGGGCCGGGACTACATCACCCACAACTCCCCGCGCCGAAGGGCGCAAGGTGCGCACGCGCGGCGGCGCCGCCCGGAGCCTCGCCCCTTCCACACCGCACAATTCCCGGCCGTGGGATACGCTTGGTTGACTAGGAGTATGGAAGCAGCAGTAAATTCAGTGTCTAAACCAGCATAGATGGAGTATGTGAAACATAGAGAGCTTTAGTGCAGCTGTGGGGCGCAACTGTTCGCTTCTCATAGGAATTGCACCTCTCTGTGGCTCAAAAAAAAAAAAACCAAAAAAAAAACCAACCCAAAACCACAAACCCAAACGAGGAAGGGAAGTAGGAACCCAGCCTTTAATGGAGTGAAACATGGCTGGGTAGTAAATGTCACCGCGTCACAGGACTGTCCTGTTACACAGTGCTGTGCTGAATTCTAAAGTGTTTTTTTCCCACTCTGTGTCAGTAGGGTCAAGCCGCCTCAGCCTTACAGCGCTACACTTGGGATCTCTGCAGGGTGACAGTGGCCACCAGCAGCTGTTTCTCCCATGGGACACAGTGGCAGAAGCTGTGGCAAGTGCAGTCCCACCCAGGCCTGGCTGAGGGATGTTCTGTCTGCTACAGCAGGGTCTGCAGGCAGGGGAATGCCTGCACTGCTGCAGACAGGTGTCTAAAGAGCATGTAAGCACCTTGCGTAGAGCTAATGAGTGGTTCTGTTTTTAAGTAGCAGAATACTGAAGTACCAGTCAATTTTTTTCTAGCTACAGTACAACTAAACAGCATGCATGGCTAAACAGTTTGGCAGAACGAAGCTGCACAGGTGTGGGAGTACCATTTTGGAATGGGTCTGAAGGGGTTTCACCAGGGCACTTCTCTGTGCTTGGACCAGCCCTAACTTTAACCTGTGTTTTGGTAAATGGAAAGGCATAAATCCAGCTGCCTGGGAGTGTCACCTCCTGGAGCAGAGGAGGGAGCCCACCCTGTCTGGGGAGCGGTGTGAGCCCCCTGTGTGTGGCAGTGACAGCGCTCAGGGGGCCGGAGGGACCCGCCCTGGGAGCAGCATGAGGGGCCATGAGGTGGCCTGAAGCCTCGGCAGTACTGCCGGACATGGCTCTGGCCTGCCCAGGAGGCATGAGGGCAGGGGTGGGTGGGCAGGTTTGGGGAGTGTGTTGATGTGGCCTGATTTTTTTGGTAGCGGGGGAGGGCCGCAGGGGTAGCTTCTGTGGGAAGCTTCTAGAAGCTTCCACCATGTCTGACAGAGCCAATCACTGATGGGTCTAAAGATGGACATGCTGCTGGTGCAATTAGAGAGGTTGATAATGCCTCTGTGATGACATATTTAAGAAGAAAATCAAAACAGTGCACATGCAGTTTTTTCCCAGGGGTGGTGAGGCGCTGCCACCAGGGGCCAGGCCTGGCACGGCACGTGGCAATGCACTGCTATGGCCACTGCCACCTCGGTGTGGCCCGTGGCAAACCTTGCCTTCCTGGCCGCCCCCAGCCAGCCGTGCTGCAGGCAGAAAGGCAGGGGTGGCAGTGATGGCCTCCCCAGTGCCCTTTGTGAGGAGAGGCGTTAAACAGGCGGCTGCCAATGCCTGCTCAGTGGTGGTTGGGCCGCGTGGCGGGCAGTGAAAACATGGCGAGCGACTCTGATGCAGAACCTAGACGAGATCAACCTCTCAATGCTGCGGGATCCTGCAGGAATCTGTAGTTGTTGACAGTGGTACCTACGAGCAGTAGTTTTTTCTTCTAGTCAGATAAGAGGAAGAAGTGAGGACATGGGAAGGAAAATAACATGGCAACACCAAGGTCAATGGAAAAAAAAGGAGGGGGAGGAGGTGCTTCAAACATCGGAGCTGAGATTCCTCTTCGAGCTGTGGAGAGGACTGTGGTTGGCAGAAAGGCAGGGGTGGCAGTGATGGCCTCCCCTTGCCAGTGCCCCCTGTGAGGAGAGGCGTTAAACAGGTGGCTGCCAATGCCTGCTCAGTGGTGGTTGGGCCGCGTGGCGGGCAGTGAAAACATGGCGAGCGACTCTGATGGAGAACCTAGACGAGATCAACCTCTCAATGCTGCGGGATCCTGCAGGAATCTGTAGTTGTTGACAGTGGTACCTACGAGCAGTAGTTTTTTCTTCTAGTCAGATAAGAGGAAGAAGTGAGGACATGGGAAGGAAAATAACATGGCAACACCAAGGTCAATGGAAAAAAAAGGAGGGGGAGGAGGTGCTTCAAACATCGGAGCTGAGATTCCTCTTCGAGCTGTGGAGAGGACTGTGGTTAAACAAACTGTCCCCCTGTAATGCATGAAGTCCATGGGGGATGCAGAGATCCACTCGCAGGCTGTTTGAAAAAAGTCGGATCATGTCAGGAACGGGTGTATGCCAGAGAAAGGTCTGATTTACTGGAAGAGCAGGCCCCTGCTTCCAGACATAGAGAGAGAGGGCCCTTGCTTCCAAACTAGAGCAGCCTATCCTTAGTGAACTGCACCCTGTGAATGAGTGACCTACGCCACAACAGTTTTGGGATGACTGTTTGCCCATGGGAGGGACCCCATGGCGTAACAGAAAAAAGATTCCTTTCCCTGTGAGTGAACAGAAGATCTGCCGTGCTGCAGGCAGAAAGGCAGGGGTGGCAGTGATGGCCTCCCCTTGCCAGTGCCCCCTGTGAGGAGAGGCGTTAAACAGGTGGCTGCCAATGCCTGCTCAGTGGTGGTATGCCAGAGAAAGGTCTGATTTACTGGAAGAGCAGGCCCCTGCTTCCAGACATAGAGAGAGAGGGCCCTTGCTTCCAAACTAGAGCAGCCTATCCTTAGTGAACTGCACCCTATGAATGAGTGACCCACGCCACAACAGTTTTGGGGTGACTGTTTGCCCGTGGGAGGGACCCCACGGCGTAACAGAAAAAAGATTCCTTTCCCTGTGAGTGAACAGAAGATCTTGAGTGCTGATCTGATCAAAACCCCCATGCCCTGTCTCCCTTCACTGAAAGAGGATAAGAAAGAGGAAGAGACTGAGGAGGAAAAGAGGATGTTTTGAAGACTTATTTTACTTCTCATTATCGTCCTCTGACTCTGTTAATAATAACCCCACGGCGTAACAGAAAAAAAGATTCCTTTCCCTGTGAGTGAACAGAAGAAGATCTTGAGTGCTGATCTGATCAAAACCCTCATGCCCTGTCTCCCTGCACTGCTGATAAGAAAGAGGAAGGGACCAAGGAGGGAAAGAGGATGTTTTAAAGGCTTGTTTTACTTCTCATTATCGTCCTCTGACTCTGTTAATAATAAATTTACCTTTTACCTTTAAATTTGAATCTGTTTTGCCCTTAGAGTATTTTTCTCTCAATCGTCAACTCATGAACATTTCATTAATTTTTTTTCCTCTCTCCTCTGCTGGACTATAGCAGCCTTAGAGTATTTTTCTCTCAATCCTTAACTTATGAACCCTTCATTAATTTTTTCCCCCTCTTCTCTGCTGGACTATAGCAAAAGAGGGTGAACAAACAACTTTTGTAGGTGCCTAGCATTTGGCCAATATCAAACCACGACAGGTAGCCATGCTGGGGGGCTACAGGACTGTGAGAAGCTGCCAGAAGCTGCCCCCATGTCTGATAGAGCCAATGCCAGCTGGCACCAAGACATTCCCATCACTGGCTGGGGCTGAGCCCATCACTGACAGTGGTGGCACCTCTAGGGAAGGGGGAAAAATTACTGCGCAGTGGCAATGGCTGTGGAATATTGTGTGGGGCTACAGGACTGTGAGAAGCTGCCAGAAGCTGCCCCATGTCTGATAGAGCCAATACCAGCTGGCACCAAGACATACCCATCACTGGCCGGGGCTGAGCCCATCACTGACAGTGGTGGCACCTCTAGGGAAGGGGGAAAAATTACCGCACAGTGGCAATGGCTGTGGGACAGAATATGTGAGAGAAACAGCTCTGCAAACACCAAGGTCAGCGGAGAAGGAGGGGAGGATGTGCTGCAGGTGTGGGAGGTGAGATTCTCCTGCAGTCCATGGAGGGTGGTGAAGAGCATGGTAGCTATGTCCCTGCAGCCCATGGAGGTTGATGGAGGAGCAGAGATCCCACACCAGAGCAGGTGATGCCTGGAGGAGTCTGTGACCCTGTGGGAAGTCCATGCTGCAGCAGGCTCCTGGCAGGGCCTGTGGCCCTGTGGAGAGAGGAGGCCACATTGGAGCAGGTTTTCTGGTGGGACTTGTGACCCTGTGGAGGACCTACATTGGAACAGGCTGTGCCTGAAGGACTGACTGTACTCTGTGGAAGGTACCCACACTGAGGCAGTTTGTGAAGAACTGCAGCTTATGGGAAGGAGTCAGGTTGGAGAAGTTTGTGGAGGACTGTCTCACATGTGATGGAGCCCATGCGTATTGTAAGTATTGTGAAGAGTCCTTCCTGTGAGGAGCAAGAAACAGCAGAAAGTGATGAACTTACTCTAGCCCCCTTTCCCTGTCCCACTGCACCACTAGGAGGGAGAGGTAGAAAATTTGTGAGTAAAGCCTGGGAAGAAGAAGGGGGTGGGGGGAAATGTGTCCTTAAGATTTGGTTTTACTTCACATTACCATACTCTGATTAGATTCATAATTATTTTTCCCAAGTCAAGTGTGTTTTGCTCTGACAGTCTGACAGTAATTGGTGAGTGATCTCTCTGTGTCCTCATCTTGACCCTCAGCCTTTCCTTATATTTTCTCTCCTCTGTCTAGCTGAGGAGGGGAGTGATAGAGTGGCTTTGGTGGTCACCTGGTGATGAGCAAGGGTCAACCCATCACAGCTGCCCAGAGCCCTTATGGACTCCCAGCCCATGAGTTGTTCAAGGCTTCATTGAACAAATCTCTCCTCAACTTGACCCAGTCAGCCTTCCTGCAAGCAGAGGTTGAACTAGATGACCTCAGGAGGTCACTTCTAACCAAATTTGTTCTACATCTAAAGCTCTGTGTGTGGGGTTAGGGAACTGGAGGAACAAGAGGGAAAATTCAATGGGGGAAACAGATTTTATTTTCCTGAATTAATTATTAACCTTCAAAAAAAATTAAATAATATTGCAGACTGAGTTCTGATTAATTTAGTATATTCTGTACTCTAAGGGTCTGGTAAATTTATTGCTGCCTTTCCATTTATGTGTGCAGCAGCCATAAAATTCCCATTAAATCTCTTAATCCATTTTGCATTTATTTCTCTGAAGCTTTGAATGGAGTCTTAGGTATTTTTGCAGTGCTCTTCCTCTCTATTCTGTGCCAAAATATTGTGGTCTTTTATGCAGCAGTCCAAATGACCAGACAAATGGTAAGGGCTCAAATTACATCCTTTGCATTTCAGGTACTCACAGGTATGTTTCCCAAACTATTATCTAATCTAAATTTTCAAGAGATTTTTTTATTTGACCTGTTAAGTACTGCCTAGCTTGTGTGGCATGATGTAATACTAGATGTTCTCTAGTTAGGAGAATGGAAGTGCAGGAGTAAAGTTAGGAATACTTTAGTGATATGTATTCTTTATGATTATTTCTCATATTCTCTCTCTTGTCATCTGTCTGTGTAGTTTGGTCATACAACTATCTGTGCTGTACCACCATTACTTTTTACTTTGATTGCAGAAACTTTCTTGTATTTTTTAAAATGAAAAATGGCACAATGGGAGAGGTATGAAGCTTGGTAGATTTTGAAGAGCAATTTCCCAAGAGTTCTCTTTGCAGCATGTTCTCATAAAGTTTTTCAGCTTGCTTCAGAAAAAATAAAAGAAGAAAGCTTCAGACATCTCTCAGGGAAGAATTCTGTCCTAAAGTACATTGGCTTTGGGACAGATGTTTCTGGCAAAAAGGTATATAATTCCTTTAGTTTTTTAAATTAGTGTACAAAATACATAGTTTTAGGGAGATTAATTTTCATAGCTTTTTAATGATTTAAAAATATTTTACTATGTTTTTTTAAAGCTTTTGCGCACTAGTTTCTGAGAAAACAATTACAAGGAGAATAATATTCCTGTATCTCCAGTGTTCATGGTTGTTGGGGGGTTATGATTCTAGCAAGGCCTATGTGCAAAGTAAGAGACACAATACAGGTATTATTTAAGCAACCTAAGGGAGAAAAGGTGAAAATTTCCATGGTTCATATCACCTGGTCTGTAAAATCAAGTGCCCAGTCACAGGGAATGTGGGAGAGAGAAGCAGTGGTGAAGTGAGGAAAGAAGACTCTTCCAGTATATGTTAGAAAAGAGGTTGTTGCCATGGCTTTGGTGAAGGCATCAGTCAAGAGGAACAAGAAGGATGTAGCTTGAGGAGCTGTCACCCAGTCTGGACCAGTAACAAATTGTAGGGGTTAGGCAACACTGTGAACTACCTGCATGCGCATAAACAGAAATGCAAATAGCCCAGGCCTGTTTCTCTTCTCCAAATGGGAAGGGTTGAAGCTCATTAATGAAAACATCAGCTCTTGCTTTCTGGCTTCCCAAATATACCAGCATTCACAGATCTCTGTAATATCAGTGTGGGCTCTAATATCCATGCCTAGATTCATGGTCCTTACCCATTATTTGGGGCCTCCCCTACTTACCAGGAGAGTCTGCCTTGATCTTCAGTGCAGAACAGATGCACAGACTCGTGCACTGTTCTCACAAGCACGCCTGCTCAGATATTAGATATCCCACTGGATGGTGATCCTATGTCCATGTGTGCACACTGTGTCCCTTACATAGCTGCTGACTCAGAGCTGGAGTCTTTCCAGATCTTCTATTTCATGGCCACTCTAGCTTAAGATTGGCTAGCAAGGTATATGTGTACACATGGATATGCATACACAGAGGTGTATGCACAGTTAAATTCCCTAGGGAAATATAAACAGTCTGGTGTCTCCAACTGCTGGCACTTAAACATGTGGGCCCTGTGAGCCACAGTCCCTGCTCCATTTGCTGACATTCAGACCCCACCAATACACACCCTATTCCCAGTGGGGAATGATCCCTTCCTCTGTTGCTGGCACTCAGATCTCAATTGTATTCTGGTCTTTCTGTTACTTGGATCTAAAACCTGGTGACCCGTGGTGTGTTCTCCAGCTGCTGGCAATTGGACACTGTAGCACTCTTGTAGCACACTTAAGAAAATTAATATAGCATAACTTTCTAGCATAATACAATATTCATTTTAATACTTGCGAAAAGCCAATCATAACATACACATTTTTCATAGTCAATAATATAATTTATTAAGAAAAAAGGATACATTGTGTTGATCATGTGTTGATCACATGCTGATCACATGTTGATCATGTGCCTCAGACAAGCATCTTATGTTTGTTTCTCTGCTATCCATCTGTATCTCTAACTTTCCTTATATTTTTCACTTCTCATAAAGAATCTATAATTTTTACATAAGCCCCACAAGTTCTTTTTACTTTTCCATGGTTTTGGTACACTCTCACAATGACTTTCAAATATGCCACAATACTCCTGAAGTCTTGATTTCTTCTCTGTCCCCTCCTCTGCTCCCCCTTACCTCTTGCCCCTGCTTATGTCTAAGTAGTTCCTTCTAAGAGCCCATCAATCAGCGACTGAAAAGTCCTGGTCTTTGTCTACCTTATTACCTGCTCATTAAGGTTTGTGTATTCATTCCCTTTATTGCTTTATTGTTTTCCTTGTTACTCCTTACTTCTATTACACTGAATGGTCCTTAACTAGAGAGCTTAATGAACCAGATGTTCTTACAGTCTATGTACTCTTACAGTGGCTTAGAGGAAAAATGCTTTTGTTTATTTAAGGTCCTGGAATCATGCTGCTTTTTCTATTGGTTCTGGTTTTACCTCTGTTATTGAATTACTACTATCACTTGCTTTTTTTTTTTTCCTCAAGGGAAGAGCTCCAGTTATCTTCAATGAGATTTCCTACAGGATTTAACAAAACCTGAGTTTACGTTACATTACATTGATGCTCACCACAATTGTAATGTTAGAGTCCCAAAGGCATGACTTAGTTGTTTATATAGATTTCTTCTGTGTACAAATTGTGCTGAGAGCTTCAGCTCGGTGCCTAGTGTGGGAATCCTCCAGCAAGAACAGTTGGTGTGCTTGCACTAAAAATAATGCTATCCAGTTGTCTGTGTGCTTGAACTCCTGTCTTTAGTTGACAATTAATAGAAGCACAAACGAGTTTGCAGGTGTTACAGCAAAACAAATGCTAGCCTACTCTGGATATATAGTGACATCAGACTGACTTGTGTTCAAGTCTGGTGAAAACATAGCATTTATAATTAAAAAAAAATTAGATTATTGTTCTAAGGCTTTGTAAAATCTGTAGAATTGTATTCTAGCCCCTGATTTTCAGAAACTGAACAAAATGAAGAAAAAAAGAAACAGTCTGTTAAGTGTCTATAATTGGAAATCACGAATGATAGTCTGTTCCCTTTCTGTACTACTGACCAGAATCACAGAATTGTTAGTGTTGAAAGGGACCTCTGGAGATCATCTAGCACCACCCACCTGCTGAGGCAGGGTTGTGTAAAACAGGTGACCCAGGAACTTGTCCAGGTGGGTTTTGGGTATCTCCAGAGGGGGGAGACTTGACAACCTCCCTGGGCTGTGCCATTGCTCTGCCACCCTCATTGTAAAGTTCTTCCTCATGTTAGGTGGAACTCCTCTCCTCTCCTCTCCTCTCCTCTCCTCTCCTCTCCTCTCCTCTTCCCTTCCCTTCCCTTCCCTTCCCCTCCCCTCCCCTCCCCTCCCACAGTTTCTCCTCATAGGGGGAATGCTCCAGACCCTCATCATCTCTGTGACCCCTGCTGGACCCTCTCCTGTAGCTGCTTGTCTTTGCTGTACTGAGGAGCCCAGAACTGCACATGGCACACTGGATGTGGTCTCACCATGGCTGACTAGAGTGGGAGGATCAGCTCCCTTCACCTGCTGGCCATGCTCTTCCCAATGCATTCCAGGATACCAATGGCTAATCTGGCTGCAAGGCACTGCAGGTTCATGGCCAGCTTGTCATCCCCCAGGTCTCCCAGGTCCTTCCCAGCAGAGCTGCTCTCTAGTATGATAGCCCCCAGATTGTGCTGGTGTTTGGGGACCTTCCTCCCCAGGTGCAGGGCCCTGCACTTTTTTGCCTTGTTGGACACCATTAGGTTTCTTTCCACCCAATTCTCCAGCCTTTCAACGTCCCGCTGAAAGGCAGAACAGCCTTCAGGATCAGCTGCTCCTCCCATTTTTAAATCATCAGCAAACTTGCTGAGGGCACGTTCTATCTCTTTGTCCAGGCTATTGATAAACAAGTTAAAATATGCACATAGGTATGAATTTTTGTGTATGAATGTGTTTATCACATGATTTCCAGAGAAATGGCTTATGAGTTGCAGTGCAGATGAAATTAAACCTAATGCTGCCTGCAAGCTAAAATTTTCATATATGTTGCACTTCAGTTGCAGTTATGGATTTAGCAGTGTCAGTTACTTTAGTAGCAATTTCCAGAGTAGCCTGAATTACTTAAAAGCAAGAAAACCTCAACGGGGCTGAAAGCTTTCAAGGGAAAATAGGACAAGATAACAAGTACAGCACAGAAATGGTTCAAGGGTAAGTGGGACCTGGTTTTGATGTTTTTCTTCCTAGCTTGTGAGCCCTTTTCTTGAAAGTTTTAGTGCAGACTGCAGGCTCAATACCAAAACCAGAGTTCTGCTCAGTGATCAGGAAAGGAGCAGGATATTTGTTACACTAATAGGGCTGGGTATTAACTGGGAAACATCTCCAGAGCTGGGAGATATAATTCTGGGAGGTACACAATGCCAGATGAAGAAAAGCACATCTCTGAAAACATAATATTTTGCTATGTTAACTATCCCCTAGCTTTCTGTCAGCTCTCAGGTATCTAATTTGTGTTTATGGTATGCCAATACTGTTATTTCTTGGACTTTTTCAGAGTTAGCTCTTAAATATGGGTAGTTAGGATTTGTAATAGTTTGCTTAGAAAATGTGAGTCATTCAGGTAGAAAAAACAGAAAACAATCACAAGGTTTAAACTATCAATCAAATAAACAATCTTGACATTCATGCAGAGTGTAATTTATTCAGAAAAATGGTTAAACAAATACTTTCAAGTAATGAACATGCTTGGGGGATTTTTTTAGATTATTTGGGAACAGAGAATGGTAAAAATTAATTATATGTATTTAGAAACATGTATGTAGAAATAATTCATGGGTAAAATAACCTAATATTTGATATTAGAATACTCAGTATAGATGTCAGCAAAATTCTTTCAAGCACATAATCAGAGAACTAACTCAGGGTATGAAAAAGGGGACTTGTAGAAAGCCAGAACTGAAATGTATGAGTTGGGCTCTGCTACTCAGGAATGGAACAGCACCTTGCCACTAAATGATATTGTCACACCGATTCCCACAAAGTTTCCACTGCTATCAGTTTCATTGTGTTTCTCATGTCCAGCCCCTGATGCACTAATGGTCAAGTGATCAGATGTCTAGAGAGAGAATAATGGAAAAGTATCAAACCTATTTTATTTTGAAAATATTTGCTTTGGTGAAAAAGCCATTTCCTCTAATGCTTTAGCTGCTTCTGTTTATGGTTTAACTGTAATTAAAAGTGCAAGCTACAGAGTGAGATGGCTGTGAGAATGCCTGTAAGAATGTAAGAAATTTCTGTAAGAATGGCTGGGAAATAAACTGGGATTAATTTTTCTTGTTGCTATGCGTCTCATAAATTTTGTACCGTGTTAAAGGACACACAGGTGTCACAATGTCTTCAGCGTTATGGTGCTTAGGTTAAGGTATTGCCAGTCAGATGTGATTTAAGGCAGGTTATTCACCTACTGCTCCTGGAGTCTGAGCTTTCCAATGGATTGCTCAGGGCAAGCATCCCTCAGTTCACGCCATGGAAGGACAGATGATTCGCACATTGGGAAGGAGTATAAACAGCCCTTCAGATTTTTTTTTTCCTCTGGTGTGTTTTTAAGTTTTAAATGTTTGGCATATTAGTCTTTTTTGACTCCTTAACATTCCCTCAGGTATGGTGACCAGCTGGCGACAACTGGTGACCAGCTTACTTCTGTTGTGGTCTTGGGTTTTGTCTACTTAGCTGATCTGTAAGCAACAGGATACAAACAGTTCTGATGGAGCTCAGTGTTCATGTTGCAAACTTCAGCATCCTTGGCTATAAACTGACTAGATTAGAGATCCAACTATCCATTTGTTGTGCAGGAGGAGTTCAGGCTTAAGAATAATTTTGACTTGAGCAGAAAGCTGTCTGTACTACTGCTGCCATACATGTTGCATTTGGTTTAGCAATGGGGCGTTGTTCCTCAGCAGTGCCTGTTCTAAATACTGAAGTAAAATAACAATTTAAAGAAAGACGTTTGCGATGTAGATTAGATTTGTCCTGAATTGTCTGGGGGTCCTCTCTGCTGTAGTTTCCTGCTGGGTACTAACTCAGATACCTCAAAGCTTCTGAAAGCTGTGACATTGGACGCTGCAAACAGTGCTTTAATGTTGTTGTTATACCATATTATTAGGACATTTTAGACGTACGCATATCTGTATGCTCCCCACACACGCGTGCCTGCTCTGTGTACCTTTGTCTGTGCCCCTTTGTGCCCGTTCGTGACCCTGGTGCAGCGCGGGTCCCCGCCCGCGGTGCCTGCGGGAGCCGCCAGGTGTCGCTGCGGCGCCGGGCTGGGCCGGCTGCGGCCGTACCGGGAGAGAGAAGGAAGGAGCCGCTGGTGATCCCAGGGGATTCCCTGCCGGTCACACTTACCCAGGGGCTCTCTTTTTGAGTGTCTGAAAACTCCTTGAGCGCTGCTGCGGTTCCAAGGGGCCATTGCTGCTGACTGTCCCGAGGGACGGTGTGCCCAGCGACAGGGCGAGCGCAGCAAGCGGCAGCTGAAACACAGGAGCTCCGTCGTGACACGAGGAAAAGGTCCCTTGATGGGAAGGTGACAGCACTGGAACACGCTAGCCAGGGCGGCTGCGGAACCTCCTATTCAAAAGCCTCCTGGATGCGATCCTGGCAGCCTGCTTTGGGTGAACCTGCTTTAGCAGGGGGGTTGGACGACATGGTTTCCAAAGATCCCTTTCAACCCCATTGTGTCATTCTGTAAAAATAACAGGCAAAGCTTTTCTCGTTCAGAGTCCACTTTTTGAGAAGTCTTGCCTTAATCTCTCAAGACTTACATAGCTCAACTGTGAAATGGCATTAGTAATGCATCGCTTCTCTACTGAACAAGAACTTGCTTGTGGAGTGATATTCTGGTATTTTAATAATAAAGCTATTTAAATCTCTGGGTAAACACCACAAAGAAATCCAGTGCAAGGCAAAATTGACTTCAGTACAGTAAAGAGTGTGTGGCATCATTGTGCATAATCTGCCTCACCAAGCTGTAGAATAATAGCTGATTTCTTCGTCATGAAAACAAGTGTTCAGAGACTAAGGCATTTTAATCTCTAAACATGTTTGAAGTATGTATATCCAAAAACATGAGGAACAGATTATGTTTCTATCCTTTTCTTTTTTATGTCTACTGTTACTTTGGTGTTTTTTAGCTTGTGAGTTTTTGAGGTTTATTTTGTTTTGGTTTTTTTTTTAGTTGTTAGGTTTTTGTTTGTTTGTTTTATCTAAAGGGGATGGACTAGGTAACTTTGTTTCCACTTTTGACTTTTAAGCAATTTATAACTCAAAACAATTTCATTTTGAAATAGCACACTTTTCTGACTTGAGATTGAAACATGAATGATGTAGTTTTTATGTAACACATTCCAGATAACTGTGTCTTGCTGTCTGATTTAAAACTAGTCTTTCAGTGTTGCTGGAGATGTAGCTGAAGCTTGACATTAGAAGTGCATCCAGTTCCAGTTTTGTAATGATTAGTGGGTTTTTTTATCCCAAATTTTATGTCTTTGTTTCTTTTTGTTTATTGACTGCTGAAGTGAACCAGTGTATTGTGAGGGCAGAAATAGACCAGCATTTAATGTGTACTGTACTTGCTTGATAGTGGAGACAATTGGCAAAAGACACTGAGACTTTAAAAAGAATAAATAAAATCAATATATTTCATTAATATATTTAATTAAATTAAAATTAAATTGAAATTGATATCAAGATAGTACTGTTATCTGATATGTATTCTCTAGGATATTTTATTGTGTGGAACAGTAAGGTAGAGATGCCTGTATCTTCTTAGTGACTCCGGAGGAGGAGCAGTTCAAAGGTCAGAGTTTCTTTGTGCATCAGTATTACCATGACATATTTCAAATAAAGCAAAATGGGAGTGGAGACAGCCCTAGATATTTAAGGCTGTATGGTTAAGTGGGTGTAACTGCTGCTTTGCAAACATGTCCTGCACCTTTCTGGACGTAATGGACTAGAGCCATTTGAGTTAGTTTTCTCCACCATGCTGAAAGTTTGTGACTGAAAAGCAGGGTAAACTGCTGATTCCTTGCTTTAAACTCAAATTTCCCCAATGTTCATGGAAAGACAGTTAAGCTCCAGGATTTGTTATGAACTGAGCCTTGACTTCATGCTTGGACCAAGTGTGGCTTTTCTTCTTTGGTGTGACTAACTACTCATATGCACAACTACTATGTTCCAGGGTTCAGTATTATGAGCTAATGAGAAACTTCTTTAGATCAGAAGCTTCTAGCCTTTCTTTCAGTTGGACCTGCAGACCACAAAGCTATTAGTTTTATAGTCAGACACTAGTCAAACTACTGAACAGATATTAATTTCTTCCTAACGATATCCATGGTCTCATCATATTGACCACAATTCCCAAAAATTAACTCCCGTAATTGTTAGCTTAGTCAATGTATAGGTTCCAAAAAAATTGTCTTGATATTCAAAGATCCTGAATTCCTTAAGTTCTCATTGTGAATATAGTAATTTGAATATAGGAGACCTAATATGAAAATGTCAGTTATGTCAATTACATCATCTGTAAAATTAGAAATATTAATTAGGTTAAAATTAGTATATATGAAAGAGATTTGTAATCCTTGACTAATCTCTTGGAAATATAATTATTCTAAAACCTCTCATGCATTAAAATATCTTTATAGCTTTATAAAAGTAGGTGCTGCACTCAAGCGTTTTTCTCCCTTCTTGCTAATGTGTTTATATGTACTTTCGAATAAGAAAAAAAAAAGGACCTTTTTACTCTGTTTATGTGAATTAAAAGTAATTGTATAATTTCTATTAGGACTGCTAATAATCTTAGTTTAAGATTAAATTAGTGAGACAGGTTTTCCAGGAGAGAAAGCATCATGTTAGAAAGCACTGTGATTATTAGCAGTGTGCCAGTGAAATCATGTGTCTTAGAGGTTTAGTAATGGGTTTAATTGTACAAAAATTTAATTATTTTGATGTTCTGAAGCAAACTTTGAAATCTGTGACTTGTTATGTGATGTTAATAGTGTCCTAGAAATGCATGGTATCACTTGTACCTAAAACCAAAGTGTGCTGGATGCTTTCCTATGAATTTTATGAAAAGAAGCTCATTATGAGGAAAAAAATTATTAGACCAGAAGCAAGTGCAGAGTACAGTGCTCTCTGATGTTTTTTTTTCCCTAGGTCAGAGGATACATGGTGTCTAATGACTGATAATATTCTAAATCTGAGATAACACAATCCTTCTTGAGCTCTTCCATATGTTTTCTTTTAATCTTCTACTACTTTTATCTCATCTGTTCTCCAGTGCCAAATTACAGCAAATGTTTTCTTTCTGTTTCAGCACCTAGGATTTGAACAAGGTTCAGATCTTGTTTTCTATTTTGTTCTTTACTTTTGAATGTCTTACAGAAAGCAGAGAAGTATGATATTATGAAGCAGTATGTCCAATTTTATTAGGGAACATTGTGCCTAACACTGACTTTTAATGTATGTAGATTTGTACTATCCCAAAGAATCACAGTCTTCATGGAAAATGGTTGTATTTCCATTGAGATTCATTGTGGGGAAAAATCCATTTATTTTCCATCAGTTTCCTAAAATCCCAGAGCATAACCCCAGATGGTTTTATTTTTTGAAACATAAGTACTTCAACAGCTGCAGCTTATTATGAATAAACAGAGTATGCATGTGAACTGCAGTGAATGTATATAAAATTACCTGCCTGATATGTGATATCACCATGCCATAATTTTGGGAACTGTATGAGGTCTGTAATCAAGTTACATTTAGAAAAGTAGCTATATGATTCTCTTGCACTTACACCTGCCTTCTGAAAAGATAAATCTCAGATTTACAGAAGAAATGTTTTATGTGTATTCTGGTTAAGCTTTTATGAGATGCTATATCAGCAAACAAGAAATTGAATTTCAAAGGATAGAGGAAAGGGACAGAGCACATATAACAAAAAGGACTAATTCTACCTGTCTTGTCTCTCCGACTGTCTACTGAATTCTCTTTTTCTCTGTGTGCTTTAAAGCAGAACTGCAGAAATAAGTAAAAACAAAGGCTAATCTTATCATAAAATCCTATAGTGACATGTTCTTCACATCCCTTGTGAAGTGTACAGAAAGAGCAGAGGTTTTTATGCTAAGTTTTGAGACAAATAACCTCAGACATGTAGATGTTGAGATGGAACTTTTTAGAAGTTCTATAAAAGAATTTAGCATATGCAGCTAAGCTGGAGCAATAGAAATGCCAGCTGACTTGCCTGAGCAGTGACAGTGCTGTAATTGTGGGTGCTGAATCCCCAACTTACCAGGATTTGCATTGGTACAGACTAGAAGGAAATACTTGTCTGGATATGTAGAAAGAGTAAACATCTATAAAATAGCTTGCTCTTTGTGGACAGTTTGAATAGTAAGAGAGCTACATTTGGAGACTAAATTGTTTATTGTGAGTTGCTCTCCCAGCTTCTCTAGTAAATGATCTTATACATCAGTGTTCAGTGCTTTCTCAAATAAAACAAACCAGTCTGGCACTGTGCCACTGCCTCACTTCCATTCACATGCCATTATGTTTATCACCAGCATGCATCTTTCTTTCCACAGAAAATATATAAATGGGCAATGCTTGACATTCTTTTGCTTTCCTTTTCCTTCTCTTAGTTTGCATCAAGCTACCCATCTGCTACAGAGATCATACTTTTTTCTTTTTAGTATAATTGAAAATGTCTTTTGCCTTTCTGAAAGAGTTGCATCAAGAAAATCCCTTTTTCTACCCTCATTTTGTTTTCTTTAATAGTTGTGGTCAAGGCAGTAGTTTATTTTGTTTTTGCTTTTTATATGGATGATTTAACAGGCTAATAATGAGACTGTGCGTAGAAATGTTTAAAGTAGCGTCTAATTTCCAAAAACGTAAGTGACGTTTCTGAGGTCACCTGAAGCCATCACTCTGCACTACCATTGTCAAATCATGGACTTATTATGGTTTCACAGAGATGGAAAGCTGAACAGTCAGAAGACAAGACTGTTCACAGGTTGTGATCATATTACAGATCTAATATCCAAGCAAAGATTGTGATCATATCATGGATCCAATAGCCCATAGTGCTTGTGGGCTGCAGGAGAGTAAGGGTTTATGTAGGTAGCAAGGGCTTCATGGACGCTTACACTCCTCAATTTGAACAGGTGATGGCAATCATGTAAAACTTGTACTAATTCTTCACGTAATCTGCTTAGTCTAGTCATCAGCAGATGTCTGAGTGGTTTGGGTGGAGAGGTTGGGCTCATACTACATTGAAATAGTTCAGTTATGTGTAATACTCTTGTCTGTGTGTTGGCTTAAATGGAAAACATGAAGCATGCTTTATTTCATTGGAACTTCAGGGCATATAGTTGGGAAAGAATGTTCTTGTAAGGGCTTTGCAAGGTAGGGGCCAATTAAAAATGTTTTTAAGGATTAAGAAGTGAGTGACAAAAATAGCTCTGTTAATTTAAATCTTGTCATATATGCTCCTTATGCTGTCTTTCAAAATGGTAACACTAGTGAAAGTCTAAAAAATTAAGTGGTTAACTTCTCAGAGAAGGATACACGAAAATTTGTTAAGGTTACGTGGACTGTAATTTGCCAGGAGAATTAGACACGTTTTCCTTAATCTGTTCAGAATTTGTGATCTGTGGAGTACTGAATCCCAAGTGGATGGTGAAATGTATTAGTCTTGGGAATAACCTCCCAAAGAGGGGTGGAAAAGTTTGTCCATTGGGCTATTTGCAGCTGCATAGTGGAAACACCGGGGAGCTAAGCTTATTATTGTTCTTAAAAGATGGATTAATCTATGATTTAGACACAAGGAATCTGGACCTAGGGGCACACAAGGGGGTGAAGGGGAAATAACACAGATTTTCTTTAATTTGATTGAAAATATGCTATATATTTGGTCGAGTCATTTATAAAAACCTTCCCATTCTTCTTTTTAAGGCAGACCCTTGCTCACTGAAGAGTGGACTTTGTTGAAGCAATCTAATTTAATTTTTCATCAGTGTGTTTGACCACATTGATAAGGAAATCAATAAAGGGGTCTCTTGTGTGAGTTGTTTGCGTGGTTATCAGAAAAATTACCTGTTAGAAGCCTGGCATGCTCATATCACCAGCTAGGGAACAAGAATGCTCTACCACTGGTTGGGGGGAGGAGAATGCTCAATGTGGAGCATTGGTTTCCAAGTGTGAGACACTTGAAGGGCAATACTTCTGGGCTCTCTTGGGTATTATTTTGTAAAGTATTTTCATGAGGGATCACAAAGTGTGCTATTCTTTCCCTTCTAATTTGTAAGTGAAGATGTAGAAATTTTAGGGTGATGCAGGTGTTGAGCTCAACTAAAACAGATCATGATACTTGGTGAAAGTGTCCAGCCTTTATAACAAGAACTAAAGCAACAAAATAGAAATTAAGTCAGTTTTGGGTATTCTTCTACCTTTGAGCTCACTGACTAGGAGATAGTTGGCTTTGATGCTTTGACTTTCTAGTTTTGTCATGTGATTTGGTATAGGGCATTGATATTGTGCAACATCGTTTTTTTCTCCCATCCAGCCATTACTCCACTGTCGGGTGTGTCCTCTACAAAGGCAAAAATGAATAATTCCTGTCAGGATTATTTTGTCCATCATCTTCATGGATGTGCCAAACACTGGAAGCCCCATGGGGAAGAGATTGTCAAATGCACAAACTCAAAGTGGGAGTTAACTGTCCATAAAACAATTCAGGCAGAATTTGTAAACAGCCTACAGGATTAAATAATGTTCACCATTTGAATAATTTGGTAAATCCTTACAATGCAAGATTAATTTACAGTGGATTTCAAATAACTACTTTCTTTTTTTGTAAGCTGTGTGAGTCTTCCTCTTTACCTGCTGGCATGGCAGGCCTGCGCAAATTACAGGTGTATTCATCCTTGGCTGCTTTGGAGTAATGCCACAAGGGGAAGAGTGCTTGTTTTTGAAGATTGATTCCTGTCTCTGATTCCTTGGTCCAAAATACCAAAGCAGCATAACTACTTTAGGAAGATTTATGTCTTCCTGTGGCACCTGGTATAGTCAGCTTGCAGTCAATCTATCTGCTAGGTGCAGACTTAATTTGAGAGAGTAGTAAAATCTTATTTTCTAGTTGCTGGATATGAAAAGCTAGACAACTTCTCTAAAGGGGCTTAGTAGGATTTCAGTTAAGGTGAATAACTCTCTATCAACTAGAGAGAGAGAATTGTCTGATAAAAAGCAGTCAAACAGTCCCCCAAAAGATTTTTATGGCAGAATGTATTGAAGACATCTGCTGAATGGGACAGTGCCAGCCCCCGGGCCATATGCTTCATGTCCCTGGCATATGCGCAGCTAAGCACAACAGCACCGAACATATTGGGAGAGGTATGGATGCCTCTCCACCATCTCCTCCCACTCCTCAGAGAAACAGAATGGAATAAACTTTTGCTGCATAAAAAAACTGTATTAGAAATGCACCAAACCTTAAGCAATGATCTAATCAAGAGAAGGAGTCAGAACACCTCTGTGTCTGTCCAGCTCTGACAGTCACTTTCTAACTGCAGCTGAGAATCTACCTTTGTTTTCTGTTTGTGTTGCGAAAGATTCGGTTTGCAAGGCTTTCTGTCTCTCAACTCCCTGTACACTGCTTCAAAACCATGAGAAGGAGAGTGTGTGTCAGGGATGTTGGTGTCCAAGATGAAGTATTTTCTAGCTCTCTTAAAAGTGATTTCTTTCAGCTATGTTTCTCACAGGCAACAGTTCTATTTTTACATTGTACAACAATTAAGAGTCTTCTAGGTTTATGTATTTCCCTGTATCTTGTAAAAATAGTAAAAAGTAATTGCCAACATTCAAAGTCAAGTGAAAAATATTGAAGTAGCAGTTGTCTAAATTTTGCTTGCAGTTTCATCTGATTTTTTTCCGTGAAGTGTGTTTTGTTCCATGGACATTGTTACTTCATAGACAATCTTACTGTACTGTTTTTTCCACCAGTTCTTTCAGTGTAAAACTGATATAAGGACATTTTTGTCTAACTTGATGTGTATTTTGTCCCTAAGTTAAAGCAAGCCATGGGAGGCAAAGTGAGTACCAAAATCTAACAGTAGTAAGATGGCATTTTTAGGGTAGATTATGAAAATATATTATGAATAAGATATATTATGAATCAGCCTCCAGTTGATAGCTGTAAATTGGGTCGAGTCTGTTGCTAAACTGAAAATAAAATTATAAATAGTGATGCAGAACAGCTAGAGATATTCAGCAGCTGTTTCTGCTGTGTTTTTCAACCCTTGTATGATAGATAGTATACGTTTATTCATTATAGTCAAAGTGCAATGTGGGGAGCACTGGGTAAAAGTAAGTATGTTATGACCAGCAGTTCTGAAATCCTACTAGATAAATAAATCTAGCATTTGTGTTCTGAGCCATTAATTAAATATTAAAGAGTGTTGGAGAGTGGAGAAGCTCTGTAACAATGGTAATACAAATACTTAGGAGAATCATAAGGAACTATCCACCACTCAACAGAATAGAGACTTTCACAGAAGTCTTGGCAGCAGAACAGAACAGTTTGGATGCCATCTACAAAAGGTTAGAGACGAAGAGCGTATTATTGTCAGTCAAGATGATTTTATGGAAACGTGTTCTGTCAAACAAAACTGTCATCACTTGACAAGATCATAGATCTGGCTGATAAAGAGAGCATAATGAATACAGCATTCTTGAATTTCTCAAAGGCATTTGTCTTATCACTCTAACATCTTGATGGGGGAAACCAGTGAAACTTGGCTCTAAGAGTTTGTATATTAGATGGATTAAAATCTGGCTTCATGGCTGATCTAAAAAGTTGCTATTGGGGAGAAAACAGAGTGTCTGTTTTCTGACAAGGTATGTCAGGAGTCTTGTTTGCTTTATATTATTCAGCATTTTAGCAGTGTTCTGAAATGTTATTTAAATTATTTAATAGCAAATGATGCTGCAATTATAATACTGCATTATTACAGTGTAATCTAAATTTTTAAAAGTTATCACATTCTTTACAGATAAATAAAACGTAGTATGTGTAGGAGCAGAGAGTACTGGTCATACCTATTCAAAGAAACTCCTGAAAGGGAGTAACTTATGAAAGTGAACACCTATCACGATACAGGTTTTTACTGAAGTGATGTTCAAAACATTTCTGCTATGAACACTGGGACTCTTCTGAAAATCAGAATATCAGGTGAACAAACAGATGTAGTTTTACGTCTGCATGAAATACTGGTAACAGTGCTACATTCAGTTTAGAACTTTCTATCCAAAACCAACCTAGCAACATTGGTGGAACTTCAGAGAAGGGCATAAAAATGATCCTTAGCTGGAAATGGATTTAAATACATAGATGTATTTATTTTCTTTTTCTGGAGTCTCAAAGTTGATTTAATATATACTAATAACTCCAGATGAGAACATGATGCCCTAGTAGGGAAAAATTTCAGTTTTTATTGCAATTACACAATGAAATTGATGAGTTTATTCTAAAAAAGATGCAGTATTTAAGTGAAGGTTGTTTCAAACAGTTCACTAGGGAATGTGATGGACTTGTCTCACTTCTGATGTTTTCACATTTTAAGATTTTTTTGTTAAAAAGCATACTTAAATATAATTCCTAGAAATCTAGGATTAAAATTGAAAGAAATCATGCTGGATAAAGTCTGCAGGCATTAAAATCTGTGGAGATCTGTGGTTTGCTTGGGCATGCTGGTTTGACTCAGTTTGTCAGGACTTTGTCTAAGGAACATCCTAAATATCTCTAAGGAAGAGTGTGGGGTAAAATCTGGGGAGAGGAAGATGAAACTGAAGTAACAAGGAGAGACATATTCATGAGGTAGGAGGAAAACACTAAACCTCAAACCGGAGAAAAGGCTAAGAAGAAAAGAGATGTTAGAGAATGAACCACTCCAAACAGATGCCCCAGTCTTAGCACGTGCATATTTCATGCCTGTTAGTTATACTTTACTTATTAGTTTCACCTATTACTTTTCATTATGGGGAAGAATAAAATGCTTCATTTGGGAGCAAGATCTCACTATGATTGCCACATATGATGTATTGGTCATTTCAGTAACCTCTCTTTAATTTGGTTCACATGGGCTAAAGGGAGTTCTTTTCCATTTTGCAGCAGATCATAAGAATTCAGGACTCTGAATTTTAGCCCGCTCCATTTTTGGACTACAAAATAAATCTTTTGGAGATTTATCAGTTTCTGAGTTCTCTTTTTACAGTATCTGACAGCTAACTTGATTCAAAGATTTTCCACTTTTTCAATCACATCAAGAGCTGTATTTGTTATAAATTCTCTCTTCTACTAAGATTCTTTATAAAGACTTGTGGCCAAAACTTAAATAAAAGGAAAAAAAATAATGATTTGTCTTGAGAACTCTACCACCTGATTAAAACTTTGCTTACCCTGTATAGCAAATCATATCAGTGACTAAAAGAAAGCCTGAGATGCAAGTATGTTTACTGGTATATACAGAAGTGTCCAATGCACACAATTTTTAAGTGTTGTGAAAAATGTTTTGTACCAGTGGGGGTGAAGGGTACAACCAGACACAAGAAAGGTTTGTCAGTTTTTATATTTCATTTTCCCTTGAGTCCTTCCTGTTACTATTTTTTCCTAACAAGTCTTTGTAACAGTGAAGTTAAGAGACAAGCTGAAAATCACATTCATATGCATGAAAGGCTTTTGAAGCAGAGAATATTTTTCAAAGTTAAACCATGAAGACTGTAACAGCAAAAGAGAGCATTTTTCCTCTACTGAGCTCCCATTGCTATGCTAAGGTTCTTCATGCATTTGTAACAAGCTACATGCCAGCCCCAGCTGTTCTGAAGGGAACCTGGTGTGCCAGACTTCCCCTCTAACTTGAACATGTGGAACATCATGTTTCAGCAAAGGCATGTCTGATAGTCAAAACAGTGTGTCTCAGGAAAAAGATGAGGCTGTGGCTTCTGTACTTCAGTCATTCAGCTAAAATATTTTATGATAGGTGGAAGGCAGTGCCAAAATCAGTGTCTTGACAAAAACCGCAGTTGCTGACAAAAGCATCTGCTCAAGATCTTCTGTGAGCCTTTGCATGAGAGTTGTCCAGGTGTATGGTCTTACTGCTGTACTAGGGGTTCTTGCAGCCATTTCCTGCTGCAATTAATTTTTGGCTTGGTTTGCATCTGCTCACAAGATCACAGAATCTTGGAAAAGATGTTTGGAAGGAATCTCTGAGCATATTCTCACCCAGCATCACTCTGAGAGTAGGACTGATCTTACTGATAGATCAGGTCAGCTGTGGTTTTGTCTGAAAGCAGCTTGGAGATTCCATAATCTTTCTGGATTATGTCTTCTAATGCTACATTACCCTCCTGGTGAAAACACTTTTCTTCATCTTCGGCATGATCTTCTCAAGCTACTAAAAGCTGTGGCTTTTGTTCCTGCCAAGTTTCTGAAGTTAATAAAATGTGCTAATTGGTGTCTTTTCTGCAGCAAAATTTCCTTCCTGTGCAATATCAGGGCTTCACCTTTTAAGATGACTCTTTATGAGCATTAATGAGCAGTTTAAGTCTCTGTGATCCATTCCTTGTGCTGGCAAGACTTCTGAGAATATGACAGTATGGCCACTTTTCATTGTTAAACAATTCTGTAATATCTATGGGCATCAATTTGACAGGAGATTATGACTAAAAGAAATTGCTGTAATACTCTTGCCATAATCAGAGCTTTTGCACTTCCTCTGTAAATTTAGCTCACTTTGCATTAGATATTCACTGAATTGGTTAAGATAACTTTAGACACTTAATCACTGTAGTGTTATTAAATAGTTGCATATGAATGTGTTCAGATGACTTGTAAGCCTCATGTAATCAGAGGCCAGTTGAGCCATCACAGGTGGTTAAAAGGAAAAGACAATTTTGTCTTGCTGGCTTTAGCTATTTTATATTAAAGTAAATGAAGCATGTTTTAATCATGGTGGGGTATTACTAGATTATCAGCTCTGGGACTGATGCCCTTTTTTTTGGCCACAGTACCACAATATGAAATGAGACCATGTTTCTGATGTGTTTATTTGCCTTTTTTTCCCTTTTTTGTTTTTATTTTGGGTTGTTTGTTTGTTTTGTTTTGGGGATTTTTTTTGTTTATTTGTTTGTTTGTGTGGTTTTTTGTTTGGTTGTGGTTTTTTTTTTTTAATATTTAAAAAAAATTTAAAATCTGTTTGTGGTTGCGGTTCTTTAGTTGTAAAATCTAAGTTTAGAGTCTAGTTGCATCCAAGATGACAGGAGTTTCAAAGAGACAGCTTATGTAGGATTTCTATCTAGTGTTTCTGGTCTGGTAAGAATACAAGGATAATTTTTAATGAAAAAGAGAATTAAATTTCTCCAGTTATATTTTTTTATTTACATTATGATACTTTTCTAGTGTAACACTTGATCTGTACTTGAGAAATACCACACCCTTTGTGGCTTTCAGTGATGAGAATGAATGATAGGTGGTGGAAAAGCTGAGCAGAAGGAGTTAGAAGTGTTTGTATGTGCTACATTACAGGAGGTCCATGTGTTCCCTTGGGATAGGACTAACAGTATTCTGTCTTACTTTGTATGATGGAAACTTTGACTTACTGTGCATATTAATAAAAAGGGAAGGAAGTGAAATGCTCAGTCTCCTTCTTAACTGCTGCTAATTAATAAGTAGAATTTCTATAGGAAAGATACTTATCTTTGGGTTGCACAGTCTTGTCAAATCAGACTAATTTCCTTCAGAAATATATTGTATTGCTACAATTTCGTTCATCTTACTGTGCCTTTGTCTTTAATACTGTGCTGAGACAAATCAGACTAAAATGACATTATCAGTCAGATGTATGGTCCATATGTCAGCCTGTGCTTGCATACATGCAATGTGGAACAGACCTAGCAGGCTGCTTCATGCTCCCAATAAATCCATTTCCAGGGCAAGTACATTTTCCAAAGCTTTTTAAGAGCTGCTATTAAAAGCAGTCCCATACAGCGTTTGGGTTTCTCCCTTTCAATCACTGATGAACTGCCTCCCCAGCTTGTTTCAGAGCACTGCTGGCAGGGGTTAGGGGATGAAGTGCAGTCTAATTTTTCCTTTTGACATGCAAGAAGTCTTGACCATTTCAGTTTGTTACATATTCAATGGCACTTTTTCAGGGAGTGGTTTGCCCTGGTGTTTTCTCAAAATGTTTTGTGAAACTTCCCTTGTGATTTCAAATTAACATAGCTTTTTTTTTTTTCCTTACATAATGAAATGTTATTTCATGCTGTCTTTTTCAGTTGTGCTCAAAGATGGCTGGATTTCAATATTAGGTGAACTGCACACTGCTGCTTATATAAATTATAAAGCATGCTGAGGTCTCTAGGGAAGGCGAATCATTAAAAAGAGGGGCTATTGTTGCTATTACTGTTGTTACTAGAAATAATTATTACCTATTTATTTTTGGAAATTCTATACAGCATTTTTTCTATAGGAGCTCTCATTGTCTTGAGGCGCTTTTTTTGTGGTCTTTAAGCTTTAATTTGCAGCCTTAGGAAACCTTTTACATACAGGCTGAGACAGATTTTGTTACCAAAGAAAGCCCTCCTGCTGATGGAGCTCTGTGTTTAATTCTTGGCAGAGCTGGGGAAGCACTTGGCTTGGTTTGCCTGCTGTTGATCTTTTTCATGTAGCCTTATGTGAGATCTTGATAATTCTGAATTGCAGCTCAAAAGAAAGAGGACCACAGTGTATTTCAAGAATACTGCAAAGAGATTATTCTATTTAATTTGAAACTTGGTTTGATAAGCTTTTTTAGACATGTATAAATGATGCAGTTCATTTTAACAGCAGGACTAAAATGGTGGTAATGTAGTTGGACATTCAGTGAGGTCAGTAAGGTGCAATCTACACTGTTAAAATGCATTTTGAAAGAAATGAAGGAAACATTATACCATTATCTCTGGGTTTTTTTTCCTGGCATTTTTGTGTAGGCACACGGTTTGTGGTAATTGGGAGTGGGGCTGTGGCCGAGCCTCATCCCCAGTGGGCACAGCTGTGAGCAGCACTGACAGCAGTGAGCCATGGAGTGCCCAGGGGCACTGACCAACCACCAAAGGGAGCAGAGGGCACACAGGTGCAATGCATCAACATGAGGGGTATAAAAGGTTGGGCTAAAGAGCAAGAAATGGTAGATGCTTGCAGCCTTCTGAAGTGACATGATGTTATTCTCTATGGCTAGATGCTTGAAGCCTTCTGAAGTGGTATGGTGCTGCTTTATATGGGTTGAAACCTTCTGAAATTGCATGATGATATTCTGTTTATGGTGGCTGTCTCAACTGTGGCATATGCTGCAACATTTATGTGTTAAAGTTTTAAATTACTTATTGAGTATACCTTATTGTGATGCTCCCCACCTGTTTATAACAGGAAGTGAATACAGCATCAAACTAGTTTTGTTGTGGTTTTTTGACAGTCTAGAGCTAGTGAGGCTCTACTGATATAAGTGGATTGATGTCAACTTATAAGTACAAGGTCTTGCTTGCTACTTCTGTTTGTTTGAGTTTTTTGTCAGTGTCTTGACAAAAACTGCAGTTGCTGACAAAAGCATCTGGGGCCTCCTGTGCATTGTAATCTTGCAAACAATTATTAAAATCAAGTCAGTCTGTGTCAAACACTGAGCATCTAAATCTGTATATTTATCTTAGACCACTTTCCCCAGTGGTAGCAATGGGTTCTTTCAGGAGGCAGCTAAGGACAATGTTGCTTAAGCTGTAGCTATAAATTGTATTTTGAATGCTTCTATTTTTGTCTCTGGATGATCTGAGGTGCTTTCTAATTTAGGCACCCAAAATCAGATGCTATGAAACCTGTTTGCTTTTGGCTTTTCTCCCCATAGGCTGCAGTATCTGGATACGTATCAGATGTTAATCATCCCATATGCTGCAGCCCAGGGATGATTTGCCTTTATGACAAATGTGCTGTTATCAAGCAATAATGGCTCAGGAGTGTCCCTTTAAGATATTACAGTGATGTGTGACAACATCAGTTGTAGTCTTCTGGCACAGTCGCCAAGCAGGTTCTCGTGACATGATACGACCACACTATCAGATGCTCTTTTGCAACAGCCTCATGATAGGAGAATGGGGCTGTGCAGCCACTGGCCTGTACCAATGTAGTTTGACACTAACTGATGAGGCTTCTTATATTGTGAGGCTTGCTTCTAGTGTTACACTGCTTTGAATCCTTATTCATCTTGCTTGCTATGTGCAACAAGGCTATTATTCCCAAATGAAGTCTGTGTGACAAGGAGCAAGAATGAAATACAGTACCTGTTATTTATATCTTCCTTTCATTTGAAGTAACTTAATTTCTGCAGAGGAGGGTTTAAAATATTGCTAAAATAGCTCTGAATTTGTGACATGACGACATAAGAATAAAATACAACTATAGAAAAGCTCCTTGAAATTAATTTGGTTCCATTTCAAAAGCATTGCTGATGCCCAGGAGGATGGGAGAGAAAGCTGGTATGTACAAACATGATAGGTTTGTGATAGGGGACAGCTTATAATGTCCAAAAGACATCCTGTATCAAGTGGTGGGAAGAGAAGTGCTTTCTGCTTTGTATGCATTTTTAAGGATAATAACCATCTGATGGGTGGAAAACTAGAGAAAACTTTACTTAGCGACTCTTTCCCTTTAGTATTTTCTCTTTATAACAAATCTTAAAGTTGAAATATTTGAAGTTAAATGAGTAGCATAAAATAGCTGGAAATTGTTTCAACTTGGTCGTAAGTGCTCAGTTAATTTCACAGTGGAATTATGGATCGTTTTCCAGTGCTTTTTATCACTAGCACACATTCCTATATTAAAAATGAGGAACAGAAGACTTTACCTTGCTATTCCGTTTGGTCCCTGAGTGCGGGATCATTGAGTATGAAGTCTGCCCAGACATACAAGGGAGAAATGCCCTGCTCAAAGGATCACAGACACCAGAGGCTGCAAATAGTTTAGGGACAGGAGCACCTAAGTCCGGAGAACCTGAAGGTTTGTCCATGTACTAGTTCATTAATTTTGCTGCAGAGACAGTAGCAGCTTTCATTTACTGGTACAGGCTGGGGGCTGATCTGCTGGAAGGAAGCTCTGCAGAGGATTGGAGGTCCTGGTGGATAACAAGTGGTCTATGAGCCAGCAGCGTGCCCGGGGGGCCAGGAAGGCCAATGGTGTCCTGATGTGCGTTAGGAAGAGCATTGCCAGCAGGTCAAGGGAGGTGATCCTGCCCCTCTCCTCAGCCCTGGTGAGGCCACAGCTGGAGTGCTGTGTCCAGCTCTGGGCTCCTCAGTACCAGAGAGACTTGGAGCTCCTGACACAGGTCCAGTGGAGAGCAACAAAGATAATTAAGGGACTGGAGCATCTCTCACGAGGAAAGGCTGAGGAAGCTGGAACTGTTCAGCCTTGAGAACACATGACTGAGAAGGGACCTTATCAATGTCTGTCAGTATCTGACAGGAGGGTGTCAAGAAGAAGGATCCAGGCTTTGCTCAGCGGTGCCCAGCAACAGGACAAGAGGCAAGAGACAGAAACTGATGCACAGGAAGTTCCACCTGAAAATGAGAAAGAACTCTACTGTGCGGGTGACTGAGCACAGATTTGGCTGTGGAGTCTCCCACACTGGAGATATTCAAGAATGGTCTGAATGCAATCCTGTACAATGTGCTTTAGGATGACCTTGCTTGAGCAGGGAGGTTGGACCAGATGACCCAACTGTGGTGTCTTCCAACTTTACCCATTCTGTGAATTCTGTTCAGTTGGAAATTCTTGGAAGAAGAGGTGATATTTCCAAGGTTTTTCTGTGCTTTAGATCCAGATCTGGATTTTGGATTGTTTGCTCTCTAAACACAAAGTTTAAGCTAATTTGAATTAAGTCACTAAACATAGAACCTTGCTGAGAAATTCGGAAGAAGGCTGATTTAGTACAAGTGTGAATAGTAATACAAGGTCTGGATCTTGGTAATGTCTGGTATTTTTAATCTAGCCAGTTTTTGTTTCCAAACATATAAAGTTCCCAAGCAATGGACTGGACTCCCAACAATCACTGCTGTTTTGTGGTTTGTTCCATTGTCATTATTTCATTCCCATTAAGTAATGGTGTCTGTCCTTTCCAAACTTCCCAAGCATTTGCAGTTAAGAGGCAAGAGAATTCCTTGTATTTTTCTGGCACTGTGACTGGAAATACTTAAACATCCATTACACCCCCAGTGGAACAGAAGGGTAAAGTTATCTGTTGATTCATCTGCCTACCCTTCTTTCTGTGGGGGTCTTGTTAATATAAGCTATAATGGAGCAAATACAATTACCAAGAAAAGTAAATTTACTGGGTTTTTTTTTCCCCCTCTTTTGGGACCAGCAATCTTTCGCAGGAGGAGATACACCTTTGACTTCAGTAAAATTATTCTTTTCTTTTTTCTGTCTTCCTCTAGTTTCTGAAGTACCATGACATCATATTTTGGTTTTTTCTGTTCCAGTGGTGCATCTGCTTCCATTTTTCTTTCCCGTGCTTTTATGATTCTTCCTGAAGTGTTGATGTGATATTTGCTCTGTTTCATGTAGGCATTTTAGCTGCTTCTAGTTAAAGACACAGGCAAGCAGAAAAAAAATACTAATAATAACAGCACTGTTAATCTTGTCATCATTGGTCTGTTTCTGCACCTCCCTCTTACTGGCCTTTTTCTCAGTTTATCTATTGTTATCTGGTCAAGCAGGTAGATGCTGTGGTGTTCCTGAAGAGTTCATTGCCATTTTTTGAAAGTTCCCCATTTCTCTTGCCTACTGTAGTGTGAATTTTTGCCTGTCAGGTGTCTCTCCTGTTAAAAGATGCCCTTCTGGGAGAGTCTGTGGATTTCAGTGACCACAGAATCACATTTCTGGGAGGAAAAAAGAAAAAAATTTTTATCTCTGAGGTACCTAGAACCAAACTCACGCTGAATTAACCTGGACCCTGTAAACTGATACAATTTATGGAACAAGTAATGGTAGGGACAAATCCTGACTATGCATATCAGTTTGCTGACTAATTTAATAGAAATTTGCCAAGTTAGATTGGACCCTACTCTTTGAAGTGCTTGACCCTCTGTCAGAGCAAGGATGTTATTCAAAATCTTTGTCATATTCTTGGTTTTATCTATAGTTTTCTTTGTATTATCTTAAGTACTGAGCCTGAGGAGGTCATCCCTTTGTCCATAGCAATGGAGAGTCGTACCCCCTGGTCTGTCACTTGTTAGTTTCCTAGAATCATAAAAGATTTTTCAGGGTAAGAGGTCACAGTAACTCAGTGTGTTCTTGTACTCAAAACAGGGTGATGAAGAGTGAATCAGTCTCTTGCTCTTTGAAATCTGTGGTCAATCACTGCCCATAATCTACCCAGAGAACGGTTTGTCTTGTTATAACCATGGCAGTAGATCCTGAGATACCTGGATCTAAACTTTGACCCATGGAGGAAGAATGCTTTGATTGCTATTGGCAGCTCTGTATGTGTGAGCTGAATCATGCCCTTTTGCAATAGCATTTTTTTATTTATGAAAGCACTGACCTCTTAAACTCTACCATGCCATCCTGGGACGTAGGCAGGGATTTGCTATTGAGATAGTCCCTGTTGCTGAGAGTGGCAGCCCTCAGCTGCACTTCTCCCAGTTTCTGCTTTCACATTCTACAGTCTGCTGCCAAATGCAAACATGTTCCTCTGTGCCTGAGAGTTAATTGAAGCACACTCAGAAACATATAAAACACATTTAGACTCATAAAACATAAATAATAATACCATTTGGTGGTGACATGCTGTATTAATGGATAGATCAGTCGCATTTCCATGCCATTATCTCAAGTCCTGGCCTGAAACTCACTGGCTAAAGGCAACTGATGGGATACATTTTGTCTTAAAGCCACCTCAAAAGACTTTCTTGTCATATTTTAAAATGGGCTGTCACTGAAGTGAGAGGACCTCTTTGTCTAACCAGGAATATCCCTTCTGCTTCCTCTTCAGAGCCAGACACAGAGAACTGTTTGCACCATCTGTATTAGGGTTGGACATTGCAGAGGAAAGAACTCAGCAGCACTTCCAATTTACATTTGACTCTTCTAAAGAGGGACAGATGGTCCTTTCTGGACCAGCCCTACCAAGAAAATATAGGGAAAGTAGAACCATTATACAGGTTCTAAGTTAGAATGGGCACTGTTTTAATCAACTTTCCAAGTTGATTAAAACCAGTGGCACAAGGTAAGGCACTAGTTTGTTAAATTGACTAAAACAGGCCATAGTTTGCCCTTTAGTTAAGTGCATTTGACTGTAAAACTAGACCAACCCAAAGAAGGGATACATCCATAAAGCTACATGTACCCTTTGAACACTGTGCACTTCTGAGTAATTTTGATAATAGTTCCCAGTTAGTGACTTAATTGCTGAATGTAAATTTCTTTCCCCTAGAAAATGTTACTGTTCATGTGGGCCTTCAGATAATTCATATTACGATGTCAGTATCTATGCACGTGGCTTGATTTGTGGTCTGGTCACAGTCTTTGGTGCCTGTGACATCTGTCTTACTGATACTCAGCCCAAATTGCTTGGTCTTGTTTATTTATTATGTAGAAACTATATAGTAGTTATCCATCTATCTGGAGGTTACTTTGGAATTGGATTCTAAAATACAACCATTGGAATGGGGAATTCAGAATTCCTACTCTCACTCACCGCAGTGCCTCTGGTCATACATGATAATCATGATAATCCTTCTTCCTAAGAGTTTTTCCCACCAGGTGGCAGTACAACAACACTTAAAGAAATAGGGAGTGCAGAAAAGCTTGAAGGCTGGCACCTCAGCCCTGATGAAAATGCATCATTTATGGTAACTGCTTACTTAAACTACCATGTGCCTTGTTTAAACTGACTACATCTGTGTAAGTTCTCCCTACAAGGCTCCAGATGTGAGATTTTAGTAATGTGTATGTCCTGCTTAAGTTGGTCTTCCAGAAATAAACATTTTAGCTGCTTGTTTGTAGTAATATTACCTTTATACAACAGGCAAGAATTTTTAACAATTAAGATGTTTCCCCAGTGTTCTCTAATTTGTAAAAGCAGTGCATGTAAAACAACATTCATAGTTCAGGAAAAGCTAGAACCTAATCTCCAAGAACAAAGAGAAAATGTAGTAAGTAGGAGGCTAGACCCATATCAATGACCACAATGGCTGACTTCTGGATCTGTCTGGCAAGCCTTTGTGGTACATACCCAGTTGTCAACTCAGTGCAGTAGTATCTGAGGCACCTTGAAAACAGTCTTGTTCTGTTTCTGATGCTTTGATCTTTTGTGCTTAATTGATGCTGACAAGTGCTGGAGAATATTTAAGTGTACTGACCTCTTTTTCCTATTTAATTTTCTCATTTTAGTTTGAAACTGGCCCTATATAGGATATAAATAGTGAGGCTATTTACATATTGTGTTCTGCTCCAGAGGGATCGCCAGGCAATTTTCAACTTCATACACTTGGCATTACTAAAAAAAAGGCCAGTTTTGGCATAGATGTTAGGCTGGCTTGGCTGTGGTTATAAACAGAAATCTGGACTCTGTGAAAAAATGCCAGAGATATTTTTTTGTGTTTCAAGAAAGGTTTTGTCTTCTTTCTTATAAAGCTTTTTTTCCAGGAACAGTTCTTGCTGGCTGCAAAGCATGTTGTATAGTACTGCCTACAGCTGCCTTAGAAGGATGAAAGGTTGGGGCAGCCCTGGGAGCAGTTGACACTGGGTCTGGGAGTCTAATTATGCCAAGCCTGATGATGAGACTCTTAAATCATCCCTTCTAGCTTTTTAATTAATGCAATCATGCATAAGACTGGCAGCAGAACCACTTATGGAGAGCATTTCCATCTAAGGCTGAAAATTAAAAGAAAAAAGATGGTGCTGAGCATGGGTAAACCAACCTTAACTTTCTCAAGCTCTTGGGATTGTGAGGATGTGGGTTGAGTGAGAAGTGATACTGAAGTGAGAATTAAAGTCGAAGTGTTAAAGTCTAAGAGTAATCTGCAAGAATGAGAGGTTGTCCTGCTTTTACTTCTTTCTTCTAATTTAATGAAATCATACTAAACATTTTTTGTAGTACTTACTTGGCAGATAAGTTTTGTCCTGCATTTTCTGTTAGTTATCCTACAGCCATGGAAAGGTGGAGTTAAATGCATGAGGTGCACTCCTTGGCAACAAGAAAACACAACTTTTTTTAGGGTGGAGTACCCTAGACTGGGTTTATACCCTGCCATGGTATGTATATTGTACTCGTCCTGGCTGGGATGAAGTTATGTACTTGGCTTCATAGTAGCTCACAAGGAGCTTGTGCTTTGTGGCTAAAACAGTGTTGGTAACACTGGTGTTCTGACTACTGCTGCATGTTGCTTGCCCAGTCTCAGGGCTTCCCCCTGTGAATAGTCTAGCAGTGGGCAATAGATTGAGTGGGGACAAAGTTGGGAGTGATCTGAATTAACCAAATTAACCCAACCTGCCTTGATTGCAGGATTTGTGAAGCTAGGTTTCTCTTCAAATCTCAGGCAAATAGTTGATGTGAATTTTGTAGTTTCAGGATTAAACAGTCTCAGATTGCCCAAGCAAAACATGCTCCAAATCAAAATTGCTTTGTTCTCTCAGGAAAGCAGAGTGAAGTCACTACCTTTGCATGATAAACAAACTGCAGTTCTTTGGAAACTGGTTCCAGGCCTGTGGCCCTCTTGATGAATGTGATCAGTCTTGAGTTTGAATAAAAAAACTCAAGACATCAGTAAATTCTATGTAATTTAGTGTTTTGGAATATATTACACATGGCATCCGTGAAGCAAGACAGGTAATTACTTCCAAGGAGCTATCTGAAGCAGATCTGCCAGTGCCTGTAAATTATAACAGGTATTGCCCAGTCAACTGTGAATAGAGCTTTAGGCAAAATCCATCTTGGCTGTTAGGTCTGAAACCTGATTAATCTGCAAAGCTAATCAGGATTTGGTGATGTTAAAACTGTGGGATCAGAGAAAGTGTCAGCTCCTCTGGTGGAAGTTCATTGGCTGTAAAATGTCACAAAAATTGTCCACCTCAGGCAAAACTGAATTCTTAAAATGTGTTGTGATTAGTGTGGAATGCCAGAATAATGAGAGGTTTATACAGGTGTTTTCCCACTTGCCAGGTTAGTTTTAATTGCCATATGCAAAAGCCAACTTGTATTAAAAGGAAAAAGCAGCAAGCCAGATTCAGATGTGACATAAATAGTGTGTAATTTACACACAGCTACAGCAGGGTACATGCACAGCAGTCTTATGTGGGCCATGTGCTGGGGGGCACAATGGCCAGTCTGTAGGCTAGGGATTGTGCCGATAGCTTCTGCAGCCCAGTCCTGCCTTGTTCAGAGTTTGAAATAATCCAGTCTACAGCAATACACCTGAGTAGTGCATTTTCACTGGCCATTTGTCTTTCGCTCTGAATTCTCTCTTTCTACCTCCTCCTTCCAGCTAAATTTTTGCCACCTGTACAGTGAAGTCTAAGAGCTGAAAGACAGTGCTGGAGTCCCTTCATAATGGCTGTGGTCTTGCTGCATCTAGGGACTGGTTTCATAAAAGGGATCTCTTTGTATTATTTCTGCTGACTAACCTTTGGGATGGAGTAGGTGGAATATTCTTTCTCCCTTTAAAAAGCAGGCCTCCAATTTTTAGCTTTCACTTCAAAGCTTAATTTTCCAGAGTAGTGAAAATAATGCAAATGAAAGGGAAATCTTTGCTTGTGGTATAACTGGCCAACAAATCAACATGAACAAGAGCTTATTTGTGTTGAGGGTGGCAGAGCACTGGCACAAGTTGCTCAGGGAGGTTGTGGAGTCTTCCTGCCTGGAGACATGCAAAATCCACCTGCAACAGTTGCTGTATAACCTGTTCTAGGTGACCCTGCCTTGGCAGGTTCAACTAGGTGATCGCCAGAAGTCCATTCCAATCCATTCCGTGACTGTGATTTCTGCTGTTTAATAGAGGGTCCTATATTCCCAGACACCTTTCCCAGTGTCTTTTAGAAAGATCTCTCACTTCTCTATAAGGGGATTAGCAAATAGTTTTGCTCCTGAATAATTTTAAGGAGGCCTAGAAAAGCCTTTATGCTAGCAAATGAATGCTGTCTGCCAAAACAGAAATAACTCCTGTGTGCTTGAAAGCCTGAAGGAAAAGGCCACACTTCTTTCATTGCCACTTTCCTGACAAGTTTAAATATAGGCAAACCAGCAGTTAGTGATGTAATGTCAATGCTCTACCCTGTTTGTGAGCAGTTATTAGTTAATAACCACATAAAGTCATGCATGGAAACATACAGCATGCCAAATAATGTTGCCAACTATCAAAGCTGTAATAGATAACTTCCTACCCTAAACTGTCTCCTGTTGAAAACACATCATTACATTTTTATTCAACAGTGAAAATGTTTATACCCTGCTGTCCAGTTTTGTACTATCACTCACAAATGTTGAAAATCATGGTAGCACATCATCAGAACAAAATATTTTGCTGATACTTTTCATAGTTTTTGATGTTTTTATTTTCCCCAGTTTAAATCTTCATGTAAGTGAAGTTAGGTCTCAACAGCAGCTTAGTACATCATCTTTCTTGTAGTAAAACAGTGAAATAATAGTTCAGTGATACCCCTTCTAGCTCTGTAGACTTAATACAACCACAGGACAGATGATTTTATATCATGTACACAAAAGCTGATCTTAGCTGACTATTTTGCTGGAAACCTTTATTCTTAGTGAGAAGAGAGGAAAATAGCAGCTTGAATGGTCAAAATTGAGTCAGCAGAAGTTGAGTGACTTTTAATATTGACATAATTGGTCTTGAAATATTTAGAAGCCCCAAAGTATCTTGACAGTTGCTTTCCTGAGCAGGGCCAGATTGAGTACTGAGCAGTACAGATTGAGCATATTCTAGCTGCTGGCAGCAGGGACCTGAGTGGGAAAGAATGGAGGGAGGATTCACTGAGGATCCATTTCCTGTATTAATTAATGATGCTCCACTTTTTCAACCATAAGGGGAAATGAGCACTGAGTGTGTGCATGTGCAGTGTGTCCTAAAATTTATGGCTGGGAATCTTTCTGTAGCTGACACTGGCATCTATTGGTTACCCCTTGGTTTTATATTTCCTCACCTAAAGTTATTTAAGCAGAAAATTGTCTGTAAAGCAGCAGCTTGCTCCTTGCTCCAGGCATAAGAGGGAATGGAGAAGAAACAGGTTGATGCTGGGTCAAAACTGATAGCTGGCAAGCCACTGCAAAGGTCACCTTTCCTATGCCCTCCCTCTTTGCCTGTTTTAAATAATTGACTCTTGGGTTCTCACAGGATCTGTTACTATCTGGTTATAAGCAATGCCAAGGAAGAATTAGTAAATGTGTTGCTGAGGAAAAATGAGATAAAGAGCTCACTGTGTATCAGCAGGAGAAGTGGTATCACAGCCAGTTTTTGTGAGATCTACTGAGATTTGAGGGTGGACAGGAGGAGGAGGATGAAATTTTAGGAATAGGAGAACACTTTTCACAAGCTCTAAGCAGGTGTTAGTGCCAGAGACATGAACAGAATGCCAAGAATCTCAACAAATATGTGCTGGCAACTTGTACCAAAGATAAAAAACCCTCATCATAAAGAAAATTATCCCACTTCCTGAGCAACAAAAGGAGATTTTATCCTCCTCCCCTGACTACTTACAGAACGGCAGGTATGGGGCACTGTTTCCCAATATAATTAACAGAAAAGCCCTCTATGCTCACATAGTTTGAAAAGCTGAATTCTTTCTAGCAGGAAAACCTCATTTGGGTCGTCCCCAGCAGATGCTATTGTATGGGGTTGTTCCTTCCTGAGGTGCAGGACATTGTACTTGCTCTTGTTGAGCTTCATGAGTTGTCAGCCCATCCTTGATTAACCCACCAGCCTGTCAACCTGCCTCCTCTCCCAGCAAGTGGTGTGGCTGATCACGCACACCCAGCACTCTATCAGGGAAGCAGTGCCCACATCTTACTTGGCAAAATCTTATTGCTAAAATTACCTAGTTTCCTCTAGCCTGTATTAAAATAGTAGTAAATCCTACTCAGAGTGAGAATCTTATGATGAGGATGATGGTTAAATAGTAGAGAATATAAACCTTTTTTTTTTGCTGAGGAGGGGAACGGGATTGGGAATTCTGGGATATCGGTATTACCAGAGGTATTTCTTAACTGGTGGAGCAATAAACAAGCCCATATCCTCATTATGCAGAAAAGCACTTAGAAGTTTGTCTCTTGACTTTGCCTTTAGTTTCAAGGACTGGCTGCCTGGATTCAAATGTGCACCTGAGTAGGCACCAGAGATACACCAGATACCTGCAGGCGTCCCTGGCACAGGAGTGCTGCCAGAGCTGCTGTCCCTGCTGCCAGCAGCACTTCACGTCAGCACAGGGCACTGCGGCTTCTTGGCTGCCAGGGCTGCAGTGCCAGCTTAGATTTTTTGCATTTCAGCAAATTTTGATGAGCACTTCTAACTTCCATTTAGCCTGACTTCTACTCTGCTTACATGAGCGAGTTCGTTTACTCACATCTGCAGTGGGGAGGGAACGCAATTTAAAATGGGAGCATTTTGAGTTGTGAGTATGTGTATATGGTACAAGTGGTGCTACACTTACCTAATAGGACAAGGCAGTGAAATAGGGCTAAGGTGATCTAATTTTGTCAGGAAAAAGGTAGATGGTGGAAATATGCCCTTTATAACTTGTCCCATAACAAGAATTCCAGAGTCTTTCTGAAATGTGAGTAGGAGTAAAGCTTATCTTCTCTGTATGCAGAATTTCTGAGCTTCTACCACAGTAATGCCCAATCAGTACTGAATAATTTATTTGGATTCTTGTTCTTTGTGCTAGTGTGTGTATCATAGGCTTGTGAATGTCTTGGGAAGTGAAAAGGCATAAAGCTTTAGAAAACCTTCAGTTTGATCCCACATTAAATAAACATCTTCCTGCATAATTTGCAATATCAGGACAAACTTTTTTCTTGCATGTGAAAGTGAACACAGAGAGGTAACTATGAACATATTTGTAGTGGTGAGTATCAACAGTATGAAAAAAATTACATATTTGAGTAGTATGGGCTTTTTTAAACTCGCACTTTAAATAATTAGAGCTCTACTAAAGCAGAGAATATTTTGCTTTAATCTTCGGACTAATAATTGCTTTTTCAAGGAATTTGGCATACCTTTCTGAATCGAAATGCTTTTCTCTTTCAGTCGCCTTCTAAACTTATTCTAAGGAGCAGATGCATTAATTTTTGTGTGGTTTTGCCTGAATTTCACAGTGCTTTCCTGCTCTCCAGACATGTCCTTCTCTGCATATTGTCTGTTTCATTATTAGGTTTTTGAAGACCTTATAACCTTGAGGCAAAGCCATCCTATGCCTGATAAATAAAGCTGTCTTGTTTTGAAAAATATAAATACAAAGGAATCAAAAGACACCAAAAAAAATGCTGGAGCCCCATTTCCCTCTCCCTTTTCCTCTCATGGGTCTCAAGGCCTGCAGATAGTTCCAGTCACAATTCACACAGTAATTTATCATTAAAACAAGAAGTAGGTATCTCTCATATCTTTACTAAGAGTATGAAATAATTGCTGGTAAATGCATGGGCATTTTATGTTAAAGTCTATCTACAGCAGGTTTTTCCTGTGAACGTTTCCTTTATGTATTTGCATTGTGTTCTTGTCAAGTCTCTGTGTGTCAGTACAAGCCGAAAGGATGAATTAAAATTAATGGTTGCTGGAATTATGTTTTCCTTATTGTCAGTACTGGTGTCCTATGTAGATGAGCAACCCATCTTAGTTTGGTGTTTCTTACCTGTCAGGAACACAACTAGGTCTGATGTTGCCTTGAAGAATTTGATCTGTGGCCCTTCCCTAGTGGTGAGAAGAAATTGGTTATTATGTATGTATGCCAATTAGGAGAAAAAGGTGCTCACAGGCATTGTTCTTTGCCACTTTGCTTGAGAGATTTCTGGCTTTACTTTTGCTGTTACAAAGGTATAAGGAAGGATTAAAAATCAAAGAAGTTACTCCTGATGAACTGTAAGTAGAATTGTTTCTCTTGATTTTCTGTGCTTGAGCTGTCACACCAGAAGTATTGTGAGATATGCATATGTAAGAGATACTGCCCTTATGGCTTCTTCCAGTTAGGAGGCATTTTACATAATGTGATTATATTTATGACTAAATATCCTCAGCTAACTGCTGTGCCTTCCTTGTCTTTTAAATTGAGAACTTTCTGCTTTCAACAATATCCAGAAACAAAGAATGCATGAGAGATCATGCAAAAGCCTGTTTCTTTGCTGGGGACCCACTGTAATGTCTGGCTTTTGTTTTCTTGGAGTGAATGCATGGACAGACAGCAACTGCTTTTGCAGTCAAGCAGAGGGGAAGGTGCTGAACTGCTCAATCCCAAAACCCAACAGTGCTACATTGGCATGAACTGGGGGACTGCACAAAAGCTCAATATGAGCTGTAAACAAGTCAGGCCACTTCTCTACTCAATTCTATCTTTTCCGTGAGAGTCCTTGGTTCCCAAGTGGTTTTTCAGCTCCTGCCCAAATTTGTGTTCCAAACCTCACCCTGGTCTTCCTGTGTTCTGTCTGGTTTACAGTCTGGTCTGTGTCTTTGCTTTGTCCTTTTGGACTGTTCTATGCAAATTAGCTGGAATAAACTGGGATTTATTATTTGTATTTTTCTAGTGTTTTGAAATGGTGCCTTCCTGGCTTTGTCTGTTTCCTGTCCATAGCTCTATAGTCCTGTGCCCCAGAAACTTGATTTTCCTAGAGCTGATAACATACCTCAAGTTATCTAAAAATAAATGATCATACCAGTCCATAAAACTTGTCAGGCCTTGTCTGAGTTTATTTGGTCTTTGTAGCTTAACTTTAGTTTTATGTATAAAATTACTTAAACTGTATCTAATTCTGGAATCAGATGATTGACTGGCCTGTCCCAACTCTGATAGCATAATTTTTGAGTGGCAAGGTGGCTTTTGCTTATTCTGTTGTTTTGAGCTTGTTTTTTAGGTATATTATTACCTGATTTACTTTAGGTTTTACTTCACTTTTATGTCACTTATTTACTTGTTTGGTTATTTCCCAGAAATATATGTCCCATTTTATTGTATCATACCTTGTATACAGAAGGAATTGTGGCTAATGCTAAGAACCATTAGGAGAGGAACCTATTTACAAAGTGGAGGACAAAACACACAAGAGTACTCATAGAATGGATACAAGACCTGAGAAGAAAAAACTCACCATCAACATCATTCTTCTGGCTGACAACTTACTGCACCAAAAGGATGAGAACTTGACATTGGAATACTTCATTTTAGGCATTTGTTACATTGGTGATAATCCGCAATAGGAATGGGATAATTTTAATTGAAGTATTTCTTACTTTTACATTAGTTTGCTGGACCATTAATTAAACTAATAATGTAGTATTTTTTTATTTGATTTTCACACAATTTGTGTCATTCTGGTTGACCTTAAAAAAATGGTATGTAAAAGCTCTCACTTGTCTATTGGAGTCTTACGCTGGTTTACCAACTTGATCTTAGTGCTATAAGTATAATGTAAATATCCTTGAGCAGAGCCAACATCAATTGTGAATAAACTGGTGGTTGTTTGGGGCAAGACTGTGAGTGGTGGTAAAAGCGTGATGGTGACCAAGCAAGAAAACTCAGTCTCTTAATATTGGCCATGTCTGTGTTTGGCCTTCACTGGTCAGGGATATTAACTAAACAGATGGAGGAACATAGGAACCATTCTGTAAGTGGTCCTAAGTGACAGGAATGAATATGTTCTGCCTAGTCCCTAAAATAAATGACAACAGCTATGCTGCCTGCATCTTGGTTTGGTCAAGCATCTGACCCCATCCCTGTTGGGAAGAGAGACCTTGCAAATATTGGGCCCAGCAGGCAGGATGGTGATGCCTTTAGAGGGTCCCTGAAGACTTTCCATGCTCCCTGACTTCTACTTCTTCCTGCTCGGCAGCTCTGCACTTTGTATGTCACAAAGCAGGTGTTTTGAGGGTTAGCAGGAACACACTGGGGGCAGAAGCAGATGGCATCCTGCTAGTCTGACATTTGTCTTTGGGAAAGAAGCAGTAATTTTGCTGCAGAGCATCCTTATTGCTGTGCATATAGAATACAGCAAGATATTGCATTGGAATGGAGTGGAGACCTTGAAGCAGAATATGGCTGACACTATCCTATCCAGCATATTTCCATGGAGAGCTGGAGAACCCTATTAAAAAATGAAATATATAAGGAACTCTTAGTTTCTTATATTCTGTCACAGTTTTTAGACAGAGTTGGAAGTTAACTGAAACATCTGACCAGTGCTTACTCCCTGCATCAGTGGCCTCAGTAATATTGCATGTGAGAGCAAGAATACAGAGACCGTAGAGACAAAATGCTACTGGAATCCCTACTAGAGATTAGAGGAGTCTCTAATTCAAACTATTCAGAAGTCTAAAGCTGGTACCTGGAAGCTTCTGACTTACATAAAGTCTTTTGTCTCTTTGAGCAAAAAGGAATTTTTTTAGTTTAAGGGATAGAGCAGTTTCCTTCACCTCCTGCTTTGACTAGCTATGTGCTGTTGTTGTAGCAGCTTAGCAGGTAATGCATCCTTCAAAAAAAAGTGGCTTCAATAAAGTTCTCAGTGAAGAAAATTTCTGTTGTGGAAGAAGATAGTAAGATTTATGAAACTACACCTGAAAAATTTCAACAGAATCCTGATGCTCATTGCAAGTATAATAATTTTAACCCTTTAGATTCAGGGCCAAAAATATGTTTTGTAGGTTGTTATTGTTTTTTGCCGCCTTTTTTTTTCTTTTTTTCAAGATAGTTCTATTTAGCACATGGCTGTAAGAAGGCTTTACTAAAGGAAAGATATGATAGCGCAACCTCTGAGCTTGTACGCCGAGTGGTCTCCTCTCTGTGTCCACTCTCTTAAAGTCACATCAAGGAACTAGAACTATTTTAGTTAGGTCATATTTCTGATGGGATATTTTTAACAAGCCTCTTTCATCATCCATATCACAAAACAGCTGGGAGCTTAAGATGAGGTTCAGTGTCTTTTCATTAATGCTTTCTTCCTCTGCAAGATCTTGGAACTAATAACTGTGACTAAAATGAATCTGCCCTCCAGCAAGGAATGCTCAACACACAGCCATTCATTCTCACTTAATTCCTTGTGGGAAGGTTGAGACTTAACTAACATGCTGCTAGAAAAGGATAAATTTGCTGAGATTGTGAAACAGTAATGGGTGACCCTGAGCTGCACTGAGTGGCTGGGTCATGGGCTAGGTTCTAGATGCAGCTTACCACCTTGCCACTGTGGTTGAATTAGCAGTAATAAAAGGGCTACAAAGAAACACAATTCTGCTCTGGTTGTCATGGTGGAATGTAGGGTGAGGTAACAGAGCACATTGTGATGTCATATCTGAAATGTATTTTCTAAGTGGATGAGTAGCATTTTCTATTCAAACATGTTCTAATGCTTGCTCATTCACTCTCTAACTCTGACATACCAGTCAGAGTTACAGCCACAGTCTGTGCCTGGTGTTATGGAGGTGGGGGAAAGCGATGCTTGTTCCAGTTGGCCAAGAGTCTGAGTTCTCACAGCTGAAGGATTAAGGCTAGTAGAGATCTCAGCTGCAGAAAGCTGGCCCACCTTGTGCCAGAGAAATGCTAGAGAACAATCAGGTGAGACAAACCAATCAAAAAGCTGCATAATTAATGATGAAAAATGTGGAGAGCTGTCATTCTGAAGATTCTCATAAAAGTGGGTAGTGAGATCCACTTTTTGTCCCATTGAAATTAGAAATTTCCTGAGCTTGTTTCTGGAATTTGTGAGCTAGCTTAAGTTTCACACCTTTGAAATTTAGTGTGACTTCATTCTGAGAACCAGAGCAGCTGAAGAGTACATTGTATGTTTATGATTGTGCACGAACAGCACAAAATGAAGAAGTAGTAGAGCCACAATACTTTGGCAATCAGGCCGGTCAGAAGTGCTTGCAAAGAATTAAAGGTCCTCTATACAGTACTTGAATTGAAGGGCTGAGTGTCCAGTGGTGATTGTGATCTGACAGAGTTCAGAATCACATGGATGTGAAACAAGAAGTGGGTATCAGCTGTGCTGCCAACAGTGCCATCATAAGCAAGTAACTTCTCTGTTCTAGACCTCAGTTTATCACATTTGTGTATTCCACATCTGTTTCATTACAATTACAGGGGTCTGAACCTTTTTATTTCCTTTGATGTCCTGTGGGATGCAGGATATTAATGGTGCTTCCAGTTCTGAATGTTTTCATTCACAATTTTAGTAGACTGGTAGCAACTGAGAGAATAATTTTGCTTCATTTCTTCTGGAGATTTGGTCTGTATCCTTTACTTTTCTAGCATAATGTATCAAAGTGTTCCACAGTCTGAAAAATACCACACTATTTTTCAGGGGAGCAAAACAAGGCATAGAGAAAGCAGTAATTGGCAAGGCACCTTCAACTATGTATAGCAGACCTTGGAGCAGTTCCCTCCTGCACATGCATTTCTAATTAATGCTTTCTCAATTGTATGATGTACTAATGGACAAGAACAAATTTCTGAATCAAATACTGCTTACTTTGGGCAAAGTTTGGCGATAGATAAGAGTCCTGGTCTGACAGTCTTACCAGATAGAATGTGTTTTTGAAACAACCAAAATATCTTCTGCTAAACCTGTCACATGCAATTGTGATCTTGTCAGACCTTGTGTTATGACTGGCAGTAGAGTCAGAATCTCATCTTGTCATCGAGGGCTCTCTTTAAAATATTGCTGCACAGATATTCCTTCCCAGATATAATTTGCAATATAGTTGAGCATTTGAAGAGGAAAGAAGGATGAAACTTGCCTCAGTCATGAGCTATCTTCCAGATTTCTAGTGGTACTAGGGAAAGCTAAATTAAACATCTGTTCCTGCAGGTAAACAAATCTCTCACTTCAGTACACATCTTCCCATCTCTCTATTTTCTAAGTAGGACCTGTATATATTAAAATATGGCATTAAGCAACTTTCATAAGGAGTTTTATGCATTCTGAAATGGGACCTACCTTGACTCTACTGAAAGTCAGTGGGAACTGAACTTACTTGAATTTAATCAAATTGACTACTGTATCAGTAGTCTTTGAGGTGAACAATAATGATTCACATTTAGCAGATAAAACCTTGGAAGCCACAGATGTGATGTGACTTCTTGTGTACTTCTACATATTTTTAAAGCTTTTCATAACTCAGTGTACTGGATAGTTGGGCTATCAAGAAAACAGGGAAAATGAAATAACATGTCTAATAGTATGTGGCGTGGAGTTTGATGCTTCTCACCATAAATAAGTCTTGGCACCCACTGCTCTAATCACTGTTGATTGTAGACCATGTTTGGTGGATACAGAGTTAGGGTATTTCTTTCTTATGTTCCATGGTACACTGCTTTCAATTATGGCTCATCAGTCTCAACACAGACTGATGCTGGTACATGACAGCTTGGGCTCAAGACCACATTCCTGGAGGCTGGGAGTGGAGAGTGGCTGAGATGTCTTTGTGGAGTAAGGTCAGTTTAAAGCACAGAAGTGCATGTGACCTCTGGCTGGTGCATAGGTAAGCATCAGGACATCTGTGTATTCCAAATCCTAGAGCTAGCATAATGCCAAATTAATCCTATCAGGCTTCATTAGTTGCAGCTCTGGGCTGTTCTTCAGTGCTGTTAGGGGAAACCAAGATGATACTAAAAACAGTCTGAACATGTTTATGGTGCTGCGCCTTAATTTATTATCCATCTGGACCTGAACTTACTTGGTATCTATGACACAATTGTATAATCCATGCAAAAAAATAGATTCAGGTGACTGTCACTTAACAGGTCAGATGGAAGACCCTACTCTGTCTTTTGCTGTCCACAGAACATTTCTGCCTTCTAGAGGACAGTTAGAAGTTTTTTAGGTCTGACACCACTGCCACAGGACCATTCAGAACAGCTTAATTTGGGTCAGTTCCAGTGAGTGCTCTACATTCCTGAAAGGCAAGGCTATTGCAGATTTCAAATTGACTTAGATAAGCAAGTCACTTAACTTGTTTCTCCTGTTGAGTTCTCCTGAGGGCATAGCAATCACAGATCAAATCAAGGTCTAGGTCCATTCCATTCTCTCTTCTATCTCGAAGTCCCTGAGTGGCTCAGGGGATGTTACTGTACCCTGTTGCCGGCACATAAGAGGTAATGTGTTCTTCCTATGCCTCCCTTTCAGACTGACCCTGATTTCTAGCTACTGGCTTTTCAGTCATCTTTATCAAATACTGAAACTGTTCCTGCAGTGTACATAACAACCCTGCTGAAATGTTACCAACAGTCCATAGTGTGCCAGGCTTCTGATATGCTTAGTGCAGTGTTCCCTGCCTGCAAAACAGGGAGAAAATTTGCTTAAGTGGGTATGGAGTACACTGGGAAGGGAAGCAAAAAAACCCAACAAAAAACAACCCTAAACAAACCAGTAGGAAGAGGGAGGAAAAAATGCAATCTACAGCTCACAAAAAGCTGATTCCCTCAAGGTATATTGAAGTCTGCAGAGCAGTTATGTTTCTTTGTGACTCCTGGCAACCTGCAATGTATCCTCTAATAGCCTTGGGTGAGATTGAAGTTTTGGTGATTGTGTTCATAATGTTGGCTCTCATCTTCTTTTCCCCAAACCTTTCAGCACCTCCCCAGATCAGAGCTTCTCTGTCACTAGATGGGGGAATGAGTAGCCTCACAGCTTTGAAGGAAATGCTTAATAGAAATTGATAGATACAGCCCAAGAAGCTCCCTTTCCATTATTCTTGCTGGGAGTAGTTTTAAGCATTGAAGAAATCATGCTGTTGGCAGAAGTATTTTGTGCCTGAGATTCTCATGTTTGCCAGGTTTGACAGGCAATGGAATGGAGCCATATTGAGTGAGGTTGTTTGTGTAGGGAGTTCAGAAATTAAATGAATTTGATTTCTAATGAAAGTTCAGAAAATACTAAGGTTGGGAGTCTCTCCTTTACCCATAGATACAGCAGATAAATGAGTGTCCTATTACTTAAGTATCCACCCTTGAGGCAGCTATCTTGCATGCACTGTGTTTTCTGTGAAGGAAAACAGAAAATATTTGTCTGAGAGAGAAGGAAATTGCTCAGGCAAGAGATAATTTTTACTCTTTTATTCCGGTATTCTCTCTCATATACAGATAACCCTGTCTTAGTGGTGGAGAGATTGAAAGGTGCAGGAGAGGCACCAGGAGTCCTTCCCAAGGGGACATGTGTATCTTAGAGAAACATGTCTGGGGACAGTTTCTGAGATGGACAGTCAACATGGCTCAGGTAGTCTGTCTCTGCAACACACCTTGGACCATGTCAGCCTCCCAGACTGGTCATTCACAACTATCCTCACACTTTTCCTGCCACGATGAATGCAGGATTTAATACTATTCTTCAGCAAGCAACCTACTCAGAAACACTTCTGTTGTTCCCAGAATGGCAATGGAGTCTAGCGTGTGTTAGCAAGATTTCATAAGACCTAAGTAAATATCAAAGTGAAGGGTCACAGTGTGAATGTTGATGTGGGAAAAAGCTTCATCTTCAGGTTTGAACATTGCTTGGTCAGGCATAAAAGTACACATTTGCCTCACAGAAAATGAATAATTTCATTTACCTCACAGAAAGTGAACGATTTCTAATAGTTGTTAATAGTGCTGAGGTGGTCAGAAATTTTAGGAAAAAGAAAAAGGTCTCTCCAAAGGAAATCTCTCAGCTGCATAGGTAAGTAGGAGTTCAGACTCACTTGTCAGCTGGGTAAATACAACACATATATGGGTGGGTAGAAACAAATGGTTCTCTTACTTTTTGCACTGTAACTTTTGTATTTTAAAATGGTGTGGAATAGTGTGTTTGTATTTTGCAAGTAGATTAATTTTATTTTTAGCTCGGTTAAGTTTGGTTTCAGAGGTGTCCTCTGGTTATTGTGATTGGGTTAGCTGGGACAAGAGTTTGCTCTTGTCAAACTCTTGCAATGTCAGACTCTTGCATACAAAGTAACACCCAAGGATTACCTGTAGTTTATCTTTTGTCTAGGCAGGTTTAGGGGTTGATAACACGAATGTCAGTGAGGAAGAAAGTTCTTCTGATGAGTGTATGCAATTCAATGGTTTCAGAATATGGTATTATGCCCTGTAAACACCCAGTTCCTTCAACATTTTGTTGAGTTCTTCGCATCTTCAGCCTCCAATGAAAATAAAATCTGCCTTGTGTCTACATGATGTATGAAGAATGATTTCCTGTTGCTGGTTTTCAATTTTCACTTTTCACAGTTTCATTGCACATCTTCCTGTTATGGTATTATGCAACAGAAAACAGAAACTCCCTATCTCTCTTTACTGCTATGGTTCTTTATTTGATGTACTTTTATCTTGTCTCATCTTTGTAGCCCCTTTCTAAAGCAAAAAGTTGAAGCCATTTCAGTGTTTCTTTCTGTGATCTTTTCAAATCTCTTAAAATTTTTTATTACCCTTCCCTGAACCTTTACCTGTGTGATCTTATTCTTTGAGGTAGGAATAATAGAAAAAACCCCTTCCTTCTGTTACAGATCACAGAATATTCTGAGTTGGAAGGGATCTACAAGGATCATCAAGTCCAACTCCTGAGGGAATGGCCTGTATGGAAATCAAACCTGTGACCTCCTCAGCATTATTAGCACTATGCTCTAACCAGTTGGGTTAATCTCAGGGTTAATAATCTTAGGGTTAATAGTCAGAGGACCTATACAGCAACTGATTCATATTTGAGATCATAGTGACATTTTTACTGGACTGTTTGTTTTTAATATTTACCTGAAACCTCCCAGAATCATATTTGGATCTTTAATGTTCATGTTGCATCAGTAACTCATAGTTATGCTGAGATTAAATAGAGATAAATAATTCTTCCTCCTTATTGGGCCTGAATTACTAATGTTACTAAAAAATTCAGTCCTGAGGCTGATCTTTGAGTAAATTTGATTTTCACTTCCATGGGACTTCCACTACCCTTTCAGGAAGATGTATTTCCCATTAGACATCTGCCTGCTTTGCTGAAGCTAATTTTTGCTTTCTTCAGCTCATCTTCTATTTTCCCTTGTCTCTGCATGTGGTCCAGAAATCATAATGAGTACTGCATTTAGGGAATTTGAACATCAGCAAGCTAGAAGACTCTCCAAATATCCTTACAAACTTTCTGCCTCCTTCTTTTTTTAATGCAACATAATTTATAAAGTACACCAGAATCTCTTGCTGAAGTGACAGAAGTTGCCATTCTGTTAACAAAGAGACTGAACGTCAGAAAGCTCTGGTGATATCAGTCTGTTTAAGGAAAGCTTGGAGCATGACAACCACTTACTGAGTCTTTCAGATTAATAAAGCCATACACAAGTTCTGGGCAGGGACAAACATTATCAATAAAATAAGAGCTGCTTACTGAATCTCATGGATATTGCAGTGGAAATAGCTTGAGGAAATTTCTCTTAGGCTCAAATAACCTATGCATATTGAATAAGGCAGGATTAGGCTTCTGCTCCTTCTGTCATCAGATACGTTGGATTTTCTATAGTATCTTGCACACTGGCAACTGGGAAACTGACTTTTTTCTCTTTTTTTCTAAGTGTCTTAGAAAGGCAAGCAACAAGCATATATTTTTTCACTTCCCCCCTCCCCTCCCCCCTTTCTTTCTTTTTAGTTAATTTGGAGGAAACTCTTTTGAAATTGCCCTTCTTCACGCACAGAGGATGATATATCAGGATTACAATATATATTAAACATCCTGCAGTGAGAGTTCTGCTTGTAACAAATAAAAGTGAATGCCATTGTGGTTTTTTTTCCTTGCAGTTTTCATGAGCTAGTAAAGAGGAATTTGGCTGTAAAATACTCCCCATCCCTTAAGGAAACAAATCCTGAAAGTTTCTGGAACTGTTTTTAAATGTCAGGTTTTGAAAAAACCCATAAACAAACCACTTATCTTTACGTCTTTAGTATAAATTTACTGGCTTGATTTACTGTATTTGTTTCCTGTGAAAAATTCCCTAGGCATATATGCTCCCATGGCCTGATTTGGGAATTTTTAAACACAGTTTTGATGTGTACAGAGGGAGCAGATACCAAGGCAGGCTTTGGTTGTTATGCTGAACAAGAAGAAGTGATCATAATCAGCTCTCAGTGAGACCTTTATATGATGGTAGGACCGTGTTTAAACAAGTTAAGATGAAATGAGTCTGTCTGATATTACAGTACATGTAAATTGCTAATTGGAGATATGTCACAGGAGCTGCCTCTTTGGTGAAGATTTGGGTTAGGGCTTGTTTTGTCTGTATGTCATGTTAAATTCCTGTGGTGTTGATGGATCTGGTACTTTCTGCATTGCAACAGAGTTGCAGGGTTGATTGGAGTACAATTGATTAGCCTGAAGATGAAGTGTGGCTGTGGCTGAATTTGGATATTCCCAGTGAGAGTTGTATATACAATTACTGGCTGTTATGTTACTGAGCTTAAAAATTGTCTTCCAGCCTTCCCTGTGTTTCTGATTCCAGTGATAAGATTCCAGCCTGCAGGGTTACTAACCCAACAGAAAGCAGATTATCTTGTGGCTTTACTTCCAGTCCTGTAAAACACCCACACTCCAAAAACAAAATAATAGGAACTAGGAGCCATAATACCTAGACAGGAAATCATTGCTTTAAAATTATTCTCAGAGACTTTTGCAGTTTTGTCTGTATCACAATGAAGCTTTGGTTTCAGCTCTATTTCAAGCTAGTTTACTAAGGAGCTCGAAATGGCTCTGGTAACATGGACCTTTTATATGCAGAAATGAGTTTGGGTATGGACATGAATCATGGGAGAAGGGTCTGACACAAGTTGAGCTGTGCTGAATAGATATTCAGGACTGGTCTAGTGAAAGGTGTCCCTGCCCAGGGCAGGGGGGCTGGAACTAGATGATGTTTAAGGTCCCTTCCATCCCTGGCCATTCTATGATTCTATGATGATTCTATGGTTCTTGGATTCTGTCATGGTTCTATGAGTCTATGATACTACAACAACAATCTGGATGCAGATGTGAGATGTGACTAATGTGAAGGGCTGAGGAAGGACTGGAGCTTGGGTACTGCAGGTCACAGGCAGACACTTCAAAAACTGGTGCATGAAAATCTTCTGTAATGCTCACCTGAGTTCATCTTGTGCCCACAAACAGTCCCTCACTTTCTGAAGAACTGCGATATTGAATGCATTTCAAACAGGAAAGAGGTCAACAGAAAAGGAAATTGCTTGTGGTACAGTAACTTCTTTAGTGGAAATGTGATCCTTTGGTACTGAAGCATTTTTAAAAAGCCTTTGGCTGTTACACTAAAAATGAACTTTGTGACATAATAGCAAACAGATGGAAGGAATATTCTGGAATTTTGTTTATTTTCTTTTCTTGCTGTTGGTGGTGTTTGTCTTCTCCGTTAGGCATTTCTTGTGGGTGCTTCCTTGCTCTCCCCTGCTGCCAGTATGCTGCCTGATATTCAAAACATGACACAGAACATTCAGAGGGAGAAAAACCTTCAACTGAAGCTGCTTATTAATACAAAGAGAAAGGTAAAACACTGAATTTCTTTAAATAATACAGTGGAAAATACAGAAAGGAAGGAAAACAGCAGCCCTCTCTGTTCAAACCAGAAATTACTGGTGTACATTAGCCTATAGTGCAAAGAAACTTATTTCATTAGTCCTTACTAAAGTCCACAACTCAGTTAAATTTATATATGTATGTAGCTTGAGAACTGTTCCAGATAATTCAGACATGAACCCTCTTCTCTGATGCAGTATCAATACTCTGTGGCAGTACATTTTTCCATTAGTTTGGTAGGTAAAGCATACAGGGCTAAATTTAGCTTTAGTTTATATAAAATGTAACCAGAGAAATTTGCTGGATTTAATCTGGTTCTGTGCAGAGCGGGCTCCATCAAGTTCAGAACTTTCTGCTTGTGCTTTTTCTGCCCAGCACTCCTGCTTACAGGATTTTCCTCTGGGAGGTGTGGGAGCACATAACCAGTGGTACTTCCTGTGCAGGTTTGACTGGTGCATGACAGGGAGAGGCATTAATGGTGTAGCTCTGCAGTGACATACCACAGGAAAGTAACAGTTTGGTTTGCAGTCACTGTTGCTGCTATGGCTAAAATTCATGATCTGTAGCTGGAATCAGATGTAGCTTGGTACCTTCAGCAGTATTTCTGACTTCAGTGACTTCACATTTACATATGTAACCCTGCAAAGAAGTACTGAGGAAGATGTGATTATCCATTCATGTAGAATGATTGAGAAACAAAGGAGAGAGTTATAAGACATGGGAAAAATATTGGCAAAAACATGCAATAAAAACACAAGGATGTTACGAAGTCTAAGAGCTGGTTGGAACTTATCCATGTCCGTGCAATACTTGCAAGCATGGGACATCATTTTTCATAGGGAGTTTTGGAGTATAATCCATCATCATTCAAAACAAACCAGCCATTCTCTGAAAGCTGTTTAGGTCATGAGATGTCACCACACCTGACCATAAAATCCATCATGTTGGTGAAACCAATGGCCAGTGCCTGGCATTGTGAAACACTGTGAGGCAGAAGCTGTATTTATCTTTGTTAGAATTGGCAGATCACCCCTGTAGATTAGCCCACACTGGCATACCAGCTCTATGTATTCCCATCTATCAGGGTGATCTCCTTTAGAGCAAGCCAGCTACTACTCTAGCTTGAGGAGTTCTGGGTTTGTTGGCAGATTTGGAATACTGAGCATATATAAGAAGAAATACACCCTTTGAAATGCTAAACAGCTCTTTATTCCTAGCAATTTTCTTTGGTTACTAAGGTTGTTCACTCCTCCCATCCTTCATATTTATTTCTTTCCTTGAGCCTGCAAGGGTATTTTGCACTGAATGTTTTCATCCAGACAGCTTTGCTTCTGTTTATGCAGCACAACATACAGCAATGCACTTTACAACACATCTTCAAGATCCTGAGAAGCCTAAATACCAAGTTCAGTCAGTACCTCACTGACTCATCAGTCTTTTGGGCTCACCAAACTTCAAATTAAAGCCATTGGTTGTATGCAGAGGATACTTCTCCATCAGCACCATGGTAACTTCACATCTATTGAAGTGCATGTCAGACCAGAGCTGATTTAATGTAGCAGGCTGATAAGGACATTTTTCTTTGCTACAGAGAGGAAATTAATAAATAAACGTTCCTTTTATATGCTGAAAATTGGCTCTCACTTATGGGTGTTTCTGTGTCTGACATTTTATCAGGCAAAAGATGGAATTTTGTTTCTCTTTGTGCCTCTCGTACTATTACATAATTATGAAAGAATGCCCAACAGTGGCCAACAGTGAATGCTGAAGCACTGTTTTAGCAGATCAAACTTGTAATGATACTTCCTCAGGGAATACTCCCAAGAATTCATGGGCTTAAAGTCTTTATATTTCATAGCCTCTGACAGAATTTTCTTCCATTAATCCTTCCAATTACTTTTTTAAATCTAGGCAAACTTTTATAAGTTATAGAACCTATGGAATGTTTCATTAGTAAACTACTTGCTGCATATTTAAGTGGAATACCACTGCTTGAATGACATTCTGAGGAGATTGAAAGGGAGAGAACATTTATACTAAATTACATAGCTGCTAATACACATACAGATTATTGCAAAAATATATAAAAAATTTATAAAACATATTCATAAGAATGAGTAGGCCTGGATGGTATCCAGCTAGAAGTTCTGAAGGTGTTCAAGTATGAACAGATGAATATAAACAATACATGTAATCTCTCCCTGTTGGGCAGTTCACGTGACCAAGCCCACACAGATATCCCTGCTCTTTTTTTTAATCCCCTGGTGTCCATTTTTGGGTCCCTCTTTTTGCAAAGTCCCCAAGGCCTGGGGCAGAACAAAGAATAACTTTTGGTGCTTTGTGTCCTCTCCCACAGTACTGCTGGGAGTTTGAGGGTAGCTTGCTGGGGGGGAGAGAATCAGAAGACTAAAACTGATAGCATTTGTGGCTTGAGATAAAAGTCAGGCGTGTCCAGGAAAAGGTGTGCATGTGTCCATGGCCTCCTACTCTGATCCCAAACCCTCCCACATTGTGACACCCACAGCTGTCAGGCATGGACATGGACACACACAGGCATGGACTGGACCCACATGGCTGGAACACGGGTGGACACCGAGCAATGTGCAGCTGGTGGACAGCGCACCAGTCGCACACACAGTCATCATGCGAGGTTGCTATGCTTTATTGTTGCAGCCAGGCCCATCTGCTGGCTGGTCTTCTCAGGGGCTCTGGCTCTAAAACTCAAAGTCGTCTATGGGCTCAGCGAACCCTCCCAGGTCATCCAGTTCATCATCCGGCTCCTCGTCCAGTACGAGAGGTCTGCGTCTCCTGGGGGTCCGGCGCTTGATGGCGTGGGATGTGATCCTTGGCCGTGTGCTGCGGCGGCGGCGGCGAGAGCGGTGGTGGCCAGTCCGCCGTGTCCTCCGCAGAGGATGGCGGCGGCTCCATCTGCTGGCTGGTCTTCTCAGGGGCTCTGGCTTTAAAGCTCAAAGTTGTCTACGGGCTCAGCGATCTCTCCCAGGTCATCCAGCTCATCTTCCGGCTCCTCTTCTTCTTCGTGGCGTATGCGTCTCTTGAGGGGCCGGCGCTGGATGACTGGGGGGCCATGGGCTGTGGCCCTTGGCCGCATGTTGCGGCGGCGAGGGCGGCTGTGGCCAGTGCGCCGTGTCTTCCGCAGGGGATGGCGGCTCCGGCTCCTGCTCCTGCGCCCTCTGCCCCGCCGACGGTAACCAGCCATGGTGGTGCTCGCTGAGTGCTGTGAGCGGCTGCCCTGCTTTTATAGGGGTGCCAGGCTGGGGCCCTTTGTGATGCAAGCCCTTTACAGAGCCAACATCACCAGTGGTGTCACAATGGCTGTGTGATGACGGTGTTGCCAGCTTTGCTTGCAAGTATGGCTTCTGATTTCCCTAGTAAATTGGCTTTTATCTTGAGCCACAAGTTTTCCCATCTTTGCTTCTCTAATTCTCTCGTGGGGAGAGTGAGCCTCTGCATGGCACTTTGTTTCTGGCTGGGGTTAAAGCATTGCCTGCCTTCATTGTGCATGCTCAAGGGCTGCAGGGGCACATCTGATCATCAATGGCACAAAATGGGCTGCACAGTAAGAACCTGCAAACCATGGTCTTCCCCCGTATCATTGTGCATGCTCAAGGGCTGCAGGGGCACATCTGATCATCAATGGCACAAAATGGTGAGTGAGAGCCTGCTAAACCATTGTTTTCTTCCGTGTTTGCAGAGGAACTCCTGCTGCATTGTCTGGAGCACCTTCTCTCTTCCTTCTCCCCTGCCCTGACCACTGCAGAACTGTTTCTCACATGTACTCCTAAATTTGTTATCCGCTCCTGCACTGCCCTTTATCACTGCAGCTGTGTACTGGTAATTGAATTTTCTGCCCAATTTTATACTTTTATATAATTTTTATTCAAACAAGAAGCTGGTACTGACTTGGTAGGAAATGCTTAAAAGACTCTAATAGTCCTTAAATGATACTCAATAAATAAATACAAACTGGTCACTTGCACTGTGTCCTAATGGAAATTGCTTGGTGGAAGTGGAATATTCTGGTATGCTTCAAATTTCATAGCATGGTGAGTCATAATCAACTGCTAGCCATGCTTTTAAGTATTGACAGAAATACTGCTTTAGCACAAGCGTATTATCATTTATAAGGGAAAAATTCTGAGGAAAACCTCAAGGGACCTTCTGAAAACTCTGTTCAAGATATTTGGGATTCGCTTGGGGAATACTTGAGGAAAGCCCTCTGCAAATTGAATGAGGTCTACTTTTCACCCTGGTGCTGTTTTTTATTTCCCCTTATCTTAGACATCAATGGCACAAAGTTATAGTGATACTACTGTAAAACACTCCAACTATAGTGCCTTCCCTGGTGTTATGTGTGACATTGGCTTCATGGTTCAAAAGCAAACCAGGCTGCTGCATTCCAAGTTCTGCCATCAACTCCCTGTACATGTGGTAAAATAGTTTCGTTTCTTTTGGCTTTATTTTACTTTCTCTTTGCTGTAGGTAATGACTGACATAATGAAATGCTGTGAATTAGCTGTTATAGGTATTTATGAGATTGAGATCTCTCTTGACTATATTTGAAGGATCTTGGGAATCTGGAGAGGTCCCAGTTGACCAACATTGTCATTGGCTAACATTGTCAGTTTTCAAAAAGGTCTAGAAGGATGACCCTGGACACTACAGGCTTAGTAGTAAGTTAGTCCGACACTACAGTTAGTCCGACTTCAGTGCCTGGGAAGGTTATGGAGAAGATTATTCTGGGAGTTATTGAAAAATATCCGAAGGACAACACAATCTTCAGTCACAACCAGTATAGTTTTGTAAAGGGTAAAATCTTCTTGTCAGGACTTTAATTTTCCGTTTATGGCAGGGTAACCCACCTAGTTGATCAATGGAAGCCAGTTGATGCTATCATTTTCAATTTTGGTGAAGCTTTTGATACTGTCTCTCACAGGATCCTTCTGGATCCAGCACACAGCTAGGTAAACACCTTGTATGATTTGTGAGCAGCTGGATCACAGGCTGGGCACAAAGGGTTACAGTAAATAGGGTGACATCAGACTGGTGTCTGTTCACTAGTGGGGCTCCACAGGGCTCCATCCTTGGTTCTCTGCTCTTCAACATCCTCATAAATGTCTTGGACTCAAGACTTGAAGGGATACTGAGCAAGTTCCTAGACAATACAAAACTGGGAGGAGTTGTTGACTCCCTTGAAGGCAGTGAGGCCCTGCCGAGACACCTCAACAAATTAGAGGGCTGGGCAGTCACTAAAACTGTATGAATCATCAAAAGGATGCTACAAAGAATTCTTTTATTAGAAACATTTATTTATTTTAATTCTTACCTTAGCCTTTGTACTTGATAATGTTGTTGAACAATCAGCTGATTCTTGGTATGTATCCTGAAAATTTTTCAATTCTCTTTCTAAAGAATTGGGCTGTGATGTTTTCAGTAGGCGTATATAAATTTATCTTCTTTCAAATATGGTAAGAACAGAAATACTGACCAGAAAACATTTCTGGTTCGGTCGGAAACAGCAATTTCTTAATGCTTGGAAACTGGTCTCAATCCCAGTCTGTTAGAAAATAGCTACAAGTGAAAGCATCCAATGTGTTTTTTCATGGTTTTTGTGGAAGAGGTCATTGGTTTGTATTCTTTTAACAATATCTTCTAACATCAGAAAAAATTCCAATACTACTTTAAATGAGCAGTATAGTTTCTCCTTTATGTTTGAATAAGATTGAAAGTTTTAGTCAGTGGTACAAAAGACTTTTGCTCCAAGAGCAGTAAGTGATATCAACAAGTATGTGATTGTCCCAGCAGCCTTTGATAATTTTCCCCAAGGTGATTGTACCACCTAGTGTCGATGTAGACTTAGTGGGGCATATGCCCTGCAGTAGAAAATGTTGTTTTAATTTGCAGATCAGCTAGTGTTCTGAGCAGGGGAACAGGGGCCAAATGGCCTGTGGGAACTAAATTTTTCTCACAGAGCTGTAAATTCTGTCAACTGGGAAGAGGAACAGAGAGAATTCTGGCTCCTCATTCTTGAAGATAGCTTTCATTTTGCCAAAGTCAGCATACTAAACCAGACCTGTACCTAATGTTAGTTCATTTAGCTTTTATATATTTCATATATTTGCTGCATAAACCCGTTCATTATTTTTATTGGTTTTATTTGCATTCTTTCACTGGGGAGTCTGTGAATCCCATTCAAGACTAAGGCAGGGTATAGAAAAGCTTCCAATTAATTTAATAGGATCAAAATGTAAAAAGACATATAATAATTTTTGAGGTATATTAGATGTACTAGTAAATAACTGAAATAAAACACTGCTTTATGATTGATAATGAATATTGTTGGTATATTTAATTAAAGTTGTGACCTAGATAACCTTTTTGGAGATTTAAGCTTGAAGAGAGCAAAGGATTGAATATAAAGGGTGTTTTTATATTGGTCTGGGATGGATTTCTATTGCTACTTTTCATGTTACAGTTTTCATAGTACTTACATTAATGTAGATGTTATTCTATCTAGATGGGATTATATTAATATCCAGATGTCTATATTCATATATAGATGTAATTATAGGGCTTTTATATGTACTTCAGATGACTGTGGTGAAAATATTGATTTGTTTATGATTTCTTAATTCTTTGGATAAAGTTGCTCTTAAGAATAACCACTGAAAAAATTTGCTGCAGCCGTAACTTTTGTGAGGTGCAGCTAATCAGAAATGTGTTAAATAATTTACTACAGCTAATATTAATAAATACAGAGAAATTACTAATATCTCTTTCATCTTCAGTTGCATAAACCCCCCTTGTCACTGTGGGACCTATGCAGTTTTAGCTACTCTGTTAGTTTCACATACACATTATGACCTGCATCATATCTCTCTCATGTAGATATTTCAGCCTTTTCCAAGAACTAACTTCCTTCCTCCCTCCCTTCCTTCCTTCCTCCCTTCCTTCCTTCCTCCCTTCCTTCCTTCCTCCCTTCCTTCCTTCCTCCCTTCCTTCCTTCCTCCCTTCCTTCCTTCCTCCCTTCCTTCCTTCCTCCCTTCCTTCCTTCCTCCCTTCCTTCCTTCCTCCCTTCCTTCCTTCCTCCCTTCCTTCCTTCCTCCCTTCCTTCCTTCCTCCCTTCCTTCCTTCCTCCCTTCCTTCCTTCCTCCCTTCCTTCCTTCCTCCCTTCCTTCCTTCCTTCCCTCCCTCCTTTTTCTTTCTCTCTTTCTTCCTTTTTTTTCAGTTATAGGTTAATTAGGATGTATTTGTTGCACCAGTGCTTCATGACATGCATATAGTCATTTCTGTAAAATATTTTCTAAGTAAAGGATACTTTAAAAATATTTCAATATATATCCTATCTCTTAGGATACCTTAAGAATGTGATATCCAATAGTTAATGATCCTGTAATTCTGCCAAATGAGGTGAAGGTCTGTCTGCCTGTGACTTATTAATACTCTGTTCATTCTGTCTCAGTTCTACTATGAGCAATTTAGCTCTTTCAGATACTATTCCTCATTATGACATTTTAAAGCTTATTTATCTCACCTCAACTTTGCTTATTTTGCAAGTAACAGTGAGTGGATTAATAAATTGCATCACTGTTGTAGGAACCTGATACCTTGAATCATTATTCTTGCTGGTTGTTGATTTATGTAATTAAAACATCACACTAGGAGACTGGTTTAGTCATCTCTGAAATGTTTTTTGTGTGCTATAAGATAGAAGTTTTTTATGGCAAGACCTGGCAAAGGCTGACTTTCAGACCAATCATAGTGATGTCTTAAAGTACAATAGTGCAACCTGAACATGATAATCCATCGGAATCAACTGCAACATATAAGATTCCTCAGCCGTTATTTAGGAATTTGAAAATAGAGGGGAACAGAGTACTGGAAAAAGGATACATTTCAGAAAGATTATTAATAATGGAGCATAAGATATTTGTCCAAAGTGAGGGCAAAATGATAAGCTGGGTAATGGTGTTGACACTTTTTCCTAAGAAAGGACAGTGAAATTAGAAGGGAAATAAGAGTGGCCTGTAGTAACTTTTCTAATAATCTCAAGTGGAGGATTTTGCATCTTCTTTCAAAATGTTCAGGGACATTAAGAGAGTTTAGTACTAAGCGTTTTTTCAAGCAGTATGTGTCACCTGAAGTGATACAAAGAAGACAAACGCACTGAAATGTCTGAGCATCTTGCAGAGGATTTTAGATGAGGATTTGAAATGAAAACTGAGAATATCTTTCATAGAATCTTAGGATCATTAAGTTTGGAAAAGATCTCCATGATCAGAGTCCAACTGTTAACTCAGCACCACCGTGTTCATCACTAACTCCTCCCCAAGTGCAACATGCACACGCCTTTTTTACACTTCCAAGGGTGGTGAATCCACCACTTCCCTGGGCAGCCTATTTCAATGAAGAAAATTTTCAACCAGCCTTTCAGTGAAGAAAATTTTCCTAATATCCAGTCTAAATCTCACCTGGCATACTTTAAGCCACTTCCTCCTGTCTGAACTGTTGTTACCTGGGAGAAGAGGCTGACCCCCACCTGGCTACAACCTCCTTTCAGTCTTTGTAGAGAGTGATAACGTCATCCCTGAGCCTCCTTTTCTCCAGGCTAAACAACTGCAGCTCCCTTAGCTGCTTCTCATCAGACTTGTGCTCCAGACCCTACACCAGCCTTGTTGCTCTGTTTTGGACATGCTCAAGAATCTCCATGTGTTTGTTGTGAGTGGTCCCAGTCTCATGAGTGCCCAGTACAGGGGGACTCTAGTACCTGCTAGAGGTTTGAGTTAAGACTTAAACTGTAGCCTGTAGAGGAAAATAAAATAAACTTGATTGGTGAAAGTAATGACATAAAAGAAGCTTAAAATTTTTCCCTAATTTTTTTTTATTTTACTGTGTGGTTACTCCATGCTCTCATCATTCCTTTTGGTCTGCAGTTAATATCCTAAAGGAGGTGAGAAATTCTTTATCTAAACTTTAGTATTGTAATCTTAAACAAAGTGCTTCACAATGCTACTTCTAATATTAATTTAATCTATTATACTTGTAACTAATATCCAGTATGAGTCAAATGGGTGATGTTACAGGCTTATGCAATATTACTTGGTTTATAAAGTATGTCAGTTATCAACAAAATTGTTTTGCAAGAACCTTAGTCTTATCTTCTGTACAGAAACAAAAAAGTGAACAGGAAATAGAGGTATTGTACAGACATTGCATAAGAACAACCCTGCTAGCTCAGATCAAAGGATTATTTGTGTCAGCAGTCTGATTTAACACAATTCATCAGCACTGGTTTAGAAAGAAGGCATAAAGACAAACAAAATAAACTTCCCCAAAATACTGTCCAAGGAACTGAACCTTTCAGTGGATTCATCTTGTATAAATCTGTCATATATTTTTTCTGAAGCTACAGACATTGATTTTTATATTTGAGTTTGGTTTTTTGTGGGCTTATAGAGGGGCATTGAGGACTTAGCATTTGGGTGGATGGAGAAGAGAGTGAAAATGAGGAGTGGAATTCTTCACACTGAATTTTGGAGTTTGATGTAGGAGACAATGTAGAAGGGAGCACAGCCTGGATTCAGAGACAGTGCCCTAGTGGGACATCTGAGGGGCTGAGATGGGCTATCCAGTTAGGAAGGGAGTAGGGTGGTTTCAAAGCCTGAAATTACAGGAAAAACCTGATGTATCTGTGTTCTGTATCCTCAACCATACTGTATCCTGTTAACAGTCTGGCCAATGACATTTTAAAGCAAAAAACCTCAATTTTTTTTTCAAGCATTTTCTTCATGATATTTCTGAAATGCCTCAAAAATCTATTTAAAATCAAGTACTTTTATATCAGCTGAGCCAGTGCTTTAAATCTGGCCAGGTCTGGAACATGCTTTTCTAAACTCATCAGTAATTACTGTTGGCAATCAATAAATTGTGGTTGCCATCTCTTTCGGTTGGAGACTTGTGTTTTCTGGATCATGATGATTTTTGTGGGGTTCTTATGTTCCTGCCTTAAACAACATGCAACAAACCCCACCAGAAAACTCACCCTCAAAAATGGGTCATACTGACTGTAGTGGAGTAGAGCAGTAGAGCACAGTTCAAAAATAAAGATTCTGGTTTTTGTATAAATACCTTTGATTTTTAAAAGGGAAAGAAAAAAACCCATAAACAGAAAATTAAATGTAAAAAAATGATAGGTTATATAAAACATTTTTTTTTTGGAGGAAATTTATTTTATGAGACCCTGAGGCACTTCCAGCTCATCAAATTGTTGTTAACCAGAAAGGCCTATTTATTTTCATATTCTGAGGAAAAGACCTGTGCATTATATTTTTATTTTTAAACAAAGCAACCTAGAGAGGTGAAAAGTTGCTGCCTTCCTTTTAGAGACCAGTGGTTGTTTTCTGTTTAGGCCACACTACAGAATGAGAGTAAAAAGAAAAGGCATTTTTAATAGTGCTGAGTTTACTATTTTAATTAATTCTCCCATATCTTGCTTTCCTGACATGTTTACTTTATAAATGCTTTAGCTCATGGCCATAACTTATTTTGAATGGCAAAGTATATAATTAACATCAAGGTGAAAGACGATTATGTTTGTGAATACCGCTCTATGCCCTCCAGAAAGCACTTATGTAGCCAATTTAGGTCACACACGGTTCAGTCTCTCAGAAATCTTACTTAATAAAGCCCCAAGGTGCTCTCTTTTACTGAGCAATTAACAGAGAGTGAGTTCTTGGTGTTAGTGTGGGGAAAAGATAATTTTTGGAAAAGGAGGAAGAACCATGCGAAACATACAAATGTTTCTACACACAGTTCTGTGGAAAGCAGAAAATGCAATTTAAAAGGGTACTTAAGGTAGAGAATAATATAGGCCAAAATGCTACAATGAGAATGCTTATATAAAAGTGAAGTGGTTTATGTTTGAGGTGTGCCATCATCTTCTGGTGTTTTCCTGTGATGTTTCCCTCCCAATGAAGACATGCTGAAAAGGAGTTATTCTCAACATTTGGTATATCTATTGCACCATGAAACCTCTTGGAAGTCTGCTTATGCAGGCACATAATGAAAATTTCAAAGTAATTGGTAAGCATTAGACTATGACTTGCAGTCATCATTTTGAAAAATCCAGCCCTTGAAAAACAGGGTCTTGTTCATGCTAATAATATGGCAGTCACTTACTACAATTAGATTCTTGGCAGTGTAGACAGAAACAAGCTATGTATGAAAACATTGTACAATAACAATATGTAATGACCATGTGTTATTGTGTGGTACTGGAAGAGTTGCTATCAACTTGATATAGCTGGATTTCAGCTTGGATTTCTGAAGCTAGCTAGACTATGGGCTTTTATGTGAAACATCTTTATGGTGCTTCTGCCAATACATGACTTTGTGTCATTAGGCACTGATTTCACTGGACCAAGAGAATTCCCTCTAGTATCCTTGTTAGTCAGAAAATCAATCATATTAGTTTCATAATCAGACATTATTGAGTTATTACCCCATTTTTTAAACTCTCACAGTGCAGAAAAGTGCTATTACCAAATCAAGATACGCGATGATTGAAATTTAATAGTTACGCTTGTAGTCAGCACTTAGGAAGAGAGAAACAAAGTGCTGCTATAGTTGTGTGATCAATTGTATTTTCACTGTTTATTTTGCCATCTGTTCATGTGATAGCTTGATTTGCATATATACATAAACTTTGTAGACATCCACCCAAGATGACCATATTTTGCAGCTGTCTGGTGGCTTAAAGGTCCACAGTTATTCACGTGCTGTACTGAGTTTAATTCACTGAACCTGATGGATGGCACTTCTCCAGGCTGAGTATAATTCAAAGCCAATGCAAGGCTGCTTAGTATCAGGAAGGACTGCACTTCACAGTAGGGATGTGGCTGTAAGCTATTTTTCTTTATTAAAAATACATGAATCCACTGCCCTTGTAACAAAGGACAGAGATAAATACCCTTCCACTAGAAGGCATAGGACTAGGGTTGGTCAGTGTGAGTGGCTCCCATTTGGTTTGTGATTGGCAGGTTCTCTCTCCCCAGCTCTCCTCTGAACACAGCAGCAGCAGAGGTTGGTTGGGGTTCAGCAGGCACTGAGCATTAAACTCTGAAGTCCTCTCACTCTCCAGCTGACTCTCTGTTGCCGACTGTTCTCTTCTGAAAAGAGAAGGGGGGACAGCACTGGTCTTCCTTCCAGCATGGTGGGGGGTATTATAAGGGATTACTGTGACTGCTGGTACAGGCAGGCAGGTGTTATGGCTTTAGGCTGCTCCATGCAAAAACTGCTCTGAGATTCAGATGATGAGACTGTCTCACAGCCTGTAGCACAAGAAAGGCAGGAAAATAAGGACCTATTCACTGGATGCTAAGTGGGTATTTTCAATGCTGCTTTCAATGACATAATACTGCCTGTGAGGCTTTCTTCTGCAAGCAGCACAGAGGAAATCTCTAGATGTGATAATACTGGGTTAGAGGGTATGCATTATTATAGTCTCCCTATGCTGTTGAGAATTGCCTTGTTAGGGACCTTTTTTTACACTCTGAGGACACAGGGAACATGAAATTTGTCTTTCCTGGTACATAATGTCCCGTTTAACTTAAACTGCTTAAATAGCTACCTGCACTCTTAACACCTTCCAAGCCTCATTTTCCCAGGTGTAGTTTATTTTTCTGCTGTTTGATCCGGTACCTCAGTACTGAGTGGCCCACTGATTTGCTTCCCCTGCACTCATCTCTCTTCTGCCTACATGCTCTCACTATTCCATAGAGAAATATAGAAAACTCCCTTTCCATTGTGAGATCTCTCTATGGAAAATCCTTCTCCTAACTATTTTTGTGATGCTGACAGGAAATGAATGAACAGTAATGAGGCAGTTAGATGGAGCTGATAGTTCAAGTATTTATTTTTAAAGAATGCATATATTATAGAATTCAAATTGGATGGGCCAAATCCTTATTTGATATTGCAATTTTATATTAAAAGAGTTGCTCTCAGTTGTGCCAGAGAAATCTCTCTTGATGTGTACAGGTTTGGTTTTTTTTTAATGGTAGTTGATTTTTCTGGGAATTCTTGCTTTGTAGGGTGAGATATGTTATGGATGCTGTTTCAACACATGAGTGAATGTAAAGAAATCTTTTTGGCATTGAATCCAACAATTGCTAGACTGGTGGTTGTATCACTGGAGTGCCCTGAGCCCCAAGAACACCTGGCAGCTGTCTCAGTTGGTGCCTGCAGGATGTTCAGCAATATGGTGCTCCTGGAGCACTTTGCAGCACAGCAAGGGTATTGCACACATCTCTCTAGAGATCACACCAGTAATTCATCATTCAAAAGTTTTAAAAACAACAGAGTGTAATTTCTGAAGAAGTATAATTGTCACTGTTCTAAATAACACACCTCTTATTTAGCCAGGCCAGAACAAAATGTCTATAAGAGCATGTATTTTATTAAGTATTCTTTCTTGTTGCAGCACCATAGCAAGCAAGTTTGAGATAAAACTGCAAACACATCTTTAGCATCTTATGTACTGGTATTCTATGTTTTCTGGGTAAGGCTTAAGTTATACATGATCTGACCTTGGAATAACTTTCAAAAGTGGAGCTATTTTTTAGTTCTTCCTTTGACTTTCTTTGTGATTTTCAGATCCTTTTCTTTGTTTTCAATCACTTCCTGTGAACTACAGGATGGTGAATGAATAAATAGCAAAATATTTATGAGAACAGTAAGGCTGGCCAGCGCCTTTCTGAATTGATATCTTCTCACGCATCTGATTTGAAGGCAGCTGAGGAGCCAGAGTAATTTCTCATATAAGCTACTTGACAAGAGGAGTTCTAAGTGGTTATTATATGTCTAGAATACTAGAATATGCCCTTTTTTTTTTTTTTTTTTTTTTTTGCAAAGATCAGGGTATTTGTTAGTGACAGAATACTTCTATAGATGGTTAAGGTAATTCCATATTTCTACCTGTCTGGTTTCATTGTAAACATATGAAGAAAAATCAGGACAATTTACAATTCGGATAAACTTTCAAATTTTTTTGCAGGATAGATTGGTTTTTAGCTGTAAGTGGGATAAGGAACTTCTCGCAGCCATGGAGACTCTTTGTACAACATAGAATTCTAGTTCAAATGTGGTCCAGGTCACCAGTTCAATTTTCACTGTTCAATACTCACTGTTCAATACTCACTGTTCAATTTTCAAACTACTAGAAAGCTGGAGAAGATATCACTGCTGGTGCCCTGGCTGTCACCTGAGAGATAAGACAGAATAAACTAAATGTTAGGGACTGCTCTGTCATCTACAGAATTGGTCCCATCTCACTGGAGAGAGAGAATAATTTCATCTCATCTCACTGGAGAGACAGCATTGCAACTGGCTATATTTTACTTAACTAGTGGATGGAAGTGTTTAGTCTCCAGCTGGAGCTGTCAATGAAGTTTGAAAGTGACTTTTAAAAATTTAAGCAAATTTATAGCTATCTGAGCTTTTAATTTTATTTGAAGACAATTATAAGTAGAAAGATTATCTGCCTGCTTGGCTGTCACCAGTACCAGGCTGCAGATAGAGTGCAGCTAAATATCAGCATTTCTAGGAAATTGGATGTTCTCTGTGTCAAGGATTTGTTCTTGGAGCATAAAATCATTCTTGGAGTCAGTTCAAGACACTAGGCAGAACAGGTGCTGAACAAAGGACATGAGTCTGTTTTGTCCATGTCTGATATGGCATCAACTGTACTAGCCTGAGCAATTAAGATTCCTACACTTACTGAGCTTCGACTTCTGCTGCTTCCCATGGCTATGGTGTGCCCTGGAGATAGATGTTGTGAGAGGTAAGGAGAGCCAAAATTTGTAGTAGAATGGGTTGCTGCCAGGCTTGGCTTAACAGCTTGAATCTCTGGTACTTTAGTAAGGACTTTTGCTTTGTCAGGGAGGGCAGAGAACCAAGACTACAGCTGTGCTGGTTGAACACTGTATAGCTGGAGGCACAACCTTAGCCTCACCTCTAAATGTTGCCAAGTGATGCCGTGGCAGAAGGAGGAGATAGATGTTGTGAGAAGTAAGGAGAGCCAAAATTTGTAGTAGAATGGGTTGCTGCCAGGCTGCACTTAACAGCTTGAATCTCTGGTACTTTAGTAAGGACTTTTGCTTTGTCAGGGAGGGCAGAGAACCAAGACTACAGCTGTGCTGGTTGAACACTGTATAGCTGGAGGCACAACCTTAGCCTCACCTCTAAATGTTGCCAAGTGATGCCATGGGAGAAGGAGGAGAACATTGCAGTTAGACTGAATGTTACTCCTATAGGTCAGTGAAGTAAAATCTCCATGTGTTCTTTTTTGAGTAGCCTGTTAGCCACTTCTCTTTAAGGTATTGCACCCAGTTGCTGTGTGCTGTTATACAGCGCTGCAGCAGCTGGCTGAAGACAGCCTTGTGTTTGGTTCATTGATCAGTTTGAATAGTGTTTTTGAGATCATTAGCATATGTAAGTGAAATAAATGATGCAAAGATCAATGAAGCTGATATCCACACAAGAATTTACAGGCTGCCAACTTGATTAGTTTTCTGTTCTACTCACACTTTAAGTACAACTACAGATAATCGATATTGAAAGATGTTATAAAAGGGCTAACATGGATGGAGAAGGCAGAAAAGTAGTTTATCTGTGAAAATTACCTCGATTAAAATTTCGAAAGTTGACCCGACAGTATTCCATAATGTCTTCCACCCCTCAGTCTGCAAGGAAAGTGTTATGTCCCACAGCTCTGCATGAAAAATTTTGACAGAATCAAGAGTTGCTTCCATCATGCTGCCAATGCAGTCTGTGTGATGAGCCTCTCAGAAGACATCAGCATGTGAACTTGTGTGATGCAGGACCACCTCAAAGAACTCGAGTTTCACATTGTTTCTGTTGACATGTTGGTGTTCAAGCAAATAGAAATAACCAAGAAGGATCTTTTTCAAGCAAATAGGAGATTCTGTGATTACTCAGGGTCCTACAGTCAGACATCCTTTATTTACTTGCTATACATCTTTAAATTACAAATTTATGAGCACTTGAGATTCAAAATATTTTATATATTCAATATAGAAGCCAGGTATTAAGAGCATATAGAAGAAAATAGCCCTTATTTTTTCCTGGAACAAAACGATTGTTAGAAAATCCTATTGTAGGGAAACGCCTTGAATAAGAAAATACCAGATGATTTTAAGCAAGTTCAAATCAAGATAAATATCCAAAATCCAATTTGTTTTGATTTTTTTTGGTTCAGCTGAGTTTTCTGTGAAGTTTTTTGCATTACGAGAGATTTATTTTCTTGCAGTTTCAGTTGAAGTCTGTGAGATGGGATGGAAGGTGAAATGTTACAGGGAAAAAAATTCCCCATGAAAGGCTAAGAGAGCTGGAATTGTTCGGTCTTTGTCTGGTGACATAACTGAAACATTCCAGTACCCGAAGGGAGCCTACAAGAAAGATGGAGAGGTACTGTTTACAAGAGCATGTAGGGACAGAGCAAGGTGGAATGGTTTCAAACTGAGTGTAGGTTTGGATTAGATATTAGGAATAAATTCTTTACTGTGAAGATGATGAGGCACTGCAACAGGTAGCCCTAAAAGAGATGGATGTCCCATTCCTGGAAGTATTCAAGGCCAGATTGGATGGGGCTTTGAAAGATGTCCCTGGCTACAGTGGGGAGCTGGAACTAAATGATGTTTAAGGTCCCTTGCAACCAAGGCATTTCCATAATTCTGTGATCTGTGATAGAAAACACAATGCCTTACTGCAATAGAAAATACTCCAAAACTATCCTGTTGTATATTCTTCATCCTTTTGTAGAGTTTTTCTTAATTTAAAATAAGGTTGGCTAAGCCACTGAGGACAGTTTTGCTCTTTCTGTAGATATCATTAATACTGTAAACACCATTTGTACAGAATTACAGAATATTCCAAGTTGGAAGAGGCCCACCAGGACCACCAAGTCCAAGCGCTAAGTGAATGACCCATACAGGGAGCGAACCCATGACCTGGGCACTATTAGCACCATGCTCTAATATGGGCATGCATGCAGTGCTGTACAGGAAATTCGCAGGCAGTATTGTCCAGGGGAAAATGTTGCCTCAAAGAGTAAGATCCTATAGGATATGGAGACATCTAAAAGTTATTGTCAGAGCAGGTGGTATATCAGAAGTATGTAGGCAGCGGCTTTTACAACTTTGTCTTTTTTACTTCATTATTTATCTTCTACCAATGGGAAGCTGATATTTCTCCTTTTGCTTCATTTTTTCAGTAACTCTCATATGGCCTTATGATTTTATTTTTCATATTATCATAAGCTGTGAACTTATGAAGGGAACATGTGCTAATGCTATTTCTGAGAGTCACAAGTCAGAACTATTCAGATACATTCCAAGAAACCATGTCATTTTTCATGATGTCTTTAGACTAATTTAGTAGGCAAAAGCAACAAAATGAAATGCAGAAAGAGACTGAAGTTCAGTTGCCATTGTATTTACTGTCACCTGCCCTTGAATACAGAATATTATTTCCTTTATGATACTAATTTGATCATTTTCATGACTGAAACAGCAGCACTGTTGAATGTTGGCATGACATGTGGTAAGGAATCTAGCTGTACCTCCAGGCTAAAATTCAGTGAGTTTGAAACAATAGCAGAGACGCAGTTAAGAATGTGCCTGATTGCTAAATATTTGTTACTCTTATGTACTTTGCATACAGTCCCATGAAAAATAAAAGGCTTTTAGGCAATTTGTTTTATATGAGCTTTAACAGAGCTTCACTGACAGACATATGGAATGGCCTTTTGGCCTGATGATAGGTAGCACTTTCCTCTACCTTTTGCAGAACATGCCTAACTTTGCCTCTACAAAGTGTTGACTTATTTCTGATGTGTGATCTAACTCATGGCAGGAGGCAGGAAACTGTAATTTATTTTAAAGATGTAAATATTTAATGTTTCATTGTTGCATTATAAAGGCTACTTGAGGGTTCAACTGATCAAAATAAGGCTCTGCGAGTCATTTTTGCCATCACAATCACAGCTCTTCCTCAAATATAGGCTGTGAGAAGCTGACAGAGCTGGGGATGAATCTGGGTCAAGAATGGTCTTGAAAGGATTTTTTTTCTGAGCTCAGTACTCCAGCAGCTGCAGGAATGATACTTGATCCCTCCTCCTTGATCTCCTAATTTATGAGTATACCAGGAGCACAGAACAGGTCAGAACTGAAGTGGAAAAAAAACAGCCAAGTTGACTTTCAGGTCACCAGTTTTACTGTGTCAGAATAAAAATAGATCAGGAAACATTTTCAGTTTTAACATGGAAAATTCAAAATGCACTTATCTGAGTCTCTGGTGTGGGGCTTTTCTGCGAATGTTGTTTGGCATAAAGTATAAACTGCTAAGAATGACTCAAATTCATTTACTCAACTTGAAGAAACATTCCACCTGTGTGACAGACTTCTGGCTTCCTCCTGCGTGTGGAAAATTGACATTGTATCACATCAAGAGTTAAGGGGGTAATTGGACAGAGAAATTTTTCATCTAATCTCCATTACTAGATTTTTTTTTTCCTTGCCTATTTGAAATATGCATAGAAAATTCAGAAAAGCAAAGAATGAGAACCCTCAGTAGGCACAAGCAGGTGTGTGCAGGGTCAGCCATATTGCCCAACTCAGAATTGCTGATCCATAGGCAGAGCTCCCTTGATATTGTTGTTAAGCCAAATGATTTGCTTCAAGCTTTCAGCTTTAGATGTTGACATGACAATATATGGCACTTCCTGGAGTTTTTTAGCTCTGGAATAGATGGTAACAGATAAATAAATGTGTACCATGTGTGTACATGTGAGAAAAAAATAAAGGATACAATTGTGCTTGCTTTTTTGCCAAATTTTTCAAAAAAGGTATACTCTCTGCTGGTTTTGGCTGGGGTAGAATTAAGTGTCTTCACAGTGGCTGGTATGGGTCTGTGTTTTGTATTATTCCAAACACAGGGTTGATAATAGAGAGATGTTTTTGTTATTGCTGAGCAGAGTTTACACAGCGCCAAAGCCTTTTCTGCTTTCAATACTGTTAAACTGGTGAGGAAGTTGGGGATGCAGGGGATATTGGGAAGAGACTCAGCCAGGACAGGTGACCCAAACTGACCAAAGGGATATTCCAGACTATGTGGCATCATGATCAGTATAGAAGGAGGGGAAGGAGGAGGAGGGATGGGGTGTTTGGGGTGATGGAGTTTGTCTTCCCAAGTCATTGTTACATGTGATGGAGCCCTGCTGTCCTGGAGATGGCTGAACATCTGCCTGCCATGGGAAGCAGAGAGTTAATTCCTTGTTTTGTTTGGCTCATGGGTCTGGCATTTGCTTTTCTTATTAAACTGTTTTTATCTCAGCCCACAAGTTCTCCAGCTTTTACCCTTCTGATTCTGTCCCCAGTCACTCTGGTGAGGGACTGAGTGAGAGGCTGCTTGTCTGTGGGTAAACCATGAGAACTTCGCTCCACAATCATCTATAATTCTGATAACTCATGAAGCTTAATGTTTGTGCTAAACCAGTTTAACTTGCCAAAGGCTCTGCCAAGACTAAAAGACATCTTTGTCCAACCCAGGATTCATACAGATAAAAATGAGAGAACATCATCATCTTGCACACAGAAGTGTTTCTTCAGCAGAAGGTTATTTTCTGTGAGGCTGAGAACTCCTAGGTAACTAAAAGTTAACAAGAGAGTATACAGCATCCAGTATATGGGAGTAAATACATAGTACAAAGTTAGCCTTCTCAGGCTATGGCTCAGTGTTGTCTCTGCAAAGACTGCAAGTGTTAAAACAGCTAATGATAGCAGCATCTCCTACTTATCATAAAAAAAAACAAACCAAGGAATAAAAATTTAGGGAGAAAATAAAAAATTAATTGCAAATACTATATAAAGACAATTTTTATTATTACTGAAAGTATTTTTAACCTAACCAAAATGTCTTCCACATCAAGTGACAGAGTTGGTCCAGTAACTTATATTCACGTTTTTTAGACACTGCATGGTGTCCCTAGATACAACAGGCTGCAAACTTACAATCATGAAAAGGCATTTCAGTGAAAGAGAATGCAGATTATAAATCTCATTTATTTTTCATTCTTTATGTTGGATTTTTTTTCTCTGCGTGTGACTCCATTTGCCTCTGCAGCAATAAAATGAAAATTGTCAACTTAATGGCTGACACTTGTTTTTGCTTAAGATTTCTCAGTCTTGTACATGAGTAATACTGAGTTTCTAATGCTGTAGAGAAAATTTTTGATGCAGATAAATTGATGCCCTTCAGGGAAAGTTTTAGTGGTCTTTAGCAGTGAGCTATTACTCATGCTTGGTAATCACAGGTGCACTTTAAGGTTTATAGAACTGCATTTTGATTTTGTAAAGCTTAGGCGTTTTACTAGCATACTCTTTTCATTTTTGATTTAAAGAAAATTGGTGCTTACTACCACACTCTTGTGCTATAGAAAGCTTAGCAGTATAAATGCCCTCTGCTTCTCCATCTGACTGGATGAATCTGCTGTGCCTCAAGTGCATTGGAAACCCTCCCTATGGGCTTAGAGAAAAGTGGGATTTGGTGTCTTTGTTATTCAAATAAAGGGAAGAAGCAATTGTTTTGTGTTGCCAAAACTCAAGGCAATACAGGGATTTACATTTTATAATTTAAGTGTGTTTTGATGACTCTAGTCCCTAAATTCCTCTTCTTAAAAATATGAAGTCAACATAAATATTACTGAGATAAAGAAAAACCATTAATGCTGGAGGCTCACAAGGCCAGACTCCTCTGCATGATTATCAGTGTTATTAGCCAGTATCTGTACAGACTTGCTTTTACTGGGGTTCAGTTCATGCCAATCTTTTCTTTGCAAAAGCCCTTTGTGTTACAAAAGTCCTGAAAGCCCCAGAAAAAACTCCAGCAGTGGCCTGGATGCACACTCTTAGGTTGGTCTACAGGTTCTTGGCCTTTTACTCCAAGCCTTTCAAAACCAAAATTTTCCAGATCCAGCTATGGATGTGGAATAAGGTATTGACTCATCTGTGCTCCATTGCTCTAGTTTTTCTGCTGATGTTTCTAAGGTCAGGTGATGTTGTAAAGAATGAACTCTAGGGCCTTCTTAACCCTACTGGAAAAAGAGCCCAGCGTAGGATGTGGACAGGATGCAATGCTGGTCCACATTACTGATTCCCCACAGCCACATCAGGTGTAAATCAAGATTTCTTCCTTTCAAATGCTCTTAGCCTAAGGAGACATGATCCATTTTGGAGCGTAACCTCAGTCTACCAAGTACTCTATCAACTTCCTTTACAGTAGGTGCTTGTCCTTGTTAATGACAAATTTTGGGAGGAAAGCTCTGAGTGGGCTCCCTCTAGAAAGCAAATTCAAGTGGCCCCTCCCCCAAGTGGTTTGGGAAAAAATTTATCTGGAAAGAAAGTGGAAAAAACTGTTTATTTAACCAGCAGAGGATTCACAAGCATTAAAAAAATAAATAATACTAAACAATAAAACCTCTCGCTGTTCTGAAGAGATGGCAAATTGAGAAAGTTGTTTTTGTGGAGTGTAGTCTGGCTCTCTCAGTCTCTTATCAGTCCCTCTAGTGCTGAAATGCAGCATCTTGGTCCTGGTGGGCCACAGATGTGAGCTTCCAATGTTCTTCTGGGTTTTCAGCCCAGAGCAGATTTGAACACTTCTAAGAAAAAGAAAAACCACAGTCCAGGGACCTTCCCCGCCTCAGCTAACTAAATAAAAACCTAAAAACAAAGGAGACCTCTGTCCTGCTGTCTGTCTGTGCTGCAGACAACACAGTCCAGGAGCAGGATGCGGAGCAGTGAGTGCAGTTTCTGATAGCAAACTCTGCACTTCTCCTCCCCCCTTCTCTCTTGGAACTAGTCTTAAAGGTGTAAACTTAATATCCAGCATAAACAGAACAGACAAATGGGCATACAAACATCATAAAGTCACCCCAGGACAGTGCTGAAATTGCTCTCTAAACCAGGATATGCAGATCAACTAAATCCATGCAGGTCAACTCAAATGAGGCCCAAAAAGACATAAGCGATTTTGTCTGAACAAATTAAGAAATGTTGAAGGGCTCAGCTGACATATCTGTAGATGCTTTTGACTCCCAGTAAAAGGTGGAGCAGAACATGGTAACTACTCCCTTCAACAGTGGCATAGCTGAATCTTGCAGAAGATGTCTCTGCCCTTCAGTTCCTTCTTTTCCAGAGAATAAATGTATTTCTTCTTTCTAATTTTGTGGCTTAGAAGCAAACAGTATTGTTCTAGATTCAGTCAAATATTTTATTTACAGCAATTGGACAATTACTTTTAAGTTCCTGAGCAATGTTGGGCACATCCTCTGCTTTCTTCCTTTCACCTGGAGTGGAGCAAACACTGGAAGTATTTATGAGGACATTTTGATTCAGATATTTTCTCAGTAATCCCAAGGTTTAACAGAGAGGTCCTGCTTATTAATTCTACTGTGAAGAAAAACAGTGAAGCGGCAATGTCAGATCTCATTTTACCCTCCGTAGTTTGTCACTGAACAACTCATCATCCCTGAATTATTCACAACATAGAATACCAGCAAGTGTCAAGATTGGTAACCATCAGCCAAGCAAGAAATCTCGGCTAGTAGTGGTGGTTTTGCACTCTCAGGAGAGGCTGAATTTGAGAAATTAGATGTTCTTGCTATTCCATGCTCAGAACAATTCAATAAAAACACAAACACTTGACTGGCCATCTATGTGTATTCAAATCCATCCATTTATCCCATTTTTAAAATAAAAAGGGTTTTGTTATCCTTGCTAAGATTGTTTTTAATTTCAATTCTACCCATGCAAATGCAAAATAATTTCACTGGTAGTATTAGAATCCTTTCAACTTTATGCAGATTCAACAAAAGTTAAGTTCTGAACCCAGTATTCTCATGGATAATTATTGCAAAAGCTAAAGTTAGTGCTAAGAACCACAGCCTTCAATGATCTTCAAGATTTGGTGCACTACTGTAATAGCAGGTGCCTATAAAGCAGTCTAAGTTATTCAGCTGTAGATTGTATTTCTATGGTACAGTCTCTTGAGGCTTGTCAGGAAACTAATATGATGGATAATTTAGATGAGTGACATTCTTGAAAAAGCATTTGGCCTTTGATTGAATAAAAATGACTTGTTAAAAATAGTTGGAAATCATGATATGTTAATCAAACTAGGAAAGTAGAAAAGAGAAATCCTACCAAAATGAATTCTGATTATGTGCAGCAGCCAGCCTTTCTTTGTCTGTGGATGTTTCCACTAAGCAGAGAGAGTGAATATTTGTAAATGCTACCTTCCTTAGATGAGCCATGAGCAGGTTGAACAGCTTCTTTCATGGGACCAGGAGTTCTCATTGGTAATTAAAGAGTATGCAACAGCTGTATTTGGGTGGTGAGATTGGAACTACAGGGTAATCGCATTTGTTTGCTGTGATCCAGAGGTTTAGGTTTATTTATTTCCCAAATGTTCCCTTTTTCCTTAGGCTGATGATGTGATTCCTGCTGTATGAATAAATTTTTTCTGATGTGGCTGTGGGGATTCAGTTATGTGCACTATCTCTGCAAAGAGCATGTGTGCTTTGTCTGTGCCCTTTTTCAAGTAGAGTAAGGAAACCACCAAGGGTGTTCTTTTACTGTGGTGGTTGACCTTAAAAAGACTAGGCTTGTCAGTGTCTCTTTCTTCTTGGTTTTAGTTGTGGTCTCTTTGGAATACAGAGAGGAAGAAATGGGAGGGAAGAATGAGAAGTTTCTTTCAAAAATAACAAAGCTCAAACCAACCAGAGAAACCCCTCATAAGTCATATTTCTCCTACAAGGACAGGAAAAAGAGAGAAATCAATAGCTGTAATTTCTGAAAAATATGGAGTGATTCTTTGACTTTGGCAGGGTGATAAAAGTAGATAGATAGCAATGGAGTAAAATGGGGAGCTTTCATATCCCTTCAACATGATGGTGAGGGGAAGTGAATATTATGCTTGAGCGCTCTTTCCTATTGCTTGTTAGCCAATTCTTATTTTACCTGACACATTATTGCTATCTCCATTTTCTTTAGTGTTTATGGAGAAACTTAAATAAATACAATATTAAGAAAAAATTTTTTATCAATTAATCAAGCTTTGCTGTTTTTGACTTGTGGTATTATATTCCTTCTCACATTTTTCAGTCATTCACGTACAGTTTCTGGAAGAACAGTACATCCAGTAGAGTAAATCCAGTTGAATTGTTCTCCCCTCAACCCTAAGGCAGTGCTCCTATTTTTCCTTCCCCTGCCATGCACTTCTTTACAGACTTTCAAGGCTTTTTTATCTGTCTAGAGGACTGAGATACTAGAATTCCATATTTTTCATTTAAGGTCATGTTTGGCTTAAAAAGGAGACTGCAAAGAATACAAAGTATTTTGATGATACTGGTATACATCATGTTTTCAGCCTCCGTCATGAGAGACTACCTGCACAGTGAATATGATGTCTAGAAAAGTAGGAGGTAGTTTAGAAAACAGAATGCTGTCTGAATTGATGGGAAAGGAACAAAGAAGATAAGAATTGAGGTGCAAAAAATTTCAGGCACAGGTAATGAGGAAACTGCTTTAACTGAAGAGAAAATCTAGGTTACATAGCTTAGAAGTGATGGGAAACTCTATAGCTTATGATTTAATATGCCTGAGCTCAAAAGAGTTGGTCTATTTCTTGAGTTAATGAGTAAGGAAGTCTGTAACTTATTGGACAGCTGAAAATATAGTAGCTATGGCTGCTATAAGGAAATAAACTTTTATTAGGACTGTAAATTTCAGTTTTCTCTTTTATTGAAGCTTTTTCATATTATGTGAACAAAAGCTGAAGAGCCTATGGAAACGGCCTGAAGTTGCCTCAGGTGTTAAGGTAATTTGGATGGTGATACAGGGGTAGAAGGGGAGCATTTGGTGCAATGAGCACAAAGTTAGTAAAAAGAATAGCTGTAGTGCATTGAGTTCAGCAGGGTATAGTCACACCTCTGACAGTGTCAGTAAGAGCCTCAGTGTGTCTCCATGTGTGGAAGGTGTGACCCAAAGCTGTTACCAACCCACAGCCAGGTAATGCGGGGGACAGGGACAGAGATACTCTGAAGGCTCTGGATGTGCACAGCTGCCTGAGGACAGCTGCAGCCAGCGTGCAGGTCTCTCATCTATGTTGTTCTAGTTTGTACTGAGAACCAGATATTTTGTTTTCTTTCCCTTATTGATTCTATGCTTCTCAAAGGTAAAAAGAAAAAAAAAGAAAAAAAAAGACAGATTTTCCAAATCCTGGTGTTTGTGAGGACCCCCAAGACAAGGTGAGAGATGAATCTAACTCCATGTTCTCAGAAGGCTGAGTTATTATATTATGATATGATATTATATTAAAGAATGTTATACAAAAACTGTATTAACTATAGAAAAAATACGTATAAAAGCTTAACAAGGAGTAATAAAAACTCATAACTAAGAGCTTTGCCACAGCTGGACCATAATTGGTCATTAAATTAAAACAATTCACATAAAACAAATGAAAGAATCACCTACCACATTCTAAAGCAGCAAAACACAAGGAGAAGCAATCAAATAATTATTATTTACATTCCTGTCTGAGGCTTCTCAGCTTCCCAGGAAAAGAAATCCTGGGGAAGGGATTTTTCAAAAAATATTGCAGTAACACCAAATCACTTTATTTTCCTCTCTGATGACCTTGGCAAGATACAGACTGAGTTTTTTCATCCATAATCAGGCTAACAATCACTTTTAAAATAGTTTCTCTGAATTTGAGTTTAAGAAATCACAAAGTAAAATGCTTCACAATGCAAGTAAAGGGTAAGGAATCAAATCTGCAGGATGTTGTTAGAAAACAGAACAAGATTAGAAAATGAAACAACTGGTGTACATGTATTTTAAAGCATAATGTTCTCTAGGGGAGAAAAGGAATGTTCATGCTTCTTATCTGCCAATTCTTTTCTTCTTGCCAATAAGTGCAGTATAAAAAAAGTTTTGTTTTTTTTTTTTTTTACATTTTTCTTTCAGGGCTTACCTTTTTGCAAACTGTCTCCACTTTTAAAATAGCTACCCTGTGACACAAGAAAACATTAATTTTTTTTTATCATCTGCTTTAGCATGTAGCTTGGCATAAAGTAAGCACAACTCTCCAAAAGTTTGATTTTTATTTCTTTAAGAAGCATTTGTGTATTTTCTTGAAATTCTTCTGTCTGGAAAAGGACGTCCTTCATGCAAAAACCCCTCTGCTTTAGCATGTAGCTTGGCATAAAGTAAGCACAACTCTCCAAAAGTTTGATTTTTATTTCTTTAAGAAGCATTTGTGTATTTTCTTGAAATTTTTCTGTCTGGAAAAGAGTGTCTTTCATGCAAGCACTTCAATGAAAGACTTTATAGATTCTCTAAGTTAGCTCAAGGAACAAGAATGGGACAAAGTAATGCGTAGTAAGGAGGGGAGGTAAAATGTTCTTATCCCCCAGTAAATTAATGACTCTTCTGCCATGACAGTTTATAATAGTGAAATTGTCTAATGCATCATCCTTGCTGTAAGCAGAAGTGAGTACTAAATTCAATGCAAGTGTCTACAAGAAAGCACGAGGTGCTGAATGCTTTGTAAGTGGCTCTTAAGTTTAGTGCTGGAATATGACTCTCTTCAGAGTAATGAGAAGTTAAGTCTTTTTTGTCTTAGAGCTGTTAATGAAATATGTCATCCTCTACCTATAATGGATATAATACTTCACATAAAGTATTGAAGTAATGAGCCACAATGCTAAAAAGGTTTTTGTTATTAGAAATCGTTGCCGCTGGAGTCCAGGCACTCATGTCTCCTGCAGTTCTGCTGATGTTTAATGTCAGTACTTGTCAGCTGTGTGCTTTATGGGTTCAATATATAGTGCAGTACATGCTAGTTCTGATGTATGGATGAGGTATCATACCTACTAACATAGAAGAATTTTGGAGAAGATAGAAGAGGTTTGGACTGAGTTCAAATAGAGATAAAACCTAAATAAAATGTATTGCTTTCAATTTATGAACATACAATTGACTTAGCTAAGACTAAAAATTAAAAAAAAAAAAGTAGAATGTGAGGCTTATTGCATTAATTCCTTGGAACCAGTTTCTCACTGCCTGTTCTGTACTGTGCAGAGAGATCAGGATCCATATGTGTATTTCTCAGAAAAAGAAAGTAGATGGTACTCTGTATCATATACAGAGCTGGGTGATGAAAAACATTCAAGAGAACAGTATATCTGACATACCGTATTATGGATGAACTAAACTTTTATGCTGCTCAGAAACTCTGTGTTCCAGAATCAAAATAACAGATCAAAGAAATTAGTTGTTTACTAATGGCCTTAGACACTCTTCATTCTTCAATAGAATGGAACTAGTGGTTGTGGGTGAGCTGGAGAATATATTCACATGTATTCCTGAGGTGGTGCTACATTTTTTCTTTAATGAGTGATCATAAATGCCTCTTTCATATATCATGTCTAAAAATCTGCTCTTACCACTAAAAACCTAGCGTGTGGCTTAGCAAATTCAGCTATATTCTGTTGGGTTTAAAAACAGTATCTCCTCTATCTCTGGGGGAAAATTATGGTGCTAGTGGTAGTGATGCCTGTCAGAAGTAATGGTCTGCACTGTTACCTTTCCATGGACTGTAATGCTGCCCAGAGTCCCTCTGATGACTTGGGCTGTAGCCCTCTGAGCTATGTACAGCCCTGATTTGACTTGGTGCAAGCTTTGGCAGATGCAGCTGCACCATGACACAAAGGAGGGGTTTACTGCACTAGCACTCCTTATCTGACATTTGAGGATCTCTCCAGTAATTTAGTTTGCTCCTCTGCTCCATGAATCAGAGCCCCTGAAGGCTTTCAGCAGGATAATGTTAAATACTGCAAGAATCCTTGAGAGTGTCACCTTGAGATAGTGTCACCTGATAAGACAGCTCTACCTGTCTCTATATTACAAAGCATTTGCACATAAACAAAGAATAAATGCTAGAGTCATATCAAGCATGAATGTTTAATCAGTAATGAAGAAAATGCTTTTAGATCCTTGCTGTTCCTGTCGATTTTTGATTTTGTAAGCAGGAGGTTAGAAGAGCAACTTTAAGAGCAGAAGTGCTTACTGAATAAGTTTTTCAAAGAAGAGGAGCCCCTGACCTTACAATGTGGCAAAGACCTAAATAATTTTAATATCCATCCTGTGTGGAAAGGAGATGCAGTGAGATGGGTTATCACAGTCTCTCCATCACTTAAACATTCATGGACAGTTATCTTTTGAACCTGTGAATCTATCTCAAGAATTGTGCAAAGAAGAAGGTGTCCAAAACTCACAACAGACAGAAAAATATAACTTAAAAAAATTGGTTTTCTTCACTTCTGAATCCAAGTTTAGGCCTTCTGGACTTAGCAGCACAACTAGAAGGTGAATTAATTATATTAATTATGTCTAGCTTTATAACAATGAATCAGTACATTTGAATAGAAAAATTCTGTGTATGGGAGCATTTTGCTTTATGATGCCTGATCTATGAAGTTGATTTGCTCAGATAGAGGTTTCCACTCTGCTTAATATACAACTTTCCCATTTCCCATGTTTTAGAGACATGGCTGAAGTAAGATTAAATTTTCCCTGTTCTTATACTCATGGTAGTTTTCTTGTTTTGTGTTACATGTAGCAGTGTAGGAGGGGAGAGTGAAAAAACTAGGAAGAATTCAGTCTTTCCACCAGGATTTTGCATTGTGATGGATGGCATTGCTTTGTAGAGCTTCAGTTTCTCTAGCTGCAAAATTGCCCTTCCTTTGTTTAGCACGCTGGCATGAGGGTATAAACTTGGCTCATAAAGGTTAAATGTAGCATAAAAGTAGAACTTGTGCTGTTCTGTAGTAGGGAAATCATGAAGGGCAGGCTCGAAAGGGATAATTTTGTTAATGGGCACCATCCTTAGATTGCTTTACAGTGATTTGCGTTCTTGTACTGTATGTCCATCTGTTTGGAACTGGAGTTTACATGGTGGAGAGGAAGAAGCAGAAGGAGCTGACCTAGCGGCTGAGTTGGGAAGGCAGTACCTGGCGGTGCAGCCGTGCCTCGTCGTGGGCAGGGGCTGGGTGCTGCTGCAGAGCAGAGCTGGGGAGAAATGTGGGCTGGGGCAGCTCCAGGGTTTGCCCATGTGAATACCTGGAATTTGTTCCTGTCCATGTTTCCTGCTGCAGTTAAATGGAAGACCCTCTCAGAGACTTGGGTAATTGTCCAGGTGCCATCTCAAAGGATGGTGACAGTAAGAATTACTGAAGAGAAGCAAGAAGCCTAATCTGACAGATGGGTCCTCTATGGAATCGCCTTTTTTTTTTTTTTTTGGTAAGAGCTGAACACATTGAGACTATTCCAAGTGAAATTTTGCAGGAGTGAGTGCAAAGTAGAGGGAGAACACAGGAATACTTGTTTTAAGCACTATTGTCATGGCAAAAAATGTTTATGGTGTAGGAGACTGGACTGAAATGACTATTTGTTGCACTACTTGTAATTGACTTTATAAGAAACATTTATATAAGAAACATTTTTTAACCTGATGGCAAGTATTTGAAAAACTCTCAGTCTACAGGGAAAAGAGATTTCTGTGCGTGGCTATTTTCTTTATATTGTGTAATGTGCAAACCATTTGTTTTCTGAATAGGAGTTTGTAATTAAAACAGGTTAGAAAATGTCTGGGAGATTTTTATGAGGAAAAGTGTGTATGGATGGTTTGGTTTTTCAAACATGATTTTTTTTTTTGTAGTTTCTTTATGATAGCTAAATTTCCCTTTAGGATTTACAATGCAGTGTATGCAGTTATTTATGAGATGCTGAAGTATGATAAATACAGCATTCTGACATTAAAAAACACCTCAAAACCCACCCAAAGAAACCTCAGGATGTATTACATGCCTGCTTTGTATTAACCCTGACCTTTATTATGAAACTCAAAATAATTAGAAATACAAAAGAAGTTATGCTTGTGGTAGGTAGGTAAAATAGCAGAAACATGTTTAATATGATGGCCAGACATGATAAATCTTGTTCTACCTTTTATGCAATTATCCTCTTTGCAATCACTCTTTGCAATTGATTGTTGAATTTGATCTTCATCAACCCTGCAGGAAAAAACAGATTCATAGAATAGGAGTGTATCACCAGGGTTACTGAATTCATCCAGTTCTTGCACAACTCTGTAAGAGACATTCAGTCTATAAAAGTCTAGGGAGCAAACCTGCCTCAAGCCCACACACTTCACAGCACTCAACATAAGCTCTACATCCAGAGGCGACCAAAAGCTGTAACCCTGATGTGCTTTCCATACCTGAGAGTTCTGCAGTACTAGAGAAACTTGAAAAATACCACCCATGGTTACAGTTCCTTCCTCATAACTTAAAAGAAGGCTGACCACTTGATTTTTATTCCCTTTTTACAAGAGCTATTAAAAGTGTTCAAATTTCTTCCTAAATACCCTTTAAAATGTTTTAAAATGTTTTTAGTGAGTCATTTTGTTCCCACAACAATGCTTTTGGATTGAACTGTCTGCGATACATTCCCTTACACCTTTTCTGTGTCTTTAGGGGTTAGAATACCTTTCAGCTGGCCTTTTCCCACACTTCTTAGGTCTAGCTCAGACAGTCTGATACACACAATGTGAGCTTTACATTTGCTGCATAGTTCCTATGGCCTATCTTCTTCCTCATCTTTGACACTGTATAACAAATGGTTGGTTCTGTGCTCTGTTGCCTGGCTACCTCAGCAACCTGTACAGGGTCATGGGAAAGGAAGAGAACTGTGATGCTGCGTGTCAGCAGCTATGGGTGAATATTTTCAGTTTGGTGTCCCTTGGGAAAGTGCACTCTCTTCTCCTGTGTAGTGCTTTGGGCTCCCCAAAGACCGCTGACAGATTTATTTCAGATACAGCACCCAGGGTGTAAAGGGACAAACCAGGAGAAAAGTAGGCGTAAACATCTACAGAGCTTCACTAACCAGCATATTTGGGGCGTGTTTTTTTTGTGGTGACTTTGGATCCTTCCTCTGCAGCTGCTGAGGGAGGTGTCTTATGTTCCTGTCTGGGAAGCTGTGTCATGGGACTGCCTTCTGTGAACAGCTGTGGTCTGATGTCTGCTTTTGACTTTACTGGCATCTTGGGTTGGTTCTTATTTCTTGAGGGAGTACCTGGTGTTTGGACACAATGGTGTTTTTTTTTTTAAAGCTGACTCTTTTTCAGTGAGCTTGTCTGTGTGTGTGATTATGGTGCATGTGTGTGTTCATCCTGTAATTTACCAGAGGACATGACTTTGGAAAGGGCCAGAAGCATTTTTTTTCTTTTAGAAGACAAAATGTGATAGAAAGTTCAGCACTAGAATACATTTCCTGCATTGGACTTATTTCATGGTGTCTGCATGGTCACTTCTAGAGCCTATATTAATTGGTAGATATTGCTCTGTTCATTTTAATATAAGGGTGAAAGTTTTGCTGAGTGAGACTTGTGGAAATAAAAAAACCTAATAATACTAAATAAAAAAAGCCTCAATTGCCAGCAACCTTGTAACATACCAAGCCAACTGAATGAATAAATGTACATAGAATAAACAGGCAGAATTAATGCCAAGAAATGTGCTGGCATTCAGACCAAAGCAAAATACAGTTCAAACATTGAATATTGCTGAAGCTCTTGGAACTTACTTCAAAAATCCAAAGCCAAAAAAATATGTATCTAAAAGTTAAAAACCAGGCTTAACCCACTAGATATTTCTGAAGTAGGACACTCCACTTCTACCTTAATGTTAAACATGAATGTGGCACACTTCGTATTTACAGAGCAGTGACATGTTGAACAGTGGTTAGGGACTCTCCTTTCTCCTTTGCTGCAGTTAGTTTGTGTGTCCATGCACTGACTCCATTGCTTTTGGCTTTTTATGTACCAAGAATGGCCACTAGTTGGAGTAAAATATTCCTTCAAATAGATTAAATGTGTTTTCTTTTTTGTTCGTTATTTTGTTATTTTTGTTGCCTCATTTCAGGACAGAATGTTTTAGCATCTCCTGTTACTTGAATAGACAGAATCATTTCCCATTGGGATTCCTAATCTTAGTATATCTGACCAGATATTCAGATTCAGTATTTTGGTCTCACTGGCACACCCTAATAAACAGGGAAGCCAAACAATTCCTGAGAGGGAGGTATTTCTGAAACCCTTAGGAATTAGTGTAATTACAGTGGGATTTTCTTACTGCTATTCTGCAGCTTCTCATGTGAGCTTGGGTGATTTCTTCAGACATTTTGCCCTTCACATTCCATTTATACAATTAGCATGCCCAATTTGTCTGAGAGGTGGATGAGCAAATACCAGAGCTACTTCTGGGAATCTTCTGGCATTAACTGATGTCCAAAATGTGGCAAAACCACCTTTTTCTTGCCTATTCCAATCTTGTGTTCTTAAATTGTAAAATATTCCAGGATTCTCTCCATAGAAATAATTGAGTGGATCTCCAGCTTGCTTGAGATCCTTAGAGATTATTCTAATAAAAGGAAAAAAGACATATTAATATATCTTGCAGAGAAAACAGAGGAAGATTCACAAGTCTTTCCCTCCATTTGTTTTTGATGTGATCTATCCATTAAGCTTTGCCATGCCCACACCTAAAATGTGACATTCACACACCTAAGATCCTGCTCTGTCTGTCACTTTCCCAGTGCAGTCAGTTGGAGTTGTATCTCTGATGCCTGGTGCAGCAGGAACAAGGTCTGTCAGCATGAGGAGGGGAGCCCATGGAGAAAGCTCTTTTGTCTGCTGATCCCCTCTCATCTCTCTGTATCTTTTATTTCATCTCATCCCCAAGGAAAAGGCTCTTTCACAAACCCTTTGGTCAGGGAAGGCACCTTAGCTGTCAATCCTGAACACTTACATGAAGAAGACATCTATTGGTGTGAAACACATGCAAAATACAGCAGGTATTATAAAATATTGAACAAATCTACATGAGACAGACAGGCATACGGAAGTTCCCTGGAGTTCTAAATTCCTTAGTTCTTGCTCTGTGTTCTTGGTTTGTCTTTTTTCAGGGCAACAGAGTGGTATTTATTTACTTATTTTAATATATTATTTTTATTTTCAGATCTTGATTTAAAGGAATTGGTACTAATGACTTCATTTAATTAGAATAGGACTTGGTAATAGCTCAATAAAAATTAAATTACAAGCCATTCATTATTCTTTGGGAAATATTAAGATTTCTTAGCAATGCCTCCAGAATCAAGTATTTCAAAACTGGTATTTTTAGAGTTAAACTGGGGAACATTGGTTTGTTTAATTTCGGGTGTAATTTTGCTGAGAATTTTTTTTACTTGAATCAAACTTTCTTCATTTGGAGCAATATTTCCACTGTATACCATTTCACACTCCTTGATAACTCTAAAAGAAATCCTCAATTCTTTCTTGGAATCCAATGAATCCCATCAGACATGAAGTTTGTTTCCAGAACTGATTCAAAAAAGGAGGCAAATGGAAGCTGAAGTTGATTTTATTATCAAAGTTCAGTACAAGTATGAAATGATGACATTTCATTCTTTGACATAAAGTATTTAATTCCTTCTATAATGAAGGGAGTTGTGGTAATCTTGTTTCATTAGGAATATCTCATAAGATGAATTTGTTCCCATATAAATATTGCAAAATTGATAAGCTGAGAGTCCTTAGCTAGATTGGCTACTGCTTGAGTGCTACCTACTGACAGACTTTCATAGTCTTACCTTGTTTTGACTGTGTCTAGAGCCACTACTGTCTTTGTAGTATCAAAAAGCTCATGCCAGTTTTTAAAGCGTATTTGCAAAACTTTCCTTAAACTTAAAAGTTCCACTTAGTTTTTAAAACTAGAGATGTTGAATTAGTAGCATAAGCTTTTTTTAATCTTTCTGTCTATTGTCCTTGCTTTTTGTTAGTGGAAGCAAACCACTGGAGGGTTTGTATTTTGTTTATACTTTCTTCTTTCTCAATGGCATTTCAAGACTTCTACCTCCAAAAAGCTGTACTGTCAGATAAGAGCAGAGAAAAGTGATAAGAAAGCAATGAAAGGAATTCTGAATGCTATTTAGTATGATGCATTCAATTGCAGGAAAAATCTGAGAAGGGGAGGAAGAATAAAAGTAATGAAAATATTTTGAAGCACATTTTGTTAGGTTTTGGGGACAAGCTTGACAGGAAATTTTTTTTTACAGAAATGCTTGTCTCTTCCTCCTTCTTTTCCACATTATGTTTTAGCACTTTCAGAGACTCAAGAAAAGAGAGCACAGAGCCCCAAAGGCCTTGTTTCTAGTCTTGCTTAATACAGAGGAATGGCTGGACTGTTTGGAAAAGCTGGCTCTTCTGTTAGACCAGTGAATCTCCTTGGCAAGGGAGATCATATATGAAATTTTAGCCTTTGGGGAGCAACAGGTTGCTCTAGAGAAAACTTCTGAGTTTACTGTGAACTCCTGTTTTTATGTGCTTTATCACAGAGTGCAGTTCTGCTGTTTCATGGGGTAATAGGCTCTGACAGCAAATTGCCATTAGAAGCAACCATTTACCAATCAGTGTTCACTACCACAGACAGCAAAAATATGAGTAGCAATGCCAGCAGGTTTCTGTGCACTCTGTCTTTCTGACATTTTTCATTAAATACAGCATATTTTCTCATAATTGGTCAATTACTGCTGTTAACAAATGGCTTATCACCACGTTAACCTGCATTAATAGAGTCTTGTGTAAGAATTGGCAGAGACAACCAATTTCTCAATCTTTATAGATTTCAGTAATCCCTTTGTGTCATGAAATTTACAATTTTCTGGATGGAAAAAGTGGGGAAGATTTTCACTGGCCTGACTGTGAGAAGTATCTGTTAGTACTTCAGTAGCCCCATACATATGGCATTATTCTTTATTCGAAACTTGTCTGTTGCTCACAAGGCTTTCTGGAGTGTTTTAACTACCCGGAAATGTTGGGAGAAAAATCTGTTGTGGTTGGGCTGATGGAAGAGGTGGATCCAGCAGCTCTATAAGTCTGATTCCTGAAGTTTACAAATACTCAGATCATCTTGAGAACTGTAATGAGAAATGTTATTTCAGTACAGATGGGACTTGATATTTAATAACAATATTTAGTATTTGAAAATTACTAAGATTCCTGAGCAACTGCCAAAGTATGAAGATGAAGGTGCTCAGTGTAGAGACTCAAAGGTACTAAAGGAGACATGCAAAGAACAATTTAGCCAAAAGCTACTTGGTACCCCAGTATCTATTGTTGGTATGTCAAAACAAACTCTCTCTTTGTGATTTTCCCTGTTAATGATCCTCTTAATTCCAAAGTGGATGCCAAGGAGGACAGTGTCTGGTGTATTCTTCATGGCATAGAAACATAGGTACTGAGCAAAGAGAAGTCACAACTCTGTTGAATGCTGAGGAAATAGACAAGGTGTGGCAAGAAGAATCCCTGTCCCAAACCATAGGTTATTTTAAACACTGCTTTCACTGTGTGCACTTGCATACTTGGGGGGAGCCTCATTCCAGAGACATCCATCTGCATATGGACTCACACCCATACAGCAGAATAGAACCCCTTATATGAGAAGGGCAGAGAAGAATGAAGTTTGTGCTTTTTAATGCCTGATCCCACCACCTAGCTACAGACATGCTTAGTGTTAAAGCTGAGCATGACACTTCATCATGCAGTAAGAACAGGGACTCTGAGTATGACACAATGTGTCAAAATTTTAGACTCAAAGCCAGCTAAAGTCACACAGTTTGGCAGAAGCGGTGAGCACGGTGTATGCAACCTCCTCCTCAGCACTCCACAGAGGGAATTGAAATCCATCCCTGCCTAGTTTGGGAAGGGACCAAAAGTAATAGAGAAGGAGATGATCTGTAGGAGTAATTTTAATAGTATTTCCCTTGTCTCCTGAGGATTTTTCTTTTACTCTGTTGAAGAGACAAGACATTATACAGATAGTTTGCAAAATAGCATTCTCATGAATATAAAATGACTGCAGAGTTGAAGATGCTGAACAGTCACTATGAGGCCAAGGGCAGAAGTGTGTGATGTCCTCCATCAGACTGTACTGTGCAAGGTGAATTCTTTGAAAGCTAAGGGAAAGTTTTGAGCTGGTTGCATTGGATGAAAAGAATGACTCCCTACATATTACTTCTACACAGTGCATTTATTTACTCCTGACAGAAAACAGATTTTAGACTGGGAGTTTTGAAAGAGTCTAATACTGAGGCCAGTGTTGTTTAACTTATTCATCAATGACTTGGATGAAGGGGCAGATGGCTCCTTCTGTAACTCTGCTGACGTCACAAAGCTGGGAGGAGCAGCCCACACCCCACAGTTCTGTGCAGCCCTTCAGAAGGACCTTGACAGGTTGGAGAGATGGGCAGAGAATCACAGAATTGTTAGGATTGGAAGGAACCTCTGGAGATCACCTAATCCAAACCCTCTGCAAAGGCAGGAAGGCAGGGTCACCTAGAGCAGATTAGGCAGGAATTTATCCAGGTGGATTTTGGATATCTCTAGACTGGGAGACTCCACACCCTCCCTGGGCAGCCTGTTCCATCTAAAATTCAACAAAGGTGAATGCAGCACCTGGAGAAGAATAATCCCATGCACCGGTACAGACTGGGGTCTGACCTACTTGTAAGCAGGTCTGTAGAGAAGGACCTGGGGGTCCTGGTGGACAGCAGGCTGTCCATGAGCCAGCAGTGTGCCCTTCCTTGTGGCCAGGAAGGCCAGTGGTGTCCTGATGTGCATTAGGAAGAGCATTGCCAGCAGGTCAAGGGAGGTGATCCTGCCCCTCTCCTCAGCCCTGGTGAGGCCACAGCTGGAGTTCTGTGTCCAGCTCTGGGCTCCGCAGTAACAGAGAGACTTGGAGATCCTGACACATGACAAGTGGAGAGCAGCAAAGATGATTAAGGGACTGGAGCATCTCCCTCATGAGGAAAGGCTGAGGAAGCTGGGACTGTTCAGCCTTGAAAAGAGGTGACTGGGACGGGGGGATATCAAGAGGACAGATTCAGGCTCTGCTCAGTGGTGCCCAGCAATAGGACAAGAGGCAACAGGCAGAAATTGATGCACGGGAAATTCCACCTGAACAAAAGGAAGAATTTCTTTACTGCACAGGTAACTGGGCACTGGAACAGATTGTCCAGAGAGGTTGTGGAGTCTCCCTCACAGGAGAATCTCTTCAAGAAAAGGATGTAATCCTGTACCATGTGCTTTAGGATGACCCAGTTTGAGCAGGGAAGTTAGACCAGTGACCACACAGAGTGGTCCTTTTCAACCTTTCCCATTCTGTAATTCTGTGATTCTATAAAGTGACTTCAGATTACAAGATCCAGGATTTGGCCTCTTTAATCATTCATATACCCTTAAAATACCCAGAGGTATCCCATAACATAGGTTTCCACAACAGTTGAAACAGTTGTTTCCTTTATATTTTCTAAGTGGTATATCTTGTATCTGCCTCTCCATGTTACTGTGGATGGTATTTAGCAACTGTTCCTTCCTAGCCTAGACTAATTGCCTTGTTAAATTTAATCTCAATGAAATAAAAATACTACCTCATTAATACTTAGCCTAACCCTTCCTGCTAATTACCATCCTTAGCAAAGGGTTAAGCATCTTGCTATTTTACTTTTATAGCTGGCTATACTTTTCTGGTTGGTCTCATTAGCAGTGACTGCCTTTGAAAATGCTTTTCAATTAATATAATTTTCACATATTTCTTCACACATTATGTTGGAATGCGTGTTGATTGGGAAGAACCGGTGTGTTATAGGAATTGTGGAATCAGGAACTACCAAATAAGTCAGCACAGATTATTTTTCAGTAAAGGGTATTTATATTAACCTTCTGTCTAATTAAAATAATTGTTCAACTAAGTAAAAATTTTACAGAGTTTAGTGAAATCATTAAGCAGTGTTTTTGCTGTAAGTAGTAGGTGTGGAATATGAAAACACGTGTGTTCTTTGAAGTGTTAAGTCATAGCTCCACATGGTGCTAGATGAAGTCACTTAGAAGGTGAGAGGGCAATGAAAACAATTTAACTTTTCAAAGAATTTTGTGAGACTTTAGGACCTTGAATTTGCAAAATAGAGACTATATTGCCACCTCCACGCAGTTCTAATCACCCTCAATTCAGGGATGTTGTGAGTGTTATTCTGACAGAACGAATCTAATCTAGCTACTGTAGCTACTTACTTTGCGGTCTTCTTGTTAGCTGAATGCCATGTTATCCAACTAACTGAGTAGCCAGCTAGCTTCTGTGAGATCACCACTTAGAAATGGAGAATTCTCCAGTCTTGCATGCTTTACTGTGATCAAATCCCTCTAAGAGTCCTTAGACATCCCATGTGTTGTTCTGCATGTAACTACTGAATGGTAGAGCTGTTGAGTTGGCATCCACACCCCTTGCACAGGATCTATTACAAATGTCAGCTGTGCTGCTGTTTCTGTGCATCTGTGCAGATGCCATATTGTAAAGAGTTCAGCGGTGACCCAAGAGGGATATGATTTATATTTGAACTAGATACCTCATAATTGGATGATTCCCAAGCAGGTTGACAAATAACCTCCCTTAGTAGCCCTTGAACCCTAAGTGATATGGACTCATCATCTGGGTTTAATAAAGAATCATAACTTGAAAGAAACATGGATATTTGTGCACCATGGTGACCTGAAACCCTCTCTGAATATGGTTCTTCCTCCTTACTAAGAGAAAGGAGGGGCTGACTTGTATAAAAAAACTTCTCCTGAGAGATGACAATAGACAGAGGGTGAATACCCTTTTTAACAGCATTGTGAAGCAGTCAGGTGGATCTTACAGCCTGTCTGTGCAGCAGCTTGACTGATATGATGCAGGAAAGAGGGAAACAGAATTATGTTTCTGGGTGAAAAGAGAAAACACTTCTAAGAAATGATAAAAAAAGAGGTGCCTAGATCCTGAAATTTTGGGCTGATATGCCAACCCCAAAATATGAGTCCTGATTTACTACAGCAAATGAATATTCTCACTAGCAGGAGTACACAGAAAAATTCATCACATAAAAAAAATTAACTCTATTTTTTATCCTCTAGAAAGTCTTAGGGATTTGAGGTCCCTAGAAATTGAAACTGTAAGAAAATATGCATAAATACAGCAATAAGAAATATGCATAATACAGCAATAAGATAATAAAAGGGCAAGGTGCAGGGCAACTTCTCTTGCAACTGCATTATCAGCCAGTCTTATCAAAGCCCTGGTGATTTTAAAGATATTTGATTCTTTTGAGGGTAATGCCTCCTTTTTTGGGCTCTGTGTCATGATTGTGCCTTTCAGGATTTAGGTCTCTAGCAAGAAAATGACATTTCTGTATTCACTATAGGTCTTCTCTTACCTCATTCAAAAAAAGAAAGTGAAGACAAGGTGTGTGTTTATATGACAGTTATAAAAAAATTATTTTTTCTACTTTGTGGAACTTTTGACTTTAAAACAGTGAAATTTTTCCTATGCAACATCCACATCAGATAAAATGTTGACACATAGTAGTCTTTGATCACTTCTGCATGAGACTCAGTACAATATGTATCCTCTGAATTTGATCTATTATTGTGAATAAGATAACCAGACTGCATAGGAAGGAATTGAAGAGGTGAAGCTTCCCGTTTTTCTGCTCAGGATGTCAGGGATCAAAGCCTGAAACACAGCTTCTAGAAAATTTATCTTGACATCATGTCACCTCTCTGAGTCAGAGCACAGTGCAGTGGAAGAGTAGCATACCCACAAGACTGTCATATTGGACCTATAAAAAGCAGCCGCTGTGAGAAACTAAGCCTGCCTTAGGAAAACAACTAGGTGCTTGGGATACTGACTGCACTTTCATGCTTTCTGCATCGAATCAATTTGGTTTTTTTTCCTGAGATTTGCAGTCTCCATTTATTTCCAGCAGATAACAATACATCCTCTCTTGAACACGCTGGCTCCCATAGGCCTACCTGCTAAGGTGAATATCCTTAATACCACTAACTGAGAAGAGAGCTTCCACACTGCTGTCTGAGGTTGCTTACTCCATGCTCACATGGCAAGAGGGATTTGTGGGACAGAACTCTCTGCAGGTCACATTCTCCCAGTGCTAAGGAGCCTTATGGAGACTTTTATAGAGCTGTTTGGAGATCCACTGCAACAGGCAGTGACTCACACAGAACTGCTTTAATGGAGACAGATTTGCCATAATCCAGGCATAGTGGTTTTCTTTCACAAGGAATAATGAGTAAGAATTCAATGCAACTGTTTATAATGGCCATGAGAACTTTTCTCACTGCTATGGCAGTTTGGGGTATAAGTCAGCCCAGTTAATGTACCAGGAAACAGATAATAAAAATTTCAAGTGTGCTGTCACTGAGTCAGTGGAGTTAGCAGACAATCATCAGTCTCAATTTCACTGTGCCCTGAGCAGTGCATGCTGTTAAGTCTTTTAGTTCTTTTAGTGGGAGGGACCCAGACTGCTCAGCTGCATACCCTTGACCCTCAGCTGCAGAAATAGCTTTTCAGTTAGAAGTCAGAGCTTGTTCTTTGAGACTGGATGGATTTGTGTTCTTCCAAATATTAAAATTTCATGTTCCTTTTGTTTTTGATAGGAGATATTTGTCTTGTGTTGGGTTCTGTGACTCTAAGGAAGAGCACAGTGCTGATTCCACTGTAGTCCTTTCCCTACTTATGCTCAAGAATATCTCTTAGAAATACTAAATCCTTATGTGGAACTGTAATTTTGTTTATAAACTGATTCTATACAACAGGTAGTTTTTAACTATTTATATAAACAAACAAACATATATATATATAAAGTTATTTATGTGATGAGAGGGTTCTGATCACAGAACTGAGATGAGCAGCCACTGCAACAGGCCCAGGCTCAATGTGAGAGAGCACCTGCCTACCTGTTGTCTGTTGGCAAACTGGAGGGTGTACACAGGAGCCATGGGGGAGCAGTGTGTCACACCTAAGCAAGGACAAGATCAGGTACTTGGTCTTTGAAGTCCTTCACAGTCCTTCACAAATATTTGCATATATGAGCTCTGTCATAAAACTAGGCAATTTTTGTGGTACTCTCTGCTTTGGAGATTAGAATGTCTGCATTTGTTCCTGGTTTGTAAATGTATTTGTTAGTTTTCTTTTTTATTTGGCTTAAATAATTAATTTTTCTCCTCTATTTCTACAAAAGCATCCATGCACACTTTGCTTGGACAAACAGTTGCCATTTCCTAAAAAAACCTGCTCCTTTCCCTTCAGGAACACTCTTTGATCCAATTTAAGTAATTTTTTTTTCTCAAACAAGGCTAAATAGTATCACATTTTTCTGGCATAGCCTTTTATGATGTAAATGTACAATACCACTCTGTTTCACTGGAAATACTTTACCATGCACATACCGTGAATTGAGTTTATCATGCTCAGAGTTACATGTCTTGATATTTACAGTGACAACACTCCACAACTGTTGTGCCTTTTTTTTTTAATTTAAAAAATATGATTATCCACTTAATAGCAGAAATTGTAATTCTAGTGCAGGGCTTAGGAGCACAGTGCTATGAACACCATTTTTTCAACACTCCTGGAACTTATCAGCAGCATATCTTCCTATTAAAACTCCCCAAACTTTCATGCTCACAATTCTTCCATTTTTGACACTAGAAAATAACTTTCTTCTCTTTATGTCCTTTTAATTCAAATATTATATTAGATTCCTGTAGAATTGTAATCACCAGCAATCTTCCTCTCATAGCAGATAGCTATTAACCCAATTTACAGTTCTTCTGTATTTTCTGCACATTAAATAATGATTTTTCATCTGAGACCATGTTGATCAATTTCCTTAAGTGATAGATTAGATTTTACCTAATTTCCCTAGCAAATCACCTACCTAGCAAATAAGATCATGTTATCTGTCATGCATTAATTCATATTTTTCCTGATTGACATCACACCTTGTAGTTGCCAATATCACTTTCCCCCCTCTAGTAAATAAAGCCACCACATTTATGATTATTGACTTGCATGTTTCTGCCTCTGATTTGACATCAACTGGAATTTTTTCCATATAAATTTATGTTTCTTTGGTGTTCTCTATCACTTTTACCAGCTCATCCTGTTCAATGCAATGTCCAGTCATGCTTACTATGCTTTTATGTTTTCCTTAATGTTTGCCACCATCCAGTTTCATATCCTACGTGAGAACTTGTCGTTCCTTCCAGTTGTTTGTTGCCTTTGTTCTATGTGATAAATACAACAGCTGTTTGTGTCTGACTTGGTGTTGAGTTTTGTATTGTCAGCCTAATTGCATCATCCACCTGGCCACTGCTTCCATCTGGCATCCTTCGGCCCTTGCTCATCTCTGTGCAAAAAGCCATTGAGCTAATTAAGGACCTAGACCTTCTATTGATCCTCTGGAAAGCCTTTCTTCTTGGCATGGTCTGTTAAAATGAACACAGATTTCAGAGAATTTCATAATGTTTAAAAGTTTTGGAAGAAGGTATGTTTTTCTGATTCCCTTGTGTCTTACTTCTGTGAGTTCTTCTTGTTCTGAATCCTGCCCACAGTTGCAGGAATGAATGTAAAAATCCAAATAGTATGTCTGGATTATTTTAATTTTGCATTTTCTTCTCTCACTTCTTATTAGTAAATATATGAAATCACTGCTGAAAACCAAGTAAAAGCTGCTCTTGGTTTGTGCTCTAGACCTTAAAAATTTCTGGCAAGTGACATATGGGGAAAACATTGGAAGAAAAAAATACTGCTGCCTTTGAAGTAACATATGACATTCTTTGTCCAAACAAATCTATGTAAATGCTACCAATCCTCTCTCTAGAAATGCAGGATTGCTTTCAAAGCACACTGTCTTTGGCTCAGGAAACACAGGATGCTGCTCAGGAGAGCAAGGTTGATAACAATGGAAAGGGTTGTTTTAGCAAGCAAAGGAAGTATGTGTACATAGGAAGAATGTTGCAAATACACAGAAGAGAGAAGTCAGACTGGCTCTTTCATTTTTTGCTTAACACAACCCTGAATTTCTTTGCAGAAAGCCCTAGAGCTTGGCAAGCAATGAAGCAGATCTGCCCTTAATTGTTTCTCTTCATTCATTGCAATGAGGAGGCAGGATTAGAAATCTCAAGACCACGTCATTTGGATCTGGAATTGTAAGAACCAGAACTGTATTGATGTGAACCACATTACTCTTTTAAAAAAATAAGAAGGCTGGCAAAATTTTAAAGAAAAGTTTAGAGAAAGGACCCTTCTGTCTCAATGACTTAGTAATTGTGCTTGTCTGCATGGGAACTGCAAATCAGCCCCATGTTCCAGGTATGCTGCTGTGTGTTTCTCTGCTGCTGTGGGCTATCTCCTACTGCTACCCAGAAGAGAAAAGAACAAAGGTGATGGAAAGATTTCCCTCACTCCTAACAGCCCTTATTCATTGAACAAATTTGTGCTTGAGTGTTGGTAACCTTCTAAAACCAAATTTGTATGCCCAAATGTATTCAAATTTTCTCTCTATCTCAACATGCATTAGTCCCCTAAATCACTATCCATCATAATTTTCAGCTTCCCACAGTTCTTTTCATCTGGAGCTTTTGGGTCAGAAAAAGGACAGATTTTTCAACCATCTGTGGGACTCATGACTCCTTGATATTACCAGGGACTCTGGTTAACAGGTTGCCCTCATGTTGTACCTTATTCCTCTTCTAAGACAGGAAAAATGTGTTCTGGAACTATATTCCTAGACTGTTTCATTCACAAATCTTTACTGTCTTGGACGGAGATTTAAAGGACTAAAGTGGCAACATATCAAAGCTACAGCAAAATGTGCAATTCCCTAGTTCCCAGAAAGCAGCTGTGCTTAAAAGCTGTCAGCCAGTAAAGCATTTTTCTTTTTGCAAAACTGTGTGTTTCCAACAATTCACTCTGCCCTGGACAACTCAAATTAAGGACTCTCTGCCATTCTGTTTCCATCTCAATTATGCATCCTCAGATGAAAGCCAGCATTGATGTGGATGCATCTAGATAAACACAGATTGCACCTTCATTTATAATGTGAAACAGTTTTGCTTTTATGGAAATGCTTTGCATTTGAGATATGATACCCTGGAAAAGTTAATGGGCTCCAATTAATTATCTTGTGTTTCTCCTCCTGGTTCAGTTCCAACCTTTTAATTCTGTAAAGCTATCCAGTTTCATTGCTTTATCTCTTCTAGCACAACAAGGCGTTCCAGGTCGTAACTTGGACCCGTGAGCATAAGAGGATTGCCCAGCAATTTATCTCCCAATAGATAAACCCTGACGGGTTCAAATGTGTATCCAAGTGCATCCAAAAATCTTCGGAGGAGAAATCTCATTAGAACAGACTTCCTTTGATTTTCTTTCATTCCTGGTTCGCTTTGAAACAGCATCATTCATGGCTTTGATTTCAAGTGTGATTTTCTCCCCAGCATTTCCATTTGTAGCTCTGAGTGAAATTTGGTAGCAGAATAATACAAATATTCATGAGAAAAAGAACCTAATTTTTTTGAAACAATCAAATAGTAGAGCTAGTCCAAGCACTGGTCAATATGTAATGCTGGTTCTTGATCATTACCTGACTTGACCAGTCCTCTCTCGTCCTGTTTGTCATGTGCTTGTAAATCATGATCAGCTGGCAAAGAACTTGTTTCAATGTCTAATTTGTAAATTTCCTAATTTGCTATTTAAATTTCATTAATGACTTATAAATTAAATCAGATTATGCATTTCAAATCATTCAGTACTTTGAATAATTTGAATGTTCATATGAGTACATGAATATTTGTGGAAATAAACCATAAAATTCAATGAGAAAGACAATAGCAATAGCATTACAGTATGAATTCTTCATTTATCACAAGCTAAGTTGTTCTTGATTACATATTCATCCTATTTTATTTCACAGTAATGGTAAATACTTAAGGAAATGTGTTGCTAAAAGGTAAATGAAAGAGACCATGGCTATTCTTTTTATGATATTTTCAACTTGCTCTGTTGAGGCATTTATTTTCTCATTAGAATAATTGCACTTATCCACATTTTTCTAGAACTTCTACTGGACACTTGCTGTCTAAAGCTTTTCAACAAAACCTCAAAAGCTTATTTAAAATTCTGTTAAATTATTACTAATTTATTTTATTTTTCTTTTAATGTTGCTAGAAAAATCACATTTGTCATTATATTTGTATGTGAATATCACTTCCTTGTTAAAATTGTATGATAAAAATCTCAGGATATCAGAAGCAATTCTTGAATCAGTTAACAATTTTAAAAGAAAAATCAGCATTTTTAGATGCAGTTCATAAGTCATGGTACCTTCAACTTCATAATATTCTGTGAAGGTCTAGGAAAACTTAGACAGAAATAGACTTTAGCTTAGTGTTTTGCAAGGTTTCTGGAAATGTTTTGAGGTGAGAATTTGTGCATTTGTAGGTCCAAGCCAGAGGTTACCTTCTTGAAATTTCATGTCCTGTAGCACCCATTCTGTACAGAAAAGAGCGCTCCCAAGTAGAGGCCCAAAATGCTTTTACACAAATGATTCCTAATGAAAGCACCAGCAAAATGGACCTATTTCTGCCATCAGCCTTCTCATTTAAGAGCTGACATAATTCATCCTCCTTCTCATCTACTGCCCCTCATTATCCAGGAGGCCTGATGTGCCACATTGCACTCTTAGCAGAAGTGTCCCTTTCAAAAGCACACTGCCCAGATCAGAGCTGTTTCTTTTGATTTTCTTTCTGACTCACTGACATTTGCAGAGATATGCCAGTGCATCTGAGTCCAAAAACAAGAAGGTAGAAAACACATGAAGTTCCTTTTATCTCTTCAGTCTTTGTAGTCAGAAAAGATTTCTATTACATTGGCCTTTCTTTTCTTCTTTATTTTCTTTTAATTTTTCTTTCATTTACCCTGATCTTATTAAAGTTGTTCATCTCTTTCTTGAGTCCTTCCAGCAGAGTTCTCAGCAAGTCTCCTCATAATGTGAGTGCTATGTAAAACATCCTTTAGCACTTTGTTGCTTGAGTTGCTCTGAACTGTATTCCTGTTACATCAAGATGCATTCAATTGAAGTTGGAGACGCAATTTTAAAACCCTGCTGAAAACAATTGTTTTGCTCAAACTCAGGTGTGCCTTCGGAGGATGTTGTGATCTCCTTACTCCATCTTAGAGTTTATCCTTTGTCAGTCTATGATACAGAGATTGCTTTCTGTCCTGTAGTAATGAACTAGCAGTTATATTATGATTTCCTGCCTTTTTCTGCACTAAAAGTTGCCAGGTAAGTCTGAGGTTATCCTGTAATTCTGGCTAGAGCCTAAAATAAAGCTTTATACTATTGCATCAAACTGAAAGAGATTATCAGCAGACAATTACCAGTCATCTATCTATGCATTAAATATCTGTGTTTATAGAGGTACTGACTTCTGATGATTCATCTGTCTAGTTTAATCTATGATTAGTATCTGTGTAGGTGTAGCTACACCTACATGCAGATCATGCTTGCAGCATTTGTTTCTGAGAGGATGAGAGCTCCTAAATGGAATAATTCCATTTGAGGCAATGGTGATAGCAGTCCCAATAGACAAGTTCATACTTCACACAGGGAGACCACAGAGGGCAGGCAGTTTATGGGCTGACAGCACTACCTCTCAGAGATTTCTAGGTAGAAGAAACAGTTAACTGAAATCTGGGGAACAGATCTGCATCTCCTCCTAGTCCTTCAGACACAGTTCTTCCCAGCACTTCATACCCTGTGTAAAATGCATAGGGCAGTTGCAGCATACTAAAATCTCCTTCTGTCCATTATAATCAAAGTCAGGAAACTGGTGTTATACAAATTTTTAATCTGGCTTTCCCACCCCCCCCTACCCCCCATTAATCATTCATTGAAAAAATGCCATACAACAGGATTTAAAAGCTATGAGTAAATCTTATTTGTTAGTAGATTGTCAGTTGCATTTGTCTGGGGCTGTGCAATGAGAAACACATAATACTTACAGAGGTGTCCCAAGCACTGGTTATGCTTAACTGAATTTCATATCCCACAGCAATTCATTTTGCAGCATTCCGGTCTGTATCATGACTCTAAAACCTCCATTGGGAGGTGCAGGAGATTTTCAGTTATGACAGTAAAAATGAAGTCACAAGAAATAGTGTTTGCTGTGCAGTTCTGAATATCATAGGATTTATTTAAAGGTTGTTATTAGTCTGTTAGATTTCAGCTGGACAACTGAACTGTTCTGTCACTGTCTGGGCTTTGACTTGGGCAGCAAAGAGACCTACAGTCCTAACCACTTGAGAACTTTTCTGTACAACTGCTGTGTGATCTGCCATCTCTGAATAGATGTAAGAATAACCCCATCAATTGCTTTGTGCTGTTCATTGTTTCCATGTGACCTGGACAGTCATCTCTGATTCCCAGTTCTGACTCTTGCTCCTTTGAGCAGTAATTTGGGTTTTGTTTCCTCTCTTCAGCTATAAGAAGTTGTGTCTTCTATTCTTTTTTTGAAGATGCAGTAGACATCTAAATGACACAAGATTATATATCTTGTGATGATAGATGAATTATAAACATGATACCTTCCTCTTTGATACAGAATTTATTTATGTAAACCGAGTGTAATATTAGAGCAATATCAAAATTTTTCTCTGCACCTTAAAGTGGTGTGTGTTTGTAACCTAGTGCAGAAAAAAAGTGCCTCGTAACCCTCTTGTCCCACACCTAAGTCCTAGGTAAGCAGCTGCTGATAACCAAGCTGAAGCAGATTGAATATTACAGAAAATGGTCTTCATGAGAAATAATAGCTTTTAATAGCACTTTTGCAATGAAAGAGTAGTGTTAGAAACAACATTCAAACTAGAAAATGTTAATTTCTTATCCTTTCTTTGCATTTCCTCTTCTGAAACTTCGTAAGTGGATCTAGCATCTTAGAAAATTATTTGAAAAATCTTTTTAAGGACTATGTGTTGACATGTGTTTGCATGGTGATACTTCTAAACCTTTTAGCATAATTCAGTGTGGTGCAGTTCAAATTCAGAATAACCATTTTAGTATATGGGCTAACAGTTGAGGATTTTTCAAGGACACTGTAGAAAGTGAAAGTCCAGTTTTCATTGGTATGGTGTTCCCTGCCATTCTGAGATTTCTAAAGAGGCCTCAGCTTTCATATAGGTGACAAATAAGGAATCAAAACTCAGGTAAAACCATACTTCTACTCACACTGAACCCTTAGCAACAAGAAGGATTCAAATGGGTAACCACAGTGTTTGGGTAGAGACAATTAAGTTCTTTGGCTGAAATAACTGCAGACTGCCTTTCTTCAAGGTAGATTTCACTGTTGTGGTCTAGTCTTCAATATTTATGGAGCATTTTTAAGATGAATAGCTTAATATACAGCATTGTATTGCTACAGTGATTGGACTACTGATGTGAAATACTATAGTATTTTTTAATAAGGATAGTAAGTTGAAAATGATCCATCAGGGATGAACCAAAACTGAAAATAAGCAATGTGAATGGTGCTCTTTAAAAAAAGAAATAAAGTCCTCCAAGACAAATAAACATTTGCTGCCAAACCCTTATTTTATTAAATTAGCTCCCTTTGCTCCAAGTTTGGTGTTTATCTTTTTAAATGTCACTTGTGTATATTATATCTTTAAAAGTTCCCATTTATGCCTTCCCCAAAGCTCAGTTGACTTTCAGTTACTGTCTGACATAATGAAACTGTGGTAAGCATTTTTTGGAGTTAAAGTGCACTGTCCCCATTTTCTCAATCTGCTGCTGCCAGTACAGCTTATAAAAACATATATACAGGTAAAATTTACATTTCAGGTTTTGTGCCTGTAGTTCTTGTCAAGGTGACAGTTTCTTTGCACTAGTTACTGGTGAGGCTGTAGCCCCTCATGAAGAAGGAAAAAATACTCATATTCTTTTGCTGTACATGGTTATCGTGAGAAAAAAAAAAAAAAAGTGTTACAGTGTGGTAAGTGTGAAGATTAGTGATATAGTGGTTAAAAAACTGCACCCTGGAGAAAGAACACTGAAGAAGATTTCCTGCTTGCCATCCTTTACTCAAAGATAAGCTGAAAGTTGTTTTTTGGTCTGATTTTGGCCTGGGTTTCAATATAGCCTTAGAGGTGAAACAATTCACAGTTTCTGGAGAAGGGAACTTCATGTAATTCTTGAATTACTGAAAGCTGATGAAAGCCTTTGCCTGATCTTCTATCTGCAGCAACAGTTTTCCTTATGGTTCCTTGGTGCTGTACACCACAGACAGTAATTCTTTCCCTCTTTAGGCTTTGACACAAGGGAAAACACAACCTGAATGAAAATACAAACAATTTGGTTCTGATATGGCGCTTACCATGTCAAGATTTTACTTGTGTTCTTGCATCTTTCTGAGGTTGTGAGTGCTTGTTTACTCCTGTCCCATTCTACCAAGCTGATCACAGTGATATGTATGCCATATCACTGCAATTACTCTGTAAAGTGTAAGTTATCAACTCCTGAGAAATAAAATATATTTTCAAATATTTTAGATTCTTTAATCATTTTGGTTGAGTCCCTTTCATATGACTTCAGAGAAACTTTCACAGGCACAGCTGTTGCCTAGAAGCAACCTTCTTGTCTCTATTGGCAAAGCTTTTCTTGCTCTGGTGTAAGCTGCTGAGTTAAAGTAGGACCATTTAGTACAATTATAGCAAAATACCTCTTGGGAGTAATGATTTAAGTCATAAAATAAGAGGAGATGGTGGGAAAAATGCAACCAAAGGACATAATTCAATCTAGGTCAACTTCTGTAATCCATAATAACACGCTGATGATGCTTTTGACAGAGCAACTAGCAGAGTCAGTTTTATCACATTTCTTTGACCCATTTTGAAAAAGTCTGCCATAAAGCTAAGAGACCTAAGGGCAGCTGAGTCTAAGACAGCTGAACTGACAAAAAAAAAGAGATCCATTTAAAATCTTAACTAGAAAGATTTTCATGTGATAAAGTTGTGTGGCCTTTTCTTAAAAATACATATACAAATCCATAAACAAATGAATGGATCTCTTCAGCTAGTCTGGGTGCCCTTCTTTTGATACATTAAGCTATATGACTCAGTCATTAATTTTCAAGTATTTATCAAAGTTCTCATGTGAAGTGATGATGTAATTTTCTAGAATGAACCAAAGTTTACAGACAAAATTATGAGACTTCACAGGAAGCTGTTGACACATGATAAGCTGATGCCCTAGGGTTTATAAGCAAGAATCAGTCATTAGCAAAGTTTTTATAAAGCAACATCATTAGCTAATTAGTACTCTTCTACTTATATTTGCCTGACAAGAGAATGAAGGAGGAATAGAATAAAACAAACACCAGTGAAATGAGGAAATTAGATGAGCAATTGTTAAAAGTTGTTAATCAAACCATTTTTAGGTTCTTTTTCAAGCAGCACTGGTATTAGGGTGTCTTGTGCTAACTGTGTGTATCGAAGCAGCATTAAACATCTAAGATCCAGCTATGAATGTTGGGCCCAGGGGGAACATTCATGGAAGTGTGAAAACAAGGCTTCAATTCAGCCTAAGTGTTTCAGTTAGTCTCCTTCCTCTATTGTTGGAATCTTGGATGTGCTTAAAGGCAAAGACCCACAAGAGAATGCTGCATTTGACCTGAGGCTGTGAAGAAGGCTTCCAGAATTGATTGACAGTACTGGGATTACAAGTGCATAGTTGGTTAGAAGTGTGTAATGTCACAGGGTGGAAAACTTAGAGTTTGGGATTTTAGAATATAGAAATAAATATGAAACAAGATGGAGGTTTTAGGGTGGAGGCAGGTTGTTCTTTACCTACTTCTTCCTTCTTCTTCATGGGTTTGGGTGGCGTTTTGTAATTGGACAGAAAAATCTGCATTGTGTGCTTCCAGGGATCAGTCATTGGGTTAAAAGGGAAAATAATCTAGGTGTCCTTTCTTAATTGGATAGTTTAGTCTTAAAAAATCTTGTAACAAGAGATAATTAGCCATTTTGTGCCTTGGTAATGAAAGGCCACCAAACTCATGGTGGTGAGGGTGTTTTACTGTTAAGAAATAATAAACACCTGAGTCTGAACATGAACTATTGTTTTGAGTGCCTTCAACCCAGACCCAGAGAAACCAATACTCTATTTATCTGAATTATCTGTTTAGGTCAGATGCCCTGTGTCCATCTGTCTGTGACCATGGGCAGTGTAAGAAGTGGCACACAGAGCTAGGCCTCTCCCAGAATCAGCCCACAGAGGGTTTGGTCACATGTGGCTGCAGTCTCCTTTTGTTCTCAAAGCCCTTTTCAGTGAGTACATTGCAGTGTAGTACAATGGGCAAACCCTTTGGGTCTGTCATGTGCTGTCAGGTCTTGGCGGGAAAATGACAGTTCCTTTTACAGACTGTAAGTGAGCACTTTCTCATTGCAGGCCTTTGATGAAGTGCTTGGGAAAAGCAAAGATGGGAGGTGATGCCACCTCTAACTGAGCTCTGAAATCTGCCATTTATCTGTGCCCTTGCTGCAGGTCACCAGCAAACCTTTCCTCATGCAGTTGATGAATTGCTGATGTTGCACAGGGCCTCATGCTGGAGTAGGTACAGCAATCACCTTAGTTTAAAACAGATTATGTCTATCTTTTCTTATGACAAGCTCTCAAGAACGAATTGTTACTACTGGTTTGAAAGTAGATTAATGACTTTCCTTTTTAAGGACCTCTTCTAAAGTCCAGTTATAAAATCCAGTCATTCAGATAAAATGGATTTTTTCCTTCTGAATGAAGTGTAAAGAGAAAATATGTCTCATATTCAGAAATATACAGACATAGTTTGCATTTTCTGTGGAGAGTCCCTTGATATTGTTCACAGATACTATATTTCTCTGTCTCTTCTTCATATTTTGTCATAAAGTCAGTGTTTGTGAGAAAAGCAAGATAATCTGCATATGCAGTTCTAGTCTCTCTGTGTATAATTCTGTACCTTATTAATGAAATAAGGCAGGACCAAACCTCATGGTGGCACTGGTAGTCCCTTCTCCAACACAGATTTCTGCTAGATTAAGCAAAATTGGTCTTAAGTTGCTCTTTGACATGGATAGCGGTGCTTCTACTCCTTACCAGCCTACTCTGCTGACCTGCTAAGCTCTATCTGTTTATCTTTAAAAAAGTCCATGACTGGAACAGATCTTAGATGATACATACTGCCCCAAAGGGTTATTGCAAAAGGCTTTTCTGCCAGACTGGGAGAAACAGGGCCACACATTTTAAAATGAAGAAGGAGGGCCTCATAGAGAAATAGGTGGAATTTTGTTCTTCAATCACCGTGATAGTTACCCATCTAAAACAGTAGAACCTGTCACAAGATTTCTTAAAAGGTAAATTAATTTATCATAGTGGCCTTGTGTTGTCTAGCCAGAATTTACTTTCTGTCATACATCCATATATTTCAGTACCAGGTTTTCTTAATGCAGTTGTATTTCTATTACTTATTAATTGCATATTTGCAAGTGAGCAAAGTGGGCATCAAGATAATCTGGTCTGATTCTGCAGAAGGCCTGAAAGTAAGTTGGAGAACTGAAAACTGACCCATTTCTCTCAGTGGGAAAGACTGTGAACTTTGTAATTACTTGCCTTGGATTCAGTGCTATGATAAACACCAACAGGTTATGTACCAATTAGTATCTTAATCTGTAAGTAACAGTGGATGTCTTTTCAGATGAGATGGAGGTGGGCCTGATACACAGAATAAAATTAATTTGGCAGTGAAATTTAAAGGTTAAAAATTTAATCTTTAAATGGTTAAATTTAAAGAAAGTAAATCCAATTTTTTCTACCATAGTGTTGGTGAGTATAAATGACCCAGCATTTTTTTAAAGTAACTGTAGCTTTTACATGGTGTCTGTTCCTTTAGTGCTTGAATCAGAACGTAAAATGCCTGTATTAGCCAGATCTAGGTGCCTGGCATGATTATAAGAATTCAGTTAACCCAGACCCAGATGCAGTAAAAAATTCCCCAGATGCACTCTCCAGCATCCAAAAATATTTGGATCAAGAACTTAATCATCTGGAAGTAGTGTTTTTGTATTTATTAAATTATGATACATATTTATTCTGGGATTTAGCCCAATCAATTGCCTTCTAAGTCCTTGTAAACACATAGTAGCTGCCATGTTCTGTGACAGTGACTTCAGTAGCTTAATAGAGAAGAAAACTGCTTCTTCTTCTTCTTCTGCACCCTGCAACTCACTATTTATCTTTGATTTCTCTATTAGAAAAGAGAGAAAAATTATTCCATGTGCATCATCTTCAGGCTTATGAGCTTAATACTGTCAGTACATCTTCTTTCTGACCTGTAACCTGAGCCAGTTACATGAGCTCAGGATGATGACAACTTTGTACTTCCTGTGCCAGGTTCTCCTCCTCAATGAGTACTGTTTCACTGTGCCTATGCATGACAGAAGAATCAGTGCTAACACAGAGAATCTTCCATATAATGATGCTTATTCCTGGTTTGAAATGTATTCCCTATATATGAGGATCAAATTCCTCTCAAGTAGAGAGTGCAACAATATTTTCATCTGTGCTTGAAAGTGATATGAGACTATTTTCCTTGTGACTTATAAATAAATCACTTAGATGGTAAGTTTTATCTTGCAATATTTTTGCTGCATGATGTTGTTTAAATAATGAAAGTGGCTTAATGGGAGATGCATTTAATAAACTGAATTTCAAAGGAGGTTTGACATCCTGTAGATTGGGTTTTATTTAAGTTAATATCAATACTAGTTCAGTTTCTGTGTTGCATCGTAATATGGAGATGAGATTTCTGTTTGATATTGCAGTGGATATTGAAGGGTAATTGATGGCACTAATTTTTCTGCTGCTTCACTGCATGCGAACTCTATTAATTGCTAATTGTTTTAAGATACACCTCTATATATTTGAAACTGGGGTGGGGGGCATTGTTGTCCTAAAGTGATGTGTAGTGAGTGCTCTGAGAGCAAGCATGACTCTTTAATTTACTGGGTCAGATGAGGGCTTAGATGTTGCTTTCTAAACTGCTGCGTTTTACACTTTGTGTCCAGCTATTCCATCTTCTGACTCAGAAAGCTTGTTAATCCTGATGACTTCCAATTTACTACACAATAAGTAGCAGGCTTAAGAAGCAAAGTCTGATGGAACAGGACTTGTTTATTCAACCCTCAGCTTCCACTAACAATGTATTTCATTGCCTTTAGACTGGCTCTGCTCTCCATAGCTCAGGGCTGGCAGGGGCTTACATTGCTCCTCTTCCCATTTCAGGCTTTGGCTCCTTAATGGTCCGTGGCTGACTCACTAAATAGGTGTTCCAGACATGCATTTATATGGCTGACAGGCAAAGACAGATTGCCCTCTAAATGACAGGGCTTTGATTGGATGCTGCCTTTCTTTGAGCTGCTTAGCTTCAGACAAACTGGTCAGAAAATGCCAACAAACTAGAAAGTAGGAGCACAATTCTTTGTTATGCTGTTGCTAGCAATAATAATTCAAAACACTGTACATCAGTTCCCACCTGGTGTAGTTTTCATTTTCTGTGCTTTTTCCACTGGAGCAAACGACAAGCTTAGAATACGTTACAGAATTGGGTCATGGATAATTCTGATTCAGTTAACTTTTTGTTCATTTCTAAAATCTCGTTCATTAGCAGTGGGTTACTGTCAATTTGTCCCATTAGTCAGGGTGGTGGAGCATGAGGGATTCTATGCTTATCCCATGATAGAAGACGGGAAATCAAGAAATAAACTCCATGCAGCTTAAGAAAGAGTGTAAATAAGAACAGAATAATTTTTTAATGAAGTAATCTTTCATATGTTTATGTCAGTATTTATCTTAAAACATCCAATTGATTTGTCCTTGCAAAAAGATTTTTCCTGCTACATATCCTTCAAAGTAGAAAAAGAATAAAATTGAATTTTTCTAATTTGAATGATAAGGAGAGATTTTAGAGTAAAAAAATTTGTTTGCCTATTTTGTTTCATACAGTGCCAAAGTCTTGTTTTTTTGTTAAAATAAATACCCATGGTTTTGTCTTTTGTGACTGGATAATAAGAAAAATTACTATGAATTCAACCCTCTGTCCCCCTCAGTGTAGTCCCTGAATTTCTGCAACTTTTAAAAAACCCCAGGGAACAGCTGGTTCAGTGTTGAGGTGATCATGGGTGTGTCTTCTTCCAGAAGTGCAAAGGAAAGCATAAGAGCCCAAACATATAATCTGTGTAAAAGTCAAAGATGTGTTTTTCAGATTCCATGTCCTTAGTATTGTCCATATTTCCACTGGGAAAAACAGCATATGTGTAGCAGCTCTCATCTGTGTACTCCACACACGTGCTCCAGACATCCCAGACTAACTGTGCACAGGCACACAGGCCATGGATTGTCCGGATAAATTCACTCTTGATTACAACAGCACTGGGTCCAGAGTCTGATTCAGGCAATCTGGCCATTTGTCAGGAGAGCCAGCAGATGGCTGTGATAGGTAAAGAGCATACTACCACTAAAGCAGGAGTCTGGTGTTCAAACCAGTAACACTGGCAGAAGTGCTGCTAAGGTCAGCAAATTAAAACAAAATTAGATACTGCATTTTTCTGTTTTTCTGTCTCTATCATGTCCTTTTCTTCACATACCAAAACTAAAGATAAATATTTTGTCCATTACCAAAGAAATTTAGCAAAGAAATTTAGAATTAAATATATAATTTCAGAACTGTCTTCTGCCTTTGTTTCATGAAGAGGTAGATCACGAAGGTCCTGTATCTTAGGGTGCAAAGGGTTGCTTTTATACTTTTACATCCAAAATAGAGACACTGAAGCCAGCAGACTGTGCCTTCACTGTCTGACAACACCTTGCCTTTACCTTTCTTGAGTGGTTTCAGGCAGATTTCCTTGCATCCTTCCCTGTCTGAGGAGGAGTGCCAGGGATTGGGATGAGAATATCTGTGTAAGACTACATAGGCAGTGAGTGATACACAGCATGAGATACTCGAAAGGTTTTCACAAGTGCCCTCTGCCTTCTCTTGTGCTAGTTACTTGGCTGTTTTGTAACTGTTCATAATTTGTGGGGTGGGGAGGAGCATGAGGGATGTTTGTCAGAGGCAAGAGCAAATGTGCAGAGGTAGCACCAAGAAGTCAATTCGAGCACATAAGACAGGAAATTTAACTGCAGTTTTAGCTTCCCTAAACTTTTCTAATGAGGACCCATTTAATTTTTGTAATCACTGTGGTTTTTTCCAGATTCTTTCCTACTCAGCAGTATTTAGAATAGTCTTTGCATTCAAATAAGATATTTTATTCCGTAAAAATAGGCTGTAAATATTTTTTGTGTCCTCCTCTTTGAAGGATAGCTACATATCAGCTGAAGAGAAGGCATTTCAGTGCCTAAAGGGAGCTTACAAGAAAGCTGGAGAAGGAAACTTTACAAGGACGTGAAGAGATTCTTTCCTACTCAGCAGTATTTAGAATAGTCTTTGCATTCAAATAAGATATTTTATTCTGTAAAAATAGGCTGTAAATATTTTTTGTGTCCTCCTCTTTGAAGGATAGCTACATATCAGCTGAAGAGAAGGCATTTCAGTGCCTAAAGGGAGCTTACAAGAAAGCTGGAGAGGGAATCTTTACAAGGACGTGAAATATAAGACAAGGGTGAACAGCTTGAAACTAAAACAGAGTAGGCTTAGACTAGATATTAGGGAGAAATTTTTCACTGTGAGTGTGGTGAGGCACTGGCACAGGTTGCCCAGAGAAGACATGGATGCATCATGCCTGGAAGTGTTTAAGGCCACATTGGTTGGGCCTTTAAGCAAGCTGCCCAGTGAAAGGCGTCTTTGACCATGGCAGGAGGGTTGGAATCAGATGATGTTTAAGGCCCCTTTCATTCCAAACCATTTTATGATTCTATGTTACGTGTCTTGTGTCAGATGATGAAGTAACTGCAAGGAAAAAAGATGTAACTTCTGCATGTTGAACAGCCAGATTGCTGTTTCCTTCTCTCCACACCAGGTCTTCAAACACACTATACTCATCAATTACTGTCTTCCAAATCTTTGCACTTTGGTAGAAATAATATGTGACACAGGACATGTTGGTGTAATTTACTCTGTGTGCAGTAAAGCTTAATGGTATTTAGCCTGGCCTGTGTTTTTTATGACAGAACATAAAAGAATTGTGTATGACCTCCTAACCATCCAGTGCTGCTATTGCCTGCAAGATAGTGTGTGGCTCCTTCCAATGGATAAAAAATATGTTGCCCAAAAAGGATCTGAATCACAGAATCCTCACCTCATAGTCGATGGAGAAATGAGGGAGCAGGCTCATACAAATGCTGTTAACCTGCTGGCTGCACTGCTCAGAACCTTTCCTTGGTACACAGCATACAACTGTGCAGTATGGCTGTTGGTTTGTCAATAGTGCGTGTCCACCGCCCTACCCAGAGGCTGGAGAAAAGCAGCTTACTTGATCACTTTCCATTTGACTGCATCCATAATTCTATTACTTGGAAGTATGTGTATCTCTTCCACTGTCCTGCTGTCAGGAACTGAGACAGGGTACAGTGCTAGTTTTGGCTGAAGTAGAGTAAATTTTCTTCACAGTGCCTGGTATGGGACTGTGTTTTGGATTTATGCTGAACGCAATGTTGATAATAGAAAGATGTTTTTGTTATTGCTGAGCAGGGCTTGCACACAGCCAAGGCCTTTTCTGCTTTTTGTAAAAAAACAGAAATGCTATTGCTCTCCAGTGACCAGCTATGAGAGTTACAGCTGTCAGTGACGTGAGGCAGCTTCTCCAGAGTGTGAGGTTTTAAACATGTCATCAGTTATTAATGGCTACAGGTCACTATAACATGGGCCAGGATGCGAAATACTGACCTAGAGATGACAAGCCTCATGTATCTTTAGCATGGCCATGAGCAATCCAGGGCTTCTTTTCAAACCATGTAAGGAAATTATCTGCAGTGTTATTATATGTATGTACTAGTGGAGATAATGAGATGCAATGAGTCTTGGTTTTTGCTCCCTGTTTGCTACAGTGCAGTTCTGTTTGCCTTGATATACTGTTATGGGAGGCTGATGATTAATGGGCAGAAAGAAAGGGTATGGCTAAAGCTTGCCTCCCTGAGAAGGCCAGAAGGTCTAGCCAGCCAGCCATTAAAAGCTCATTACTGCAGCAATAAAGGGATTGATCCCTTAGTACAGCTCCCTCAGAACTTTAACAATTAGCCCACATGCAATTATATACTGGCAGTATAAAGAGGGTGCTGATAAATCATATTTTTTATTTCTAAAGGCAAGAGAGATGAGAGGTATTAATACACAGCAGCATATGGAATTAATATAAATTGGGAACTAATAAAACAGGCTGCTTGCAGTGGTGCTGCCATTGCAAAATTTTGAATAACTTGACAGTAACAGACAATTCATTGCATCTGGGCAGGGATGAGATTCTTCCCATATCAGGTGATTTGGCTCAGAGCAAATATGCATATTAAGCAGACTACAGACCTCAACAGAACTGGCTGGCAAAAATGAAGTTAGAGCAGCTTGAAGCAGTGGCCTGAGGAACAAATAGACGGTTTTAAAGTGTAGAGTACTAATTACTCCATTGTATTAGGTGCAAACACAGAACCAAAATGTATCTCCTACTCCCCAGTGATAACAGTTTATAGTTTTTGAGATAAAAATGTATGACATGGTATATAATGGATCTGGTAAAAGACAGGTTGTGAGGAAGAAACAAACAGAATAATAAGATTTTTGTTCTCTGGCTTCTCTTTATGTGTTTCCATGTAGTGGGGGCATGTTTGTACTGAGACAAGAACACCAGAGCTTTCTAGCTGAGTCCCATTAATAGTCTCACTCTGCTTCTCTGGACTTAGTCTTAAGAAACCTAGTTAAAATACAGGCCTGCAAGTCAGCATTGTTTGCTCCTCCCCAGAGTAGGCTTGAAAGATACAAAGTGCTTATGCAATGGAAATAAACTGCAATATTAAATCAATACATATACACCTCCTAGCAAGGGCTTTAGTGGCCACAGTACACCCTGCACAATTCTTCCATATTCTTCCTCTGCTTTCTCTTTCAGGTGGAGTGACTGCCTTTTCTGGAGCTCTCCTCAGCACATTTCACAGGCCCCCATAGGGCATACTGGTTCTTTAGAAATCAGCCCAAGAAAAATCCAGCTGTTAATACCATTCTTCAGCTTCCAGTAATTTCAAACATTTCAAACATTTTACCTTGAATAGAACATAGAGAGGACATTACACTGATTTTCCTTCCCGTTAGGTTTGCAGACCTGCCTGTAGGGTGTCTGGTGCATTACAGGAGTGTAGCAGGATGTGGGACATTCTCCCTTTGGGTCAGTGTCTTGGCACAGTGCTACAGGGGTTGTGGATTTCTGTATGCCCTCTCAAGTGATTTTAGAAGCACTATCAGCTTTAGGATGATAAATTAGTAATAATATCCCATGGTGGTAACATTATTTACTCCTATAAAAGCAGAGTTAGAATAGACAAGATTTCTGCAAAGCACTTATTCCAGTGTCCATAAATATCACTAACTGGAGTCCTAATTCTTTGATAACTCAGCTGCCATTAGATATGCCATATTGCACTCCAGATAGTCCAGTCCATTTATGGTAAATAAAATAGAAAATTGAGGGATGCAACATAGAAAAATATCAGCTACTCATTCTCAGGATTGTTTTGCAGAAATGTTTTCAAGCAACTGTAAAGAGCTGATTGAATAAATTCTCTGATTTCTGCTTCTTCCCAATTAACTTGTATGTGTTTTCCATTCTGGATCTTGCACATCACTGCTAAAATAAAAGGGCATTGTTTTACATCCTTATTTGACTGCATAATCGTGTGTATTCCTTGGCTTTCCAAATAATTAGCTTAAAGGAATCTGTTACTGTACCTCAATTCTTGTAATTTATGAGCCTTAAAAGAACTGACAGAAAAGACTGTCAAGTCATCATTTTGTTTTGCCATTTCCCAGTTATATATATATTCCCTAAATTTTTTAGGATGGCTACTTGATTTGCATCATAAATGCAAAACTATTGTAATATGAATTTCTGAAATAATTTCTTTCTTGTTTTTTTAAACAACTTCAGTGGCAGTTGGCATTCTAAGAACTCAGCAGAATCTTAGTCTACACTTAACTGCACTTAAGACATGAATGGGTTTTATTCAAAATAATAATCTACAGGTGAATATGCTGCATTTGAGAAAACTATTTGCTGCCTCACTTTAGTGGTTGATTTATAAAATAAAAATTTATTAATTTAAGTGAGTATTATTTCTTCATAAGTCTAAAGAAAATAGTCAAGAGCTGCTGTTGGCCTAGACCTAACCATGAGGATCTCTACATTAGCATCAGAGCATGTCCTCTCTTCCTGCCTCAAAACAGAAACTCCTCTGTGCGTAGATTCAAGAATTCAACTGCTGTTGCTGTGGCAATCTGTGCATCCACTCTTAGCTTTCTTTTCATTCTCCTTTCATGACCTGAGTTCCTCTTGAGAGATGGATTGCGTATTTTAAAGGCACAGTTTCAAAGCTACAAATATCTGAATCAGGAGAGAGTAGTTAGAAAAGTGTCTTTATGTGCTTGCCTGGTTTTATACTTTTTCCTTTGCATTTACAGGATGCCCAGGGATGTAATACTGAGTTGGACTAACCTTTTGTCTGACCAGGATGACTGTGTTGTTTCTGTACATCTTCTTCAGAACGTACATCCAATTACAGAAGTTAGCAACACTCAAGGGATTTTTGCAAAGAATTGCTTTTCCTCAAGTGGGCTTTTCCTGAATATTCAGTGCTATGTGAAGGGTCTCTTGTGTTACTTTTGCTGTCTGCAGCATAGCAGGAAACACTATGTCCCTTTTTTTTTCTTTAAATCTTACACTCAAAGGTACAAGACATGAGGTCTCTAGGTGCCCTTGCATGACAGGATGTGAAAGAAGAACTCAAGCACTCATTTCCCTTCGGTGCATGAAAGGCAGTTCACATATACAGACTTTCAGTCTGGATTAAAGCTGTTGGCATCACTTGACATTCAGGTGGCATTTCCAAAGAAAGTGTTCATGTGCAGAACGCTTAGGTAGTCTCTGAACAGTTTTGAAAATGCATCTACAAACTTCAGGATTCATAAGCAGCATTCGCAAGAAAAATGGCTTTGTTTCAGCCCACACATGCAATGTGGTATTTAGTAGTCATACCAACTTAGCAAAGTGTTTCACAAAGACACAATGTCATTTCTCATCACAGGCATACCCTACTCTAGGAAATGGGAAGAACATTTCTCAAAAGAAGCAGCAGATAAGAAGTGCTGCTTTAGCTGTGGATTTTGGTTAGTTCCTCAGGGATGAATTAAAGGTGGATCTAGTCTAGGACCTATGACAGGAGTTGTGATGGAGATGAGAATACAGTCAAGAGACTAACAGAAAGGAAACACGTGTAAAGCTGACCCATAGCATTTAACAAGCTATAAGCAGGCTGGCACAACCCACTAGAACATACTGTACATACAGTGCAGTTAAGGCCCAAGTTTAGCAGCAAATTCAATATTACAAAGTACTTCATGTGCTGGAGAAATCTGAGTTACAAGGTGCCATGGGAGCTATAACCATGCCTATCTTGGCTTTGCATTTTTATTCCTTTACTTCACACATCCTTTTTGGGAGAAGAGCCATTTCAAAATCTGAAAAAACTTATTTGCAAGAAAACTGTACAGGTGAAAGTGAGTTTTTGTAACCTGAGAAGCTAGAGAGAGCAGGTAGTCCTTGAACCAGAACCAAGGTAGGTTCCCTCTGCATTTGGGCACCTGTTTCTGCAGTGCACTGTGTTCATAAGCCTAAAGACTGCAACGTTATCCAGGATAAAGAAAATGCCAAGGTAGTCCTTCAGTGCTATTATTTTTTTTTATTAGCAATGAAGCAAGATACTAAAAAACCCATAATCCCAATTATTTCCCTCTCACCTCAATAATCAGGAATCTTGGCACAATTTTGTAATCGCTTAAACCTTATACACCACAGTAATCCTTGATGATGTGCAAACCCTCCAGTGTCTCCTGCCAAATGAACTGCCTGAAGCAAAAGTGATATTCTTAACATAAAAAACCCCATTTCCACCAAAGCATGAGTCACTTTCATCCTCTTCTCATGTAATAGTCATCAGTGTGCAAGTTTTGATAAGTTTTACCAGTTTATCAGTTCTGTGCTCTTCTGACAGACTTCAGACCTTCCTTCCCCATGCTTTCCGTTCCATTATCTCACCAAGACTGAACTTTGTACTGTGTCTCCTGAGGACCTTGTTAAGCAATTTCCTTAATAGCTGCTACTACAGTGCCTTATAAGTTTCTCCTTTGCCTCTGCATGAAGAACCTTGGTTAGATCAGGAAGGCGCAGGTAGAGCAGCAGGCTGGGCACCCGTAGAAGGAAATTCCCACTGCTCACAGTGGTGGGTTCCACAGTGCTCACAAAGCTTTAGAGGGTTCAGTAAGTGCCTGAGTGCTCTGGGAACTGACTGCTAGGATGGAACTAGGTTTAAGAACTCTACCAGCATCAGCTTAATGTTTAAGAGCACTGAACGAAAAATTAAATATCCTGCTAAACTCACTTTTTGTGGGTTTCAATTTGAAACAAGTGTGGCTAATTGTCTTAAATTTTTGAGAGGATGAAAGTTAACCCAGATTTCAAGGGCCTTTCTAAAGCAAACTTCTGGGTTTGTGCCAGAACTTTGCTATATGCTGAAACTGAAGCTGTAGCTCTGTTATGGATCAAGGTCATAGAGTAATGCCCTTCCAAATCCAAGCCAGAAACCTCATAGGTTTTGTTTTGGTTTAGAATTTGTTCTTTTTCATGTTGCTCCAATCACAATACCTTTTCCCTGAAGCACCACTACCAGCAAATACTTTGCCCAGTACATTTCTCTTGCTATAATTTTTTTTGTTGCTGGTCAGGCCTGGCTGTGTAAGTAATTTTTTCCTTGGACTGAGGCAGGAGTGCTCACAAAGCACTGTGCTGGCCTGGCAAAATGTCTGCAGGGTCTCTGCCTTTCCTTCCAACTAGGACTGTGGTGCCATCAATATGCTAATTCAAGGCAGCTGAGAGCAGAACTCCCTACCTGCAGCTTCTTAAGCTCAAAGATTTTTTAATAAGTTTCTTAATTGGAACCTAGGGGACCCCATTATGCTTTAATAATACGAAATCTAACTTTAAAAAAATCTTAATTATGGGCTGCTTTTTAAATGGATTTGATCAGTGAGAGTATCTACGTTTTGGAGAGGGGGGAGGGAGTTTTGTCTCCTTTTAGAAGATTGGTACACAGAAATGCTCAGGAATCACAGGTAAAATACTCCATATGGACAGTGCATTTAAAATGTTGCCATTGTATCAATCCAGTGCCTATACAATGATAACATTTTTTTTAAACTTATTGTTTTCTTTGTCTTTGCTTTATTGGTGACCAGAGTGATTGTTATGTGCTGCTGTGGTCAGATTACTCTGTGTCCCAGACAGTTTAAAGGTAAGTACTGTGTTGGTAGTTTTGAACTGATGATGTAGACCAATAATTTCAGTGATATATATTCCAGAGGCTCTACTGGAGAATAAAACTGTTCATCACAATGCTTCTGTAAGCAATTTCTCTCTAACCTCATCTCGTGATTGGCACCGTACTGTCCCTGAGCTTGGGGATGAAGTGTTACTGCTATTTAAGATTTTTATCACGTAAAGATAAAAGCCCTTTTTTTTGGCACATGGGCAAGCACAATCAGAAGTATCCCTGATGAAGTGTTACTGCTATTTAAGATTTTTATCACGTAAAGATAAAAGCCCCTACATCTGCTGGTACACTGATTGTACTGTTTGTAAATCATCACTTGTTTCTCAGTTTACAAAGGGAAGAAATAGTTTCATAACACTTACACTAATTATGAATTTAGTAGTTTGTAAATTTGCATGTAATTTCCAAGATACTGATTAAACTCCAAACCAACATAATATTTTTTGGCGAAGATTGTGTTAGAATACCCTGGAGACTATCTTGTGCTGTGTTTTCTTGAGTCCTGATAAGGAACTCGGCAATGTTACCCTCAGGATTTCAGCTACTGTCTTCATAATTTAATTTGTGGGGAATGCTCATACCTGCTCTTTATACTGGAAATCACCATAGTCTGAAGAACATGCACTTTGTTAAGTCACTATGCATTAGAGGCAAATTAGCAGTCCTATGAGGTATCAAGACAGTGAGTGTCTCGTTGATGTTCTGTAAGCCTGCGTATAGCCTGCATTTTGCTCATTGTTAAATGACTCCATTCTTTGAAAGACAGTAAACAAGAGATGGTATCTACCAAGACACAGAGCTCTTACAGGGAGATTTGGTCCCACTGAGTGTTTGATCTCCGAAGTCATATTTGTTACCAGCTTCTTGAGATTTTGTCACCAATGCTTATCTCTAAATGTCTGATATGTAAGTTGAGTAATAAATATGCTGAGTGATGACAGGGATCTTGAGGCTGTGGCTGCCAAGAGATGTAGGAAGAGTTTGATTTGGAACTTTATATGGGGTTTGGATTTCAGTCCTGGAGAAAGGATTTGCTGATGGAGAGATCCAGAATCACTGAATATCTACCTGCTTTTGAGACAGGGTGGGAGTCTGTTTACTTCTGCTAGGGGCTGCCTGTTGCCTTTTTGCCGCAAGTACTATGCTCAAATAAGATTGTTTTGGGCATCCATATTATCAGAAGAAAAATGCAGACATCTACCATAAATAGTGCAGTTCTGAGATGACTTTGCTTAAAGGACTCTCCCCACCTCTTTCCTTTAAACACAGGGGCAGCTGAGGATGATTTGAAAATTTGGTTGAATGTCTTGGATTAAGTGGGGTAGGCTTGGATATAGGTATATAAACAATAAACTCAGTGTGAAAGAAGAAAGAGAGGCACTGTTAGTGATTTTCCTCAGAATGAATTCTATATTTTAGCAGAAGAAATCCAGTTGTAGAGTTGCGGTAACTACTGGCTAGAGGTGGTTGCGCTGCCAGCTGGGAACAAGAAGGTATGGGAAGATATACTGAATCTGTTCCAGACAGCTACTTGAGACTGTAGGAATGTAAAATGGTCAAAATCAGTATGTGCATGGTGTTATATAAATGAGGGCCAAAGAAGAAACTAAAGCATTTCTTCTACCCAGCCATCCCTACTATTTAAGTTTCTGTTTGGTCTTTGGCTCTTAACTGGAAGGAGTGCACAAACCAATTATATTTAAGCTGTGGGACCATAGAGAAATCATATACAGCTGAAAGGGGAATCTGGGGGAAGTACTATGGAGTATGTGTATGGCCAATATGTTTTGGGGGAAGGCAGTTCTAAATCAAAGGCACATAAGTCAGCCTGGACTATTTGTCTTGGTGCCAGAAAGGACTCCTTGATCCTCTTTTACTGAGCTTTAGATATGTATTAGAGGGAAGATGTGCTGTTGGTAGCCAAATAAACTGAAATATTTTCAAGGGAAGGAAAAGGGAGGGATGAGATCTAACAAAAGAGCAGGAAACAGGTGCAGTGAAGATGTCTCAAAATTCATCTCAATCTTTATTTAACCAGGAAAGAGGAATCCCATCTTCTCCACTGTCCTAGGACATGCAATGTATCTTAGTGTGGCTGACTTGCAAACTTTATATTCCTACTGCAAACACAGGCAAATCAAATATGTAAGTCCCTGACACTGCTTGTTCTGCCTTTGCCTGAACTGAGAAAGCAGTTTCTGAAAAAGGAGCAGCACACATCAAACTGCGTGACACATCCTCTTAAAAGAGAAAGCAAGTCCCTCTGTGTGAATAATTGCATAATAAATAAATCCGTACTTTCTCAAAATTGTTGACATTCTGGGTCAAACCTCTCTCTGGTGTAATTCCCCTGACTTCAGTGAATTTACATGAGATCAAAAGTGATCCTCTTTGTTAAGAGACCGAGGTGGTTCTGTCCATGCATTTGTCTCACAGTTTGGAAAGCTAGCTGCAACTTCATGTCTCTGCATGTCTGTGTGCACATTATATACACCTGTACAAGTGCACATGCACATCCATGTATGCATTAAGAAACTAAACTTCAGTTATGTTATAAATTTTAATGCTATAAATTATTAGTTTAAATGCATTTTGATTTTTTTGCCAGGCCTTTTTTACCTGCTACAATTTGCCTATTAATTTTTAATATAAACCTTACTGTCCTTTCACTTGCAGAAAATCAGGTTTCTCATGTACTTTTTAGCATTAAAGAACAAAAAACTATAGATGAAATTTAAATATAATAATTATAAAAGTGATGATAAAGCAGCACATTTCTCTCTGCTTTAGCTTTTGTTAGTTTCTTCAAGTCATTGGTGCTGATTAATATAGAGCTTTTGCATCTCTTTTTGCTGTAGCCCAAACACAGCTACAGCAGAAGGAGCTGAATCCTTGCTGCCTCACAGAGATCAGTTTGAACATCAAGCTCCTTTGCAGAATGCTTATTGTGGTGATAAGGTGAGGAAGAGCAAATGCCAACTGGATTGGCAGGTACTGCAGCTGGCTATGAATCACTAGCAAAAAACAAATAATGACTTTGATCTCAAACCAAATAAACTTTCAGCCATGTAAGAAGAAAAAAAAAAGGTTGCTCTTCTGGGCTTTCATGTCTGAAATGAGAGCACACGAGTATAGATCTCCAGCAAAATTTTAATTGCTTTACTTTTCACTAGACATAACCAAGAGACCCACCTAAATATAACTTCTGGAAATAATGTCTATCTTACTATTTGCAGCAATTGAAAGAGATTAAAATTGGCCGAGTGTGAAATAAGGGATGAGCCGGTGAAGGGCTGGTATATGGATCTCTATCTGTCTTGTGTAGAATACAGGACTGTTGAACAGTGTCTTGGGAAAAACACATATCCAGCAAAAGCATTCCTCTTTAGTGCTCTGATGCACATATTTCTGCCTGTCCTAAATATCAATTTTCCTAATGTTTCTATACAAAGATTTATCTAAATGTTTATAGAGAAATATAATGAGAAATTAAAAGCAGAGATGTTTTCTTCACACCAATAATTACACCGTGAAAATGACCATGGCAGGTTATCACTTAAGGCAATAGCTTCTCCATATATGAGAATAGAATATTCATCTTAGGAATAAAAGTATTAGAAGTTTTCTGAAGTACCACCAGTTTCACTACTTTATTTTTTTGTGACAGATTCCTCAAACATTTTCCTCAAAGTCTAAAGCAAACAACCATGGTTTGAAATGAGGGTTGGGGTGCAGGGCAATGAGTTGAAGTACTCAGTACTGCATGTCCTGTTGTGACATGCTCTGCAAGCCTTCTCAGAGCCTGGGACAATTTTACATTTCAGCCTTTCACCAGGAACTTTTAGGCTTGAGACAAAGTCTTGTGTGTGTGCCAAGTTTCTTTGGAGCAGCTGGTGAGAGTCAGTGGCAAAACCAGAACTTTTAAATAGCTGGTTAAGGTTTTGACATTTTCATGTTTCTCTGCCATCCTATTTGCATTCTGTAAATAAGGTATTTATGTGAGGTTTTTCTCCTGTACTCTTAGATAGGTTTCTGTGCCCTATAGAGATAATGCAAAGCCATATACTTCCATGTGAAAAATATTGATGTTTTCCTTATGTATAGCTGACTTTTTAAACCTAAATAAAATTGCAGTTGTCTAATTAGTAGCTGTATTATAGAAGAGGAAAAATATTAAAAATATCATGTTTCTTTTATGTACAGTAACATGGAAGGAAAATAATTTTAAATGAAATGAAAATAGTTGAGTTAGCACTGCATGATGCCACCCTAAAATAATAGTGATCAATGTACTCAGAAAGTTGTCTGTCTTGCATATTCTTTGAAACACCAGGTTCATCCCCACCACCTGATGACTGCTGAAGCCAATGAGGTTGAATTGGTCTTTACCACTGAGACCAATTCTTTTATCTAAGAAAATGAGAAAACGTCAGGGATTTGGTGCTACCAGACCATCTTCCTTTTCTTTATTCCCATTTTTCAGTGCACAGACTCAGGCTGAGATTAATGATTGTGAATAGTATATTCAACAGGCATTTTCTGTGCTAGAAGTTGTCATGCTACAAGCTGACTTAAAGTGTTTCATGCACAGGGTGGCTTTTTTCCCTTAACCAACAGAAAGATCTGAGGGAGAGCATGTTCCAGGGAAAAGAAATATATTTTGAAAAGTTTTGTGATGAAACTAGTTTTAGGGTTTTCAGACCTCAGCCACTCAGCTTCCTGAATATCACATCCAACTACAAAGCTGTTATGCAACACTTGGATAGAAATTAGAGTTTGTCCCATCAGTATGTGTTAGTGTAGCATAGACATTTAAATACTACATTTAAAGAATGGATGGTTTCAAGATAAATCCAAAAGCTTATGATCAACTTTTTTGGGAGTTTCAGAGATAATTCCTTGTTTGTGCAACTAGCTGAAGTTTACTCAGACCTTATTTTCACTTTGGTGGCTATTTTGTTTATGAGAAAGATGTCTGGATTTGATCCTGAGCTGTCATGAGTGGTCCCACTTGAGAAGGGTTGCATCAAATGCAAATTAAATGGGACAAGTGTGTTAAGGTAGTATTCTCTCATCAGAATTTTTATTGTCTGAAGTACTGATCAAATAAAACCACCTCTCAATGTCTGCTGCATGGGGTCATAACCTTCACAAATGTGACCTAGAAGAAAATGAAGTTGAGAGGTGCTGAGAAGAAATTTGGTTATTGCCCCATCACTTCTGCAGTGTACTAAAGTCATCACACAGGGCTAACGGGCATCTGCAGCTCTGAGGAAGCTACCAGGTTTATTGGGTGGAAGTGGACTATTTTGTTTTTATGTCTGTTTTTTACATTTGTTTGAATATACTGTGCACCTTTAATTTTCAGCATTCAAAGTTTTGGCAGTCTTTATTGACTGTCTGAAAGGCAGCATGTTGATTTATACAATGTGGGAAAAGGATTGTAGTTACCAATGAATTGCTTCCATATCTGGAGTGAAACATAGCAGGAGCTTCACTGAACACAGCAGTAGTATGAGATACTGTGAAGACCCCATCATATAGTAGAAGAGCAACAGAAATGATATTATTAAGTAATGACTAATATGTTGGGAATATCCCTCTATTTTTAAGAAAGTCATAACTGTGAACCATTGTAGGTGGCTGGAATATGGCAGCAAAGTGCGCCTTAAAATCAAGCCACTAATAACTCATAAGAGTGTGACCTTTATGGAATTTATGAATTCATGAAATCGTTATTCCTGAAACCAAATCATATTGGAAATGGCTTGGAAAAGTCAAAACTGGATATTAGGTGACTGGTAGAAGTAGATCTGTGGTATCCTCATTAATCAACTCCTTTTTCACACATTCTTTTATAAATGAATCCAGTTTTATGTAAATGCAGTGACAAAACAACATAGGTTGATAAATAAAAGAGGAGAAAAAATTTCCCTTCTGAAAAATATAACTCCATTGATACCCTGAGTGCTTTGATTATAGCCTGTGTTTTTTTTCACCATGGCATGAAGAGGAAAACCAAGGTGTTTTGATTCCCCTAATTTTTCCTGTGATTCATGGTTCTAAAAATACCTGCAAGACCCCCTCTCTGTTGATTTGATCTTAAGGTTTAGTGTTGGCTGGCCCGCGATTTGTTTCATTTTTTAGGAAAGCTGTGATGGTCTAGTGGATGTGCATGGGGTAACAGTGTACATCATGTAAGCACAAATCATATGTTTTTCCTGCATTTGTATGTGCCAGAGTCTAAAAGGAGAAGAAAAAGTTGTGGCTTTTTTTGTTCATTTTTTTTGTTGTTTGTTTGTTTGGTTTTTGGTTGTGTTTGTTTTGGTTTGGTTTTTTTTGCCCTTGTGCAGTTGGGAGGACTTGTTTCAGCTCTCGGGTGCAAACCAAGACAAAAACCGTGCAGAAAATAAGTACTACATAGATACTTCCATGGTGATGGAGAACATTTAGTGAAATTTCCAAAAGGCTCTCTGTAACATGTATTGTACGATATAAACAGTGAATACTCATCATTATGATTGGGATAATTTAAAGTAGCTGCCTAATTCTATTGGCAAGTTTAATTGGCTAGATTATTAATTTTTGATTATTGGCTCATTGCCAATAATATTTTAGCTCATTATCGAGCATCTGTATTAGTCTCCTGGAATTGCACATTTGTAGTTTTTGTCATACAGTAAAAGTGTCATTCAGGAAAGGCAGAGGCCCAAGCTGTGTTCCTTTCTGACCTGTAAATGGGGATGATAATGCTTTGCCCATCTTAACAATTTACCTTGCACAGCTTTTGGGACAGTATCACTCTGTTCCTGGATTTATCCTGCATCCTGCAAACAGGCATTTGATCTGGCTTCTGTGTCTCTGTGGTTTAGAAGTGTGGCCAAGGGATAAATTGCCAGAAGACTGCAGTGCCAGACAACCCTCTTTCCTCACTTCTGTGGGCTCTGTGAGGGAACAAGTGCCTATGGAGATGGGCTATCACTGGGTTAGGAGCTCTTCTGTTGAGAATCTGTCTGGTGAAGTGTAGAGCAAGGAAGGTCTACAAAGGCCATTCTTGTCAGGCATGTTTTGGTAGCTTTTAGAGGAGATTAGAGAAGAGTGAGTATATTCCTGGGAATACTTCAATGTTGTGTCAGTGTGGACAGTGGTTTGGCTTCAATCACACTGCTAGGGCACAGTACCCATGTTTATATAACTTAGCTCTTAGTACTTACTTCAATGTTGTGTCAGTGTGGACAGTGGTTTGGCTTCAATCACACTGTAGGGCACAGTACCCTTGCTTATATAACTTAGCTCTTAGTACTTTGTGTACAATAAGGATAATGACATGCATAGATATTGCATTTTTATGAAGTCATAGTACCAGAAATGCCATACAGACTGGCTTGTATTTTAACCCATATAGAAAGGGCCCACGTGGTGTAGTGTAGCTATCGAAGACAAATGGTATAAGGATTAAAAACACGACTTTATCACTGTGCTTAGCTAAATCAACTTAAAATTATTCCACTGTGCATTTCAGGTAATGTAATAAATTCAAGTTAGAGACTACTAAACTCAGTTGACTTAAACACTGAGAACAGTCTCACAAGAGCTGCACAGAGAAGGGGAAAGGCTAATTTATTTCACTTCTCAGATCTCTGCAACCACTGTGTGGATTGGTATTGCTAATGAAGACTGCTATATAACACCAACAGAGAAGAAATATGATCTGAGATTGGGGAGGTCTGGGTCTGATCTTTGCTGCCACCTGCAATGGACTATGTGAAATTCAGAGGTTATGAAATCCAGCATATATCTTGCTGAATAGTAACAGACATGCTGTAGGTCCCCTGCCAGTTTTTTTTTCTGTTCTTTCCATAGTTTGTCTTTCAGTACACAGTTCTTTCCTTCCAGATTTCATTTAGAAATACCTGCAATAACTGGGGGCTTGTCTGTTCTCTGAGTCTTTGTTGCTGTGAATTTTAGGCTAGGGTCAGATATAAGATTTCCATTACCAGCATCTGAACCCCTCTGTTCCTAGAACAGGAGTAGCAGAGGTGACTGAATTAGGAGACTTGGACTTAACCTCAGGCTGTTTGTCCTTCCTTAGCTTTCCTGCTGTGCAAGTGATTTCATCATCTAATGAAGCTGAAGATAGACTGTCAGCCATGTCACTTAAACTAATAATATTTAGGACCTTGACTATAGGTGTAGGTCACTACATGACAGAAGTGTGGATCCAGATGTAGCTTTCCCTTCCCTTTTAAAAGCAAAAGATTTTCCATTTAGGTTTCCCTCCTCAGAAAACGGACATTTTTTACATTATATCATTAATGGAGAAATCTGTGCTTGAGTTTTTAATCTTGGCCATGATGCCTTTTCTCCTTGGAAACTGTTTTTCCTTTATTGACTCAAAATCTTTCATGCCTTGCCTTCCTCCCTGGCCCCGATTCCTGTGACCAGGTTGCAGGAGAGAAGCTCAGCCTCTGGCAGTGCTGGTGGCAGTAGATGGCAGCAGCAGTCCACCGTGGGAACCCAGAGCTGCAAAATAAGTGATAGGAAGCAGACGGGCTCACAGGAGGCTGGCATTTTAAATATCATCCTTTTTTTTTTTTTTTTTTTTTTTTTTGTTCCCTGGCACATCTCTGGTTCTGATTTTCCCTTCAGATCGCCTACGTATTCTATATCAATTACCCATGAGGTTTTTTCACTTTATTTCCTATTACTTTTCGACACATGGGTGGTAGATAGAAGCCTTGTACATGCACCCCTCAAAACACAAGCACAAGAGGATTTGGGAGTCTCAGAAGATTTCCCTGCAAAATACAGCACGTTGGTTTATTCTTGGTTTTCCAAATACTTTCCCCCTTGCATATGTGCTTACAAACCAAGGAGTTTCCATATACCTTACTTGATTATTTGTTCCTCTGAAGCTGCCATTCAGTATTAGAGTAGAAAAACCTGGAAGAACTGGGTTTTTTTCCTTTTTGAATACTTTTTTTTTTAAAAAAATGTTGTAGCTCAGCTCCATGGCTTATAATGAAGGGGAGAACAAATTTTCTTTATTTATATGGTGAAACAGGATCCCACAGGACAAAAGGATGGTAATATTTTTGTAATCTTACAAGCTAATGCAAGGTTTTAAAGCATGGTCATTTTGCCCTCTCAAGTGACCACAGTAGCGAGGGATTTAGGCATTGAACCTTACAAGTGGATGATGTCTTCCAGGATTAGATTCAGGCACTGTTCCAGGCTCCAGGCCATATTGATGCACAGGCATATTCTACCTGGTATGGAGCTCACAGTAGCTGCTTTCTTCACTCTTCTGTCATTTAACACACCTCCTTCCAAAGAAACCACCTGCAGATTGCAGGGGTTGGAATTAAACAATATCAAGGTCCCTTCCAGCCCTAACCACTCTGTGTCTGATTCCTTGATTAATAACTTCACAAGTCAGGCATATACATGGCTGCATACAGAGAATCAGAGACATTAGCTGGGAGCAGGAGTCAGGCCAGTGCCAGTGTTTTACCTGCCAAACAAAACAAACAGAAGAGAAATTGTTTAACAAACAACAAAGTAGGTCTAAAGCCCTTAACTCTTGGTGGACTCAGGATGCTGTCTGACTGCAGAAAGGCAGGGTTATCCCTGATTAATCAAGCTTATGCCCTTGCCATGAGCACCAGTTGCCTCATATAATCAAAGACTTTTGTGGATGATTTTGGAGTCAGAAATTACCTCTCCCTGACAAATTGCTTTTTTTTTTTTTTCCCCAGTGTGACTGAGCCTGTTGTTAAGATGGTGCATACATAAAAAGAAAAATATGCACAAATTACCTACACTCCCTGACTGAGCTTTAAAAATGCTTGTGAATCTGTAGAACTGTGTGTTTCAGAGTTACAGTGAGACCAAAGACTTCACCAAAATGCATGATAGAGCTACCTGCCCTAAATGTATTTCTCAACAAGAGTAACTCTGAATTGCATTTGATGGTTCCAACAGTTGGCAGAAACCTGGGGTTATATTATGAATATTGGCTTTATACTTAATAGAAATTATTGTTCTCAGCTGTTACCACCAAGGATATACTGCTTGTCATTCACAAGCTTACAATGATGAATGAAGGCACTCAGCCTGGTGTAAGTTTCTAACCCTGTTCAGAGGGTTAGCACTTGGAGATGTGTATCTGTAGTCTAGTGCCAAGAGGTAAAGCATGCAGCTGCAGTTAAAAGTTTTCAGATTATTAGAAACAACTTTGAAGGGGATTTGAAAGTAATATTAAAAATTAAATGGAAAATAAAATGTTCCTTAAGGCAGAGTAACCACCAAATCCCACTGCATTACCCTAAGCACAGTGGCTGGACTTTCATCATAATTAACTACATATCTTCATTATCTGGACTACCTCATACAGGTTGAAATGCCTATTAATACGCACTTTGAAAAAGAAATTAGTGAGGAGTAAAGGCTGTACCTGTAAAGGTTGTTCTGACCAGCCTGACTGCAAAAAATGGAATTAGCCCTCCAAAAGTCCTAAGACATTACTGTGTGTAACTCATCCACAAAATTCTTCATGTAGATAATTAAAAAGATGACAGATCCTAGTCTTGAGTTTTCTTACTGCTTATGCAACTTAAGGGGGGAAAAAAGGTTAAGAAACATTTTAAAATGCACAAAAAGCCCAGAACTCAGACTATCTGGGTCTGGTTTATAGATATACAAACTTGACTACATTGGTACATCCCAGGAGTGCCTTCAGAAAATGGTGAACAAAGTTTAAAAGAAAGTGACAGATAGCTGAATGTGCAAGGAAGATAGAAGATAGAAAGGCTGACTGAATGGTAAGAATTGCATTGAGGAGATCTTTGAGATCTGCACAGGAAACACTGAGCTACATTCATTGCAGAAATACAAAAAAACCCAATCTTCTAGTCTTAGGCAACATCATCCTCTATACAAAATAGGGATCTTTGTAGATGACCAGAGAATCTGCCTTTGTGGTGGAAGCAATAGTGGTTCTGATTGTCAGGCATGGAAAAGAGGGCTTAGACCCGATTGTCACCTAAAATGATCATCAGCTCAACTATTCTGTATTTTAGTGATGAACTTTGGATATTGTTTGTTAAGGAACAGAGAACAGTTTAGGATGAGGAGAAATAAAAAGTAAATAGATAAATGTGCATTTGAAGTGTGCACAAGCAAACCAGTGAAACATATCTAAATATGCATGGAATAAAGCACAAATCAGCAAAACAATCTGGTGAGTGTAGGAAAATAAGGAAATGGGAGAAGTCAAGCTGAGTTAGGTCTTGCACAGGGCAGCAACAGGTTCTTAAAACATTAAGAGAAAATGAGAAAAAGAAAACTTGAATGATTCTTCAGTGAGGATGAGACTGAGATAGTAATTTAGATAATCCTCAAAAACAGACAATACTTTGCTGCAGGTTTTCAGTAATAATAGTGATGGAGTTGTTGATCTTAAGGGTGCAGACAAAGATTAGTAAGGATGAAGAAATGAAAGTTGAAAATACTATTGTGAGTTACAACCAGCACTCATGAGCATGAAATGTTTCCGTTGGAAATCTGTAGTAATAAGTACTGGAGACTTGTATTCTCCGTTTCAAGTCAAACACCAGAAGAAACTTCAAACAATTAAAAAGTGGGAGAATGCTATATAAGAAATAGATATAGACTATAAGTAAAAATATTATCTGAGAACATAATTAACACAATGCATGTGAGAACTTCCCATAACACATGTGGGAAGTGGGAAATGGGATCAAACGTCTCATGCTGTTCTACTCTACATTGTGGTTTTGGTGGGTTTTGTTTCTTTATTTGTTTTATGATGGCAACAGAATTTGAATTGGTGAAGAATCAATATGTTGGATGTAGATAATTAGCAAATTGGACAAATTATTATGAGAAAAGTAGAAAGAGTTTACTAATGAAACAACATCTCTAGGAATATATTGGAATAACATTTTTAACTGGAATATCCTTAAGATAAATGCATGACCAGAAAAAAAGAAAACATTGAAGTAAACTCATGCTTAAACATCAGGTTCAACTAAGTTGGAGGATATTGATCAATGCATTTCCACAAGAAAAAAGAAAGTATTAGTTCCATTATGAAAGCTAATGGTGAGAATTTTTGTATATATGTCTGTATAATTTTCTGACTTTCTCCCCATGTTTAGATAATATTAAATAGAACTGGAGTAGGAATTGAAAAGTCTGTTATGGTTGAGCCAAAGAAAATGAACAATAGGGTGGGTAACACTAGTACTAAACAGCTAACACTGAAGAAAAATTTTGTGGTTGAGGCTCCTTGGAGAAAGATCTTACACAACATCTGTTAATATGTTGTCAAAACATTTAAAAGCAGTATCAATTCCCTCTGTTATGGACACATTATTGAAAAGTAGCACAGGTCAGCATGTAAAGTTTTGCAGAAATGCTTGTCTCAGGGGACTGAGAGGCTGGTACCAGGCTTATGGTAACATTGAATTGATGCAGACAACAATCTACAGGCAAAATGGACCTCAATGACCCAGACAGTGTCTGGTTATGAACTATATTTGCTTAATTGTAGAAATACAGGGATAAGTCTGTAAGTACTCCAAGCAGCTATATCATTGGTCTGGTTATCTACACTAAGAGTGCTGGATGACAAAAAAGCCCCCCAAAAAACCAAAACAGTTGAGTTTTAATTATTTTCATTATATGTTAAGCTCAGAGACAAAAGACTGAAATGCCAGCTTCTTTGGTCTTTTCTGTCAGGTAGCTGGGGTGTGTTCAGTGGGCCAGCCCATTGTTTTAATCTGATACCTTAGAAGTATCATACAGAGCAATGATAGAAAAACATTAATGTGAATGACTCAAAAATAAAAAAAAACTGACCCAACATTGTTGTGTGTCAGCATGTGCTGCTCATTCAAATTGTTTGCAGAACTTGAAACCTGGGAGCCAGGGTGAGTGGGATAAGAGTGAAATGCTATGACATTTAAACCAGGCAGACAAAGTTGAATTCACAAGGGAATCCTTTTCTCCTGAAGGCAATTATATTTTCTGAAGTCTTTTTTCCTCCCAATGCCTCACTTCCTTGAGATTATCCTAATTAGGTAAGAAAGTAATATAGCAGCAAAGCAAATTTTGAAGCAGCTAGGAATGGAACTGGCAAGTAACTCTACTGAGACTGCACCTGGCTCATGGTGCTCAATCAGATTATGCCTAAAAAAACTCAGAGAATCAGAAATATTCTTATTTAATGCCTTCTGATACTCGACTGTCTATCCAGAAAGGATCCCCACTACACCAGGAAGCTTTCAAGTATGCAAAGGGTGTAGCATCTGACTTGTGTAGCCATGATCTAACTAGAGAAGACAGAAGAAAGGATGTGGTGATGTGGGTAATTGTGGGGAAAAAAAATCCATTAAGGGACCACACAGCATAACCTATTGATAGAGCCAAGGATAGAACCCCAGATTTTCCAATCTCTCCTTAATCTCTTGAACACAAAAAGGGCTTCCAAGCTGTGGCAATTTTCAGGCTAGTTGCCTTCAAATATTTAAGAGTTACATTTATCACACTGAGAGATTAAAAATGACCACTTGCAACTGCTGACACAGCTAGCTAGGGCTTACCTGTAGCTACCCTGGAGTGGTGTCCTGGTATCTTCCTATTCCAGCCTTCCTGCAGCTTGTTCTCTAGAATATGTGTAGACAATAACATGCAAAAAGTGACAGCTTGACAAGAGAGCTTACTGAAAGTCAAATATTAAGGCCTCTTCTACTTAGCCTCATTTATTCCAGTACACTTAATATTTCCCATTAGCTGCTGAACAAATGTAATGGCTCTGACATTAATGAAATCTGTATAAAGTGCACATGGCTTAAGCAGGGACAGCCTGAAATGAACAGCATAAAAGCAGACCACACTTTACTAGACTGTTCCTTCCTATAATACTAAGCACTTCTCCAGTCATTGTGGAAGGATTTTGCACAACAGCCAGGGCTTGAAGTAAAATTAGAAAATTTTCAAGCAAATAGTCATCTTCTTTTCTGTAAGTGTCTTTAAAGCAACTTGTGTAACTAGGTGCAAGTTTGCCTTCCAAATAATTAATTAATTCCTGTAATTAATTTATGGCTATAAATCTGCTAGTAAGGTTGTTATGAGTAGGGGAGACAGTCTTGGAGATCAAAGGGTTTAGTTATTACTGAATAAGGAGGTAAGACTGTGGATTTCAGGTTTTACCATTAATGATTATTGCAGATTATGACATTACTTTTAGCTAAGTACTCCCAATCTGTATGTACCTGAAGGATATTGCTTGTACATGGCTATCCAAGTTCAGTGAACTATCCTAGCTGTCCTCCAGTCTTTTCCTGTGCTCATTAAATAGATCCTTCTAATCAAGAGCCTTTGACTGGTGTGTTCCAAAACCCAGACAAGACAGAAATTTACCAAAATCTGGTGAGACAGAATATACCATGGTTAATCTGAAAATGTGCCCTCTGTAAAAAAAGCATATGTGTATTTGAACCTGTGCTAAGGTTGAGACTTTTTTCCCCAGCTATGCTCAACAACTGTCTGCACTTAAAGTGCAATGTTGGTGTGTTACAGAAACCACCAGCATGAGTAGTTCAGGCTAAAAGCTCTCTAGAGAAAATGCATAGCAGGAGTATCATCTTTCTAGTTGTCCCTTTAACTTTACTGCACTGATTGTGGTGTGTCCTTCAATTATGAGCATTAAGTATCTGTAATTGAAACATGCTTTGCTGCAGAATGCCCTTATGGCCACCCACTGTTAGAGTTTCTCGATGATTTGGGTGAAATCGGGAATATCTGACTAGTGTCTAAACACTGGGGTTCCTGCTCTGTTCCTTGTTTTCTAGTGAATGAGCTTTGTAAAGGAAGATCAACAATCTGATTTTTTCTACCCTTAGAATTCTCAGATGCCTGTCCTATCTTTGTGTTGAGCTGCCTCCATGGTTGATACATGTTTATAAGGTTCTGGGCCACCATGATGAAAAAAGGAATGATACAAACATCAGGATAGGTAATTTCCACTGGAATAACTCACATGTGGATGAAGATTTCTCCCTAGCTCAATAGGAAGGGATTGAGAAAACTTGTCAATCCTCATTGTTTTCACTTAAAAATCAATGAGAAACAGGGAATTTCTGGGATTCTAAAAAGTCTACTAAAACCCTGGCTTTTTCAGCTGAGTATCTTGGGAGAAGGAACCTCTTTCAGGAGTCAACCCTTCCCCAGCTCCCATGCTCTTCAATACAGCCTTGATTGCTTCCTTTATCTATGCCTTTGAGGTTTCCTAGCAGTCTGAATATGACAGTACTCAGAATTGATACAGTATTTTGGCATATCATGAAGATTACCAAATGTTTCCTCAACCTGTAAATGGTAAAGGCCAGATTTATTGCTACATCTCATGAGCAAGCAACTGAATTATAAAGAGGTCAACACTATGGGTAGACTGGGAATTGAACCTCCATCCACTGAGTTTCACATTCAGGAAACTAATAAAAAATTTATTCAGGCCCTGGCAGGACTTTCTGGGTTAAAAGGAGGAGACCAAAACCCAGCTAAAATGCTGCACCCAGAATGGAATAAGGCCTTGCCTGACAGTGCAAGTTGTTAAATTCCCTTCTCACCCTCCATGAAAAAGCCATGAAAAAGCTGTCATTAGGCAATTTGCAGTGTTCAGATACCTGTTGTTTGACATTTTATGGTTGCAAAACCAGATGACATGTCAGATCAGTCATCTTATATCCTTCAGGTATTTATATCTCATCTAATCTCCATGTAATGGATTATACACTGTACTTGCAGTAAGGTTTTGAATTTCATTATTCTTATTAAGATGTCATTTCCATAGCTGTTTCATTCATTTCCATTTTAGGCCTGTGCCTTTGGTGGCTTTGCTAACCAATTACGATAATGGTTTTCAATTATGATACAAATAGAAGTCTCAAACAGTTAATATTTAGAGTGGAAAATGTTCTTCTTTGATTCCCTGACAGCTGAGATGTGCAAGCATCCTTTGGTACTATTGTTATTCTAAAACATTTATAGAGTGGGATCAAATCACACACATTTTAGAAGCGTGGAGAGAGACATGTTACTTGCCCTAAGATAAGGCAAGACAAATATAAGACAAGACACTTGACAACAGATCAGTTGAAAAAGTGTCTGGGGGAGGAGAGAGAGAAGCAGGTCGGGAGATGAACTCCATAATGATGTTTCATATGTATGGCAGCATGTCAGATTCACAACACTCTCAGTGGGAAAGGAAATCAGGTGCAAGAATTAGTTAGGATCTTTGACTGGAAGCAAGGGATACAGGGCTATCTGTGCTTTGCAACAAGCTTGTTATACTTTAGATACTGCTGACAGGGTATTTTTCATGGGAAGTGAGAGATAGCTATGTCTGAGTAAAGACAAGCAGGATGTGATGAGAGCCATTCTCTCCCCAGCCTTTCCAAGGCACTGAAAGAGAGATTCTTATGCCATCTTTCATTCCAAGTCAATTTTCTTCCCTTTTCTTCTCTTCTTCCCTTTTCTTCCCTTGGGTTGTTATGTATCCCAGGAACAAGTCCAACGGGAGCCAAGAGGAGTCAATGCTGAGCTGATTTCTCCATGCAGTTCATGACTTGATCATGTCCATGTACACCCAGAAAGCAGGAATCCCTGCAGCTATCCCCCCTCTTTACTGGATGAAGAAAGGCAGGAGACACGAACCACAGACTGATTCATTCACCCTTTTGCAGCAGTAGTGTTACTAGTTAGGAGAATGAAATGGAGAGGCTGATGGCAGTCAGCATGAGCTCTGTGACCTTTGTGAGTCCTTGGGATGAATTTTTCTCCTCTTGATGTGGGTTTGAATGAACAGCTCACCCAGCTGAACTATCCAACTGCATGTTTTTTTTCAGGAGAACCATGGTGTTTTAACTGACAGTTAAAAGGCGCAAGATGGGAATTGTATCCTCACAGGAGCTTGCAAACCACTGTTTCACTGAAGCTTTCTGCTAATAAGTGACATGTCTCTCAGGAAAACTAACTGCATTACCTTTCATTAATTCCACATGAGAGGAAGACCTTTGTCTCAATTAAATATGATCTGGTGGAAGAGATACTGGAGAAGGCTCAGCAATGATTGCAAAGTCATGGGAACTCTGTTCCACTTATTCCACCTGCTGTCTTAAGGCCTGAAACCCTCACATGGCTTGGAAAGAAATGCAATGTTTGGACTTGAAGGTTTCAGAGAACTTTGTGACTATTTGCAGTTTATGCTAAATGCCTTCTGCCTTCACTTCTGTGAAGTTTCTGTGAGGCTTAAACTAAAACTTACAGTGACAGGGCAAATAGGACAATATGATGGTGTTTGGGCCCTATGAACACCCCTTGTGCTGATGGTATAGTAAGACAATCCTGTGGTTTCGTCACTATGGAGACTGTGACTTTAAGTATTAAGCAGACTTCCTCTTTTTTGTTGAGGATGGATGGCTCTTTAATTTGTGCTGAGAGTGCTCTCAGAAAAGGTATGGGTCAAGCTAATGATTTTTAAACTGATTGGTCAAAGAAAGGGAAAAACATTAGTGGATTTATTAGCTACAGATTTTTTCGAGACAAGTTGCTCTTCCCTGCATTCATCATCTGCTGTCAGATTACCTGCAGTACCTGCTTTTTTTGCTATCCAAAAGCAGGGGAAGGAGTGGAAAGATAGGGAAATTTTTCTCAGTGAAGTTAGATGGAGTGAGCCATAAAGATGGACAAAAAGCACATGCTAGTGACAAATGCATGGACCAGATTGTTCCCTGAGCACATCTTGATTATCGGGCCAAATGAAATAGTTGGTATGTCAGATGCCAATGGCACATATGAGGTTTAGTGTGGCAGTGAAACTATAAAACCTACTATGACAGTGTGAAAAGAAGTCAGACAACAGCTCTGACTTTGGACATGTGATTTCAAGTCTTAGTTTAGCCGCTTCGTTAAACAAATTGCAACGTGTCTTTGCACATGGCCTACCTGTGAAGTGCAGATAATGTTTGTAGTGATAGCAGTTATATTAGAGACTGAATGGCCCCAACAATGCCATGTTTGCTAAAGGTTGATAAAAGAAGGTTCATTGCACCTGGAACAGGGAATAAATAATAATAAACTTGGAAAATAATTTTAAGTACTTCAAAAGCTGTAGAATATTTGCTTTTTATAGGTATGAAATATTTTTGGAAAAGCTTGGCCATGCACACCATATTTAGCTGTGTCCTAATACATGTGGGACGGATGCCCTGGGCCAACAGATTTTTAATTGCACAGCTTCAACTTCACCAAGAAAACCTGGAACAAAACCTTTGGTTTTCCGATGCTGAACTAAATCTGGAAATTGCTCTTAGTGTTATTTTATCCCAGAGCACTGGGATATGACTCTTTGTGCCAAGTAGTTTGTTTAGTTTAAAAAAACCCCTGAAATCATGCTTCCTTAAAAGTCATAGAAGAATATGAATTCTTACACTATGATTTTTAATTAAGGTTGAGTTGACTTGTGAACTCTTAACACAGTATGAAGGATGAATGCTTTGTAACAGAGATTATAAATGGCTTATCAAAAAATCATTTAATTGAAGGAAAACCTAGAGGTGCTAAAGAAACAAATATATTAGTTGTAATGAAACTTAACTTCTAGAGATAAAATAAGCTAAAACCATATATTTGTCAGGTTGTAATTGGTTTCTGTCTGTGTATGCATTAGGTACATAAAATTAAATTTAAGAAGTGACATACTAGATAGCCAAGTAGCATTTAAACTGTACCCAGTGTGAATCTGCATGGATTTGATTTGCCTCACAATGTCAGTGTTAGTTCAAGTTTTTAGAATCATCCCAAACTGAAGCCTTGCCACAGCTGAAAAGGGAAGCAAGCACATTGTTTTTAGACACCAACTAAGCAACCTGGTCTAATTTCAGTCTTAACCTTGCTTTGATCAGGAGCCTGAACTGAAGAAATCTTGGAGTCCCTTCCACCCAACTTCTACCTAATATTAATTTTCAGGAAATGGTCACCTATTGCTACTTCTGCCACAAATAAGTTGAGAGTATACTATAGCTGAAGACTTTCTCTTCTACCAGTGAATCTGCCAATGTGATTTTGTGAGTCTCTGCTCTCTTTTAAAGATCACCACACCCCTGTCTGGAAGAAAAAGTGTAAATTATTATTCTTAATTTCAGAGTAACATAGAAATATAGAGTTGTACATTTTGTGAAATGCATTTTCTAGTAGAAAGAAGGAAAAAAAGCCGTGAATTTCACAGTATAATGTGCTTGCAGAGGTGATGGGGGATGGTGGTCATTACCATCCATTCACTGTATGTTTCTGGGACTTTTCACATTTTATACTGCACTGCACCTTGGTTTAAAGCAACCTTCCTGCTGCAGAATAGGAAAACTCAACCTTTAAATTTATTTATTCTCTTCCATCTGCAAATGGGTTTCTGCAAAGCTTGAGTGCTGATTATAACTACTTATACAGTTACATTCATATGTGTTCAGACACAAAAAATTTTATATACCTACCTTCACTAATCAGTGCTTCTTTCTTGCATCAAACCTTTTCTCTCTAACAGTGGATTATTGAAATCCTTAAGAAATTTTGAGACAAGGCAAGATTTCCTTCAGCAGTGTTACAATTTATACTCTGTAATACTTTCCTCCTGAAAAATCTGCCCCTTTGATCTGTTAGTGATATAAATAGTATTTGTCATACTCTCCATACTAACATTTATTTGCTCATTAACCAAAATACACATTATTTTTCCTGGAATTCCAGAGACCATCTGTGACTAAGAGCAGTGTAGCAAGAAAAATTTCTAAAATCCTGCAGGAGAATCTGTGATGGAGGTTGATGTCTGTAGCCTGTGTGCTGGTACTACATTCTTTGTGTTTGTTTTCTCTAAATTCCTCTCTGCTAGCTCTAAATGTTTTAATCAATACATATTAAAAAAACCCCTCTAACCATATTGCACATCTTACTGCTTGCAAATCGAAATCTATTTAAGATATGTAATAAAAGTGTAATAATAATAGTTCTTTCAAAACCAGACTCCTCTCAAGGTGCTGAAAAGCTGTAAAGAAATAAAATGAGACCTCAGAGAGGGAAATATTTGAAATTTTCTGGACAAATATAGACAAGAGCTGAGGTAACCACATTTTAGGTGTACTTGATTTCAGGCTTTCAGTTTTTAAGATACTTCAGAACTTGATAAGAAGTAGATTTTTTTGGTTTTGTTTTTGTTTTTTTGTTTTTGCATGTGTGTGCTAAGTTTTTCATTTTCTAAGCATTTATTTTCAGGCTGAGGATAAGATTGCCAGGACTCCCAGCTTAGCAGCTACTGCTAAATAAAAGTTTATATACAGCATGATATTTGATCTACTATTTGTTGAGACATGCCCTGATAAGAATTTGAAGAAAAAAGAAGAAATTATCAGGATCTTTCAACATTATTTGTAATAGTAAAGTCTCTGCAAGGCAGACTATGCAGTTTGTGCTTTGTGCAAAAGATACGCCAAGGATGGGCAAAGGAGAATGAACAAGGAAGACAATTCTCTGTGAATTACTAACTTCAGGCAGGTAAATAACTAGATGTGCTAAACACCAGCAAGTCTAAAACCTTCAAACTGACATAATTTACCTTTGATGAAGGCCTCAGGAGGCAACTTTTCTAGGAAAAAAACCCCCAAACTCAAGATTTGGAGCTTGTCTGCAAGGGTGAGAAAAGCTTAGGGGAATTTGTTGGACAAAACCCCAACACAGTAGGAAGGCTCTGAAGATGACATGTTAGCATAACATGTCCCGGGGGAAGCTGATGAGGGAATGATCTGAAAATCCCTTTGATAAACAGTGTCTTCCTAGTTGCTAATAATGGCAGACAGTCTGCTGAAGAGCATGAAATAGGAGAGAGGTCTTCTCCCCAGAGCAGATCTGTCTCCTCATTACATTAGAGCTTGGTGAGGCTGAAAGTGAAGAGTCGCCCTACGATGGGTGCTGGTGAAGACGGGAAGAACTGGGATAAGATGTGGGATCTATTCAGAAGGACTTGGCAAATTAGAGAGACCAATCACCCACTGTATGGAGTTCAGCAAAGGAAAGTGCTGGATTCTTCACCTGGGATGGGGCAACCCTGGTTGTGTGCATAGACTGGGGAATGAGAGGCCAGAGAGCAGCCCTCAGAAAGGGACCTGCAGGTCCAGGTCAATGGCAAATCAAACACGAGTCAGGAATGCCCGAGCAGCCAGGAGGGCCAGTCCTGTCCTGGGGGAATCAGGCACAGCACGGCCAGCCAGGCAAGAGAGGGGATTGTCCTACTTTGCTCTCCACTGGGGCAGCCTCACCTCGAGTGCTGGGGGCAGTTTTGGGTGCCACAGTATAACAGAGATATAAAGCTATTAGCATCCAAAGAGCATGTGAGGATGTTGAAGGGTCTGCAAAGAAAGCCTTATGAGGAATGGCTGAGGTAATTTGGTTTGTTCAGACTGGAGAAGGGAAGACTGAGGAGAGACCTCACTGCAGTCTTCAACACCCTCACGAGGCAAAGTGGAGAGGCAGATACCAGTCTCTTCAAGGCTGTGACCAGTGAAAGGACTTAAAGAAATGGCATGAGTCAGGGGAGGTTTAGATTTGATATCAGGAAAAAGTGGAATGGGGTGGTTGGGCACTACATCAGGCTGGGAAGTGGTCAAAGTACCAAGCCTGTCTGAGTTCCAGAAGCATTTGGATAACGCTCTCAGCACATGGTGTGACCCTTGGGGTGACCTGCACAGGTGATGATCCTGATGGGTCCCTTCCAACTCAGCATATTCTGTGATTCTATATTCTATGACTTTATCTGTGTGAGGCATATACTGACCCAACTGCCTTCTGAAGACTGGACAAAATGAGTAATTGCAAAGTTAATTTCTACAATGATAGTTTTTGAAATTTTGACTGACCTTCTCATTGAAAATAAATGAAAGGGAATTTTTCTGTCATGGATTTCTTCAACTGAATCAGTAAGTATCTTTAAAAGAATAGAGGAAGTCAACTCAACCTGAAATTGCCTTTGTTTGTAGTTGAGGTTTCATAGATGTAAATCTCGTCCCCTCTAACATGTTCATCCACAAAAAAGCAGGGATATATAGTAGATCCAAATAATACTTTGAGTGACATGTGTTTTCTGTTCTGCCCTGTCTCTTTCTATTGGGGTTGCAATGAATGCAGAAATAACAGCAGCAGCACAACAGCTGCAGGAGTCACTGGAGTAGCTAGACAGAAAAAAAAAGATAGCAATTAGAACTACAGCTGCATTTAGAAAATATTCTCAGATCAAAAGCTACAGTGATTCTGTAAAAGGGGAATCTTTTTATACCCCAAATTTCAGTTAGATTAATGATAACCTTAGTTATCAAGGCCCAGATGTGAAAAAGTTTGGAGTAAAGTAATCTCAAAAGTCATGCTAGACACAAAAAGCTGCAGAGCTGTAACTGCATGTGCAGAGTTCAGTGCCATTTGTTTAAAAAAGCAATAAGAACTGCTTCAAACATCTCTAGCTGTAGTTTGTTTAAGTTATACAAGGAATTTAAGTGTCTGATAATCACATTTAAAATTCTGCCATTTTTCATACGGAGCGAGCAGTCATACCTGTGAAAGGAAGCTTTCTGAGCTCTGATAACTCATGGGAATGGAATCTATGATGCATTTCAGTAGAAAGGAATTTTCTTCATGACAATTGTTTGCAGAAGACAGAAAACACACTTTGGACATTTTGAAGATCTTCATGGACTGGCAGTTCTTTACCCTGTCTGAGGTACTGTGGAGATTATATCAGTGTGCTTGGAAAGAATCTGAGGTGCTGTAGGGTTGACATCAATGTACTGGGGAGAAAAAGTGCAATACCTTGAATGTGTTGAAATGAAACATTTGACTTACACAAGGAATAGGCCTTTTAGTATATAAAGACTTTGTAAAAAGAAGGGACTGGAAATTTATGTTGTTAAGAGGACACCATAATCTTTTTCAGTGCATGACCCAGGCATCTATCTTCACAGCTATTTACAGCCTAATGTTCTTAGAGCATCACAGTACATCCTCCTCAAAGCAGGAATAGCAGGCTGGCATTCATCTCCAGCTTTTCAGTGGCTACTGTGTATTGTAGACAAAAGAGGCGAGATATTTTACAAATTTCAGGGTGAGGAACTGAGAGCAAGTACTTTTTAGATGAACAAATGAACAGGATATTCATAGAATTTTAGTTTTAATTTTTCCACCGTTGTTTCTGCTCTTACTGTAAACCAGAGTCAGAACTTAAAAGAGATGTGGGATAATGCTTTTCTTTATTACAAGACACAGAAGAAGGTCAGTTATCTCAAATCATGGGAATGTTCCAGTAGAACCCAGCTGGGAGCACAAGAAGAAGAGCATGGCTTGGAGTGGGAAGTTGGATGTTTGTCTAAAAAAGTGTTGGCTGTCACAACCCTTAGTGCCTGGCTATGCACTAGCTGCAAAAAGGAGTAATCCTATTCTTTTGTGCTACAAATTCAAAATGGTTATGACATCTATTATCTATTTTTGTTTGTTTGGTTGGTTTTAATGGGTTGTTTTGTTTTGGTGTTTGTTTTGTTGTGGTTTTGGTTTGTTATGTTTGTTTGTTTTTGTTTTTATGTTTTAGTTTTAATTTTTGGTTTTGGTTTTTTTAATATTCCATTCCTTTCTCTAAGCAAAAGCAGGGGTTATTATATTGGACATTCCAAAACTTTGATGACACCTTTCCTTCCCTCTGTTATTTTGAAATTTGACAGCATTAACATAATATTAACAGAAGTGGCACCTCCTTTCATTTTCATGGTCAGAATGGCAGATGAATGAAATCATAAAATTCAGTCAGTGAGCTCCACAAAATGCCAGACTATGAAATTGTTCTAAAATTTCCCATATGGTAAATGTGGCCAAAGAATAAGTTGATAAGTTGTTTTGTTTTGTTTTTTTTTTTAGGATTACCATTGACTCCACTAAACGCTTTTACAGTTCTCCCTCCGAGTAATTACCTGGGTTCATTATACAGTTGTAGATGTGATGAAATGGTTTGCCTGCCTTTGAAGCATGCCAAAGACAGTTACATGCTGGTTATAAAAACCTTTTCATAGCCCATTTCACCCTGCTTACAATCACTTATCACTCTTTTATAGAAATGCAAGATCATTTCAATACCTTGACAGGTGATGCAATGTTCATGAATCATAACTTGAACCATCCAGTGGGTGATTATTTAAAAGAACTCATAAATGAGATCCCAGAAAATCAACATGTCATGCTGTGTGTGTCAGCAGGACTGAAAAAGTATGGGTAAATGTCAGGGAGAAAGGTGTGTATATAAAGCAAAGGGCTTACTCTGAGTCAGAAAAAATCAATTTTGGCCATTTTTAACAATTCAGTCTCGAATTATGGTGCAGCTCTTAAGAGAAACAAGCTTAAAAAAAGCTGGAGAGCCACTGCGGGTGCCAATTGTTAGGAAGAACACTAGCAGGCAATGGAAACAAAAACATTTTCAGAAAAGTCCTCAGCTTAGCAGTATTCGTGGTTAGAGGCTTAAGCCAGAAAGGTAAATTGCAGCCTGACGGTTTTATCAGTATACGATGGAAATATCCCTTTTTAAAAAACTTACAGGGACCACCAACTTTGGCAAAAGTTATTGTATGAAAAAATGTACAGAATAATGCCAAGTGAACATTGTTAGGTCCAAGAGCAGACTAGACTATTACAATAATTCGCAACTCTGTATAAAGACTTGCTTTATAAATATACTTTTACTAATACTTTAGAGGGCTTATCTTTTGTTTTGATTAGCCAGCTGTTCTCCAATAATGAAATAAATATGAGTTATTGTAGATTATTTGTTGTGGTTTGCTTGTGAAAGTTATGAAACTGGAAAGATGGACATCATAGGCAACTGAATAGGCAGTGGGTAGTCCAGAACATAGTCCAAGGAGAAAAAACAAAAAAAACCCCCCAAAGAATAGAAAAAAAAGTTTTGTTAATTTATACACAAAGTATAACTTACTTTTTAAGACCTCCTGGGTAAACATGCAAGTAACAGCTACACAAAAAGTAATGTATGCTGGTAGCATTTAACTCTTTCTAGAGAATTTTGAAGATGTTTCCAAAGACATTGTAACTAATTACCGGTGACTTTAAATGTTCTTGTAACAGAAGCTTTTATATTAAGAGCAGAGTTTTTCATCAGGCTGGATAGCAGTTTATATTTTGAAAAGAGCTACTGCTGGGTGTAAAATGGAGATATAAGAACAGACTGTTTTAAGGCCTGAATTTACTGAAGGAAGACATGTCCAGCTGTGTGAAGAGAAACAAACTTCTAAAGAAACTCATCCAGTCTTTCCCCTCCAACAGAGAAAGCAACATGCATTTTGCTCTCACATGGTTGAATAGCAATGATTTCAGGAAAAAACTTGTAGCATCTTGAAAGGAAACATTCTTTGGATGGAAATCAAAATAGGAAGTCCCTAAAAGTGTACAAGAAGCTCATTAAAAGTCTGAGGAGTAGAAAGCTTTCTCTTAAAAGAAGCAATCAATGGAAGTGAAACAGCTGGGTAAAGAGTGTGAATTAGATTGTTACTAAATTTTTCTGTATTTGCTGCTTATCTGTCTTAATCCAAGACATTAAAATGGTTCACAGCTCAAAATAAATCTGGTGTTCAATCACAAGAGGGGAAATGAGAGACTTTTCTAGCAAGGAGAGAGAAAGTGAGAACTGTGGCAGGGCAGCTCCTGACTGTGTTGTTGAAGGGTGTTTTCTAAAGACTACATTTAAATGAATTTGAGAAAGCTACAACTTGCTTCTTTATGCTTCAGAGGTGTCTGATATTTGGAGCAGGATGATGTGGATAAAGGAAAAGTCGATACTTTTCAACTAAAACAGGCAGAAAACAGACATCCATAACAAATTTAATACCTACCTTGTAACTCAGAAAGCCTTGTGCTGTATGAAATACATTTTAGGAAGAGAAGTCTGTTCAAGAATATGCATCAGCAGACACATTTGATCTCTGGATAATGAAGGACTCTCTTGTTAATGGCTGAAATATGCAAAATTTAGTTTGTTGTGACTTCCAGACTCTAGTCTGTGTCTTTAAAAGCCACCTAATGCTGGGGATGCTTTTATGAAGCATGGGAATGTATATGTGAAAGCATTAGTCTGACTGAAGATCTTATCTTCTGCTAAACAAAATATACTCAGAATACACCTGAAATTTCAGCTGCATACTAAAATTCTCAAATATAGCAACTAAAAGGTGGAAATTGGTAAAAATAATGGTATTTTTTTACTTTAAGAATTATTTAGTGTTTATGTAAACCTTTCCATATTTTCTTAACATGTTCCCTGTTGTTACAGGGGATATCTGTAAATGTCTAAAAATAACACAAGACTGCAGCAATGGTTTTTTAAGAATGTGGTAACTGCAGAGGCATGTGTGGATTTGTTGAAACAGGTTTTGAAGTTTCCTAGACTGTCAAAGACTGTCTGTAGTACAGAGTGTATATGTAGCATAGGAAGTGTATCTATATGTGCATTTAGTACAGGTATGTTTCCTACATCTTGTAATATATTTTTTATTTATATTTGTGAGTAGAATCACCATTACTTTTTTTTTTGCATACTAAATGATCAGATTGTGCTGTCAAAATGCATTCAGAAGATAACCCTTCTTTCTGTAAAGTATCAAAAATGTCCAGCTATTGTTCCACAAAACAGAGAAACTTTTGAAGTCTGGGCTGAAATAGCCTGTATTTATCAGGGTATTCCTGTATAAGCATTTCACAGCCTTTCTAAAACAGAATATTGAGAACAAGGTTGGGGCAAAAATAGGATGTCCATATGAATGAAAACCATTTTAAAATCAGGATTTATGCATTAGAATTTATGAATTTTATGCTTATGAATTTTGTGGTGGGTGGTGGTTCATTTTTGCATGTAGTCAAAAAGTATTTTCTTCTACATACTACTGCCAAAAAACTTCATATACATTAACATTAGGCAGATATTGATTAAGTTTTTGGGAAGTTTATTTCTACTTTAAAGTTCCCTATTTTATTAAGTGAATAGTGCACACATCTGATCAGAAGAAAAATCAAATACAATATATCCTTTGGCAAGCTTCTCTCAATTAGTGAACATGCTTTGATCTTCCTTTTATTTACTGAACAGGAGACCCAGCTGCATGTATACTTCTGTTCAGCTGTCAGTGTCAGATCTGTGGAATGTGGAAGTGTGTTAATGTGCCACTGTGTGAAAAAAATTAATATCACCTGTCTGGAGCTAAAGGAATTTATAATGCAGTTCTTGCTACAGGTATAATATTTCATGAATCTAGTAACAACTCTTTTAAGGAGCTTACTTATCCCAAGAGTAAGTTTTCTCAATTACTCACCTGGCTGCTAAATGTTTTCATCATTCTTGGTTCATGAGAAAGCAGGCAATGGCTGCAGGCAAACCTGTGTGTCCCAAAGCAGACATAAGAGGCATCTGTAGGTTCTTCATAGCTTTTGAGATAATGCAAGTGGATAATTGCAGTTGACACTGACCAAATGTGTCACTCATTTATACAGAAGGTTCTTTGATATGGGGACATTTAATTTTTGCTTTTCCCCAGCTCTGTCTGGGCTGTCAGGTTGGCATGTCATAGAATCATAGAATTGTAGAATCATGGAATCACAGAGTCATTAAGTTTGGAAAAGACTTCTAAGGTCACTGAGTCAAGATGCCAACCCAGCACCATCATGTTTTCCACTAAGCTGTGTCTTTCTAGAGCCATGGTGCTGCTTGTCATTCAGGAGGTTTTTGCTTGTCAAATGAAAGTGTCTTTACAAGGAAGGTGGTCAAAAACTGAGTCACCAGGGTGTCATGGCTGTAAACTGAGCAACAAGCTCCACAGAGACTCTGTGGGCCTTCTGTCAGTAGGGACGGAGCTTCTGAAATCATATTCCAAGGTGACATTCTGTTGTCTGGAAAACTCATGGGGAAGATTAGTTTATTTTATTGCCAAAAAGTGAGTAGGATAGTGAGAAACAGAAACAAAACAAAAAACACCATTTCCTCCAACTTTTTACAACATGGTAACAATTCTGGGGTTTCTCACAGAGCCCCTGCTACTAAAACTTTGCCACATGAACCTGATACAGATTTAAACATCTTAAGTTTACTTTTCAAAAAAAGATACAATTGTCTTAGGGAAGTGACAAGTATTGTCAGTCTGTTGGGTTTCTCCTAGGGAAGTGCCTTAGTCTGTGCTGTGTGATAGCCCCACTGGAAAAATGCATTGACAGGGCTTTTCTGCTATGAGCACAGCACTTGTTTTGTTACAGCCCTAGAGGTTTCAAACAAAGGTTAAGCTTGTGGATCAATTTACCAAAGCAGAATGAAACTATTCTGTTCTGATGTGACAATATTTCTGTGATACTGGAGTTGGAAGAATACTTCCCTTTTCAGCTTGCAGGTGTTTGCCATACACGATGGCTTCAGACTTCAAATATAGGAGCAATATAATAAGGGAATAAGAGATTTCCCCCCAGGCCAGCTTTCTCCAGTGCTGGTTTATACATGAATACTCCAGTCATATCTGCAGTAAAGGGAGACACATAAACCTCACAACTTACTACCTCTAAAGTGTTGACTATTTCAGCATCAGCAGAAAATGTGTAATCACTGCCAGAGCACAGCCTCCTAGACAACTTTTCTGCTTGGCAAACTTGATCAGGAACACTCCAGGAAGTGCTGAATGAATCATCTGTAATTGCTGAAGGTTTGAAAATAGCTTCATCACATCAATATATCCTTTTTCCTGTTTCAAAAAGAGACTTGAAAAGAAGTGTTATTTTGTACCCTTTCCTCTGTAGATGCGGGGTATTTTTATCAAAACTTCCACACTGATATGAAATAGGTACATTAATTATTCCCTTCCAGATCTTTGGAGAATTTAAAATTGGCAGCTGAACACAGATGACATGCAGGCTTTAACTCAAGTATCAATGATTTAGAATGTCTGTGTGTTTTATATACAAAGTTCTGCTTTATATATAGATGTCTACAAAACATGAATCCTCCTTCTTTTTGATATCAAAGCCATATAGTTTTGAATATGAAACAGTCAAAAATCAGAAGGAAATGAATAGTCAGTATGCTTTATAAACAAAATAGGAAATATAGCTCATTACTAATTTTGAGCAGTCCAACACACTTACACTAGTGAATTGAGAACAAAGTTAAAATTTGTCTTTGTGTTCCCTTTTGTTTTTGGAAATGGGCTCAAAGCAAAGCTGAATGTGACACATTGCAATACAGAGCAGTTGACTGCTGCCACATGGACTTGCTGAAGTATGTCATTAGTTACTTTATGTGCTGTGCAAAGGTCAAGAATGAATAATTCAAAGGATGAAATCCACTCCTTGATATGGCTTGTGAAGGAGATACATTCTCTTTCTTGCTCAGCCCCAGACCTAGAAGATCTGCTGAGGAGGAAAGATGAAGACAAACATCACTGGGATTGAAGAGAGATAGCAGAGACTTCAGGGAATATGGTGTTTGCAAAGAAAATGTTAAGGGTCAGGGAATATCTATGTAATAATTTCAAAATCCTTGTAATACAAAAAAGTGAGGTTTTACTTCCATTTGAAAAGGGACTGATAAGGAAGTTATCAGTTTAGTTTCTTGAGAATTTAGTTTAGTTTAGTTTCTTGAGAATTGTTTTCTCTTCATGTTCTCTTCATCAAAACCACTATTGAATGGGAGGTAAGTTCCTTATAAATTCAGTGAGGTCAGAACTTCCATTTTGATTGCCAAATATTATGTAGTTCTGGTTCCCAGGTGAGAAGCTAGATATTTTCACTAGATACCCACAAATAAAAGAAGAAAGACTATTCCCCTTATGAAGATGTTGGTTCTCATCTATGATGAAAAGCCATTTTTCTTGCCTGCCATGGAAATCTCTCAGTCTCTCTACAGACTGCATCAACTGAAAACACATTCATGTTTCCACACAATTTAGGCCATTGCCTACTTAATGGAACATATCATGGGATGAAATTGCCACCTGGTGGTTGAGATATGGGACAGCTTCCAAGGCTATAATTATAAACTATTTTTTATATTCTAATAGCACTGATATAAACATGTTACTTCCTCTGGATTTAGCTTGTATAAAGTTTAACAAAAATCAGTGTAATTATTTTCCTTTGAGTTTCACTAATTGCTGAAGTTGCCTATTTTAAATATGATTTAGTTCTGTATATGAGTTGAGCTCTGTGAACTCTGGACTGCAGTATGGTTGAAGGAGCAGAGGACAAAAGTGGTAATAGTGAGCAGTAATGTATTAAGTTGGAAAGAGATAGTGTCAAGCTAAGTGCTGCACTAACTTTGCTTACATGAGACAGACACTGCTGATCTAACCAGAGCTGCCAATACAGAGAATATTAAATATTATTAAAATAGTGCAGATACTGACAGTCAAAAAGCTCATACCTCTGTATTTTTTGAGACTACTAAGACAAGTAAGGAAAAGCTCAGGTTGAAGGAAAAAGGAGAGAGAGGTGGCATGTAGGCCATGTTCATCCCTTTCAGTTCTCCTGAACTAGAAGAACAAGATTTGATGGGCATGTAAGGCAAAAATACATTTCTTGATAATGAGATGGCAGGTTGATTTGAAAGGAGCCTGTGGAGAGGCCGTCATTTCCCTAGATACATGTGTTACTGCCAGGCACATGGCAACACGCACAGAGTTACCCTGTAAGAAGGAAAAGAATCTGATGTGTAGAGTAGGAAGGAATCAGACATAGTCTCTGAAAGATGCAAATCTATGAAAAGGAGTAATGCCAAAAAATATAGCTAGTAGTAAGTTGTATCTGAAATTGCATCTGAGAGGCACGTTGCAAAAAGATTTGGAAACACGCGTGCTGAGTCATCTTGTCAAAGAACAAACCAGACACCTATAATCTAGGTTTTGTTTAAGTACTTTGAGAAATTGGATTGATTTTAAGTGGTGCAATGGATGTTGGTATGGGGACCAGCTGCTTCAGGCATAAAAAGTGATTGCATTGAAGTTCTATGTTTCGTTTATGCTATCAGGATGATCTGATCACATTTGATGTAGTTAAGAAGGAAAGAGGCAAGGATGCTCTTGGCACTTTTCAACATTCTAGTAAAACTAAGTTGTGCTTCCCAGAAGGATGAATTGTTTGCACAAAATTGTGACTGAACTGTCCCTGTTATGAGAAAAAGAGGCTGAGAGAGAAAAAAATGAAATTGCTGTGCTGTGCTGGGAAGACAGCTGAGAAGGGTCAGGTTTGCTGTTCCTGTGAGTGATTGATGGGGGGAATCAATCTTGTATTGACTACTGCTCCAAAATTACTGCTCCTATAGCCTTAATTTTTCTTAATTGGTGGTGGCAGCAGCAGCAGCAGACAGCCCAGGCAAAATAAGCAACATGGTTGTTTGATCCTTCGCCTTTTTCCTGGGTACTCAGGGAAATACCTACTCTGCTTGGTAGGCAAGGCTGCAACTAAATTGTGTGTGCAGAATTTAAGAGGCATTAGAGACTTGATGCAAGGCTGTGACAGAACTGATTTAGTAAAATAAATAATAGCCCTTCTTGAGCTTTTTTATGCCAGTATGGAAATATCCTCCTGAAATTAAATAGAGCTTTGCCACATCAGATGACTCAGCTGGTTCTGCTCTTCAGTACCATGTCTCTGGTCATACCATCTTCCTACTTTTCTTAATAACCCCTTTCTTCCAATTTCTACCTTTTTAAAAATTGTTTAGAAAATAGCTAATGACAATTAGAATTATTTCTGTGGCAAAATTTCTGAGACCAAAAGCACCATCAGCACCACTAAACACTATAGGAAAGCAGTGACTTTGTATGGACCAATGAAGTGGATCTTCTGGTAACAGTAATGACATCATCAAATTTGTAAAAGGTTAACCTGAAGAGCATTGAGAAAAAAAATCACCCAATTTTACCAACAGTGGAGCCTGCTAGGGTCTGGAATAATCTTCTGAGGAATTACTCTAGTCACTTTAAAGAACACACAGTTTTGTAGTAGTCTCCAGGGAGATGGGCTAAGTGTAATCTACCAGGCCATTTTTATCTCTTCCTTATGTGTCTCCAGGAGTTGTACTCATGTGCTTTATTACTTCCAGTCACTGAGCTCACAGAGTGAGATCAGCTATCAGAATTTCTTCTGCCAATGTATGGATCTAAGCACTGTGTTCACCAGTTTGTGCTCTGTCCTTTCCAAGGAGGAGAGATGTGAGGAAGGCGGAGGGTGGCAGGGCAGGGAAGCTGCTGAGTTTAAGGCTCATGGTTAGTATGCTGTGCAGCCAGACAAATCAATCGGCCCCTGCCTGGGCATCTTAATCAGAAGCGTGTGGTTCACTGCAGTGGCTAAGTGCTACCGTGCTGGTGATGGCATCTTTTTCAGAGGCACTATTGATTGCTCTTCTCTCTCTTCTGAGAAGAGATTCCAGCTGTGTAGACAGCATCACGGAGAGAGCTGGTAGAGAAGTGCCCCCTTACAGCTCTTTAGGACTAGGATTGACAGTTTAATTTCCCTGGAGATGGGCAAGCTGTCATTCTAATTCATCCAGACTAGAGTAGGAAAGAGGAAGGAGATGCCTGTTTGAAAGGTCCATTGATTACCTGAATAAGCCTGGTGTAAGGCCAAAGATGATGCAGTCCTAGAATCATGAAAACTGAAGCCATGTTTGGGAAATGTTTTTTGAGGGAAATCTACTTTCACGGTGAAATGGGAGAGAAGTGTATTGCAGAACGACCTTTTCAGGGAGAAGAGAGGATCCCTGAGCTGGGTGGCATCAGGGTGGGGATATTATAATCATTTGGCATTGACAAAATACCAGACAGTTAAAAAAACCCATGATATTCTGTGTAGGAGTACATTTTGGTCTCTGTGTGTTTGTGTGTGCAAACATCTGCTTTTATCCTCTCCTGTAATAGCCTTGTGACTTTTAAATCACGAGTTTATTATATATAAAAAAAGTGATGTACCATAGGAAAATGCATTTTCAAGAAAGCGGAAGATGCAATGTGAGCACACAAACCACATTATACATTTATCATAAATTCGTTTACACCATAAGTAGAACTTTAAGACTTGAATTCCTTAGTTCTCCTTAAAAAAACCCAAACACCTGATCAACTAAACAAAACCAGCAATACCTATATAAAGCATTCCATGCTGATAACAATTAAGTCCATCCAGTTGCCTGTTTAATGTGGACTATCCAGCGTGCCTTCTGTGTCAGTTCTAGACTTCAGATCTGGGAACAGATTTATGTAGTCTCATCAGTTGAGTTTCATTTTTTTGTATCATCAAGAAGAAGACAGCCAGGTCTGAAGCAGCATTGTAGTTTCTTTTTTTGGAAGGACTGTTCATAAGTGGATCAGTTAGTTGCCAGGTCTATGCAGACATAGACACAAATTTTTATAATTATGACTGACCTTGTCATAATATAGAATTCTCTCTCTGATATTTTTAGTTGTGAATGACCTGCTATTATAATTTAAAATCTATTGAGAGTTAGCAACCCAGCTACATCTTTCCTGGTATGAAAATTTAACCAAAGATAGATCCTGAAAAATGCAGCTGATGCTTTTAACTTTGTGTTTTTATCCCCCAAAAAAACTAGGATGGGGTGCCACATGGTATGAAAGCAGGAGAGGGTAAGGTTTTAGTTGGAAGGTTGGGGACAGTGCATGAACAAGTATCAGGAAATAAGAAGATTAGGAAGGTCTGCTGGAAAATACTCAAGTGAGGAGAATATCTTCACCAAATAGGTTCAGGTAGGGTTGAATCCATATCAGGAATTTTATCTCTATCTAAACTACATGTAGTTCCAAAATAAGTAAATTATCCCCACATTGATTAAAAACACTTCCTCAAAATACTGCAGATTTGTAATTAGTGTAAAGAGCAGCAGAGTTTAGCTGTGGATTTGTATGTGAATAAATATGTGCAAGGGGAAGGGAGCTCTATTTTCTTTGTATTTACTACTGTCTGAGGTCTTGTTCCTCCTTTCCAACAATAAATCAGCTGCCAATCCTGTTTTTCATTTCTGGGCTCCTCTTGCCTCTGCATTGACTGGCATGCAGGAGATTCGTGTCTGTGGGAGCTCATTGCTAATGCAGTAATGAAGGGTATAAACAACAGTGCAGCACTAAGACTGAACTACCTAAATAACTTTTTGGTGATGGTTTCACTATTCTTATGTGCAGAGCACTGTGGAGGCTTGAAAACAGATTTACTTCTTTTTTGAACAGGAGGAACTCAATTATGCAGCAGGATTTGGCCCTTATTTTCCTGAAGCTGACAGAAAAAATGAGCATCTGATGAAGATTGAATCAGTTTAAAAGCATACTAAAAAGTAGATTCTTTCTATGGACAAGGTGGAAATAAGGGTCAGCCCTGCTGGAGAACATCTTTGTAAACCAAGGTATTTGCAGTGTTTCAATGTGACCTCCCATTCCCTCTCATTATCTTCCACTTATTAACCCTGATCTAACTGTTATTGATAGCTCTATTATTCTGCTTGGGACGTCAGTGACAGTCTCACTGACCTTGCCCTGGGTGATCAGAAACTCATTTAATGCTCAGCATACTCTTTGCTGAAGTGTACTGAGGGAAAAGTAAATTCAGCATGAGAAGCAGGCATGTGTTTTTACAAGGGTTTCTTGTGATGCTATTAATTATCTCAAGAGGTGTATTATTCTCCATTAAATATACTGAAAACTTGTCTAAATTCCTCTTCTGTCTAAGAGATAAAGTTTAAAATAAGAACAAGAGAATGAGAATTACTAATCATTGATGTTGCATAGTGTTAATTATTATAATAAGAGAAAATAGGCCAGGAAAGCATGACTAAATGAAAAACTAACAGTTCAAGATTTTACATGTTTTCATGATTCTCTCTTACTAGCCTGCCTACCTCTTGGGTAGTATCATTAGCTACTTTCTGAACACTCAGTGTCTCAGAGAATAAAATCTCTCTTCACACTCTCATATTTGTGTAGTTGATTTATTGGCTAAGTGATAACACTTTTGTTTTGTTATGAAATGTATGTAATCACAAGAATTGCCCACTAGCAGGACCAGATCATGAGCACTTCATGAAAATGGGGAAAAATTGAAACTCTTAGAAAAATTCAATGAGAATTATGTCTATCTGGCTCTTCCCTTAAGCCTGGAATTTTGTGGTACTCTGGCTTGGTATTGCGGCTTGGGTTTTCACCTGTGAAGTTGCAGGGCTTAGGCTGTAAGGAATGATAAGTTTCTATTTATTAATTCAGTCTTATATAGATATATTTGTTTATGATAAAGCTATACTGTATCTCCTTTTATTGTGATGGAAATGGTCTAAAAAGTTAATCTTCTGTAGTAATGATGTCCTTTTATCTCTCTCACTTTCAGCAGTGGAAATAGTCAGCCTGTTGATTAATCACTGGTTTTAATTCCCTGTTTTGGTGTACTTCCATGTAACTCCACTGCTTGCATCACACATACTATGCAGGGATATTTAATTGCTTTAAAATAAGATCATTGATGGAAATAAGACAGATGAGCTTTCCGTCTGCTCACAGAAGCATATGAGTGCTTTGGTTTTGGAAAAATATGGTTTTGAAAATCTAGTAAATCTAGTTTCACCATAAAACTATGTCTTTCAGTTTTAATGGACAAAGTTCTGTTGGCGTGTTTGCTAATTGGAGATTAGAAGGTTGAGATTCTGAAAATGCTGGGCTAAATTGCAGACACATGAAAAACTACACACATGTTCTTTGTTTCAGTGGTACTTCATGTCATCACTCCTCGTGTCAGCAGGAAAGTTACAAATTATCTGTTTAATAGATGTAGAGCACAGGAGGCTACAAAATAGTATTTGGTTCAAATGAAAGAACATTGTTTTTTCAAAAAGGATGCCTAAATAGTCCATCAAAATTGTGTGTGTGTTATAATGAAAACCTCAGATGTTTATTCCTCATGGATATTAAAATATTAGGATCACACAAGATGGATCAGCATTGGGAACAATTCTGTGATCACTATCAAAGTGGTCTTTAATGGATTTCTGATTTAAAAGAAAAATAAATTATTTACCTTCATGTTTCATGACATTGGCTCCTGATGCTCTGTTTCTTTCTTGTGTTTGTATACCTTCAGTAGTTTCAAGTTGTAACAGACTAGCAGCTATGGAACAACTAAAGGTAAAAAAGTCAAAACATGGTCTTAGCAACAACATTTCTTTCAGGGATTCCTGTATTAGAGGCTGATCTGAGGCAGAAATGGCCAGATCTCCATGAAACTGTAATTATGTGGATAAAATGTAACAGCCAGGCAGGGCTCAATGGGTACCTGTCCCTGTTTATGTTGGGGCTGAATTTGTCCTTGTAAATTCTACTAACAAGTGAGTGAGAAAAGGATAGGCCACAAAAAGGGATCAATAAGTCCTGTTATGAATTATGTGTTTACCCTGGAAGAATGCATGGCTCACCCTTTGGAAACACTGAAAACATGTGGTGTCCTGTAGGTGATAAGTTCAGTTGTTCAAATGTAACTGTAGGAAAGAAAATCATCGAATCATCGACCTTTTAGAAAATTGGACCCAACTGCCAACTCACCACTGTGAACCCCAGCACTGAACATGTAGTGCTCAAGGACATGATTTAATGGTGGACTCAGGGACTGTTCAGAACTGACTGCTCAAATTATTTTCTAGTCTCCTTGCTATTCACACTCCAACTCATTTGTCTGGAGTGTTTCAGCCTGGTGCCCCAAAAATCTGAATTCTGAGTGTGTTCTTTTTGGATTGAATCTCTGTGGTACCAGTGTGAATGAAGGTAGGGTCACTGAACTCAGTGAAAGACCACACATGAGTAATAGGAATGTATGGGATCAGTCATGTTAGGTGACTGTCCTACTGAGAACGTAGCAGAAGTGCTACTTTCAAAAGTACTGCAAAGTTCAGCTTCTGTAGAAGGATTTTGGCTTATAAGTCATTATTGTAAATTCTGACAAAGCAAAAAAAGGGTGGTCACAAAAAAAAAAAAATCTACATCTGTACACGCCTGTATATTTAAGGCGTTTTTTTAAAATCTAAGTGTGATTCAGGAACTGGGTTTGAAACGAAGATGTTCCCCAAACATGCAATGTCAGTTGTCTGAGTTGCACTGCAATGAATCTTCAATTTCTTTGGCTGACCACTATAATAATTACCCAAGGAACTGAATTTACTGTATCTCTATCTAAGGATTAAAATATATATTTAGTTTTCTTCTTTACACCATAAATCTGGAATGTGCCTGTGGTGAATCTGTGCAACTGCTCTGAGTGCAATGAAATAGTTTAATGAATGCCAAAATAATTTCATTTCCATTGCTGAAACTCAGACAGAATCAGATTCCAGAACCCAAACTATTCAACTTTTACCATCTGAAGACATGACCTAGATGTAGAGAAAGGTGAAGAAAAGCAAATAAGAGAGAAAATGTTCTCCGAGAAATTATTAGGAGTCACCTGTAACTGCTGAAAATGGCTCATTTTTTAAAGAAGGTAAAATGTTGACATATTTGTTTTTTTAATTCTTCAGTGGCTTCTCAATTCTCTAAACTACTCTCATCCTTTCTTATTCCAGTGGTAAATAACTATGGGAGCAGCAATATTTTAGGATGCTTGTTTTGTTAACAATTTTCCAAATTAAGATTTTTTTATCTTTCAGGAACCATGGGTGTATTGGAAACTTAATACCATTTACTCATTAATGTGACTAGAGGAAAAAAGAGCAGAATCTAAATCTCTCCAAGCACATCACTGAAAGATTACAGAGATTGTGGTGAACGAACACATGGAAATCCCCTCATCAGGTATTTTCTGGTGCAGGTGTAGTCTAAACTCTCCTATTTGACAACCCACAAGTATGGGGTTGTGAACAGGGCAGAGACTCAGCAGAAGGCCCTCCATGACAATGGAAAATTGTATCTAGAACCTGGGCCTCTGGAAATTTCAAGTTGCTAAAATATTTTCTTACTGAAAATGAGAGCTTCAGTTTTTCCATGACTTATTAACTAAAAGACAAGTTTTGTAAGGTCCGTAGAGACTGACTCTCTAATTGCAAATGAAATTCCTCAGCTTCCCTTCTAAACTTCAATACCCAATTCAAAGCAGGAAGACAATACATTACAGCCACAAAAATATCTTAATACAGCTAAATATTTTTGGATATAGTCTCAGAAACAGGTTTTGGTTGACTTTTCATTTGTTACACAGCACTAACAGTGGTCAGCCTGGCAGATACCTGGCGTTCAGACTTAGTTTCAGGCCATTTAAGTGGCATGTCAATGCAGCCTCTAATGCTGCCAGACATTTTCATTATAATGACAGGCAAAACTCTCAACTTGGCTGATAATGGATGCAGTTTATACATTGCAGCCTGCTGTTTCAGGAAAGAATTGTAGGTGTCCATTTGTTCACAGAAGGACTGGAGACATTTTCCCCTCTCAGGCCTTATTCAATGAAAACAGCTGGAGTTTTGTCTGAATAAGGATTGCATTACTAAGTTGACAGCATAGGAATAGGAGGTGGCCTTTATCAACAGAAGCTCTAGAATCTGCAAATCACAATCCAGTCATTGAAGTGACCTGTCATTGTGAAAATCTGTGCTAAATATTTTTTGAGTTAAAAATTTCATTTAAAGAGGAAGGATCCATGTCTTCTCAGGTGAATTTTTAGGAAGGATGCTGGAGATAAGATGTGTTCATAGTTTTGTTTAGCCAGGAAGGATCATTCTAGTCCTGTGTATATCATGGGCCAGTTAGGCTTTCATGGGTTTTCTAGTATTGAATTTAGCACCTTGTGCTGGAGTGAAGTTTATTAATTCAAAAAAATGTTCATGAAAAAAATTGGCAATCTGCTACTTCTTATTTCATCTTTCTGAGTTAGACTGAAAGAATCCTATGGTAAAAAGTATCATCTTCCTATGGAAATCTGTGTGAAACAATCAAATTACTCTTATTACTCTAATGATAACATCATTAACATGTTTAGTTTCATTTTAAAATTGCACAAAACCTCAATTTCCCCATGTTTAATACTCTTTTATCGTACTTATCTGTCCTTACTTTCTCAGGAAAATATATTTTTTTCCAAATTATTGTCAAAGGGAGGACAAGTATTTTTGCAGTAAAAAAGAAAGACTCCACCTGTATATAGAGAAAGAAAGACACAATATTTCAAAAATGTTTAAGTCTATATTACACTTAGTGATTCAGTGGGGGAGAAAAATCACTGGAGTCTGTACATCTTAAAGGGTAGCTGGAACTGCAGCCTGCATCCTTCTGTGCAACAGCAAACTGTTGGCCAAAGTGTTTTGAGTGCCCTGCACTTGAAGATACTGAGAGCGATTTACCAATACTATTGAATAGGACTTGTAGCACTGTGTTGACAAAGATAAAGTAGTGTCCTCTTTTTGCAGAGGAGAAAAGAGACACACTAAGTGACATTAGGGAATTAACATGAGTCTAAGGAGAAGCTGAACCCAGAAGCCCAAAAGCTCAGTTTCTTAGGTTGTCTGGTTGATGCCCAGAAAGAATTAGCTATTCATAGGTTTAAAAACAGTACGTGACATTTTTTCTTGGAAAAATCATAGACTAATTTAGTGTTTAAAAAACCTTAAGATCATTGAATACAGCTGTAAACTTAGAAAATGTTGCCTTGTGTTAAATATAGAATTATCATACCAGTTCTAAGGTCTCATATAAGTGAAAAGAGATGCAAAAGTGCTACAGTTGTGTTTAGTATAATTTCAAGTTTAAATCCTACTACTTTTCTTAGCTCAAGTCTGCTTTTGGATGTAGGTGTAATTGGTCATTTATGCAAGACACTGCTGTTAGGCAGAAAAGGTAATTCATCTTGTGTTAGCTTCTTTATTTAAAAGATATAAAATACTTCAAGTAAGATAAAAATGAAGTGTTTAAAAAGCCCTCATGGTGAATCACTGATCACTGCCACTTTCTCCATTTCCATGCTTGAATGATATTATTTACTTTTAAAAGAATTCAAAGATTTCATCTGTGATGAGATAACCACCTTGTGCTTTAAAATGAAATGTGGTACAGCAGAAGTTCCATCACATCGGAGAAGCACTGAGGTGCCAAGAGAGACCAGTAATTAGAATTTATGCACACATCAGGGTGCCAAATGAGAGAGGAGTAGCGGATGATGGGAATAATGGTGGTTTAAGAAAATAGCCAGATTAACTGAATTGTTCATACAGTGAGAGGTATGAACAAAGCACATAGATATATTGATCTATCAGGTGCAGTAGGGATGTGCACATCACAGAAAATTTATAACAATGTATACAAACTCTTCTACTGTGATTAAATAAATGCTCAAAATGTTTAAGTAAAGTGCATTTTAAAAATAGATTCTTCAGTAGGATTTATGCTGATAAAGCCATGCAAGTGATATAGTCACATTTATTATTTGCATTTTGGAGACAAAGAAATGGAAATACAGTGTAAAATTATAAATCCCGGATTGCAAGAGAAGTTCTGATGTAGAATTTAAGTTCTTATCCAATGTGTCTTCTAACATGTATTAGAGGAGTGGAATTATTTCTTTTCCCCAAGAAGCAGCAATTGAACCATTCTAAATATAAACAAAACCAAAAAAATAAAATACATATTGATTCTCAAAGGATTAATCTGCTGCCAGAGTTTAAATCCTGATTGATGGAGTTACCTGGAGTTATCAGAGATTTCTACGACACATTTTAGTACAAATTCAAATTAATTTAGACTAAGAAATATGAAATTACAAACAGCTAGCTTTAAACTGATTTCAAACATATTTAGGGCATGGTTTGTGTGTATGAAGGTAAGAAGCATCCTGTGGCTTTGAGTTCACTAGGCTTCTCTGCCTTTGTGAACAGGTTTGCCATCATGGTAGAATGAGGGATGCTTTGTTTCAGTGGAAGCCTTAATTTTGGGAATCTTTTGAAGGTGAATTGATTCTGGAAATAATTAGGCTTATGGCAAAGACTCCCAGTATCAGTCTTGCTCCCTATCTCCTTCATATCCAAAGCTAGGATAAGATGGCTGAACTGTATTATCCCTGTGCTTTGGTGAGTTACTGAGCTACTTATGGAGCAAGGATCCAAACCAAAGAGCAAATGGCACGAGGAATTGGGCTTTTTCATAATGCCAGTTTTACCGTTGAAAAACTTTGTTGCAATTGAACCAAGTTTTTAATACAAACCCAACAGTTTCTGAGAACTAATGAGTGTTGTGGGTTTTTTAAAGCAGGAAATGTGATAGTGGGAACTTTAAGGCACCAGGCATGATTTTAATTGAAAAGTATCAGCCAATTTGTTTCAGTGGAAAAATCAGCTTTCATTTCTTAGGCTTAAACACTTAAACAAAACCTTAAGAAAAACAACAAAAGCGTCCAAATAAATCCCTCCTATATATATATAAATGTCAATCTGAAATTAAAGGTTTAATTTAGTTTTATCAGGCATTAACAAATTCTTTGACACTTCCCTTCTCACAGATTTTTGTGATTTTATTTTTTTAATGAAACAACCAACCAATTTTTGTATTTTTAATTGAACAATGTATATGATATGAAAAAATACTAATGCTACCCTTCTGGAAGTGCTGGTGAACTTAGAGAAAGGGAATTTGGATTTGAGGGCTGTGAATTCAGCTAATTTTGAAACTTTTGTTGCTTTGAACAAATCACTTCATTTCTTGTTCTTGAGCTGTACAAACACGAAAGGGAAATAAATGTTTTCTTTCCTCAAGGAAATGCTGAAGCTCAGATGGAAACTACTGGAGAAGGACAAAGCACTGTGTAATATTAGCTTGGTTAATCCTGGTCAGGTCATTTGTTTCTCAGAAAAACTGTAACAGAACTGAATTGCCTCTGTTCTGCTATTTGTATTTCCTCAGTGTTCTCCATTCTGTCTCCAAACCGAACAATTTCAGCTGTTGCTAAAGGGTTTAAAACTCTTGATTTGTGGCAATAACTTCCACAAAGATACATTATGGGCGCTGAAGTGATTATCTTGAATGGGCAGAAAAAGACAACCTAACTGGCAATTGCATTCCAGTGTCTGCCCCTCAGCATAGCACCTGCTTTACTGACTTACTACTCCATCCCAGAGAGCTTTATTCATTAGGAAGGGCCATTCAAGCATTTAATGGAGCTCTTTACATTGAAACAGCTTTATTTGCTCCTATCTATCTTCTAGGCTTCTTCTGTAGAAGGAAAATCCTTTAAAAGGATATTGTTTTGCTATGAGTGTTCAATGAGCTCCTCTTTGCTCTCCTGGGTAGCTTTGCTACCCCTTACCTGCAGGTGGAGAAGGTACCACATAAAGCAAAATTACAGCCTGTTCCGTTATTATTTTTCAAGTCTCAAGGCAAAATATTAAGAGAAACAACTTGTTGTTGCATATACTGAAATGATGTTGTAAAGCTTTGTTTTATAACACCTAGAGTGGCTCAGAGGATTTTAGCAGTATGCACATTATTTAATTGGTATAACTTCTAGGGGTTTGGAACTTGTACTAGATTATACCTACAGGCATACTCTAATGCTACAAGTAACCAATTATTTTGGTTTTAATAGAATTTTAAAACTCTCAGAAATATAGTCCCTGAGCATGTAGAATAAGATGCTTAGAAAATCCTAGGAAGTAAATGAATTTAAATTAAACCCAAATCACAGTGCAAATAACACATGGGTGAGAACAATGACAATAATATACTCAAATGAAAAAGTAGCCAGTTCATTGGAAAAAAAGGCAAAATTGAAACATCAATTATTGAAGATGCACATATAACTTCATCTCTTTACAAACTTGTGCATGGACAGCATGATTAAGCTATGAGCTTAGTCCTATTGTGGGAAAAAGAGCATGTGAGAGTAGGAGCATTCTCACTCAGCTCTTTCTGTAAGGGAACAGAATATAAGAAAATAAAGATAGTGCAGAAAGTAATCTCACCCCTAAGGATTTGCAGCTGGGCCAATTACCAAAGATTAGGCCTGACTTTAACAGGCCACAGCTGTGATCAATGAGAAGAAGAGTACTATAAAAGAGTGGGCTGGCTGCTTTGTGAAGAACTGGAGTCAGTTGTTTTGTGAAGAAAAAGTTAGTGTTCTGAGGAGCTGCTCACGAGAAAACACCAAGAAGGTATGAAACTTTTGTGATAAGGTGACAACAGCATGAAACTTTTGCAATAATACGGCCACATTTTTCTACTTCAAATACCCAGCTGAGCAAGTAAAGAATAAGCTTAGTTTCTCTGGATCTAGAGATTGCAGTTCATCTGGGTGGAAAAGTTCCAGTGGCAAGGTTCTGTGGTGTCAAATCCTTTTACTGTTCAAGGATATTAATGTTTTTCTGCTGAATTTAGCTTTTGGAGTTTGGTTTAAGCTTTATAAGTAATGGTTCATGTTTATTTTCCACTGGTAGCTTCTGAATATCACCCAAATCTGAATCCTGGCTCCACCAAATTTCCTCTTCTTGTTGTGATGTGTAGAATACTTTTGGGCTTCCAAATTATTGATTTTAGACTTGGAAGGCTTAGTCCTGATCCTTTTTAAACTGGCTTAATCCTGTTGTCAGAATGGTCTTACTTTAAGTTGGAGGAAACATCCTATTAAATACTCAAAGGTGCCTCTGTGTTTCATTCATTCTAGGCTTCAGTCTTCTTTATTTAAAAGATTACTGTCTGTCAAACCATATTCAATAGTGGGTCAATGTCTACAAGGGTAAGGCTGGGATATACTTTCAGTCTGGGTATTCCAGTCAAGTAAGTTTAGAACTTGACCAACATGCTTCAGTTTCCATGTTTTTGTTGCTTTGTTTTCTGTTGTTCACAGTATTAGTGTGTGCTCTAAATAGAAGTAAGACAGCCTATGCAAAACAGTCTGAAAAAAATTATGGATGTGTAATTAATGTGCGAGAAATACTTTTTAACTATTTGATATTGCTGTGTGGTGTTAATGCACATAATTCAGAAAGTATTTAATTTTTATAACATTTTTTTCTTTCACTTCTTGAATGAGGAATAATTTTAAGAAATTTAAAATATGTGCCAAAGAGGCCAATAATTGTCAGTTACCTTTTGCGTCACTATCCTAGATTTTCAACTAGTCTGAAATTCAATTTATATACAAGGCACCAAACAAATGATACAGCATGAGGATAGGCCAGGGTTTTTTTCTTAATATAATGTTATAAAATCTGTGATGTTACTCGGGGGATAAATTTACTGGAGAAAACAAGAACTTACTCTGGGATAAATCAGTCTGCCACCTCCTGTAGCAAATAAAAGCAGATTTTGCTATGTCATGGATTGAAATAACTGGGGAGATAGTGTAGAGAGAAAAAAGATTTCTCTTATTATGTGATATGGTATGTTTAAAAATGTACTGCAAGCACTTTACATGCTTGAAATGGCTGTAAAAGATACTAGTCAGCTGTTACTTGTTTCAGATATGGGTTGTGGCAGCCAACTTCAAATCCTTATTCAAAAGACAGTGGGAACCTGCATAATTTCTCTCCATTTAAACTAATTGATTTTCACATTTGTATCTAATTGCAAGCCATAAATCCCACAGATAATATGGAAATGTTATTCTATAATTCTGTCACCAGTTTTGGCTTTGAAGAAACAAAGGGGATTTTCTCCTCACTGGATCGACTCAAAGGCAGTTATTTTTCAGTTCTGCTTCTTGTTGTCATTTATCCCTCCTGGCTGCTAAAAACTTGAGTGCCACAATGTTTACTAGTACTGTTTAAGTCAACCTATAAAAAACATAGGCTTGAACTTCCACACTTAGGAGACCAGGTCATCCAGGGGAAATCTGAAAGCTTCTTTTAGTTCTGTAGCTTTGACTTGTCCTGAATTCATAACAACAGTTAGGCTGTTTTTCTGACTGTGATTCATGTTTTGCCAGATGGGTACAAGCCATTATCTGCCAAAAGCACAGCATATATAATTACGAAATACAGTCCAGAGTAGCATGTGCAAATGCTTCTGACTGAAAAACAGACAGGGCTGTGTCTGAAATTTAGGCAACCTTTCCACTTTGCATTGTCTGTTTAGATCAATGTAAGTGCTGGAAGGGATCAAATGGATCATTTCCATTTGAATGTTAGGCAAGACATATTTAGATTAACACCAAGAGATTATTCTGTTTATTGGCATGTATGGGTACCTCCATATAGAAATTTGCGTTCTCAGAGGCCAGGACAGGAATTTCCCTACGTTGTGTTTGGCTGGTGCTGCTTGTTCTACAGCATACAGAAGGTGTTGCTTTCTAGGGCTGTAAATCCACGGAACTAATTTATTCACAAATAAAAAGATTTAAAGAGGTATTTTAGGCATCATCTTTATAGTGGCCATTAGAGAGAATTGAACTTAGTTATCCAGTGTTTTGTTACAGAACTGTGCAAAAGAATTTAGATAACAAACCTGGCTGAGATTTGTACCTTTCTGTAAGTTCTAGTCATTCTACACTGCTTCTTCAGCAGCTTCTTTGCTCCACAACTGGTTTTTGGCAAAGAAATTTCATCAGGTTAATCTATAGCAATATGCACTTAGCAACAAACTAGCTAAACCCAATCTCTTTGCATTTCTCTTTGTGAATCAAAATCAGAACATAAGTCTGTTCTCTGAACCAATGAGGCAGTTCAGTAACTCAGAAGATGGGTTGGATCTGTCTGTATTCAATCTCTCCCTAGTGGAGCTTTGCATAAAAACATTTGTCATTTCATTTCACATAATTTACATCAATGAAATGTGGAGATGCCAACAGTTGTTCCATGTTTTTTTGTCACTGCAGCAGATTTGTAAGGTGCTGCTTTCCTTCAAAAATATTATTAGAAAAAAGAAGTGAGAAATGAAGTAGAACTTCAGCACTCAAATTTTGGATGTTGCATTTCGGAACTTTTCCTAGAAGAGCAGTGTAAGGTAGGAAGATTTGTGGCAAGACTGAATCATAAACACGTAACTGAATTTCTTCCCTTGAAGTTCTTCCCTGATTCTATTTGGGCTCAGCTACTATAATGTATATTAGAGTTTTATAATGAGTAATCTTTTTTGGAAGATAGAAGTGCCAGTACAGATATTTTCACTATAATTCTGAAGAGCCATGAGTTTCAAATTGACTGGAACACTGTATTTTGCATAGTTTCTCATATTAGAACTACTATCCTAAATACTGTCCTTTCTGCTTCTCTTTATGCTTTGTATGAACAGCCCATAACAAAACCTATGGGAAATGCTTAGATTGGTTGCAATGTCTAAGTGGAGGTTCCTAGCCCCTTCATTGCTGCCTTTATATCCGCTATTATTTGTTTTCTGAATGCACAGCTAGATTTCTGTCCTCTGTAGCACAAGGCTTAGATTGTGGTGGAGCAGTTCCTTTGTCCCATAAATTTTGGTCTCCACCTGAAGATTACTCCATGGTTTCCCACATTGCATGGAGTAATGGAACCAGACTTAGGTTTCTTTGGAACTGGTTTACTAACTGACCCTGTGTGGAAAGTGAACAACACAAAAGTGTCTTTTGTCAGGGACAAGCAAAACTTGTGCAATGGTTTAAAGAGAGATTGCTCAATGGTCTGGAAAGAGCCTGGGAGACATGGCAGTTCTGTTGATTGGATTTGGCCTTGATTCCTTCTTATTTTTTGTAACCCTGGGGACTACTGTTGCCATGCGGCTGTGATGCTGCTGAATTAAGCAAGCAGTGGTTGACTTTAGGGCCAAGCAAGCTGCCAGTGTTTCTAGTTTAATATACATCTTTGCTGTATTCAGAGGAATTTGTAATGAAAATCACTGTGTAAGTTACAAGCTGTCTGCAGTGAAGAATGGGAAATACCGTGGTTGAGTGTCAGATTACTGCAGAGAAGGGCTGCAGCATGACACATCAGAATATCAAATGCATTACAGATCTGTTTTAATTTGTCTGTCTTATCAGTACTTAATCTCTAGCATTGTAAAAAAGAGTGTGCAAGAGAGGAGCTAACTTTTTTTCTTAATGAAATATAATAATAAAAGGCTGTCCATGGCTTAGACAGGTGCACTCATCACTGGATTAAAAACTGTCTGGTTGGATAGGTCCAAAGAATGGTGGTGATTGGAGTGACACCCAGCTGGGGCTCAGTGATCAGTGGTTTTCTTCAAGACTCAATATTGGGGCTAGTCCTCTTCAATATCTTTATCAATGATCTGGATGTGGAGAGCAGGTGCACCCTCAGTCAGTAACAGGTGGGAACAGTTGGTTGGGAATGTTGATCTGCTGGAGGGTAGGAAAGATCTGCAGAGGAATCTGGACAGGCTGAATCAGTGGGCCAAGACCAATTTTATGAGGTTCAACAAAGCAAAGTGCCAGGTCCTGCACTTGGGGCACTACAAACCCATATACTGCTCCAGGCTGGGGAAGAATGGTTGGAAACCTGCCCTGTGAAAAAGAATCTGGAGGTGCTGGTCAACAGCCACCTGGACATGAGTCCGTGGCATCCTGGCCTCTATCAGAAATAGTGTGACCTGTAGGACAAGAGAAGGGACCATCCCTGCTGTACTTGGCTCTGGTAAGGCCACACCTTGAAAGCTGTATTCAGTTTTGGGCACCTCACTAGAAGATAGATCTCAAGGTGCAGGAGTGTGTCCAGAGAAGGACAATGAAGCTGGTGAAGGGTCCAGAGCACAAGACTTGTGAGGAGCAGCTGAGAGCTGGGGTTGTTTAGGAGAATAGGAAGCTCATGGGAGACCTTATCACTCTCTATAACTTTGTGAAAGAAAGTTGCAGTGAGGTGGGGGTCGGTCTCTTCTCCCCAGTAATAATTAGTAGGACAAGAGGAAATGGCTTCAACTTTCACCAGGGGAAGTTAATATGGGATGTTTGGAAAAAAATTCTCCACTGGAGGGGTTGTCAAGCATTGGAATAGGGTGCCCAGGGAAGTGCTGGGTCACCATTCTTTGAGGTACTTAAAAGATGTGTAGCTGCCGTACTCAGGGAGATGGTTTAATGGTGAACTTGGCAGTCTTAGGGATGAGATTGGACTTGGTGACCTAGAAGGTCTTTTCCAACCTAAAGAATTCTACAATTCTATAATTCTAAAGTAAATCAGAGGATTGAAAGACAGCCAGCAACTATCACCTTAAGAAACAATGTTAGGGAGTGACTCCATGGAGGCTGTCTGGTGTTTGCTTCTGGTGCTGATCAAAATAGTTTCCACATAATCATCTCGTTGGATATTCCTGCTGCTTTCCATTGCATTGTTCTTTAGATAAAGTGGACTAGTTTGTGGTCTTTTGTCATGAGAAGGGGCTTGAAATTCTACCAGTGATTCTTTATAGCCATACAGGAGTGCTTTTAAGTTACTCCCTCTAGAGCAGAAATAATGGGGTTTGTTCTGTTGATCTCTCTCCAGACTTCTAATCTTCTCTGATCCAGAATTTTCTCAGGTGGTGGTGGGGGTTTGTTTTTCTAACAGTGTCAGTGGTCATCTCCAGACTTGCAATCCTCGTGTGGCTCTGCGTTGCTGCACAAGGATCCTTCCTGCCAGCTATCTATGGGACAATGGCACGAACCCTGAGCTCTCTTTTGTAACACCTTCCACAGTTCAGTAGTCAAGATAAACACCATACTGAATATACAGATTTTTTTTTTTGGAGGCTTCTGTAAAAAAGTGAGTCAAGCTGGAATTGTTTGAGACAACAGCAAATCATTGGGTGGGAATTATTTTCCCTTAGGAATAAAAGTGACTTAAAAAGTGAGAGAATTTTCTAGCATGTCAGAATTATAATTACTGCAACAAAATAAGGTCTTAATTACCTCTAATCCATCCTATGTCTACCAAATGTAATTTGAATTTTAGGTGCTGATTCTGGCCATCTGTACTGTGGGCAGATCAAGATGAGCCTAGGGTTGTATATCGAGATGACTGAAAGGTGCAAAGTAAACAATATCAAAAATGAAAAAGAATCCTGGAACTTTGAATAGGCTCCTGGGATCTGACTCATGCTTTCTGTTTGACAGTGGCCTTTTACATTAGTCTAAATATGTGATATGAATATTCATGAGCAATCCTGATGAAACATGCCACACAACTTTTCAGCTGTGCTTGTAGATTCTCCACCTGGTTTCTTAAAAATGCTGTTGGTATGCTGTTAAATTGTAGGTTATTTTATTCATTATGATGGATTGAATGTAGTGTTTCAAGTTGTAATAATCAAGAGATTTTTCTTTTCTTATGCACCTGTACTTGCCTTCCAGATATCATTACTTTGAAGCCTTAGAGAATTTAAGATTTTTAACAAAATCTTGATTTTTAAGCACATGAAAAATTACGAATTCTTTAACAACACTCAGTATAAGACTACTTATGATACATGGAAACATATTGAGACTTTCTATCAATTGCTTTGGATTTCCACCGTACAGTGAGATGGACAACAGTCATTCACTCCTAGCAGGAATATTCTTTTTTACAATGAAAAAGAAAACCTTGGTCTTTTTCACAGCTCATTGTGCTATGCTTCCTTGGGCTGTCACTTGATCTCCCTTTTACAGTTATTTTCATATCTATATTACCAGAAGGCTACTGTCCCCTAAACCACTTTGTAGTGGGGCTGGGTAACTGCCTGTGCTGGATAAATTCTTTGTCAGCATTTGGTAGTGCCTCTTTTGGGATCATGTTGGTGATCACTACTGTGAGATGATCTTTCTTTAGTGTTTAATTTCAGAAAGAACAATATCTGTTACCTGGCTTCTTCTCAGTTACAAAATCTCCTGTATTTGCCTTTTGTTTCTGTAGCCTTTGTGTTTTGTTTTGCCTGGAATTCATGATTCTGTGTTAGGGTTTCACAAAGAGCACTACTTTGAGTTAATTGAAGCTGCTAAACCACATCAAATGATTCAAAGATCCCTCACTGTGAAGTGTGTGTATATATATATATAATGTTTTTTATTATCATGTATTTCTTCCAGGTACAGCACACAAAGCTGAATATTTTCCAGTTTTCTGCAGTTATGGAGGATTGAAGTCCTCATGGAGCTTGGATCTGCTCCTCCCTTCTTTTGCACAGCTCACTCTAGCCCCTGGCAATATGTGCTGCTCAGAATTACATCTGAACAGATAATTTGATGTCTTCAAAGTTAAATATCTCAGTCCTTTGACTTCATTTTTGTTACAAGTGAGACCTAAAGCTCCCACTACCTGTGTTCTTTGTCAGCTGCAATTTCATCATCCTTTCACAGAGGCAGAAGACAGTGTTGTCAAGATCACTTATGCTATGTACCAAAATACTAACTGTCCTTCATAAATATAACTTCTTACCTTCCAGGGCTTACTGCTTGAATGTGCATTTTTTGTTCTGAATTTATTGGTTAAATTCAGTCATAATATGTGCCTCATAGCAGCCAGGAGGAGACAGGTTCTCATCCCCTCAGAATACTTGTCCCTCATCAAATGTTGAAAAGCTAAGGTGGTTGTAGTCCTCATCTGCCCGAGCAGCTGTGACCTTGCAGCACACTAATGTGCTGTGTTTACACCATTAATTTAGCTTTAACTGCCTTGCATTTGACTTGAATTTGCAGATTGCTTGTTTGCTTTGTGCTTCTTTGGCTCTCACTGCAACTCTGTCATTGGAGAAATGAAGTAAAGTGATTAATGACATTTAAATTAATTAAAACAATCAATTAATTAAATTAATCCATTTAAATTAATTAAGTTGATTAGTAAAATGAATTCCAGCAATTCAGATTCTGCTGCTTGCTTTAACTCTGTGTCCTTGGTACTCGGGCACATTGTGCTGGACTCTCTGATGGGTAGCCAGAGGAAGTCCCCTAAGCAGATGTGGGATGTCCTGATCACCAAATGCCTGTAAGACCCTGTGATATGCCCCAGGTGCCCTTTTTAGTGTATATTTCTCAACCCCCATTCTCTAGTTAAAATAAAAAACAAAGTCTGAAAGAGATTCTGGTTTTACTTTTTTTTTTTAATACTAATATAAATGCTAATACTACCAAAATATCATTAACGCAGGTTTATTAGTTCAGTGTCTTCTGCTCTGTGGGTGTCATGGGGTCTGTTCAGATGAGTCCTCATTTGTTACCAAATTTCTGCTTAGGCTTTAAGTGATCCTTTTGGTGTCAACACAGGTCTAAGGATGTTTAGTGAGTTTGAACAGTACGCTGCACAGTGGCTTCTGAAGGTAAGGTGAATTGAAAACATTTAGGGAGCAGACTGCTCCAGTTCTAAAATAATTTAAAGAATGAAACTTTTCCTGATACTTATGTTTAAACAGAGGTGAGATATGTAACAAAAAAGCTGCTTAACATAAGAGGCTGTAAATTTGTACTGAAAATATTAAGAAGTGAAAGTCAGTTACATGCTGGAATTAGTCATTGAATTTGTGCAGAATATAAGGCATTTGTTTGAAGATTTTTCAGAGTCCTAATTAGTGTTATTTGTATGTACACCCTAAATATTGTTTTATTAAGAATTTTTACACAGAAAAGGTATAATTTCAATAGTTATGGTTCACAGCAGATGGAAAAGTGACTTTGAAGGCAAGGGAAAGAGGTAAAAAAGATAACATTATACCTACACCACTGGATCAAGGAAGTTCTAAAGGGCTGCAAGTACAGATTACAAATTTGCAGACTAAATATAGATCTAAGCTGTACTTTCTGAAGCACACAGGAATAATGTGTTCAAACATCTGGGTGTTCAAATATCCTGCCAATACATTAACACCCTGGGGCATACAGAGTCTCTCCAATTCATCTCCAAGGCGATGGTTTGAAGAGAGGCTGAGTGAAGGCAGAACTTCATTATCCCTTTAGAGACTGCTGTTTTATAATGATACAGCTGTAACTGGTGATCACACACAGAACTTCTGAATCAAGAAGTAATCCCAGGTCTTTCAAATCCCAGTCCAGAATCCTGATCTTTTCTCATACAGGTATTTTTTTTCCTTGTGTTTAAGTTCTTGTACTCTGCACTCAAGTTGATATCTTATAAATGTCAGGGATTTCAAAGTACAATGTGAATATATTCCAGACAAATTCTTCAAGCATACAGTACAAAACTACAGAATTAAGTGGTTATTTTTTTCCAAGAGATATACAGAATTCATATAGCATCACAGACAAGCTTATGAAACATCAAGGAACTGAATAGAATACAGGAGCTGCCAAAAGCCACAGACAAAGTAAGCCAGAAAGGATGGTGTGTCCTGGAGAGGTCTGAGTCTGTAAGAGAAGCAGCAGAACTTCTGAGACAGTTTGCGTAGGAATGAAGGGTACTGAAAGGAGGTGGATGTTGTCTCCTCTGGGATCCTTAGAGGCAATTAAAGAAAGGTGAAGATCAGAAAATGTGTTTACAGATAAAAGACAGTAAGGATGCCTAAGACTTTGAGTGTAGGATTAATTACTTGGATATTGATTTAGGTAACAAGTATGCAAAAGCTAAGGAGGATGTATGCTTGTAAAAATACTTCTAAGTGTTGCTGCCTTAAAGAAACACATCGATATTGATGTAATATGAGGCAATTGGGGATGCTGAAATATTAAATGAATTAGTTACTTGTATTTTTCAATTACCTTTAATACTCAGTTTTCACTCCTAAGCTGGCCAAATTCTCTTTCATTTGTCTGTAAGGACAGACCAAACACCTCAAGCTTTGTCAGAGTTATTTGATAAATGCAGACTTGACTTCTATGTTTGTACTGCAGTGATTTGTATATTGGTTAAGTATACAGAGGGGAAGGAAACAGTGAATGCTTTTGTTTAATCCAGTCCCTGAAATTAAGTAAGATATAAATGAAGAAGAACTAAGACATCTGGAAAGAGGTGAGGTAATGACAGGGCATGAGCCATGGTGTCTGAAGCAACAGTGCAAAACATTTTTGGTGAGAGCAAACTGGGGGCTGCCAAAGATGCCTTTTGTGAGCTGAGCCAATCAACTCTGCAAAAGGAAAGTAGAAAAGTACTTGGAATAATAGCCATGATGTAAACCATGGAGCTGGATAATGAAGTCTCATGCTATGTCTAAAGTGAAGGTGGTATATAGACGCTTCGGCTCCAAACACCATGTTTGAAGCAGAGCCAACACCTGATAAGTGTTTTTGCTTCTACAGCTATCTTGTTATAAAAATATTAGTCTCGAAACATCTTTTGTGTACAACTTGTAATTCCAGATGAAAGAGTTTATGCTTTTTGTCTTAAGAGCTTTCATGCTACTTTTATTCTCGTTCTTCTGCTCTTATTGTTCCTGAACTCTGACTTGTGTAGCCACCATAACCTGCTCCACTGATGTGCTATTGTGCTTTGATTCCTTCTGTCAGTAAAATGCTTTTGCTCTGGAAGTGGATAATTTATCAGTAATGCCAAATTCTTCCTCCCTTAACTCCCTTGCTCTCAAAAGGAAGCCAGCTTTGACACCATTATTATGTAGCATTTGCTTATGTTTTATCTGCATTCCAAATAATTGCTTCTTGTGGAGTATAATTTGCTCCTAGTTGATGAAAAATCACTGTATACATTTGGAATCGCAGGGAAAAAAAACCTGTGGGAAATCAGGGAACCTGATTACTGACCAAAATGTGCTTTGAATTGGAAGAGCTAGTCATTGATAGGACTAGGTTTTGCATAGCTATGAAGTAACAAGGCACTAACTACAAACACTCAAAGTGGCTTAAGGATCTCCTGCTCTCTTGTTGGTGCTCTTATGCAGCACTGTTGTCCTTTTTCTGTACCAGTGCAGCTACTTGTGGTGTTACACCCCTGTGTTCTGGATTCAGCCCCTCTTTACCAAAAAAAGGAGAAAGGTTTATTTTAAAGATGAATTACTCCAAAACTCTGTTTGCGCTATGGTTTCCAAGACAGCTCTATAAACAGAAAAGAAGAGAATAGGAGCCCTTTTAGCTTTCCCCACCATCAAAGTTGCAGTTTAAGCGTAACCTGACAAGGATAAGAGTGTATTTGTGTAATTTATATGCCGTACTAAAGCTTTTGTAGTTTCAAATGTTGTATTGCCTTGAAGTATCTAATGGGCTATGACATAAGATTGATTTCTGTGAAAATAGCATTGGCTGTTAATTGTTCATACATTTTCACATACTGGTACTTCTATGAAATCCAACACAGAAAATATTTAAAGGGAGATTGTTAGGTGAATAACAAGAGAGATGACGCTTCTTCAAGAAAATTAACATAATTGTATGTAATTTTTTCTATGAAGGTACTTCATCTTAACCTATGCCTTACCTTATGAATACGTGACTGGACACTGTCTTCCTATGCAGGAGAAAGGGATCAAGACTGCACATCAAACCTTAAGCATTTCCCTACAGAGAGATGAAGTCCTGGATTAAACAGTAAACCTCATTCCCATGCGCAATAAAATAGATGCAGCAGAGCTTCTGTGTTTTTAAGGTCTTCCTCTAGCAAGTGCCCTACTTTCATGTGAAGGATGTTCTGTTGTGCAGAAAGGAATTTAAATAAAAGATAGGTAAGCATGGTTTCATTGGAGGGGTGGAGGAGTGGGGAATGAAGGATTGTGTCAATTTACCCCAAGTTCAGGCAGACAGAAAGCTTATAGGTGTCAGTGCAGAAGATAGTCAGGCACTATGGACTGGGGGCACTTCCTCCCCCAACACCATATTTGTGTGTGGAATTAAGAAAACACATCAGGACAACTAAACAAACATAATCTGTGACCTACTCCCTTTAACTGGTACTTTGATGTGATGAGCTCATTAAGAGTAAATCTGCTAACACTTGTTTTGTGTTGGCAGGAGTGTGTGGGGCATGCTGTCATCTCAACAGGAGATCAAGAGATATCCAGCTCTGATATGACCCATTATTGCTAAATAGCACATTTGTGTAGTTACTTGTATTTCATGAAAATGCTTGATGCACATCAAAGAAAACCTTTTGAACCCAAAGCTCATTAATTTTTTTAGTTCATCAAATTTTCAGGCAGGCTTCTGTACAGCCCAGTTCTCAGCACTCTCTTGACAACTGTCTAATGATTATGGATGTTATTTGCACTTCTCTTTTGGGGCAAAGGCCCAAATCTTGATGCCTGTCTTTCTCCCTTGGCATTAACTAAATTTGCAGCAATTAGATCCCAATCTTTTGAAGCACTGAGAGCCCTTAACTCTGCTGATTATGGAAGACTTGGCATCCTGTGACCAGAAAGGCCACTATGCCAGTGGAAATATGCAGAAGATCTTGGCATAAAACTGCTTACATGTAGTCATTTTCCCAGATGTCTGTGTACATCTTCATATTCTAAATGAAACCCATTTAATATGTTTCTTTTGACTTTGAAGCAGATTAACAGTAACACTTAAATTTTGTTTGGGAATGATAGGCATAGTTTTATTTTTGTTTGGTTTTTTTTTGTGCATATTTTTTTTGTTGTTGTTGTTTGGTTTTTTTCCTTAGATTTTTTTTTTCTTTTATCATAGTCTTAGTACAGAGAATTGGTCAGCTTCTGCAGGTGGATATGTGCTTGGAAATGGCTCAGGTGTTTTGTACCTGCACTTAGATATGCCTGTGTTTTCTGCTTCAGTGTCTCCAGCCTCAGCAATGCCCAGTGATTTCACCACCAAGCAGTAATCTAATGGTAGCAAAGTTTGATGGAGTTACATATGAGCATTTGCATTAGGTTTATTTTTTGGTGGCAGTTCTGTGGTAGACACATTAGTGGCACAGACTGTGGGGGAGATGGTTGTAAAAACCTTTCTAAATCAGGAATTTCAGAGCCTTTACATGAAGAGTTACAAATTCGAAGTGCACTGGCAAGCTGGAACAAACAGCCAGGCATTGCCATTCTTGAATTTAACAAAGCTGTGTATGATATAAGGAAGGCTTTTATGCTATGGCTGAAATCAGTAGGGTTCCACAGAAATCTTTGTTACAGCTTAGACAAAAACAATGTGGTAACTGATCCTTGGTAATTCACCTTGTCACTCCTCATGAGATCCATCTAGTGCTCTTAAATGTGGAGAGGATTTACCCTTTCTAGCCCTGTTCAGTCACTTGACCAAAAGGTTCTAGTCAGAGAGAAAGTCTACTTGGGAAAATTAAAAATACTTAGAATTTTTCAAATAGTCAGCTAATGACTAGCATTTATGGTAAGAAAGGACAAAGAATTTAGGCAGTACAAAAGGCTTTCTATTTGTAAGAATAATGGAAAACAAAGGAAAAATAGCTGTGAAATCTATAGGACTAGAAACTAGTTACTTCTACTTTGAATTAGTTATCTTTTTGGGGTCCCTTCCAGACCTATTTTCTATCATTATTATAATTTCATCCACTACATGACACAGCCCAGGAGATTTCAGCAAGTCCAAAACTGCTGGGAGAATGAGAGGATTCAGCCTGTTAGAGTAGTCACCGCACTGGCATTTTTCTGTCCCTAAGACCAAGCACAAATTCATAGAGTAATGACCCATAAAATTTGTGGCTGAATTTGTTGCTGGGTATGCTGTCAGGGCTGCCTTGTGAGCAAGCCAGAGCAAATTCCCAGGGCACACCACTCGAGGATGCACTCGGATGTTGTTCACATAAGCTCCAGGCTCTGCCTAGACAAGCAGCTTCCATTGAATCTGTCTGCTCTCAGAGAGGCATTACATGGCTAATTGCCAGCAGGCCAGATGACACTGTGCACTGTACTAGAAGAATCAGCATCAGCTTCTACAATGATAGGCAGTTTCTAAGCTCTCTGAGTACAGGTTTAAGCAGCCTCAAAGACAGTAGAGATGCAAAATGTCAGGTCTGAGGAGTTCCCTGGGACAGGTCAGGTCTGATACCTTCAGGTTTATTATGTATTGGTATTATGTCAATTTGCCTACATTCACATTTTCTATGTGTTAAAGAACACATCTGTATAGGGAAAAGATCCCTCCTAGTGACTTGGAGATTATTCAGTCAATATTTGATCCAGTATTTGTTAACCAGGACAGACTGACTTTTGCTGCCTCCTCAAATGTTCTCCAGCAAAACCTGGAAATTCTTTCAGTTGCTGTTTCTGAAGTAAAAATTGAATTGGGTCAAAGAGCTTTGTGTTTTTACCTAAAATGAAAAAAATAAGAAAATATCTTTTCTCTCTGACACCTGGTGGAGGACCTTATGTCAGTCTGCTTTGGTGTGTTTCAAGTTCAATAAACACATCCTTAATACACCATTTGGGCTACACTAGCTACAGATATAGTTAATACTCTCTTTTCCATACATGGCATACAATATAATTTCTGAAGACACATTTAAAGTCCTGAAGACTATTGATACAGCCTTTTATTTTGACATTAAAATTGTGCCTGAAGGGAGAGGATAATTGTTTGATCTGAGGCTGCAAGTGTAATGAAATAAAGGGATAACTTAGTGGAAAGATAACTAAATGTATGTACATCAGAGAATTTATAAATAAAACTTCCTGTATTTGGAATAGACCAAAGCAATGATAGAAATCTTAAGGCTATTTTTTATTATTATTGCTATCTTATTATTATGTTAATCACTATTTTAATTAGAATTCTACTTAATGACAGATGTTTCAGTCCTTATACCTGAGTGTTCTCAGTGTTGTTGAAATAGTCAATTAAATTTGTTTTCATTCTTTTAGTTGCTGGAGAAAGAAAGCTGGTTTGAAACATTTTGAATGCTGTGAATTGCTAAAAGGGATTGAGAATTGAGAGATAAAATCAAATGCTCTTGGATTTAACCTATAAAATGAAAAGGAACAATTTATGACTGTGTGTGTGGTATTGAAAACAGGATCCAAGGGAGCAGTGTCAGTATGACAGAGTAGTGACTAAGTGAAAAAGAGCCGTTCTTCTACTCCTTTCTCAATGTGGACCTGCCAGGTCTCACACTGTTTCCCTGCAGCTGTAGTCTCCTGTGGAATCCCAAAAAAAGGATTGGAGACGAGTAGCGTTGTGCCCTGATAGGCTGTTAGCTTTTATCAGATAAGTTGGTTGGTTTCCTCTTGTGCGTTGCCTCTTCATTATGTCCCCTATTGCAATCCAGAGAGCCTGGGTAACACAAAACAGACATTGATTTTGTAGGATTCAGTCCTGTTACAGAGGGGTACAGACATACCATCCCATTTTGAAAGCATTATAATCCTCTAGTAGATTCTGTTTCTATTGAGGTTGGTTCTGTGATACCACAGGAGGCAGGGTCACTGTGGCCAGTTTTCTTTCTGCTGACTACTAATGGGAACAGTCAGGGTCAGGTGTGCTGAGGAAGCACAATGAACAATGCCCTTATGGCAATTCCGGTCATTCACTCAGCACTGCAGACCACAGACACCAACCTCCTTTATTCAAGCTAAAAAAGTTTTGTGTTGGATTTGTCAGCATGTTATCAGTCCTGGCAAGTCATCTGTGCAGGATAATGACATACACTGAATTTGCAGTAATTATTGTTCATCTTTTTCAGCCCAGTCACCACAGGCCTGCAAAACCCTTACCATGAAGTGACAGCTTCTAATCAACCTTTTGAAGCCTCTTTCTTCTTGCTGACTTCTGACTTGCATGGTAGTGTGAGGCTGCTGAACCTATGGTTTCTAGAGATCTGATGGAGGCGAGTTCTGCAGAGATAGCGTATTTTATTAGATCAGTGACAGGTTGGTAAGAACAGACGAGCTTTCTGTGTTCCCAGTCCCTTCCTCAGATAGTTAAAAATGTATTTTCTTCACCCAGGAAGCAGTTGCTTCTTTTCCTGGCAAGTGCTCTTAACAAATTACAAGTTACCCAAACTCCTTCTTTGTTGTAGAGTTTTTCCTTTGTTCTTTGTTTTAGAATTTTTCCTTTATTTTTCAGTGAAGGTATCATTGTCTGCCTCTGACAGGCTCTTTTCAACTGACATTCCAAAGACTTTCAGCCATCTGTTCCAGACCTTTCTGCTTTGGACTGAGTTTGCACTTGAATTTTTACATTTACATACATACATGCGAAGAAAACCACAGTTTATATTTTTTCTCCATATTAAAAATTTCAAATTATGAAATTTATTTAGACAAAAGACAGTTTGTTCAAAGAAAATGATAGACCTCTGAGCTTGTTCCACCTCTGTCCAAAATAGCACTATAGAAAAATGAAAAGCATATGAAAAGCATGTGTACTTTAAAAGCCATCCATACTTAAAAGTTTATCTGTGGGTCTTTTGAAAATCTTTGGTTTTTCCTTTTTCCAAATTGTTACTACAATCAAATATCTATTTATACATTTTATCTTAGCATTTTCACCCAGAAAGGGCTTGAATGAACACTACCAGTTATTTTTCTTTACAACTTTGTAAATAATTTTGGTAGGTGTCTAAAACTGGATTGCTTTTGATGACTTAAGCTAAATTTACCTCTGAAATCTGAATTTCATTTGTTCACAGGAATGCACTTTGGTTAGCAAGGAAAGGTCTTACTGCTAATTCTATATTGAAGTGCAAAAACCTTGGGCACTCACAAATGAAAAATCTTCAAGTGGCTCAGCAGAAGACTGGGAGTTGCCTTTTTATAGCATTTATTCAGTCTTTGGATGCTAAGGGAAGTTACTGACCAAAGCAATGGTATTATGACTGTAATAAGCAGACTCAAAAACGCCTCAGATACTGTTATCTGCTAATCAATCTCTCTGAGGCTTTAGTACTGCTCAGAATAGAAAAAGACCAGTTGAACATCAAGTGCATAATATTGGTTTTCAGAAACAGTGGAAGTGATCACTAGTAGAAAAAGGCATCTGGCAGCGTGTTGTTCATAAAGCTGGCTTAGGATGAAAACTCAGTAGGCTACAATGATATTATTTCTTATCTTTTGGGCTCCCTGACTTGGCTGGTGATATTTCTTAAGAAGCTCAAGCTGTTATTTCCATTCTGCTTCTTGCAGCCTGAAAAGCATTTGGAGTGCAAGCTAAGAAGTAGTAGAAAGGAGACTGTGGGTTGCTGGGCACAGATGGCATTGGTAATAAAGCAAAGCAGCTGTCAATATTGTCTCAGAGTAAGTTATTAATGATTAGCACTCCAGTTTGATATGTTGACAAGACCAAGCTTTCAGTTTGGAGTGTGCTGATTTGTGTGCCAGACCAATATGGCTGAAAGCAGAGAAGAGTGATGAGCCTCTAAGGCTTTCTGGTTGCTGACACTCACTGCTTTTTCCAGTAGGAGCTGCAGTCATTTGCTGCAATGCCTCATTATATGAGCTCATAACCCCCCCCCCCCCCCCCCCCCCCCAAAACATACAGTAGAACAATGTATTTCAGTTGGAACAAGCAACTCCTGAAGCATTTTGAACCTTGCCCTTCACTCATGCTGAGATCAGCATCGATCTGTAAGTATGTTGTTTAAACAGGTCAGAAAAGAGTCTTCTGTCACATAATGATGGGCTCTGTAAATAGCTTTTTATTCTTTTGAAGTACGAAGTGTGGACTCTTTCCAGAAGCAGGATATTGAACTAGGTGGAGGGCTAGTGAGGCACAGCTCAACTCTCCCTCATGACCTTATTTATTGATTGAATAAGGATGGCTTTTTATTTGTGTCTTTCTGCTCAACAATGATATCTATGTGCTACACTGGAAATGTGTTTACTGAAAATATTTACTGCAACTGGTCTTATTAGCTTGAATTCTAGCCTCTCTGAGTGGTAAAAAATGATATTGTACTGTGCATGGCTGCAGACTGAATGTCTCAAAGGGGTGCTGTGAAAATGAATGCCTCTATTGCATGCCTCTGATGAGCACCTGCCAGACTTGTTAAAAATAAGGAAGTGACACTGAGGTGACTATATCATATATCCATCTGAAAAACTGTGAAATAAATGAAAGAGAAAAAAGAAAATACATAACCTTTCAATAAAGTGAGACAAAATACATATTTTAAAATTTTTAACCAAGTAACTTTAGTTGAAGTGCTCCATGTATGTATCTTCTCCACATTTTTGCATTTCTTTCTCTAAAAAGTATCAAAGAAAAACCCAGCTATCGTGGAGTAAGAAATTTTACTCACATATATTTCTTTAAGTGCATGTGTAAGACTTTGCAATGTTAAGTTTACTTCTGAAAGGGAGGTATAGAAAATCTTACATTAAAACAAATTTTTTCAGTGCTAAATCAAAGGTTGACAAAAAGTCCAATTATATTATAGTAATTAATTTGTTCTTAAGCAACCAAACTAGTAAAACTTAGAGGAATTTTGTGTAATAAGTTATGTCTTCTCAAAACAACTCCATATTTCTGTTCAAAAATCTTTATATCATAGTGTTCTAGTTTTTCAGTGGGGATGTCTGAGACTTCCTGGTCAAAAATTCCCTTTCTGTTTATTGAAATTTTAGTTCTCCATTTTTTGACATTTCTCCAGCTCTTAGAAATAGTTACCAATTGACATGTGTGGTTTAGAAAACAATTGATTATGTTAAGAATGTTAGGTCCTGGAGGCTGTCCCTTACTAGGAATTCAGCTGGTGAATGTAGCTTTTAAGAGCTGATGCAAATAGACCTGGAAGTGAGTGCTGCCATATTTATCACTTGGGAGTTTCTTTTAGCTGAGGCTTTAGTGCTGCCTTTGCCTATGCCGCATCAGATCTGTGTAGCAACTATGACTGTGTCATCTCCCACCTCTGCAGTCTGATCTGGACCTGCTGGTTTGGCTTCCTGCCTTGTCCTTGGATGTGCCTGGCTGCTGCAGATTTGCTTGGTGGTCACTGTGCTGTGTCTGGCCCTGATCACTCTTGATCATTGTCTCTTCAGAACTGAAATCACTGCTCTGCATCCTGCCCTCTTGGTGTTCAGGACACTGCTCACACATATTTAGTTATCACACTTGACTGCTGGCTCACCTTTTCTTGTGCAGCCTCTGATCCTTGCTGCTCACTGAAAAGTCTTGGGCACTGAAAGCCATCCAGGTCAGTTAGTTTAGGAATGTCATGTTTGAACAAATCCTGCCTTTGTTGTAGATGATAAACGTGATACCCTGTCATTCTAATATCAGAATGGAACAAGCTCAGTTTTCCTATCAGCGTGTACAGTATCACCTGTATCTGGATATGGACCCAGGCTTAAACCCATGATTTAAAATCAAGGCACATGTATACTAGTAGTCACAGATTTTCCTTCCTGGTCTTGTCTTTTGAGGGTGTTTTGCACATTTCTGTTGCCACTTTGTGTAAAGATCAGAGAGTCTGTAGCATCTGAGATTCTGCACTCTGTGGAGAAAGATCAGAAATATTGTAGATGAGACAATTTATTTGAGAAGAGTATTACCCTCCTTGTAAATGGCTATCTCTGACTTACTGCTCTGAGAAAGTTTATTCTGCTGTATAAGCAGTTGTTTAATTTCATCTGCAGAGCTTCTACTGTGGTATGTAATGCACTGAAGGAAGTGGGTTATATTCTGGGTGCCCTATGAAATGGGGAAAAGGTGAACATACTTTATTGTGGGTGTGAGAAAAGTGTTGTAGGATCTTGCATTTCTTGCTTAGGCACAGTCTGACACTGTTTGATGTATGGGGGTGTACAAAAATTTTTTTCTGAGCATTCTGAAAAAGAAGATGAGACTTTGAAGAGCAGAAAAGAGAATTTGAAGATGGGATTCATGTTATTCATTATCTTCATGCCAGGAAAGCTTATAGTTTGACTTTCTACACATCTTCCTGGAGTGGACTGTATAGGGCTTATGGTATGATTCTGTCTACCTAACAAGAAGTTTCTTCAAAGAAGTAATCTATTTGATAGACCATGGCTTTGGTGGGTAGAGTTTGTCTTCAGGTTGGTGTGTGCATTGTGCATTTCTCTGCACTTGTCTTCAGAATATTCTATTAGATGACTCTCTGATTCTGCTTACTTCCAACGTAGCCCTGTCTGTGGTCTTATTTATTTTTGATTCTTAACCTCTCGTGTGCGGTCATTTCACTGTTGGTTTGAAGATTGCATTACCTTTTTCCATATAGAGAGAATAACTTTCACCTTTGGTTGTTTATTCCTGAGAATATTTGCTCAGAGCTGGTCTGGTTAGAATGGATAGACAGTTCTGTGTACCTTAGAACTTTGAAAATGGACATTTTCTGTAAAAATAGAAAAAAACCCCACAATACAACAGTAAAATATATACCTATTCAGAGGACATAGAAAAGTACCACCAAAAGGTGGTGAATTAAAAAAAAAAATCTGGTATGATAGTGGGTCTGATGATTTGGGGAAGACATATTTCGAGTTGGATGACTTTTGACACACATATGCAATAAGACTCAAGGTGCTTTTGATGAAACGTTCAAATCAGAGAAATGTTCTTTGATAAAAACATGCATTTTCACTTAGAAACTTAGATGGCTGGATAACAGATTTGGAAAACTGTTCCTGAGTACAGGATGCATTTTTGTGGGCAACAGAAAAAGGAAATAGTGTTCAAGCCTTATTGCTACTTGTTTCTGACCAAAAGGTTTGTTCATTTTGAAACTTAGTGGTTTCCTAAAGCATCAGTTTATTTTATACATTATTGTATTGGAGATGTTCTATTCTGTGGAAAAGAGATGAGCAAGCCTTATTGCTACTTGTTTCTGACCAAAAGGTTTGTTCATTTTCAAGCATCAGTTTATTTTACACATTATTGTATTGGAGATGTTCTACACTGTGGAAAAGAGATAAGAGACAAACATCTTCAGTATCATGGCTTAGTAATGAGGGAATTAACCAGAGCTAAACAGGACAACTTGATGGAAATCTGTTAAAAAAATTAATCCTTAAGCAAAATGTGAACAAATGGCTAAAATTATATCTCTATCAGCTCAGAGAATCTTAGTTTTTATTTCTTAGAAAATTGTGAAGATCTTTGGGACAATATGGAATGATAAGTTTACTTTTAAAATTCTTATAAAATTTTGTGGTGTGGAAAAACTGTCTTTTCAATGGAGGGTAGAGAGCAACAAGGACAAGATTCTTCCTGTTGTAGTGGATGAACTATCTGGCAGCTGGAGCTTCCTTTCAGCCTTGTTTTCCTATTATTATCATATCTTAAATCCCACTGAATGTATAAATTTCCATCCTAATTCCATATTCATACCATTAGATGCTCTTTATCATTAATAAGTTTATCTCAATATTGACATTGATTGCACTCTTAATTATGTGTTACCTGTTGATGTAGCATTGAATCAAATTCTGAGAGTAAAATAATTTGGCAAATAAATAAGAGACACCTGAAACTGGGAGAGGCTAGACATGGAACATTATTCATAACGCTTGCAAATTCAGTGTTATGAAGCCACTTCTAGAAGTTACATCAGCTAAAAATTTTCAGAACAAGTCTCCTTGATTTTTAATTTTTTTTAGTTGTTTTGCTCTAGATGTAGGAGTTCAGTTCAGCTAAAAATTTTCAGAACAAGTCTCCTTGATTTTTAATTTTTAGTTGTTTTGCTCTAGATTTAGGAGTTCAGCATAATTATGCATCTCCTATCTGATTATTAGGTTTATTTTTAAGTTCAGGCCATTCTGTTTCAATCCATCAATGTGACTCTACAGCATTTGATACTTCCTTTGATTTTATGCTGCCCTATTCTTTTCCTGAATACATCCTTTTGTACCATATGCATAACAGCACAATATCATAGGAATTGCCTGCCAGTGTTCAGTCAGTTTTTGAATGCACTCACTTTTCACATGCTCACCTATGTGCATGGCTTTCAGGGAGTATCCTAAAGATTCACGTCATGAAGGAACTGTGGTATTACATGCAAAACCTATTACATGTAAAAGCTTTAGAAGAAAATTAATGTTAAATTTGTTAATGCATGTCTTTGATCCAGAAGTATGTAAGTATTTATCCAGTCTGGGAATACAGACCTCATGAAGCTTATCATTAGAGAAGAATTAGAGAGTCAGCAGTCCAATAATTCCCAGCTTAACCCCTTGCACGTGTGAAAAACCCCAAATTCAAATTTCCTAATTTGTAACTATGGAAAATACTAAAACTCTCACAGAAAACTACTTGGTCCAATTTAAAGAGCTTGAAAGATCTGCAGTTATTGATTACACTAATGTTTTTTTAACACATTCAATAATGCTGTGACTTCATGGTCTTTCTGTTAGCAAGACGGGTTTGGTAGTAGAGTAGTCATTTCCATGTATTTTTTTAGATTTACCTGTGAAGAGGACCAACAATACAAAAGGCAGAACATAGAAATACATTTCACTGTTGCAGTAAATGGAGGAAAGAAGCCCATATCTACATGTCTCATTGACATCAGTGTCATTGCCCATGTCATTGTCTCATTGAGGCAGCGTGTGCAAAACAGAGAAAAACCATTGCCAGGGTCTTAGTTGAGGAAGAGGAGTCAGAGGTAGAAAAGGTGGAGAACAAATGTTCCTTAGGCTTGGGTCATTAGCAAAGTTTTATTTTGTATTGTGCAGATTTACAAATTATATGTGCTGTTTCTAATTGTGCATGATATTGTCTAGCTAATAACTGCTGAAGATGATTTGCTTAAACCAGAAATGTCAGACCTCAGCACTTAACATTATCTTAAAATACACGCCTGGTTTCCTATAAACACATAGCATATTCCTGGCTGTGGCTGTTTTTTACTGATGTGGGTTCATTGAGACATGAGCCCATGTGGAGGATGGCTGTTGCTCCCTTTAGCCTCATCAGCACTGCACAGAGCAGTCCTACACTGTATCCAGAAGGGAGGCTCCAGGTGCCCAGCTAATACCTGGCTGCAGTCACCTTACATGTTGTGACTGACTCTAAATACAGGAGAGACAAGAGTTCATCAAGTAGATGGGCTATGGGAGAAATTTCATAGTGCTCCCAGAGGATCCAATAACAGCATGTGGAATTACTGAGAAGTATTGACCTATCTTTTATGAATGGCCTAATTTTCACATATTTTTTTCCCTCAGGAATGGACAGGTGCAGTAACGAAAAGTACACAATAAATGAGACAGACAGGCTGCTGAGGCTGTTTTTTTTTCCTTGAGACTATAGTCCCTATTCCTTGAGTTAATTCATTAGCAGGAAAAGGCCATTGTGAAACTGTTCTGAAACCAGAACTCATAATCTGTTAGAAAAAATTTCTTTCCTGAGCATTCATGACAGTAGTATTTGGTTCAATTTTCTTGATTCTGATGCGCATATAATTTTATACTTTTATTTGATTATTTATGGGGTTATATAATGAAATGAAGTGTCATACTACTAGATTCTTATAAATAATGTATAGAAGGATTATACAAAGTGATAAAATCACAGTGATTTTTCCTGCAACTTCCTAAAGCTCATGCAATTGCCAGGAGGTAAGAGAACATAAGCTACGCTGTACCTGGTGGACTCTACTAGCATGTGTTTATCTTCACAATGCTCCTGTAAGTTAATTCTATATTTATGTACATATTTATAAACCAATAAACGAGAAAATCAGAAGTGAACAATGAAGTCCATAGACAAGCCAGGGGCATTGGCTTCCCATGTTAAGCCTTTAACTTTCTTATGTAACTAGGCAAATTCAGGTTAGTTACTGAATAATCAGTGAACAGTTTTATTATTTTTAATTCAATTATAGTCTAATTAATATAACCTAGAGTTTGACATCAAGACAAAATTTCCACTCTAACATCACTGCTGAGTTTAAGATGACCACTACTTTGGGGTTTAGTAGATTGGAATAATCCTCTTTTTCTTCACCTGACCTTCTTTTAAGTCCATAGAAACTTAGTTTCTCCAGGGACATGAGTCCCTTAGCTGGGAGGCAGACCACATTTGTTCTTCATACTAATTTTTGAGAGCTTTTTTTATTAGTTACATTTCCTGCAAGATCTCTGTTAATTATCTCTTGAGGTAATGATTTGGCAAAGGTTAATGATTTTCCTCACATAGGAAAATTTGCAATTTAGTTCTACTTTAAAATGAAGGTGTTGATTCCTGTGGGCAAAAAACCTTTATATCTCAACTAAACTTTAAATGGGATATTGTGAAGACTGAGAGTTCTGCACTGCATTTGAAATATTTAAAACCTTAACACAAGTTTTCTGTGTTACACAATCCTTATGTAGCACTGGGTGGGACAGAGGTAGTCTTACATGTCTACTATTATACTGCAAGATAGTTATGAATACATCTTTGATATGTGCCTTGCATAAAAAAACCTCAAAGCTAGAAGAATTTAAAGAAAGGAGAATATAAAAAAATTTAAAAATATTAAGAAATCCCCAAATGAACCAAAAGAAACAAAACCAATATTTACTTTTCACGAGTTACGTGGCCCCCAGAATTTCACTTGCTATTCATGGACATAGTCACTTCTCAATTCCTCCTGTTCTGTTCTGGTTTCCAGTATTTCAGGGGAAATCTGCATTAAAGAAAACAAATCTTTATTATAAGTAATAAAAGAATATTGAAACTAGAATATAAAAATAGAAAAAACAGCACATCACTTTCTGTGGTAGTAAACCTTCAGTTTTTGTACAAAACTTCATTTAGATCTAAGCTACTTAAGACTGTATTTACTTCTTCATGGTGGTATCTGAGCACTAAATAGAGTATTGCATTCTTGGCTTCAGGAAGGTGATCAGAAAGTGCATATTTTACATGATGAAATGAGTCACCCAGTTTTCTTTCCCTCATCTGCTGTGGCAGATATCCTGATTCTTCTCTGCCTTATTGATTTGCTGCCTACATCTTCTCCCCCTTTGACATCCTGAAAGAGAAAACAAAACAATCAGGTAAAAAAACTAAGAAAATTCACTGTGTTCCTTTCAACTTGTGCTTCATACACAATTTTTGGTAACCATTTTATACATATTATCCAACACCAAAGACAGCCAGAGGTCGAATTGGTATTTAAACAGACATTCTAAATGGAAATGAGCTGCAAGTTATTTAAACACACTCCCTGCATGCAAATTTCACTCTCCCTCTGTAACAAGAATAGAGAAAATGCCTAAAAACAAAATCTGTAAGTATTGATTCTTCTGAATACTTGAATGCAAATCTGATACACAAATACTTCATTATCTCTTGCCCATCCATCTCACAATTATTAAAAAGGAGTATTTCCCTGCTATATGTGTGTCCCCTCTGAGTTTCTGAAGTGATGGCACTGACACCATTCCTCAAAATGCTATTTCCTTAGCCCTGTAAACAGCAAGTTTTTACACTCTTCCTGTCCTATTTAGTTTTGCTTTGCTTAATTTAACTTTTTATTTGTAGCCTGTAAATCAGCCCCTATCCCAACACTTTGAATTTCTGTTATTGATGCTCATGCACTGTCTCCTGTCAATTTCAGTTGCCATATGGCTGATAACTCTATGGCCAGTACCTGGTACCCTTTTCATCACGGCCATATGGGCCTTTCTGCCACTGGCAGGTTAACATTCAGGTCCTTCTGTTCTCAGTGTGCCAGCTGTCTGACACTTCCCTGACCTAAGGGATATTTTTGCTTGAAGATGGGCTCCTGAAATAGAGCTATCCCCTGAAAACGTGCTCTGCGTGTCCGAACACCATCTTCTGTTGCTGTTATTGCCCCTTTTGTGCCTGCTTTCCAAAAATACTTTAATAGACAAACTTGCCAGCAGAGATGTTGCAGGCATCCTCCTAGGAACAAACACATGCCATGTGCTTGCTGTAGCCTATCAAATCTGAACAGCACAGCTGGAATTTCAAATAGCAAATCCTTACAGATAAGTAGTTGTGGATGAGCCATTATATTTAACTTGGAAATAAGCTTGAATAGCAAATTAATTCCACAAAATCATGATCTGCTTGTCAAGTCAGAAATGGGGAAAAAGGAGGGCTTGTCAGCACATTCTTTAGAGTATTTTTGCTTGTGACTGATATATAATAAAACTGTTCCAATAAAACAACACCAATAATAATTAATTCATCTTGTCATTATCTTTAAATCAGTCTCTCTATATGTTTAGTTTTTCTCTTTTCCTAAGTTCTCTTTGTTCTTTCAGGTCTTTGTGTTAGGTAGTCTGGGGCTAAATACTGTATCTTAAAAGCAATCACTGAAACAATAGATAAAGAAGCTAATAACTCCTTGCTCTTTAATGCAAAATTTCTGCATATGTGTCCTTTTCTTTCCTACATTCCTGTTTTTCATTTCAGCTGCAGACTCTATTCAGTGGCAGCAAATAAAGACAGAGCCTAATATGGGAGAATATATTCCAAATCATTAGGGGCTCATTTTCAGCTCTTCAGTGAAATTTATTGCAGCTCTCCACCTTCAGAAGGTAGTTTAAGGTCTGTTTTGAAGACTCTCTCATTACTCAGTAGTATAATGAGAAGTTTTCTCAGCCAGTCAGAGACCAGGAAAAAGATTTAAACAGAGTAGGAATTTTCACTTTTGAATGCCTTTGTTTAGGATATTTTCTGGAGACACAAATGGAGATAACAAATACATTTAAATGCAAGTCCATCCCTATCACTGGTTCTCTTTGATCAAAGTTTCCTAAACCCTTTTTAGATAGAAATCATGATTTGAGTTCCAGTGATACAAAATTGATTTGCTGAAGCAGGAGGAGTGGAACTAAACATGTTGTGAGGCAAGAAATTACTACTGTGCTACTCAGTAACAGATAGTCTTGGATTTGTTGCATATAAAAGAAGAAATTAAGCAATCTGTAAAAACTATAAATTATTGACTCAACCTAGAACTCCTGCTCCTATGAAAAACCTAGGTACAGACTAGGGAATAAGACTGGACAGAAAGCAAGGCAAAAGGACTGAGCTACCACCCAGATTTAGAAAAAGGATTTTGAAGTACTCCTTTCAGTGTGTAGCATTTTTCACAGGTGGAGACACTTGGAATGGTATGGAATTCAGATTCTTTGTAAGAGACATAGGAAAACCTAAGGATTTTCAAGTGGCTTTTTTGAAAAGTTTTATTTTCCCGGTTACACTCTGGAATAAAATCACTTTTATAGCAAATAAGGCTCACTCTGACAGATCTAGACAGAGATCTCTTTCCATCTTATGAAGCATCTCACTGTACTTTTTAACATACCGGTCCTAATGTTAACAGCTCTTAATTAAGCCCACTGAAAATGCTGCATTGAAATAAATCACCGACTACACATACCAACTTTGCTAATTATTGCTGAAGATTTTTCCCAAGATCTGTCAGAAAAAGCATCTCATGGAATCTTTCAACAGTTTAAGTGAATGTAGAACGTTAATAAATTTTGTAAAATGCAGCTTTTCTCTACTGCTTTCTGTACCCAAATCCTTCAGACAGAGTGATTAAATCTGCATCTGTCATGTGGTGTTATTAATTAATACGGTATGGAGAACAGTGGTGCAGTGCTGATTAATTTGTATTTTAGATGCATACATTTCTTATTTTCAGCTCACCTAAGAAATGCATTAATCAATCAGACAGAACTGATTTTAAATAAAGATATAATAGTTACTTCTGTTCCTTCCCATTTACTAAATTTAGTGCTACCATTCTTATAGCATCTGTTTGCTATCCACTATTTTGTGTTTAATGCTTTAATTTTCTGCTTAGTGTTTTAGTGGAAAATTTTTTTTTCAGATATCAATGTCCAGAACAAGATTAAGGCATCAAAATGAAATTTAAGATCCTACAATGAAGCTCAAGCTTGCAGTACTGAAAACCCCATTCAGCTGCCCTTTAATTTCACAAGTCTCTGAACTCTCTAAATATTCTGCTTCTCACTTACCAACACATCTCATGTCCCTCTCTTCATGCATAAGAGGTGCATTGGTCACGAGAGAAAGGGATAGATGGAAAGTAAGGCTGCTCAGGCTTCAGGAGGCAAGTATCACTTTGGGGCTGGACATTGATGGGCATTCTCAGGCATGCTTACAGAAACACAACAGGAATTCTCAGAGATGCATTTTTCATATCCAATGAGAGAACTGATCTTTGAATGGCTACCCTGTGTGTGTGTTTGACCACACTGAGCATCCAGGGCCCAAAAATTTAATGTTTATAAAATGATGGGTAGTTAAAATGAAGTTCTGATTTTCCTATGGGAACCATATTTCTAAAAGAGGAAAAACTGGAATAACTTTAACACCACTGTCCCTTTATTTGGTCTGTTAGAAGAATTTTCAGATTTGGGTATTCAGAAAAGCAAAGACCTGAACTACTAGCCAATATCTTTTAGAATGAAAAGGTAAAGGTAAATATAGGAGTTTCATCCTCAAGTTTCATCTTCCCTTCATTCCCAAGACTTCCTTTTCATTTCTGATTCCCAAGTTTTTCAGTCACTCTGTTTTTGGTGTGTTTTCTTTTTCCCCAGTGCTGCTTTAATTTGTTATTTGAAATTTTAGCTAAGATTTTAAAGTATTTAATCAGTAATACTTCCAAATTCTGGAAAAATCTGTATGATCATGAAAGAGGAGAGAGGTAGAGAGGTTTCCTGTGTAGCCATACAGCTTCATTTCTATATAAGCTGTAAATCTAGAACATTCTGAAAAATAGCTATTTTGTATTTATACCTCTGTCCTCATTTCATATCACTATCAGTTCCTTTTAAGAAAAATCTTCAGCTTGTGCCCCTCGCTGATTACTGTATTTCAAAGTGAAAAGTAAAACAGGTAGTTCGACTGTGAGGATGAAGGGAGGGGAAGACAGTTGTAATGTGAAACAGTAACTTCAAAGCTTTTAGGATCATCAAAACATCACAGTGCTTTAGCTTTCTATAATCTTAGAAGTCTAATAAAATAATACCAATTTACTTTCACTGCTGCAAAAAACTAAAATTAATGAAATGCTGGATGATTTGGAACTTTGGTTCTGAGAAGCATCAAAAAGTCAGGAACTTGTAGAGACAGTACAATTGACAATAAAACTGTTTTAGAAGTTGCCAGAGCAACATAGCTTAAAAACTAACACAGCCCTCCTTCCAGATGGTAGTGGCCAGGGTGAAGAAAAAAAAAAGTCACATATGAAATTAAAAAATGCTTTTCAGTACTCCAACAGTTTCTTCTCACCAAGAGTTTTTGCTACAGTTTCTCTCTAGCTATTGTCTGTGGACTGAAGACATCAGACTTTTTAATCCCACCAGGAGACAGAATCAGACACGAGACTCTAGCTTGCTCCAAATAGAATATTTTGGCTTGAAAAGGACTTTTTAAAAATCTTCTGTACCAGGTTGCCCACAGCCTTATCCAACACGGCCTAGAATGTTGGCAGGAATGGGGCATATACCACCTTTCTGGGCAACCTGTGCCAGTGTTTCACCACCCTCATAATTAAAAAAGTATTTCCTTATAGCTAGTCTAAATCTGCCCTCTTTTAGTTTAAACCATTGCACTTTATACTATCTCAGCAGGCCCTGCTAAAAAACTTGTCCCTGGCTTTCCTATAGGCCCCCTTTAATTAATGAAGGCTGTAATAAGATATCTCTGAAGCTTTCTCTTCTCCAGAGTGTGACCCCAACTCTGAGTCTTTTCTCATATGAGAGGAAAGCCCTATTTTTCTGCCCCTCCTCTGGACCTGCTCCAACAGGACCCTGTCTTTCCTGTGCTGAGGTTCTGAGAGCTGGATGCAGTGAGATGGTCTTAATCTGGATCTCAGGAAGGCAACAAACTTCCCTGAGAGTCTGGCTGGCACATGGAACAAAGGAATAAGGAGGAAGTGGTCCCATTCTTTTTCAGGACTGCAAAAATATAGTAAGAGGCAAAAAAAAAAAAAAAAAAAAAAAGTCACTTAGCTCTTGAGATGAACAAGTCACAGACTTACCACAAGGCAACACCTGGTATCTGACATTGACCTAAAAAAGGAAGTGAAGGCAGTGTGCTGAAAGAAGCAAAGAAACTCCTATATATGCTTTCTCTCTCCCTGTAGGAAGGTACATATTATCAAAATGGATTTTTATAATGTTTCCTTGAGGTGATTTGAAGTCTTCAGATGTCTGTCTTCTCCCCTGTACCTGTAAGAATGGAAAAATTCTTAAAACAGAAATTTATTGACACTGGAAAGGGCAAATTGCTTGTTCTGGTTCACATGTTCCTAAAAATAGACATTAAAAAATTCAAATACCTCTTCTGGGATTTTCAGATGAAAAGGTTTCCATTTTACTACTTAAATGCTTATTCCACTTGTAAAAGTCAATTTTAATTATAGTAAAGTACCAAAAAATGATAACTTGCAATTACCAAACTGAAATATTTTGGAAGAGAAAATATTTTGTAATCAGCATTTTTCTTTTCAGGGTTGCAATCCCTCTTCCTACTCACTTATAATTTTATGTAAGAGGTAATTACTCTCATCAATGCAGAAAATGTATTTAGTCTAACTTACACATAAGTTCATTTTTCATCAGCGTTCTGCTGCTTGGCTACATCTTCCATCCAAAACTCTAAGTCACGTGCAGTCTGGTGCAGCTTGTCTCTTGCACACAGTGAAGCCAGGTTCTTTCCTGACATGAGGCAACATGAGCAAGTGCCAATTAACATGTTTCTCAGTGAGTGTAATACATTGGTCATGTCTTTTCCAGTTGGGTTTATCCTTGTGTTACTCTAATGTGATCCCTTTTCAGATATGTCTTTAGAAACATAAAGAGTACCTCTTGCATACAGGTCTTTATCCACTATTTCTCCATTAACACTGAACAATCCAGAGCTCACCATAAATTGCTAGTTTAGACTGAAAAATGGCCTGGCCTGCCCTGTAGGTTCTTCCTCCTATTCTCCCACTCTCCTTACCCCAAGGACTGCAATCTCAGAACCCTGGAGAGTTTTGCAAAATATAAGAAAAAGCAGGGGGAAAAAGGAGGAGATTTTGAAGCCTTGCCCATTTTCCTTTTCTCCCATACCTTTCTTGAATTTGGATTTGAATAACAGTTACAGAGCTTTAATCCAACACTTCTTTCACTGATGTCCTATGATCTAATAACCAAAGGAGATACATATATATATATATATGCTGGAAGGAGCCAGCCACCTCACCTCCCCTTTGGTCATGGAAACTCAGTTTCCTTTTAATAAACTATCACTTTTAATAGTGAATGAGTTCACAAATAGCCTTCAGAAAATTGTCCATATCAGCAGTCATTAACTGGTTTGTGTCCCCAGACACATCTTTCCAAGACCTGTCACTGGCCAGGGGAGAGGCTCATTGCCGGTCAGAGGAGAGGCTTAGTGCATTTTCATGCAGCATAGTGATGAATTATAACCTGAGGGAAGAGAAATTAGAGCTAAGAACAGCCAGAAGCCTAATTCCTGTTGCTACAGCAAGTGTAATTATGAATGCATACTTAAAATAGTTTCTGAATGGTTCCTAAAGCTTAATGAAACATTAATTTGCTATGTAAGTCAAAGTCCTGAACTTCACTATTACTGCAGAGTGGCTGTCAGAAATTATTTGATGGCCAGTCTATCTCCCAGCTGACAGGCATGAATGAGGCAATGGAGTCATTCTCATAAATAACCCAGCCTTAGCAGGGGAGCTTGAAATTGGTAGGGCCAGGTCTAAATGTGGAAGTGTCTTATATCCCTAGAAAGCTAAAGAAAATAGTGCTAAAGTGGATTAGAGTTTACACAAATTCTGCTCTATCCCTAACCTACTGATTCACTGAGGACTTAAATGCCAGAGAAATGACCAGACTTGACAAACTGAAATCTTACTGGTTTCTATCAGCTATTCCCTGCAGGAGACAAAACTCCTGCTTCCAAAATTAGATTTTAAGAGCTTATTAGAAATTCAGAAAAACTGATAATTAGACTGAGTAGCTCCACTGCTGTCATTCATTTCCTACTAATCAGAGATGAGGGCGTGATGAGGGATTTTTATGCTGTGCAACTCCGGATTTCCTATGACTATGTTATAGTATTCGGCAAAATAAAGTGCCTTGCTGTTGCTCTGTTCTCTTTGGACTTGTCCCAGGATGCCCTTGTAATGAAAAAGACTTTGCAGGTTTTCTGGCTGTAAATTATTTCTCTGAATACTTGAGTATGTACCACCATGTTCAGTCTATTCAGCTAATATAAGTGCCAGTACATATATCTCATTAAATAGTTCAAACTCAGCCTCTCTGAATCTAAAAGCTTTGCAAGACTATGGGCTTTCAAACCTACACAATTTTTACCCTGGATATCTAACATCGGTGAAGGCTGATCTTTCCAATGCCTCCCTCACAGGGAATTTTTGCTATTTGCTCTTAACTGAATGTTTATTCCATATGGAAGGGCAGAGTTAAAGTGTTTGAACATGCAATTACGCTGCTCTTTAGTCTTGCCAATCAGGCTGCTTTCCAGATGCTGGCACAGCAGAAGTATAATTTTTTTCTCTCAGAATCACTGTGGATAATTTGATGCAACTTGGATGAGAGGGAATTTTTCTACAACTTGACTCAAAGATTACATCCCTTGGAGGAGAGAATGAAGGAAGCAAGTTTAGCATATTGAGAATTGGAGACGTTTGGGCACACATCACATAAGCCTGACTCTCTTTTGTATGCTCAGCTTTGAAATCCTAGTTATGAAACACTGTATATTTCTGTCAATAAGGCTTGTAATTCTCAGTGACAAATGGGATAAGATAGCTGCAGCAGTAACACTCGAGCTACAAAGCATCCTTTGCACTCCCCACAAATGCATATAAACCTTAGAGGAAAGTAATTTCCTTTTAGACCTTTTCAAAACTCCGGTCTCTGCTTCAACAAAATATTTCACACAAATAGGTCTTTCTGTGCTAGCAAAGCCCTTTTAAAATCAATAAGGCTTTGGAATATTGCTTTACTATCTTGCTGCAAAGAAGGACTCCATTGATTTTGGTGTAACATCTAATTGGGAAACAATGTACTATATATTCTTAAAATGAAGTATTGGTACCTGAAAGCACACAGACAAGCTTTTGTGGTGGCAGAATTCCAGTCAGCACAGAATTTAAAGTCTCAATTTGAGCTATACAGGAATCAAGAAGAATTTATAAAAGTTTTGAACATTTTTACACACATTAAAAGGGTGAAGTATTTTACATAATTATATGATGACTAACAGTTCTCCAGGACTAAAATGGACTCTCTGGAGTTGGTAACACTGTATTTTGAAAGACAATAGCCTTGAACTATGCTTTATCTCAATTTCTTTGATTCACCAAGATAGCTCACCAGTTCTAATAAAACACTACCTCACTTCTGAAGGTTTTGTTTTGAAATTTTTCTATTTTAACTTTATGTTACTGGCAAAGACATCACAATGTATAGTGAACAAGGTGCAGAACATCTATTTCCTGCTATATACCCACTAGTCTGTCATCCCATATACATTTATAAGTCTTTGTAAGTACACCTGCTCTCATTACATGCTCTACATCAAAAACACACCTAGAAAAAATAACACCTTCTTCATAGCCATTGTCTATAATTACTCTAATAGCATGTTGTGAGTTTTATTTTTTTTAATAGACTAGATGGCTCAGCTCCTCTGAGCCCCTTTAGAAGAAGGTCAGATGTGATTGAAATGTGCTAATGATTAGCAGGTGTGACCATTCAGCCTCCTTTTAAAACTAAAATAAGGCCTTTTTATATTAAGAAAATACAGGAGCAGTATTAAGCAGTATGTTTTCAGCAAAGGTTAGGATGTGTGAGAGACGTAATGGAGACCTGGGAAATAGATTGCAGATAAACAACGTGTGCTTGGGAGGTGTATAGCTGCAGAAGAAATAACCTAAGCATCTAGGGGCTCTTTCAGTCTGGGGTTAAACTAGTTCAAGAGAGCTGTAATGCTCTCAGAGTGGAATTAATAGGGAGGTGATTCAGGTATACTAGATTTAAACTGTAGTGCTTTTAAAAGCTCTATGTAATGTTTTAAAATATAGAATCAGACTTGCAATATCACTGCAGGCTTGAGCAGAGCAAGGGAGCTTAAGCATTAAGAAGTACCTTGTTCTGTCACTGACTGTATGTGTCACTGCATAAATGACACCTAGAACCTGAAAATATTGTGGACAGATGTCTGTTTTGGGTTCCTGGATTCTTTGCAAGATCTCAAAGAAATTTAGGCACCTCAGAGCATAGTCTGGGTGATAGAGCATAGTCCAGAGCAAGTCACTTGGAAACACTAAATATAAGGGTGTATCTGAAAGGTGAGGGATGGCTAACTGGGTTTCTGCTTAATAATTCTGACTGTATTTCTTACTATGCTAGTCAAAAACAAAACAGCATTTTAATTTCATGTGCTACCTGTTCATTGAGCTAATGTAGAGGAGGGAATGTGGGGATAGAGGCTACTCCAGGAGGCAGCAGTGTGGGAAGACACAGCAGCTGCTTCTGACCATTGGTGAGAGAAGAAAAGAAGACATGATTTGCTGGGTCAGAGGGGGTGGGATGGTGACATTTTTGTAGCTTCACAGTTAGAGATCTGATCCACTGTTGTGAAATATAGCCACCGAGTTAAATGTGGAAACGACTTTATTTTGCGATGTGGGTGTGCAGTGCCTTCAATTATCTGGCCAAACATGACATACAAATAATAGAAAGTGGGTGAGATTGGAGACTTATTTTAATTTCTTTTAGCTTGAGTTTTGAATTTTTGTGTTTAAAGGCCATTTCAGGAGTTACCAGTGCTTGCAGAGTTAACAGAAACATAATTTTAGATATTATAAATTTCTTCGTTTTAGTGAAGAGATGGAGGTGTTTTGAGACTGTTTAAGCCTTTGCATTTACATTCTCTTTTAAACTATGATATATTATCAGAGCCAGCATACAAAATATGTTGCTAATGTTGTGTTCTCCAGGGCAAGGATCAGCCTTTTGCAATCCACTGGGAAAACTCAAAACCTTTAAATAACATCACCCCTATCCCCTTCCTCCAGTAATGTTAGTAGACATTGCTAGAGGTACAGGTAGATTATAAACAGGGATCTTTTGCTTTCATAATATAAATAAGTCAAAAAGCCAGTTTTACCTGTGCCATTAATTTTGCTATTAAGCAGAAAGCACATCTGAAAGGAAATTTAGTAGAGCAAATCTTAAAATGACCGACTGCTAAAAAATTCTGTTAGGTTTGATAATAGTCACAAACCCTCTTGGATCAACAGAAGAAACAAGGCTTAATGGGACTTGAGAACAGAGGCATGTGGAGAACAGAGGCATGTGAGTGTTTCCCTTGGGTTCCTGCCTCCTTCGGTAACCTTTTCTTAGCTTTGTCTCTGCTGCTTGTTCAGGTGTCAGGTTCTGCCTGTGGATTTGGCTCTGGGTGTGTCTACCACAATGGAAATGGATAGCACATCTGGGCAGTGAACTGCCTCTGTTACAATTAATAAATATCATGATCATTCAGAGTCCATGTTATGTGATATAACTACTTTACATTACTTCCTTTTTCTGTAAGGGGCAGCCATTTCTCTTCTGCTTTCCTACACCTCCCAGCATGTTGCCTGTATTCATATGTGTGGAATGTGTGCATAGAAGAATATTTTCCTCTCTGGAAGCTGCTCCTCTGTTTATTCAAGAGGGGGAGGCATAAACTGAGCCATTAGTGGGAGAAATAGAGCCTGAGCACACAGCAGCAACCATTTTTTAATGAGTCTATTTGTACTGGGCCAGCGGGCAGCCCTGACATTGAGTCAAACCTGAGAGTGGGTCTGGCAGCCAGCCAGTGTTCTGCTGAGAAGAAGCTAAATTATGCATCTTATTTAGCACATTTATTAAAAGATCTTCTACAATTCCAGGCAAAAGTCCCAAAACAAATGCTACTATAATTTAAAAGCCTTGCAGTTGTGAGCTACATTTAATACATTACAATTCCCCCATAATAGCTTTCTGGCGTTGGCTGAGCTTCGTCTCTCACTGGTGTTTCATAAATTGTTATGGTAGAGAGATATTAAGGGGAAGGAATTCTCCCTGAGCTAGGGGTGTGGAGGAAGATAATTGGTGCTGGGGGTGCCCAGCACTGTCCTGACTTGGAGCAAAACCTGGCATTGCAGCCATGGCTGCTCTGCTGAAAAGCAGCTGCCATTTGTATCAAACAGTGCAGAGACTTCTGCTGACAAATCTGACACACACATGCTGATTGACCTCAGGCAAACACTGTGGGGTTATGCATGCTCGCTTTGAAACTCTCCTTCCCTTTTTTAACTTCTCAGGTTTGAGCTGATAAAAAAAATACCTTGTGGAGAGCAGCTTACGCCTCTGCAAGTTTTCTAGCACTGTTTTTTAAGCACAGAGATTCTGCCTAGGGAACAAGCTTTTTTCCAAGCCTAGCCCTAACATGATTGGCTACAGTGTTTTAATTGGGCATCAGGCAGCTGTATTACAGAAATCTTTCTCTGACTGGAACTACAGCTACTACTGTTACACTGTGCTGAACCTTTTTTACAGCTTAAAACCATCAGAGCAGAGGATCTCAGTTTATGACTTGAGTTTGGCAGTACATTGTTCTGCCCAGCTCTTCCTCTTTCATGCCCTATTTTGCTTCTCAGCAACTGTGTTCCTCCCTTAGCAGGTGAGTAGTTTTCACAGGAGTTACTGGCTGGCCTTTCATCATAGGATCTGCTTTATGCATCTCTGAGCAAAACCCAGTGAATCTGGATCTTGACAGGGCCTGTGTATAAGTCCTGATTTGAATTTCCAACCCTTTAAAAAACCTTTTCTAACCAACCTATATCTATTTTTTTCCAAATAATCTCTTTAGAAGGGTGTATTAAGGTAATGTTCCCTTGAGATGGAAAGAAGTCAGCAGACAGCAATTTAAAAACCTACTCAGAACTGATCCAAATGGAGTGGAAAGCACTCCAGGAAAACTCTCTTCCTCTGTGTAATTGTTAAAAAGTGGGATAAAAAGTATGGCATCACCCTTTGGAGTGGTAAGAATATGCAGACAACAGCATGTTACTGCTCATCAAGTCATCAGATTTCTTACATAAAGGCTGATACAGGTAGCCTGGAGAAAAATTGGCTTTTTGCAGTAGTGTATGTGGGACATATGGGCTTCTTGTCTCAGATTCCCATTTCACTTCCTTCCTAATATATAATGCTCAGGTTGGCGCTTTTTTTTTATTTTATTCAATGCTCTGTTCAGGTGATAAGAATATAAAGCATAGACGGATAGGGAACAAGGGAAAGGATTAACTTTATCCTTAGCTTTTATCTTTAGCATTTATCCTTATACTACAGATATTGTAGGTGGGTCTGATTGGGATGCCAGTTGTAGCAGCTGCAAGGCTGAGGTTCATATATTATTTAAGGGTCAATTCCTTTAAAAGACACAGGTTTTCAATTGTCAGACTTAACAATGTAGCCTGAACTGTTTCCATGCTGAGTGTCAGTTTGATGCAGATACAGTTCTTGAATATGCAGTCCTAAATATCTTTGTGTTTCTTAGAATGACAATAGTGAAAATGTAGTTTAGTTGTTTTAAATGCCATCCTGCTTTGAACTCAGAAATTAATGTTTGGCTTCCTGAGTATATCTCTGGAAACATTTGCTTATCTTCAGATTCTGCACAGAAATTTGCAGCTAAATTCTGTGTCTGCAGTGAGAGTATACCTGTGAGAGATGATCAGAACTTCATCTATGACTGTAACTTTAAAATGCTGCAGTCAATGTCATGTCTAGATGCAAACGCTTGATGAAAACACTTGAGACAAACACTTGAAGTGACTCTAAAACATTAATTTGTGGGCAGCCTAGCAGTCAAAAAACAGTTGGGAAGTGAGGCAATGAAAGCTGTCCATGCAATTGATTTCCTTTGGTTAGATGCATGTCAGTATCAGAGACAAGATTCTAAACACTTTTTCTGGTAGTAAGGTTTCTGCCTCATTTGGAACACAGCCGTTTATGCTGGGAGTTTTCTTTGTAAAACTGAAAATACTGGGAGGTGGTGAGAAGAAGAGAGAGCAGAAAGCAGGAAAAACAGTGCATGGTTTCTTGGTTATGGCAGCTAAATTCTACTTGAGGAAGTGGTTCTCTCTTTCTAGGTGATTCAAAGAAAAGACAAATTACTTTTGTCTGAATAATGAAAATTTGGTTTATTTTACTTTCAGAATGCCTTGATTGAATACTCAGAAAATTCACAGAAGAGTTGTTATATGACAGGTTGCAGGAAAGGACTGTGGGAATTGTGCTAGGAGAATAGTCACAATTGTATATTTGAATAGCACTGAATTCTGAATGAGGAATCTAGCAAACCAGAGATAAGAGTCATGAAATGCCTTAGACACCTGGATGCCACTTGGAGGTGTCCATGCTCACCTTCTAGTTACTGACTTCATCAGCCACAGAACAATTCTATACCCAAGAATTTAGGGTACACTTCATATCTCATCTATCTTCGTAGTTCTAGCTCTTTAGATGTTGAAATTGTTTATTCATTCGAAGTGGGGCTATGCAGTCAACTAGGCAGTTTTTAATTTTGGGAACCCAAATGACTCATGCTGAATTATTCTGGGTAGTACTCTCATTGCTTATTTTTAGAAAGTCTAAAAGTAAGTGTCAGAATGTTTTTAATTGTTGCCTAATTTAGGTTCCCTGGGGGCTAAATATAACTTCTAATAACGTGAAAAACAAACAAGATGCCTCTAAAGTCCTCCTAAAAGAAAGTTACTGAGTGTACAGCCTAAGGACTGGTAAGTTTCAATGGAAATATTAATTTCTCTTTTCAAAACTCCATGTTTAACCGACTTCATTGTTCATGAAAGCAAGCAGGGAAGATGCTGAATTAAGGGATTGCTTACTGACCTTCTCTGGTGTGTGCTGTGTGCACCATCAGGGCTGTGAATATGACATTACAGGATGAAATAATCCTTTTAGATGTGGGCATTTTTTTCATAATAGGTATTAATGACTTTCAAGATTTTTAATTTATCAATAAAGCAAAAATAAAAAATACTCTAGCAAACAGTACAATATATCAGTTATGATTCCTAGAAGAATTGATTATATATATAACATATACTATATATATGTATAGTATATATATAACTATATACTATATATAATTATATGACTATGTATATTACATATCTATTATATAACTATATAACTATATATATATAACAAAGTAGTTATATATATCGCTATACAGTTATATATTAATAATTACATTTATTAACAGTATTAATATAACTTATTCAAAAACCTTACTGATGATTTAACTTAGTTTCCACAGGAATAATCAAAGTTATTAGCATGTTATTTGAATTCTACGAGTAGCTTTTTCACAAGTCTTGTCTGACTTTTATCTGATTACACACTTTGTAGACAGGAGTGAAGATCCAGCCAAAATGGTGGTTAACAAAAAGTCAGTTAAACACTGATTTCAGAAGTTATGTGTGTTAGTATATAAATCACAGGGTGAAGTTATCCAGGTTCAGTGCTGACACTCAGGAGCACTCTTTATTGCTTCTTATGATTCTAAGGCTATTGTGGACTGCTGGTTCTTGCATTTCAGCATTTTTTTTTTCTCATATGTTACATGAGTCAGAGAGACATTTCACATGCTAAAGATGGAATCCTTGTGACAGCATGATCATCCCCCTCCTCCAAGTGCTGCAGTGTGGCTGTGCCATGCATTAAGTAAATGACTAGATCTTTGTAATGCCAATGTAACTTTATGGGTGAGGATTATTTGTATTTATAGCATCCATAAAGCAATTTATAGTCCTTCTGCTGCCTGTTATTTTGTGCTTCTGAGCAGAAAGAGTGGACTGCAATGACTTGAAATGCAACTCAAGTGTGCTTCAAAGGTTGAAAAGCTTTCCAGGTCAAAGGCAGTGAATGTGAATAGCAGTAATAACTACTCTTTTTTTTATTTTTTTTTTTTTGTTACCTTGTATTTAGAACTTTGCCTTTGGGCTGTTGATCTCCTTGGGGAGAGCAGATGTTAAGCATGCCTTGAAGCATGCATGTCTTGTAAATCTGCAAATCAGGAAACGGAGGTGCTGAGGTGACATGCTGTATCACCTACCAGACTGTGGTGCTAAAAGCAGAATATAAGTCCCTAAGTCTGTCTGAAGGTGCTGCTTAAATAGTTCTGATTTAATCTTTGTAAATCTGGATGAACTGCTACTGAAAACTAAATTTGAAGTTTAGTGGAGAGTCACAGTGGGGAGTCTGAGAACAAAGACAACATATCTGTCCCTTTGAAAAAAGGGACAGAAGTGTTCTCCGTGTTTGATCCTACCTCTACCAAAGGAGATGGTGCCTTAACCTCTTCATAGAGTGCTAAAATGCTGTCTGATTTTGATGGTGTGCATAGGTCTTCACATAGATACAAGGACAGAACAATGGGAAAAAGGCTGAAGGACCACTTTCTACTGGTGCATCCTCACCTTGTGTCCTGCATGCAGTTTTGGGCACCAAAATATAAAAAAGACATTGAGCTGTTAGAGAGTGTCTAGAGGAGGGCAATGAGGATGGTGAAGGACCTTTAGACGAACTTGTATGGAGAGCAGCTGAGGTCACTCGGTCTGCTCAGCCTGGAGAGGAAGGTACTGAGGGGAGACCTCATTGCAGTTACAGCTTCCTCATGAGGGGAAGAGAGGAAGACACTGATCTCCTCTCTCTGGTGCCCAGTGACAGGATGTGAGGGAATGGCCTGAAGCTGAGTCAGGGGAGGTTTAGGTTCAACATCAGGAAATGGTTCTCCACCCAGAGCATGGTTGGGCACTGCAACAGGCTCCCCAGTGAAGTGGTCACATCACCAAGCCTGACACAGTTCAAGAAGCATCACGACAATGCTCTCAGGCACATGGTGTGACTGTTGGGTGTCCTGTACAGGAGCAGGGGTTGGACTTGATGATCCTGATGGCTCCCTTCCAACTCGGTATATTCTGTGATTCTGTGAAACTGGAGAATGGTAACTTAAAACCAAATGATTGTGTGTTGGTTTAACAACAGCGTCTCCAGTTCTGCTTATTAATGTTAGCTAAAAATACGCCGTGCCTCTGTAAATATGCAGAGAATAGCACCTGACACCAAGAAGTTAAATACTTTTCTCATTTTGGCATTGATATTTTCTCCAAGGGACACATTAATCAAAGGGGGTGGGAAGTATAAGACTACAGCATCATTAAAACTTAAAACAAAGTGTCACATACCCATCTATTTTTTCTCCAGAGAGCAGTACTAATCCATTCACAGAGCTATATTACTGAGTCACACTTCAGCTTATTTTCTGAACTGTAAGACATTTTCAGAAGACAATGAACACTGCAGTGATAATTCAAGAACTGAAAAACTGCTACAAAAAATGAAATAGAGGCAAATGTCCCTGGTTTAAAAAAAAACCAAAATCCATCCTAAAGCCCTCTGAGATACAACAAGAATGTCTCTTAGCATATTTTGCTGGCCAGGGATGTTTCATTATGGAAAACACTTACATATTCTCTGTGGAAGTATACATACTTTGAAATCCAGTAGGCTATTTAGCCATAACTTTTTTCTTCTTCTGATGTGAGTAGAGAGCAAAATTTGTATGTGCTGCCTGTGTCTGCTGTAGCTAATTTTTCAATTTATATAAATAAATAACCTGCCAAAACTAATTACTTCTCTTCAAATTCTAAATACAGTATTTCTCTTTTTCCTCCCCCCCCCGCCCCCATCTGTCTTGCTTTAATAATTTTTGCATCAGTTGTCATTTTAGGAGCTGGTTTGGTCTAAAAAGGGATGGTTGTATATGTCTTACTATTTTAATGTAACTAATTATGATTGCTGCTTATTTTTTTCTCGGTATCTGGAGGCAGAAATGGAGTGGATGCTCATATAACAGTGCTCTTGATTTGATGGATAAGAAGTTGTTCTGATCCAATATTACCTAGTAAAAAAATACAGCAGAAACACTCAGCCCAGAGTTTGCTAAACTGGTTGGTTGATTTACAAGAATTAGCCTCTCAAATACCATTTCAGTCATGGGATTATAATATCTGGTGCACAGTTAGTCTGGAGAAAGGCTGATTCATGAATGCATTGCCTGGCGCTGTTGGTTAACAGTGCAAAATTTAAATATCAGAGATATCAGTGAACTACATAATCTTGAGTGTGACTAACTCTTTGTGGATTTCATGAAAATATTTATGCTTTTACAGAATTCATATCATGAAGCATCCCAATGATGACATGATGTTACACTTTTCTTTATATCTGTTCCTTCTTTGGGTTTCTTCAGGTTTAGGGTTGTACTTCTGTTTTACAATGCTGCTGATATAAGCATATATAATCTGCAGTTCTGGACTCTGCACAGGGTATTTGAGAAGAAAGTTTACCCAGCAGTTCTTCTGCAAAGGTACTAGCAGTAGCCCACACCAGGGAAATCTAGTTTTGTCTTATTTTCGTTTAAATAGGGTTGAACTTGTCTTTCTTATACTTGACGCAAGAAGCTGATGAAATAGCTGTGAGGGATTTTGTGGTGACAGAAAGGGCACATTGTTATTCTCATCCATTTCAAGATATTTCTCTCCAAATGAAGTAATTAAATGAGCAGAGAAGGCCAATTTGAATTCAGCATATATATGCCATATTTCCAAGTTTTGTGCACAGGTAGTAGGTACACAGCTGCTGTAACTGCAAGGATGTATTATGTTTGCAATTCCACACTTGTGTGTAGGACAAGTTGATATCAGTGCCATTTAACCTGCTTCCCTCATGGAGAGGAGATGGCCACGCTTGCTTGTCCTAGTCCAGATGGTGACAGCAGTTTTCTACAGAGACCTTCTAAAATGAAGTGATGAGGATTATTCTATTCTGGGTCACTGTTGCAGGAGACATTCGGGGAACTAGATGATATTTAAGCTTCTGTCCAGCGCAACCTATTTGGTGATTCTCTCCAACTCGCATCTGTCTGCTGTCCTTGCACATCCTTGCCCATCTCATTTCTTACTAATCCTACCTTCTCTTTAAGGATATTCCTAGGCTGAGAGTAACCCTTCCCATGTTAGACTTGCTAGTCTTTGTTTTTTAACAACATGGAGATCTGTTTGATTTGGTAATGTTAGATGGACCTTTGTCTTGTGTTGTAATTTGCCATACAATCTTTATATTCTTGTCTCATTTCAAAAAGCTCTTCCAGTCTCATTCTGCTTCACCAAGGTCAGTGTCTGTCCTGCAACCCCAGGACATTTAGGGCGGTGAAATCATTTCAACCACAGGTCAATTGAAATTCTGGAGATAAGACTTCACCTTAACATTTTGACACTAAATAACATTCTTACTGTTTACATGACTGAAAAGAAAACAAATGTCATTATCTGCTCTATAAAGTGTTAGCTGTGTTTTCAATACCAAAGAATATGTTTTTCATGTGTCCTGTGGGAACACTAACTGTCATTTCTGGAACGCCCATTTCTCAATGTGTTCTGAAAAGGTCCTCAAAAACCATCTTTATTATTATCCAGTTTATCTCTGAAGAGTGTTCATTGACCCATTTATATTAAAAGGCAATTTCATAAATATATGTGCTAAGGCACCTTGTAACTTACATAATTTGTTTCAAACAAAGATTTGTGTTACTTCTTTTCATACAAGCAAGCATAATTTATCTTTCACATATATATTGTAAACAAACACATTAATAATTTTATCATATGCTTGGTATTTCCCACACGAACAGAAGTGATTTGCTATAACCCAAGTCAGCCACAAAGTTAAAATCTTATGCATTTAAATTTTTTCACCTTAGGTTGCATCTAGTCACTTAGACTATTATGTTTAACTTTTAATAATCTAGTTTGGATTTTTGCCAGTAGAAAGAGCCTTTTAAATTTTTTAAATATTACTCCATTTGATCAGTTGAAGAAGAAGTTCCACTTTTCCTTAGGATTTCCTGTTTTTTAATACCTGTTTTTGTTGACATTAAGTTGAGGCCTATGATAAGCCAGGGAAACTGACCAAAATTATATGGCACAAGGTACTGTACACAGGCCACCTTCAACTCTTCAATTATCAGTCTGTTGCTGCAACATTTTGGTTGATAACACAGCATTGAGAAAACAGATACCTATCTCCATGAATAATTTAAAAATAGGTGTTTTCCATGTATTATTAAAAAAAAATCCGTATCAAGCTAAGTTTTGGAAAAACTTGCAGTTTAGTCTTTTCATCCTAGATTTCATCATGGACAGATTCACAACAGCAAGAAAAGTTCTGAGAACCTTGTGACTGAAATTATCTTCATTTTCTTGGCAACTCTTATGGGTATGCAGTGTACAAAATCAACATTAAAAGTGGCCTTCATTATGAGCTTAAGTGGATTTTGAGGCTGTGCCAGGAACTCTGCCCCACTAATAGCTTGTTCCAGCAATGGCATAAACAGTTCTGTAGCAAGTCCTTCAGACAGATTGCTTCTCCAGATGGGATACTCGGGTTTGTCCTTGCTGATTTTGTTGTCTGTATCAGCTCACTGCTGCCTTAGCATGATAGAAGGACTTGCTTTTCTGTGTTTCAAGATCTAGAAGACAGTGAACAGAGAAGTAGTCACAAGAATCAGTTCATAACAGCCAAACAACTTCCTTAATATCATTGTGGCAGTAGTGGAAGTAAATTGACAAAAAGGGAAAAAATCTGAAACATATAGGAAGCTGGGAATACTGTCTGCAATGACTGATCAAAATACAGAGTCCAGTGATGAGAGGAAACTGTTGGCTTACCCTGTACTAGAATGGAGAAACTCCTTAGAGCATATGTTTCCAACACAGTTACAGTATATCAAATTGTTCTTTATCACTCAACCATCACTGAGGTAGGAATTAAGAATGAAGTTCAGAGTTCGGCCCTTGATTGATATGATGGCTCGTCTGGGATTTGAATTACTGTATCTCTTTGCCAGTCCCAAATGGAACCAAAATATGTTCCAAGGAAAAATGATCCCACTCTTACCTCATTCTGAAGCTCAGCCCTGCGTTTTTCCCCCTAGCCATTCAAAATGTATGCATGTGCTTGCTTCAAGGTCTACTCCATAATTTCCTGGAGTGTGAATTTTAATCCATTTACTTCCACTGTGCTTATCCTTATATGTCCTGCTTGTGATGGGAGCCTGGAGTCTGAGCATTTCTGAAGTAAACAGAAATTTATAGTACTTGTGTCTTTACACACATATGGAAGATTTTGCAGAATCAGGTCCTGTGATACTTATTTTTGTACTCCTTGTGCTCTCATACTGCATTCCAAGCAGATGGATAGATAAAATCCTTATTTGGATCCTGGAGGTAGTCTCAGTGTCCCACAGGAAGAGTCTGCAGACACATGATCACCATAAAGCTGAGGGCTGTACATCCAGGAAGAATGCAAATCCCACAAGATGATCTTTCCCTGTCTATAAAAATTCTTTAATTAATGCATAATGCATAATTCCAAAGGGCTTGTCAGACTTCCCAAGACCAGGTGTACATAACACTAAGAATCGTAACAGGCCTCAGATATTCTCACAATGTTTTGCAATAGGCATCTGATGTATTTGAAACCTGACAGCTGTCAGGGTCTCATTGCTAGGACCAGAGCAGATCATTAATGATTGTGGGTTTATTACTGGACCCATCAGGCTTATATTATATATTCTGCCTTCTTTATTGTTCCAGTCAACAACCAAAAGAAAATAAACAAAACCTGACTGCATGTACACAGAGGCTGAGGCCCTCTCCAGGACTGCTGCAGTACCATGTCACTGCCAGCCTGTGAAAAGGGTGAGGTTTCATTTGAACCACTTAATCTGAAACGGCCTGTGGTAGCTCCCAAGATATGATCCAAGTAACTATAACAATACACAAATAACAACATTCCTGATTTGTTCCTTGCCATAATTCATATTTTTCAGTCTGGAATTAGTCAGATAGTGCAAAAATCTCTTCATCTTGCTGAGCATCAGTTGATTGTACTTAAGATGACTTTTCACCACATAGTCACTCTTATAGAGCTCCCTGCATTATCTGCTCAACAATTCTCTTACAGAATAGGGATGTTCCTTCAGATTTTAGAATATTATGTGGGTAAAGTCCAGTAATTTCTCTGAGGGTTGCTTGGACATAACTGTATGCAACGTGATTTTTGGTTTTTCTTTCACACTTTCTCCTCCTCTCTAGGAGGAAACACCTGCTATTTTTCAGCTTGTCTTTCATTGCTTCATATTGAAGTCATGGTAACTCACGTAATGAGAAGCAGCCATGAAAAGATAAGAAAGATAAAACCTGAATTCTGACACATATCTTTTTAAAAATTCTTTTTTAGATAGTATGTTGTATCTGTTTTTCAGTTGCTGATTCACACCAAGCCCTGCATCATTGTGCATCATGGTGCTTCTCATTGTGTTGTCCTCAACCATTCCCTTTGCTGTCTCCTTTCAAAGTGTGCTGGTATTTGCAGTGAAAATCAGTTCATGCAGTGAAATGAAAAATTATTCTGCTAGCCCCAAAGGAGCAGTCAGCTCTTCAAATTTGAGTTTAAGGAATTTCAGACAAATGTGTCATTTTGCCCCAGAGACACTTGAGAGAGCTTTCAAGGCCATTCTTGAAAAGTGTGAAAACAAAAGCAAATGTGAATGTCACCAGAGAGAGAGAGATTTGCTGAAGAAAAATATATTCTTCCTGATATTATGTTGGCTTTTGGGCTTCTAATAGTTATCAACTTGAAGTGTGCTCAGATTTAAAGCTCCTAGCCTTTGTAAAAGGGAGAAAAGCTCACCAAGCTAGCCTTTTAATGGAAAAATAGAGACTTCAGCTGTCCCATGGCCAAATATTTAATTTAACATAGTGAGACCTATAAAGCCAGAATATTGCATGCATTTCTCATTTGATGGGAGCTTTGCCAGAGATTCAGAAACATGAAGTTTGTCCCTTGGTTTATCTTTAAGATGTGTTATTTTAGGATGTGTGAAAAAGACTGAAGCTTTCACAAACCCTGAATTGACAGGTTTAATGTCATATATTAACACGTGTTTTTCCACTTAATTAATCCATAAGTTTCTTAATTTTTTCCTGAAACCTGATTGTAAGGAGCAGTTTTCTTACTTTCCTTACTGTTACACTGGGTTAGGTGAGCTCTTCTGTGGGTGGTTTATCCACAGTTTAAATTGCTAAACAGAGCTCAACAGTGATATCTTCAGGCAATGTGTTCTATGAGAAATGGGATCACAAAATTCCTTTTCTCTCATGTTGCCTGCCATAATTTGCCCAGAGTCACAAAGATGAAAAGACAAAGTAGTCTGTAAAATTACCTTATTGATGTAATTTGCAAGGACAAAAATGCAGTCTTATTAAATTTGTCACAGAGCTTCTTTCCCATTTCCAGCTTTGATAAAACAGTCAGGTTTAGTAAAAGTGGCATTTCTGTGTTTTTTGCTAAGATTCCTCAGTTGCTGCATTTTTTTTTTTTTGGCTCTCTGCTATATCACATATCTGCCATATGTGAAATACATGGTGTCCCAGTGAGCCCACTAGTTTGGAAATGGGATATGAAGTTCTTCAGACCCTGACTCTCTATGTCTTTGAATTCACTTTTGTAACCAAATGTTGCTACATGACAGCCTTACAGTGACCTGCATGAAAGAAGTGGCTTAAGTCATAGCCACAACTAGTTGACTGATAACAGTATTGCATCAACCATTAGAATGCCATTTAGCAGAATGCCCAGCTGAGAACTTAATGCCAAACAGAAAGGTCAACTTCTACTTCACTCTCTATACTCTTTATAAGCAAAATGCCAATTGCAATGAAAGGTCGCAGAGCCATTTCCAACCTGGTGTTTCTTTGAGGTGAGAGTGGCTGCTAATGAAGCACATTTCATTGGTTCTACATCACTCAGAAAATGGTTATAAAACAGTTTGGATGTGCATGGAATGTAAATATGAGGGGATGTATGTATGTATGTGTGAAGGGATGGATGTACTGTCAAATCTAGATCTGTAAATAGGTTTTAATAGCTTCTAAAGCCTTCAACTACTTAAATCTGTGACAAGATGAATTAAATTTGTACTGATGGTTTAGGGGTGCTTTATGGAGAGCAATACAGTTTGCTGTTGCATCAAGGCTGGCATGACTGATATCCTCTACTGAGCAGAAGTTTTGTGTTACTGATGCTTGGAAACAAAACAAATAGGGAAGTTGCCTGTTTCAAGGGCCATTTTTTTTTTCAGAGCAGTGAAGGATGAGTGTGTCATTATATCAGTAACAGGAGTATGTGAGTATTTCACAAATTTGTTCAATACTGTAGAGGTGAATTTCTTATCTCCATGGTAAAAGATTATTCCCAATGAGTGACAATGTTCACTGCAAAGTGCTGTTGTCATTCACACTTGTTTATATGGCAGATTTTGTTGGCTTTCTTGTTTAGCATACTAAGCTCTCTTCAACAAGCCTTAAACACTGCTCAGAGGCAAAGGAGACTGATGATAGTAAATAATACTGAATTGATAGTAGAAGTATGTAAAAATGAAATAGGAAACTCACTAGAAGATTTTGAAGGATTTATATTCAGTTTTTAAATAAAAAATCAGACTTTAAAGTTTAGTCATATGTCTGGGTAATAGCCAATGGGCAAATGCAAGGAGGTTTGTGGAGAAGTTATTGCTTGTTGAGACATGTCTAGTCTCATACTAGAACTACTACATATTTAAGAAGTGGTTGAAGGATTTATATTCAGTTTTTAAATAAAAAATCAGACTTTAAAGTTTAGTCATATGTCTGGGTAATAGCCAATGGGCAAATGCAAGGAGGTTTGTGGAGAAGTTATTGCTTGTTTGAGACATTTCTAGTCTCATACAGCTTATTTAAGAAGTGTAAAATTCATGTTAGTGACTAAACCTTTGTTTGTTCTTCCCTAACTTAAATGAGGAATTTTACTGAATTCTTCTCTTCATAAACCTTGGGCTTGCTCCCAAGTCCAGTAACAAATAAATGCACAGCTAGCTTGCTGTGGACTGAGTCCAAACAATTCTGTGTTGGATCCAGGAACATATAGAGTTCCTGAAAAGAAAAGGAATATATTTGTGTGTGGGTGTTTGTTCATTAGGAGAAGAAATACACTGTTATTGCATATATACCACAGCAACCCTAGGCTGCCTGAAGAAGGGACATGTCAACTTCACTGCTTGATTTGGAAAAAGGTTGTGAAGGGATTCTGCAAGAATCATCTACCCTGTTTAGTAATACAGGCTGCTGTATCATGTGAGTACTTTGCTAGGCACATAATTCCTGCTGCATTTTCATCGTTCCCCTCAAAAGAATGGCCTTGAACATGGGAGGGAGGAAATGGATGACTGCTTGCTTTTTTCTGGAATAGGATAAAAATGTGTTCTAATGTTTAAAATACATATAGGAACACATTGCTAACCAGCTCCAGCCTCACAAGCTACAGCTAGCTCAGTTTTCTGAGGTTTTCCAATGCTTCAGCTGTACTATTTTCAATTACAGGCTATACAAGTGCAGGTAGAATGTGCAGTGGATAAAAGCACATACCTCTAATATGAATTGCATGCATTGACTAGATAATGCCATTGAATCAGTGACAGTAGAGGAGAAAATGAGCAGAAGAAGCTTGGCAAAACAACACTACATCTTGCAGCACCACAGCTCTGATACAGCCTTTCTGTCTTGCTTATCAATGAATGGCATGTGTCTTACTCTTTGCACATCAATGCTAAAAATACATTTTGTCTCTCTTGTTCTTAAATGCTGTAATAATTCACTGGAGCTCACAGGTAAGAACTGTTTGTTGGGAAGCCAGTGTTCATGCTGAGTAGTTCAAATATTCTGGACTTTTCTGCTAATCTTCATTCCTTTAAGGTAGACTCTGCTTCACTAGAGTCAAGGTTAGAGGAAGCTTGCAGAGTGGATTTTAAGGAGGGGAATAAAGAAGAGCAGCTAGTGTACTAGGACAGCTTCCCTGCTGTGGACCTCAGATAACAATGAGTGGAACAAGATGTGCCCTATTTTCTATGCCTTGTTTTTAATGTCCTGTTTTCTCTCTTCACATGCCACTTAGAAGTGCAGCATTTCTTCCTTAAAAACTGGTGTAGCTACAGTTTGTGCTGATCATCTGCCTGGGATATTAAACTGCCTGGACATTTTGTTTTTGTATAGAGTGGTTTGATTACTGAAATTCCATTATTGTCAAAATGTCTCAGCATGACATGAAGCTCTGTTAGCCCCTTGTCTCCTAATGTATGTAACAACCTTTATTAGTGTTGTAATGTTTTTGGTTCCTGTCTCAAATGTAATGGAATTGCCTGCCAGATGCTTGATAGGGCTGCAGAATATCTTGGTATGTTCTCTAGGTGCTGCTGTCTTTATTAAATTGAAAGTCCTTTCCAGTTGTTCAGAAACAATCACTTTTTTGCATTATTATTTCCCCCTGCTGCTTGCGGGCACCTGACTTTTGTTTCTGAAAAATCTCTCTTCCCTTTCTTTATTTATAAATTAATCTTTTCATTCTTAATTTCATTTTATCCATCTTTCCTGAATTCCTGTCCTGCAATGTGTGCTAAATGTATATACTTCAAAATCCTCACTACTCCATGGAAAGGTCTGAGCAGCTTCATATTTTGTTTATAGTCCTTAGTTTTTGTTTTACTTTTACTTGTTTTTAAAATCTAGTTAATGAAAATCCATCTACTGAAATTTTTAATACCTTTTAAAATGATTTCTTTTATGTTTGGAACATCATTTAGAGTATTTATTAGGACTGGATTTCTCTTTTCTATATTTTTTCTTTTTTTTTCACAGTTTCAGAAGCAGTGACCACTGCTGCACATAGGTCTGTGGACTACCCTTGTTTCTCCCAAAATTTTTGTGTTCTGAGGGCCTGTACCTATGATATAACCACAGCTTCTGTCAGCAATCCAGATCAGTAATAATATGGATAATGACGAAATGCACAGAGCTTGGTGCAATTATTGCTTGTTAGAGCTCCTCTTTTGCAATCTGTCTTTATCTACATGTTGCTGAAAAATGTCATCAGTGTAAGGTTATAGTTCCCAAGTAGTATATATTTTCTTCTAAAATGTCAGATTTAGCAAGAACTACACCGGTGTAAATCAGGAAACAAACTAAAGATACTTTCAGACACAAACTCTCTACAACCAGCAGATATAGTGAAAATATTCTAAGTGAATCTTAGCTCTCTTCCTGGAGGTAGCAACAGTTACTGGGAGTCCCTAGATAATGTCTCATTTTTCCATAGCAGGGTACCTCTGGTGAGTGAAGATGTAGTAAATAATGCAGATTTTAGCTGGAGAAGGCAGTTAGAGCCATGGCTGTGACACATGGGGGTGTGTTGTTCTGTATGTCTTGATTATGGACACACACTCACATTACCATTGCTGTCTTCCAGATTACCAGTAGCATTCTTACTGTGCTCTGTCTCTGAGTGGGAAAGCACACCTTGTCCTGCAGTCAGGGCCTACGAACATAACTGGGATTTGTAGAGTCATTGTAGGCTTCTATAATTTGTGCTGTATTTTGTCTCATGATATGAACAATCATCCTCATGTGTTTTCAAAGACTTTGCAAAAATTTCAAAGACTTTCTGCATTTTCAGAAAAATCAATCCCCTTTCCATTGACTAAAAAAAACTAGCAGTGCTCTATTTCAAGAAAAGGTGATATTTGTCCAACTGAAAAATAAAAATCAAGGAAAACAACTGAACATGCTTGGGAAAACACAATGCTTGCAGGCCATGCTCAGAGGTCAACACACTGCATGCACACAACAAGCATTCAGGAGCAGCAGAACCTTTCTTGCTCCCTTAAACCTGCTTAATCCTTCTGGCTAAGGGATTAAGTACAAAACAATGCAGAGGTATAAACTGTGCCTTTAGTAGTGGTTTCACCACTGCTTTCTACAAGGGACAGGGCATTCACAATGACAGGCTTTTGTAGAAGTCTAGCAGGGCTCTTTTATCATGGCACACCACATTCATGGCTCTTTTTGATGCTGAGACTAAGCTTGGCATTTAAAGAGCATAGGGTGTGGGCGGATATTTCCTTACACAGGTAGTTGCTATGTGGCTTTGGAACAATGGCTTTCAGAAACATGAAAGCCCTTGCCATCACTTTGCTTTCTGACATATAGCACTTCTCTGCTTTTTAGAGCACAATACTATTATTTTACAAGATATCCCAATCATCCTTCTTTCTTCATCCCAGCCTGGACTAAATGTGAGCAGAAAGTCAGTGCTGCTTTTCCATCCAACTTGTTTGGTATTGGGAGCTGTTAAAGGTGCTGTGGAGGCAGGCTGGGTGGGGTAAAGTAGCACCCTGGGCTGCATCCCTGCAAGTGGGTTTTTGGGGGCACAAAGAAGGGAAGTGGTGGTGGATCACTCCTGGTGCTGCTGTCATGGGGTCAGATGTGACAGCAGAGAACAGCAAATCCAGGGGAGATTTCAGCAAAAGCTCTCAACAAATGGGCACACATTTTGCCACCTTCAAGTACATCTCTGTCTGCCTTCTCTTTTTATGTTGTCAAAATGTGAGTGAATACTGAACACCATTTGTCTCAGCAATCAAGAGGAGGCTGACATCATGTAAGGCTAACACCTAGAGGAAATCTTTCTAGTCTTCAAGTAAATTTTATATTTCCTTTTTTTGTTGAATTGCAACATTTTTGTTTTTCTGCTGGAAGAAAGAACTAGGCGAAAACATGCTGAGAAAATTTAAAAAAACCCAAAAAGCAGGGGAGAAGTGGAGCAAAATAAAGATTCAGAGACCAGATCAGAGCTAGGCAAACATGTAAAATATGTCTTCATCTTTGGGAATAGTTGATAGATCAGTTGGAATAGTCAGTGGAGTGCTGGCAGTTGGTGCCAGATGGAAGCACTGAACTAGGTCCTTCGTAAAATGCAACAGATTGTCACAGGATCTTTTAAGGGTTCAAGAGTGTTTCAGTGGTAGATGGGTGCTATGTAACCCTGAGGGAAAACTTGCAGTAGCTTGGCCTATAGGGTCATTCGCAGCTCCGTGTGCCCAATTAAATGACGAAGCACATGTGGAGCACAGATGTTCATTTAGTTTCCTTTGACAGGAATTTAGCATGCAAGCACCAAAACCACTCAGAAACTGAGATCAGTGACAGGCAAATGGTCGCAGATGGCAGGAAGGTGGCAGAGCTGAATCAAAGCTATGCCTGAGCTGAAGCTGAAACACTAATGTAGGTGCATCTTAAGAAAGCATACAGATTTCAGAGTTCTTTGAAGAACAGATTTTTAATAGAAAAAGCTTCAACAACTAAGCCATGACAGGTGCTCCAGTATCCCTTTTCTAGGCACTAAAGATGATCACTACTTTTTACTGACTAATGCTGAAAAAATTCAGCTTGCTGTCTTTCTGTTCTCTCCTGCTTTTTTGTGGTATTCATTATATCTCATTTTTATAGCACTCCAGACTGCAAACCGCAGTCTGAGATGTCTTTGTCCTGACCAAATGCAGGAGAGGGGAAGCACAAAATTTGATGTCTGATCTGCAGCATGAGAGCACAATGATAATCTCAGTCCTGCTGGTTTGTGACATATTCAGCTGAATTGATACAGGCTTTCTCTGATTTATCATCAAAGTAGCAATGAAAATTCAGCTGACAACACATACATTGAATTTCTCTCTGGGTTTTACAAGGCTACTTCTGCAGTAATTACCTTCACACCAAATTAAATAACTTTGTGAATACATAGCTTTAACAAGTGGAGATTTTTGAGTAGTTTATCATCTGTGTCTGCTCAAAATCAGTCTAGTTCGTTTCTGCTCCAGAAAGAGATGGCCAGGAGTCCAGACCTCTCACAGCTCCCATGAGTCTTTCTTGTGCTTCCAGCCCATTCCTCAGCCTCAGGGAGATGCTGAACAATGTGCTTGGCTTCTTTTTCCCTGGAAACACTTAGACATTTTGCAGTGAATGGGCGAAGATATCCTGCTACAGCTGTGGCACTTTCATAGGACAGCGGGGATAATTTTTTAGAGCAAAGGAAAGATGGAAAGACATAATGTAGTCCTTCCACCAGGCAATACCACTCACACATGCTTTCTGCAGAAGTTCACCTCTGTAGCATGACTCTAGTTATGTGTTTCATATATTGGCTGTCTTAGCATAAGGAATCTATGAATTTTGTTTTCTATTTGAACATTTCTGTTAGTTTTATTTGAAAATAGGCTTTAAGATTTGGAATACTGTAGAAATCTTTGTTAGAAAGCTTCCTTGTTTAGAAATGGACAGAGGGGGAAAATAGGAGAAAGTTGTCTTGAGGGAAAATAAACCCATGTGTTCAGGGTTGTAAATTGTCTAATTTTTGAAAATGATTTAAAATTGTAATATGTATTTGTATGTATTAACACTGAAACAGGATGTATTAGAAAAAGGAAAGTATTTCCTCATATATACACAGCATACAATTGTATCTCTGCCTAGGCTATGTTTCTGCAACAAGTTTGAAACAATTGGCAAAGTCTCTCCCCATCTCTATCCCAGGAGTCTTTCCTGCCAGAAATGTCTAGAACACAAAAGCTTTTAAAGCTGTGTTCTCATGTATGATCAGTCTGTTGAGTTGTATGTTTATTTTGAGAATATACAGTAGTGCTGTGTTTACATTAGGATCATCAGGGAAGTTTCCCAGGAATATCAGTGAAAATCCTTATTTTTCCTTTGTTGATAGTAAAGATGATCACATGAAACTGTTGAGAATTAGAACTTTTCTCTAGACAGCCTGCACAGTTACAATTGCTGTCAGCAGAATACTTTTTTTTTTTTTTTACTTTAAACCATTTTCTCTCTGCCTTTTTTAAACTCTAGAATCAGCTGAGGTTTTATTTCATGTTCAACACAAATTGAATCAACGTATTCCAGTAATGCTTGTACTCCTTATGCTGGGTAGGTCTCTTGTTGCATTTACAAAACCCTGGAGACATCTATGTTGTGATTCCTCCTGAAAAATATATACATGAAAAACCTGTGAGATGTTCTGTTGATAATTGTCTCTACATCATAAAAACATATAGCCAACACTTTCAGAAGAAGGCCTTTAAATTAGGTGGGATGAATTCTAAAACTGGGGAATGCAGAGGGTCAGCACTAGTTCATGCTGTTAGTCCTTCAGCTGATACTGTTGCTGACCTTGAAGATAGTATTATGTTGTAAAGGTAGCAGGCAGGTTGATTTGATTTGTCTTTTTGTTTTTTTGAGCTCTACCACTGGCCTCCTGTACAACCACGGGAGACTCACTTTACTATGTCTACTTCTATTTCCCTTAAATTCCTTCCCATTTTCTTTAGGCTGTAGTATCTTCAGGGCTGGAATTTTTTCTGGGACTCAACAGCAGTTTGCATACTTTGGTCTTCTGTTTGGTCCTCCAGTGAACTACATTATCAACAGAGAGACCTGGACCGTGTTGCTTGCAAACATGTTTTACTCAGCAAGCACCTCCAGTCTTGCAACATGTCTGGCAAAGACTGCTGAATTTCCTAAAGCTTCTTACCACCTACTGTTTCCTCATCTGATGCAGTCTGTTGAGGAATCAATTTAGAGCAGGTGGCTCAGTGTGCAGCTGCAGTGTGAGCTGCACATTGAGCTCTGGGTGATGGGAGCCCAAGGCAAGAGGCCATGAACTAGTGCTGACCCTCTGCATAACAAAGGGCACAGGGACCCATGGCCCAGCCAGGTCACTGGACATTCCAAGGAGCTGATGTCCCCAGGATTTTGTGTTCACTGACTGTGAGGGTGTAAAAATCCAGGGTTTCCTTTGTTTGGGGTCCCTCCTCGGAGGTACCCAGCTTGAGCTGTCACTCTGTGGTTGTGCCATGATTAAGTTAGTTTAAGGACTGAGATATCTGAGATTCTGGTCTGGGAAACCTAAGGTTTAGCTAGTAAGGAAAGCTGATCTGACTCACTGTATGAGCGTGGGGTGTTGTGGCTGTTGCTGGGATTTTAGTCCCAGCTCACGTGTTGTGGGTGTGACTGCCAGAGTGGCCTCCAGTTGATCAGGCAGGGAGGTTTCCTGAACACAGTCTGTTCTCCAGCTCTTTCTCTTGCTGGGGTTTCCTGTTGGCCTCTCTTGGACTCACTGGACAAACTGCTCCTGAAAGTTTCAGGATAATCACCTTTAAAAAACTGGTTTTTAAACCATTTTCAAATTCCTGCTCAAATGGTATTTCTTCCCATAAGGGGCAAACTCCAAACCACATAAATAAGTATGCAGTTTGTAAAAGGGCTCTGTTTCAGCAAATTATTTATGAAAGCATTAATAAAGTCCAGCTAACATCTTCACTTGGTCTTATAAGTTGCTTTCTGACTGCATAATAATGTACATTTTTCTTTTGACAAATCAGACATCCCTGGTTCTTTCCCCTTAGGTTGCATTTTCTTTAATAATGCTTTCAGATATCAGCTGAGCCAAGTTTTCAGGTAGGTACAATGACACAGTGGTGTACTACAGTAAATTCCCCAAGCTTGCACTCTGTGTCTTCAGTACATTGGATGCAATGAACCTCGGGGGCCTTTATTTTTATGATAGCAATAAATTCACCTAGTGAGATGAAGACTTATTTTACAACTCTTCCTTTTGATGATAGTAGCCCTGTAGAGTGCAAAGCCAGTGAAACTAGACATGCTTAAATAGTACAAAGTTTGAAAAAGGAGAAAAAAAATAATGCGATTGCTGTGGAAGGAAACCAAGCTTTTCACCTGTCCAAAAGCATCAGAGGAAAAGGGCTTTAACCATATGACCACTCTTTGGACTCTGAATCTGGCAAGGGAGAGTACCAAAGGATAGGACTCAAAGTCCTCACAAGCTACAAGTGTATCTTGTATGAGCTCCTTTTGGAGCATTCTCTCTCAAGAATTAAGGCCCTGGTTAAAGAAAATGACAAATAAGCAAAAGTGTCTCCCAGCCTTCTTAGCAAAATGTGACATGCTGAGATGAGACCTAAGGTCAGGTTTGCTGTCACAACACTTATCTTAGTTATCCATTATGGAATTTCTTTGGGCCAGGGCAGATCAAATCTAAACCGCTTTATTGGCTTAGGGCTTTATAGGAATTTAATTTTGTGCTCTTTTTTTAGTCATAGAGTTGGGCTTCAGCCAACAAAATTAAAAAGAAAAAAAATTCTCCTGTAAATGACGATTTTCTTTTCTGGTGGGAAAAAAATACTCATCTAATGAGAAACATTTCTATGCTGATTATTAGTTGAACACATTTTTTGGCAGATAGGTTATATGCCATGCCAATAGTGAACATATGAGAGTGTCACCTTTATCTAAATATGGTACTGTCATTTTGCCTCCAAAACAAGTAGAAAGTATGGGAAACAGCAGAGTCACTACTTTAAAAGCTCATAGATAGGGTAAGCCATTCACAGAAATCTAAGATCCAAAATTCATTGTGGTTTCAGTCAGAGCTTCTGTTACAGGCAGGATTTCCTAGCACATTTCTTCTTCATAAATAATGATTTGAATTATTCTTCTTGAAAATTGTCTAAATTATACCTAGCAGATTTCATGGAAATATGGTCCCTTTTGCACGAGGTCAATAAATGTTAAAATCAGAAGAACCCTTCAGGTTCCAGAGTCTTTTATGTCAGTAAGTGCATTTAAAGGATTTATTGAAAGAGCAGACAGGGTCTGGGAAAGGCAGGCAGCTTACATTACTGGATGCCATACTGTCCTCAGCCTATTCTCCATAGCTTTGACTCTTGGAAAAGATACTTAATTATTTTGTCCTTCACTCTCTGTCTACAGCCAGGTTTGATTTATGTAATGAATATGAATGTGTTAGCAGTGTTGAAAGCTGAAGAATAACTCCTAGAACTTCAGGTTCTGCTCTCTCATGTCTGTGGAGAATGAATGTAATTGTGGATATAAATATGGTTTTAACTTGGAACACATCTGTAACTGAGGTACTAGGACACATACTGTCTAGTATCATTGGCATGTTACAAGAATACTCTTTTTAAAGGATTAATTCCCTAGTTTAAACAATGCAGAAGATAAGTCTTTACCACAACAAATGGCAAATTCATTACAGAAAAAGCCTGAAGAACAAGGGCTGTTTAGCTGAACCAAAAATAAACTGAGAAGAGACTTTATTGCAAGACATCAATTCTTTCAAAAGTCAAAATTACTAAATAATAATGTCCTCATTAATTTAGCAGGGAAAGACATGAAAAAAATGAATAGCTGGATTTTTCATCCAAAGAAATTAAAATTAAGAATCAGTGCCTCATTTCTAAGAGTGAGATTGATTAACCATTGGAACGTGGAGTCCTTATTTCTTGAATAAAAATAGAGCAATACAAAACAAATTTTTAGAAATATATTTCAATTAAAAAAAAAGTGAATGCCAGCTCAATACACAGGTGATGGTAAAATTTAAGGGAATGTATTACACAGAAGGTCAGACAAGGGGATCTGATAGCCATTTCTGGTGTTAAACGTCTGAATGAAAGCAGGCCAAGGGAGAGAGCTGATTCTCAGTGTTTTCAAACCCTGAATAAATTGTTGACATTTATCTCTCTACCTGTGATTTCAGCTCTATGCTTGTGCAACACAAAAACATGAAATCCAGAACACTCAAACTGCAGTTGCATTATATGGATTGCAGGCAAAGTTTTATCATCTAGCTCTAGGCTGCTGTTGTATCTTGGAAAAAATATGTCTGCTCTGGCAAACACTGCATCTCACCTATTTTATGCAAAAAAGAACAAAGAGAAAGAAAATATATACACGTAAATGCACTCCCTATGTGATAAGAAATATGCTTGTGTCTTACCCAAAACCCGAGAACTGCCTGCATATCCATGAGGTATGCCCCTGTAAACATGAAATTTGATTAGCATACAGTTTGTGTATCACTTGATGAAAATTGACATTCCCTAGAAATTAAATGTGAAAAACCACTATCTGGAGACCTTGCACATTCATATGCATTGTTGAGTAATGTACAGGTGGACAGGTCATGTAGGGCAGGACTTTGTTTGAAGTTGTCCAAGGGTATGTAAAGGAGAGGAATGTCAGTGTTTTTGGCACTGAGCACTGAAAGATTAGACTAATGGAAGTTTTATCAAGTTATATCCTTACAAGGGGTGTAATGGGATGGTAGAACAGAAACAGCTTGACTGATTGTTCAGTTATACCCAAGCTAGACTTTGGTAAAGTTCAGCACAACATTACAGGGTGAATTTCTTGAAAAAGGTCTAATCATATACAGTAGGCAATTTTAAGGGGAGGATGCTGATGAGTTTCTAGCAATGAATCATAAATAGACCTGATGCAAGAAAGAGAAGAATGGAGAGATCAGCAGAAGTGAGGCACTGGTTTGTACTAGGGCTGAATTTCTAGAAAATGTGAGCTGAACTTTATGTGTAATACCTGGAAATCTGTGGCTAAATAAATACTTAGAAAACAGGGATAGGCTTATAAATACTGAGAAAAGCTGCAGTCTGACAAGTAAAATATTTAAATTCTGGGTGTTTTTTGTGAGATAGTGATGGTTATGTCTCCTTTATAAAGCAATCCTTATATAAAATCTGAGCACTGTCAAAGACTAAAATAATGCCAGTTACATATCTTGTACTTTGGTTACTGAGTTTTAGTATTTGTGGGGGGAATATTCGCAATAAAAAATTCACTGTATTTTGTCTATTTGATGACCAGTGAAGGATGCCAACAATTTTAGACACTTGTCACTTCTATAGCAGTATAACTTCCGTGATTCATATTCTTCTCAGTGCTCAGATATTTGTGTGAGTGGTTGAGTTTCAAGAACTTGGGTGAAAATTCCCTTGTTTTATTTTTCTTTCTAGTCACAGTGACATTTTGTTAAAGTCGGTGGTGTCAAGAGCTCTATAAGAACTTAGAAGATGGCAAAAGGTTTGTCCTTGTATTTTTGTCACTGCTTTTCTCAGGATAATTTCACCCTGTTAGCCTAGTTTTAGTTTCATTTAGCTCTGCTAATTTGCATTGAAGTGTTTCTGGCTCAAAAAAAGCAACTGTCTCAAATGCACTGGTACAAATGTATATTTCTTTTCATGGCCTGGTCTAAAGTGCATTTGAAAAAAAAATGTCATAGCAGGTAGCACTATGTCTTTTAAAATTCAAAGGTTAGGTCAGAGGGAGTGTTTTGTCTTTATTCAATTTTATAAGGTTTTTCAATAAGGTCCTTTTCATCTCTGAGTAGTACGAGAGGGCTGGAGGGAACCTGGCAGAAAGCTGGAAAATGTCCATCCAGTGATTCCAAATGTCTTTCTAGAAGCAAGTGAAAATACCACAAAGGGAAATGTACCCCACTGTTAGAAATGCTGTGAGGAAAGTGCAACAGAGGGATCACCATCCAAGGCAAGAGACACACTTTAGAGTGCAGGTGGCAGGTGACTGGTCAGCATGATTGAAAAAATTGGTTTAATAGAAGCAAGATATACAAAACAAAAAAATTAACTGCTCAACTACTTGGAGATTTACTCAGCATGCAGCACCACAACGGAATGGGGTTTAATTCCTGTATTTACAGAGGGACCACAATTCTGGTCTTAAATTGTAAAGAACGCATTAATGTTTTAATGCAGGTGAAAATGTACAGCTGCTTGAGATGAAATCCCCAGTGCATAGGGTAAAATAATTTTAATCCCTTGCAAACAAAATAGAACAAAAGCTAGCAAGATTATTTCTTTTTTTTTTCTCCCTCTCTCCCCCCTCTTTTTTCCTTACTAAGCAGGGAGTACACAGTGAATAACAAGGAGTGTTTAAATCATGCATATTGTTTTCTCTGTTGTCTCAAGCATCAATTTTATGGATGCATATGGCATGAATGTCAAAAAAAGTGCAACTGGATGTTTTTTCCCTGAGATTTTGACTATTCCGTGTTAGAAGGCATTGTATTAATATGTACACTGTGACTTCCAGATTGCAACCTTTCAAGCAAGAGGGCAGTCTAATGAACTGCTTTTCAGGCACAGTTCTGCCTTGAGTAATTATAAATCTGCTGTGTTCTACTGGCCCTGTGCTGGTTCTGCACATGTGTTTGTACAGCCATTCTGTGAACTGGGCTGGAAAACTGGTTCACTTGCAAAAGAGCAAAACTAGTAACAGTATAATGATTATTTTCGCCTAGGTTATCTATCAGCTGGACCAGACTTCCTTCTTCCTTGCAACATACATAAATATTTTTAGCACCATTATCTGAAGGATAATTCAGGGATGAGAAGAAAAGCAGAGGGTACTGGAGCCAGCTTAAACGACACTGCTATTTGGATGGCCATCCCAATCTAGAAAAGGAAACCTTACTACTAATCCTTTGTGAAAGTCTACATCTGTCCACTGGAAAACATTAAAATATCTAGTATGAAAAAAAATAATAGGAAAACTTTAAGCTGAGTGCTGAGGAAGTTTGATGCTAATACTGCTATGTAGTGCTTATAGCAGATGGGAGGCAGCTGAGCTGTGATGGAGCATCACTCATGGTAGCAGTGTTGGCCAGCATTTGCAGATTCAAGGGAGTGACAGGTCTGTACAGTGATGTCTTCTCATTGCAGTCATTGTTGGTAATCTTTCCAGCTGAAGGTAATCTTTCCAGCTGTAACAGAACCAGGCAGGTCTTAGCCATCAACCATTTAAGATAACAATAACAGTTCCAATGCTGAATGTGCCACCTGAGTCACCCTTAGTCAAATTGTAGCTCACCCTGTTAATAGAGCAAATGTTAATGTGTTGGAAATAACATACAGATGTGACAGCAGTAGGTGATCTGTCAGTTGTGAGTGGAAGAAGTCTTCATGGTACATGGGATCCCTGAGCTATTGATTCAGTCCTCTTTTGCTTCCACATGGCTTAATGGGAATGTAAAACCATCACTCTGAAAATTTGGTCTCCATGCAGACTTCCTGCACAGCTTGCTACCTGAGTCAGATATTTAAAACACAGCTGATATTGCAGGGACTTGAGCCACAGACAGTTTGGCAAAGGGAAATGATGCCCTGTTTAGGTCATCATTAGTAAATTTGTTCTGAACCTGCCTAGAGATAGAAACAATAAATGTAAGAGAAAATGTTTTTTCAGAGCATTGTTTCTAACTCTTGCAGGGCCATGAGAAAGCAATCAACATATTTATAAAATCTCTATGGGGATTACTTTTCCTTCTAAATATTCACTGATGATTTGGAGAGCTGCTTAATGAAGCTACCAGGGGCTCTCCCTCTCCCTCTCCCTCTCCCTCTCCTCCCCATAGAAATTTTTCCTTCAAGTCTTTCTTCTTTTTCAACTTGAAAATTCACATGCAATTACAGACTTACCAGATGCTTTAGCTTAACAAGAAATGCTACTGAAGACTGTGGTAAAACCTCAAGCTTTGGTAATATTGCAAATCTTGATTTCTTCTGAAGTGACCTGTTTGGAGTTAGGCTTTTCAAATAAACCTTGAAGTGGTAGGATAAGAGGAGAACTAGGAGAAAGGGTAGAAGTTTGAACATTAGTGCATATAAAATGAATTGAACAGGCTTGGACTCTTGAAACCTTGTATCCACATCCTGCATTGCTGAGAAAATTTTCACAATTTTAAAATATTCCACTTTTGTGTGGCGCTTTTGCACAGTTGAGAAAGCAGCAGGTTCCTCCCATGGAGGAGGGGGTCAGGTTATATTATACTGGAACTGTAATATACAGTCTATATTAATTTTCTCATTTTATTTGTATGAATAATTAATGCTTTAATTTTCATATATTCACAAAAGTAAATTAGAATTTCTTATTCCAATATAATAATTTCCAGCAAAATAAGTATTCTGCAGGGATTTACATAACATTAATTTCCTCCTTTTGTTGTTATAAATATTTAGAAATTGTGTGTAGGTGGATCTCTTATGGTTAAAGATGTCACCTAAACCTCTCAGTGGAATTATTTTCTAGTAATTCTTTGAATAATTTGTTGTACCATTAGCTTTGTCTCTCTTAGCCAATTTCAGCAGTAGCTTAACTGTAAAAATAGCAAAACCTTTCTTAAAACAGCAATTTTTCTTAGATGGCATTAATAGTAATACAGCTCATACTTGGTATTAGTGCTGGCAACTTTCATTTGAACATCTCAGCATGCTTACAGAATGTCAGCTGATTCAGACTATCCACTTTCACAGCAAAATATCTTTTCTATTAATGTCAATTCTCATCTTGAGATTTAAGCTAATGTTTTTTTCTTGCAATTGAAGCATGGGAATTAAGCAGTTTAGCCTATGGAGCAGGAGCCCAGAATATAACATAGGAGTTTTGATTTGACACAGGGAACAAAAGGTCTTTAATGCCTTCTCTGATGTGAAGTATTGCAGTACAGAGCAGGAGTTTGGATGGTCACAGGAGGTCACATTGTTACCCCATGAAAGGGGAAACCCTTTCATTTTACAGATTTCTCAAACACAAAATAAGTAATTGGAACCTTAAACCGAACAGAACACTGCCTTTCCCTTTCTATAGGAGCTACTTTAACATTTCTAGCAGCTCTGAAGTTTGATTTTGTTTTGAGAATTAGTTCCATTAAAAGATGTCATATTCATAGGTCATTCAATGCTAATGCTGTACATTGAACTACTATATAAATTCTTGTGTTTAATCTAGGCTAGTTTTGAATATCACAAAGGAAGCAATCATATAAATAAACCCACATTAATACAATATGTATTAATACAATAACTGGGTGACATTAAAAGCAGTGACCTTCAAAAGATGTTTAAGGATTTTCCAGGATTAGTTGTGTTTGTGCTTGGAGAAGGAATTTCAGATCAGGATTCTTGGCTTCTTTCATGGTTTAGGCACTGGTATATCACTGTCTGCCAACTCATGACAGTGTCCATCGGACAGTTTGCACATATACACCTGTGTATTCTGTGGGGGCTCAGTTGCTGGTACTGTTTGTTAAATGACTGCAGATACACAGTCCTTTTAACATAGCAAATATTCATCCTATTTTGGTAAAATTGCAAAGAAATATCACCATTAAAAGCTTAGCAAAATGCTATATGAAAACCCAGTAGTATTAGCTTGCCTGAAACATTTTGAAAGTATTTGTCATATTGATAATTTACTAATAATTGTAGATCACTTTGGGGAGCTTCTAATCTAATCATATATAATTGAAAAGAATGTGTTTGTTCATAATGAAGTAATAGCTGAAATGCTCATTAACTTGTTGGAGCAAAGTCATATCAATTTTAGGTGGAATAGACACAGTGGTGATAGCTCTAGGAGGCTTTCCATTTCTTCCAGATCTCACCTGACCTAATTACTATGGACTAAACACTTGCTCACATTTGAAGTCTCATTTATTCCGAAATAAAAGAACAAAATCATTGAGATGCTTCATGACTCCATATTTGTGAGATCAAATATTTCTGTTCAGAACAACTACTGAAATTTCAACACAGTTTTATTTTTTCTTCTTTGGTGCTGTTTTCTGTTTCTTAAATGCTTAACATGATGACATTATAGACAAAAGGGAGTATCATATGTATTACAATTCTTGTAAAAATTCATAAATTCCTTAAAGTTTTCTATAGTTCTAGAGTATATGTACAAGTATCTCTGAATATTTAATGCACAAAACATTTTTAAAATCAATATATACAACATAACAGAATTATTACAGGTTTAAATCACTGATTCTTCAATGAATAGAATTGCAGCCTGCCATTGTGGTACTACATGGTTTATGACCTAGTTTTATGTAGTTTAATATTCTTAGTTCTTCTAAGTTTGTTTACTGCCCTGAGTAAAATTATATGATCCATAGAAAAGATTAGGGAACAGAAATCTCAGTAATGGAAGTTTTGTGTATCTGCTATCTGAAGACATTACGGTAGGGCTGAGATGATTTGAGGGAGCCTATGAACCTCTTACAAATTCTCATAGATTTTGTGCAGTCATTCATAAAAATATACCATCGAGTTTTTCTGTAAGGATACAAAATCTTTCTCTGATGAACAGTAAAATTTTTTTTCTGGTGGACAGTCCAGACCATCTCTGTCAGTCAGAGACAAAAAGCCATGTTAACTCAGTGACTGAAAAACAAGCATAATGGGGAGGCAGATAGAAGATTACCAGCAATGGCATAAGGAAACATCTAACCATGGAGAGAGAATCATGAAATTTGGGCAAGAAGTCAGACCAGGTTACTCATAGAATCATCACAGAATGACTTGGTTTGGAAGAAAACTTAAAGATCATCTAGTCCCTGGTAATAACTGTTTTTATTATTATTTTTAATCCCTTCCAATGTCTGAGTGGTACATACTGCAGTCCCTCTCCATACTCTGAAACACAACTGAATTCAAAGCATCCTTCTTTCTGGAAGAGCTGCCTTTAAACAGCAAAACCCCTTGGCATCAGCACCTCTCTAGGTGATCTAGAGACTTTCCTGTGAGAATGCCTTGAGATCTGGCAAAAGGCAGCCTCCTGACTCCATTCAGACTCAAGTGCTAGGGGATTTTAGGTGCACAGAGGATCTGTGAGTGCCAGCTGGGGAGCCAAGTACAAGGAGATCTTCCAGAGCTGAGACAGGGGTCTGAAAAATGCATGAATTAGTCTTGCAGACATCAATTTCCCTATAATAATTCTGCCTAACCAGATTCTAAAATACATGGAAAATATATTTTGAAAATGGCTTTCTAGTGCTATTCAGCATTAATAAACATGATAAGCAATCACAGTACCTCAGTATATACTGTCTTTCACATGAAGAACTTTCACATGAAGTGCCTCACAGACACTAATTAATTAAGCCTTACAATACACTTGGGATGGAAAGACTTCAGGAGAGTTTATAATATCAGTTCATTTTACATTTAGATTAAACATAGCACAGAAAGGTTAAAAGATTAGCCCTCAGTGACACAGCAAGTCAGAATTAGAGCAAAGAGCACAACCCCAAGACCCTGCTTGGATGTTACTCTGCTGGAACAGTGGAAAATATGTATTGCAGTCATACAGTTTATAGCAAGATATATTAGCTGTGTAAATATTTATTTAGGCTGCAATTTTGGGGTAACAGAACATTGCTGTGATTTAGTGAAGTTCATATTGCAGAGACTGAGAAAAAGAACAGAGTAGTGCATGAAAGGACTCATTTCACATTAGCAGCACAGAAGCATGCTACTAATCCTCTGCTATCCACTTCTGCAAGTGTTGCAGATGCAGCAGCAGGACTGACCTTGCTTTAAGAAAAATGACTGCAGCTAGAGGAAACTGGCTCATCTGAAGTCCAAGGAAGGGTTAAAGGTTTTGATGATCTTACTCTCCATGCTCTTTTCATGTGTTTAGCATTTCATTTGATTAGCCTGAGTCCCCCAGACAAAACTCCCAAAGGAATTGCAATTGTGGTTTAGATATCTTTTTACCCAAACCTAATGCAAGTGTGTATTGAAATATAATATATGGACCCTAACAATATTTGGGGACTTAATTTCTTTTGAGTCAGCACTGGGAATTTTCTGGGGAATCAGGATATTTTTCCAAAAAGATGGTTGACTCACCATCTCTTGAGATGCCCAAGAAATGACTGGAGGTGACACTTCATGTTATGGACTAGTTAACAAAGGGGTGGTTGGTCAAAGGTTGGACTCCATGATCTTGGAGGTCTTTTCCAACCTAAATGATTGTGATTATTTTCTGAAAGTAGAGTTCTAATGAAAAGACTGGAACCTTCCAAGAAGCAGAGGACTCTACTGGAATAAATTTTATCTCGGTTGGTTAGAGCATGGTGCTAATAACAACAAAGTCATGGGTTTGATCTCCATGTGAACCATTTACTAAAGAGTGGGACTTGATTGTCATTGTGATTCTCTTCCAGCTCAGAATATTTTGAGCTTCTGTGAAATTCAAACACCTAGGTCATCTTCTATTTGCAAGCATGGCTGAGCAAGAGACTTCCACATTAAGTGCTTTTAATCTCCTCAAATTGACGAACATTCCTATAAGTAATTCCATCATAGAAAACACTTTCTATTTCCTTGAGAAATAGAACATTCCAAAGTCTAGAGGAAATGGATTTCTCTCTTGTTAAAATAAAATTATTTTAAAAGGCCTCTGAGTGATTTCTTCCTCTTTTTTAAAAGATGGTGGAACTGGAGCTTCTTTTTACAGTGCTGTGTTACTGGAATCCACATCATGCCTGGCTTTCCACTGGAGTTTTCTACTAATGACATCAGCACCCCAAAGCACTGATTTCTTAAGTACTCATCTCTTTTTAATTTGAGCTGCCTGCATTGATGGGAGGACGTGAGGACATAAACTCTTAATTAAAAAGGTGAATTTTGAGCTACATACTGATTTCTGTTGCATGTGTGCTGTAGATATTTGATACCATACTTCCTTGGGCATTTGTAGGGTTGATTAATGAAGGACAGAGGTTTGGGTGAGAATACGAACCCATTGTTTTTCCAAGATGATTTATTAGGCATTTGTTACTGTGTAACATATTGTAAGCCCATAAATTTGCATTCATTTTTACTGATGTGACCCAATTACAGAATGAATCGAATTTCATTAAATTGTACATGGTGACTCTCCTTCCAGTGAAGTTCTTATTGTTGTCTGCCTTTTGTAACTTACTGAGGAAGAAGCTTGTTTCAGTAAAGTCTGTAGGCTAAAGCATTTTATGTTTAGACTCAGGTCTTAACTCTCAGCTCTGTCAATGCTTTTTTTTCCCCTCTTTGTAGTCAGCCTAGTTGTATTGCTTTCAAGTACTAAGGGTAATCCCTACAGCTTTCACAGACATTGTCAGCTGCTTTGATGCATGATCCACTATAACATGAAGTGGGTCTTCATTTCAGTGTAAGAAGTTCCATAGTATACACCTTATTTTTTTGCTTTAAGGTAGTGCTGAGGAATGCACTCCCTAACTTTCACCTCCTCCACATTGTTCCCAAATGTATGGGGTATAGTCCTTCATTTTTAATGTAGAATATGTATCTTTTGGTGGTGATGAGTATGAAATTGGCAGAAGGATGTTCAGTTGAATGTCTTGAAGATGGAATTCTTTCTTCAAAAATGAGAAACAGCTAAAACAGTGTACCAGGTCCATAAACTAATATAGAAAATTCCCTTCTGAACAAAACAGCTACTTATGTCTTACTTTAGACCTGCATTAAAAATAACTTTTGAACATGTGATCTTTAAACTATTTTTCTGCTTTACCAGCATAGGCTATCCCAGTTAATATATGTCCCACTTTGGAAAGGAGAAAGGAAAACCAGAAAATTTGTTTTTCTTTCGTCATTTGATTTGAGTTAGGTTATTTTAAGGGGAGATGAATGCTAAAGCTGGTGAAACCTCATGGAAATGATTTACTACCTAGTATTAAACTGTGTTAACAGAGTGAGGATGAAGATAGAGAAAAAAACTCAAGGGGAAGACTTCTGTACCTCAGCTGCTCTTTTCTACTGTATCAGTTAGCGAGACTGAGGAAACTACCTCTCTGTATGAAAATTGCCCAACTTCTGTCATATGACAGCCATCTTTACCTCCAGCTGGCTGCGCGCGCTTTGTTGGAGAACAGATAGGCAAGCTTTCATCACCAGCTGCATTTGCTGAAGTAATCTGTTGCTCTGTAGTCTTCTGTCAAATATGCAGACTAAATCTCTTTAGCTTTAAATAAAGTAATATGAGGATTTCATCAAGAAATAGCTCTCTTGTCTGTGCAGTGAACTGTGAGAGGGAATACTGTGATATGTATGGCAACTTTTCCCAAGGTAATGTTGGTTTTAAGAGATGTAAATTTGGAATGATGTAAACAGACATTCATACAATAATGAAAGATTTGTTATAAAGATCTGACATAAATAAATAGAGACAGAATATGTACTTAAAATACAAAATAGTATTTTTTTAATCTGAAGTTGCATTAAGGTGTGACTTACAACATGCTTTTTGTTCTTCATTGCTGCATAGTAGCAACATCACCACGTCCCTACTTATTAACCTCAAGAGACATACCTGTGTGCCAATTTTGTGAGTAGCTTCAGTTTTAATTCCTTTGATGTCAGTGAGGGCAGCCCAAAAGAAGGGAGTTCTTGGTTTACAATCAGAGTAAAGTCGGTACAGAAAGTAGCAGGGCAGATTGTTTCTGTATGCTCAGTGTCTGTTGTTCATAACTACACCTTAGCAAGCAGCTGAATTTAGGAAGTCCAGAATTCGCTCTTGCTCATTAGTTGTCGTCTTTACTAAAAGAGTCAACGAGGGAGCCAATTAGTGCTGGCTGCAGCTGTGGTCTGTCTTTTTATGGATTCACCTGTTCACTACTCAGGAAGGCCAAGACCTACCTGCTCATTTCACACACAGAATTGGGCTACTATCAGATGATGTTAATGATGATTGGCCTCCATTGTCCTGCTATGTATTTATAGTAAGTATGAAAGACATAATCATTATTACTATCCCTACACAGCTTTCAGAATTTATTTCTGCTGCAAAAGTGCCTCTTAAGGCTATGAACTTTTATTTATTAACCCTAAAAGAAAGAGAGTGAGCAAAGACTATATTACCACCATCCAAGTTATCAGAAAGCCTGAATCCTGCTTTGAAAGGCTGAAAGTGAGAATGCTTTGATTTGAGCTCTTGCCTCATGCATTTATTTCTGAGATTCTTGAAAAGGGAACTGATTAGCAGTCACAGTTCTGGCATTTCTGTGCTGGTGCACACCTGTCCAAAGAAAATGAGCCATGAACAAGGAGATGCTTTTGCAAGGGCCACTGAAATGACTGATAATTTTAATGTATTTCAATTGTTTTTTGAAAATAGCCTAAGATAGATTCATTTGTGAGAACTAAATGTGAGAGGCAAACATTCCTACTGTATTTCTATGTATACTGTCATGCCCTTATATTTCAGACTTCACTGTTAGATAGAATTTATGGCTCCCCAGAGAGCTGACTGCACTTTTACTATCTTACTCTTGTGGCAAAAGCAGCATCCCAGTTTTTTGCACCTGTGACCCTTCTTGTACACACAAACTTCTCAAGACATTAGAATTTAGTTGCTAATTATTTCTGTCTTTAGATAGTATTACATTTACTGAGGATGACAAAATACCAAGAAAACTTTGAATGACAGCACAGTTTTCTTCAGTTTTTTCTCTCTCAATATTTCACACACCTAAAAAGAGAATGCTGTTCCAGATGTAGAGAAAAATGTATTAATGATGTTTGATCTGCAACTCTTGCAAATAAACATGAAATAAATCATATGAACTGATCAGAGTTGGATATGGCTTCATGGAAAATTCTTTCCCTCATTTATAGGTCATGTTATATCTAAAACACCTTTGAAATTATTCTCATTATTCTTAAATATCACAAATTAAAATATGCAACAATATAGAATTATCTTGGATGGAAAATGAGAAAAAATGACAAATGCTCAGCAGCAATTCAAGGCTTTTTTTCCTTAGGGATTGAAGATTTTGAGAATGTAAGTAAAGCCAAGAAAGTAGTCTAGAGTTTTTATGTAGGCTGTAGTTCATTAGGATGCTTTAAATAACATCATTCTTCACACATATTAGGAAGTGATCCACTGTACATAATCTTTCAACGGTTTTAAGGTCCCAATTTCAATTCTTGATAAGGAATGCTTCCAAAAATTCAGTGCCTCTTCAATCCAGTAGCTATACAAGGAGATGTAAAGGACACCTCAGATCTCTATTTGCATTGCAAATTTAACATTTCCAAAGCACTGGAAAAATGCCTACACAATGTAACCAGGTGGCCAGAAGAGGTGATCATCCCACTGCTTGCAGCAATGGTGCAGCCTCACCTCAAGTACTCAGTGCAGTTCAGCACCCCACAGTTTAAGAAGCATTTGGAAGTCCTTGGATGTGTTCAGAGGAGGGCAGTAAAGCTGGTGAAAGGGCTGGAAGGAATGCCCTGTGAGGTGCAGTTGGGTACACTAGGCTGGTCTACTTTGGAGGAAAGTAGGCTGAGGGACAACTTCACTGTGCTCTGAGGGGTGCTGAGCTCTTCTCCCTGGTATCCTTCAGCAACCTGTGTGGGAATCGTTCAAAGCTATGAAAGGATGGATTCAGACAACACATTGGGAAACATTTATTTAATAGGAGAGTTTTGAGGGCTCTTCTGGGGCCCTTACAATTGAACTGTTGTATTCTATATATTTCTCTATTTTGTAGGGTTTTGATGTTTTGAGGATTTTTTTGAAAGACAATCCACAGGAAGGACCATGATATTTTTGGCTTCATTCACATATTTACTTTCTGCCAAAGCCAGATCCTTAGTGAAAATAGGAAAACAACTCAGTGAAATGGTCCCCTCAGCTGCCTGGAGGCCAATCTCTGCACCACTACTGCAGCACCAGGTGGCTGCAAGCACAGCACAGATCTTGCTTCAGACTGCCTTTTAGTATTCTGGCATGCCAACCTTCACAACAGCCTTGATAAGCAGGATTGAACTGTTTTATTCTATATATTTCTCTATTTTGTAGGGTTTTTTTTTGAAAGACAATGCACAGGAAAGACCATGGTATTTTTGGCTTCATTCACATATTTACGTTCTGCCAAAGCCAGATCCTTAGTGAAAATAGGAAAACAACTCAGTGAAATGGTCCCCTCAGCCTCCTGGAGGCCAATCTCTGCACCACTACTACAGCACCAGGTGGCTGCAAGCACAGCAGAGATCTTGTTTCAGACTGCCTTTTAGTATTCTGACATGCTGTCGTGGTTTGGCCTAGAAGTGTGTTTCTAGAAGAGTCTAAGTCAGACCAATCAGTGGCCAAATTCAAAATTGACATCTGGTGCTAGCCACTGAGATTTGGATACGCCTCTGAGAACACACAGGGGTTAAAAGCAGGAGATTCGCAGAGAACTTCCTCTTTAGGAATCCAGCGTTAGTGAGTGGAGTCTGGACCTCTCCCCTGCCCAGCTGCGCCTGGGTAGGGGAGGGGGAGGCCATGCGGCCTGTAGAGAGGAGGCTCAGGGCCCCAAAAGGTGCAGGGGTGGAAGAGACTTGAGATGTCTGAGCAGCCCCCCCCCCCAAAAGAGAGATAAAAACTGTGCTGGCAGCACGGCTAGCCAGAAGCGGGAAATGCGGCAGCTGTAAGAATCTTGAGCAAGAAGAAGTGAAAATTTTAACCCCTTTGTAGACTAATAGAAACCTTACAAATACTGAATCTTCCTGAACCAGAATGAGGAGAGAGAGGGATGAGAGATGAAATAAGCAAGCGTGAAGAAAGCTAGAAGAAAAGAGAAGAATCTTAGGTAGAAGAGATAATAGAGTAGCCTTGAGCTGGACTCTTTCTTATATAGCCATGGACAGACCCGTGTTTTTTTTGCCCTGTAACCCAGAGACTGTATTTAGGGGGAGGCAACACCTAGAAATCAAGAGTGAAGCAGCGGCATAAACAGAGACGGCTGAAGAAGGTGTAGGATGCCCTCTGTCCTCAAAGAAGGCTCTGTTCACAAGGCCTCTCAGCCCCAGGAGGTGAAATTTAGGGGGGACTGGTGTCCCGAAATTAAGAGACTGCTGCTTCTGGAAGTAGGTAAAGCATCTTTAAAGAGAAAACTCTAAAAACAATCCTAGCCCGTGTCCAGTGGTGAGAGCACTGGACATGGGAGGGGGAGAAGTCACGAGGGCCGATGTTCTCTGAGTAAAGCCATGGGTGACATGGAAGCACAGGAGGTTTTAATTGTGCTTCTGGGGGAAGCCTATGAAGCAAGAGAAGACTCCTCTCTCCCTGATAGATTTGAGAGTTGATTATTTGAAGAGTGGTGAGTCTGTGGAAGAAAGGGAGGGGGGAAGAAGAATGTATTTAGAAAGTTTTCATTCTTAGCTTTATATGTGTTCCTTTCTAGATTTGTAATGAATAAAGTGTTGTGTTTTTCCCTCCATCCCTGAATGGGAGCCTGCTTTGTTCTGTTCCCTAATCACATCTCACAACAACCATTTTAAAAATATACCCTTCATGAAGGCCCTGACATTGTGCCAGAGTCAAACCATAACACATGCCAAACTTCACAACAGCCTTGATAAGCAGACAGGCTTTCAGGCTAGCTAGTGTTATTTCTAACATAAAGAGGGTTTCTGATTACTTGTATTATCCCCCATGTTGTTGCTTTAATTTGGTCATGTTTTTGGGGTTTTTGTTTGTTTGTTTTTATTTTGCTGTAGTTTTTGTTTTTATTACTGTTGGTTATGGTTTTTGGTATTTTCATGTCTGCTCACATAAATTTTGATCTGGAGGGAAATATCAATGTTTCAGCTTTACTTTCAGGTGGAGTGGGTTGCAATTCAAGTCTGTTACCTAACTGTAGTATTGTAACTACATCATCAAGTGACCTGACTGATAGAGCTAGGAGATACTACTATTTAGCATTGTGTAGCTAACTAGCAGAAAATGATGCCTGGAAAGAGGCCTGTATTCGAGAGATTTCCTGTGAGAAAGCAGTGTCAAAGCTTATGACTGAGCTTTCCTCTGTCTGGAACATGGAAGAGATATTGCCTATTAGCAATGGCCTCATATGCCCCACCAATTGCAATCAGCCAAAGCAGGTTAACCCCAAGCCCACTCTATCTTTTGCTCCTCTCTTATATAGCTGTTATTATTTTTTCATGACATACTAAGCTAAATAAGGCATAAGAATTCTCTGACCATGGAATGTAAAAGGAGAGAAAAGCAGACAGCAGAAGAGAAGAAAAAGCCCCTAAGCAAAAGTTCACTTATTAGAGTACTTATTTTTTTCATTAAATCTTGGCATCTACTTTAAGAATTAAAATATTACTCATTTTCATTTTTACTACTGACTAGCCAGTGAATTTAGAAGTGCTTGGGGAAGGGTGAATAGTTCATTATCTTGTTCCCTCAATGACACTTTCAAATGCTTTCCTTATGGTGACCTCTATTTTAAATTTATGGGAATCACTTAAGTGTCAAACAAGCTAAGTGGAGCATTTCATTAATGAAAAATTAATGGTGAAAGACCTTGGGCTAGTTTTCGGTACTTATTTACAATACATATAATTCATTAGAAGAACATCAGTCAAGCAAGGATCCTGCATGGCTGCAGTGGTGTTGTAAATGAGACTTTATTCTCTTTTTTTCCATTTAATGAAAGTATGAGGCAGGGAAAAATACACATAAAAGAGATTTAATGAGTCTCTGGAAAAGTGGTAAAATAGGGTACACAAGTCATAAATTCCAATTACTAACTCTACTCTAACCATTCTTTTTAGTGTAAGAATGAGAGAGCAGTTCATAAAAGGATGAAAGTCTTTGTGACAGACAAGGGCCAACTGACTTGCAGAAATTTGGGACTATGATCCACTGGTTAGAATGAGGTACTGGGGAGAAAGCCTTAATGATCCCATGTTGTCTCTGCTGGTGTGGTGACACAAGACCTTAAACAAGTTCCTTCTTGTCAAAAACTCTCTTTCTTCAGAACCTTCTTAGGGACAGCCTTTGGAAAGAATCTTGCTCTACCCTTCTATATAATGAGACACAAAATGAAAGTCACACTTTCATATACTGCAAAAGGCATGGTTTATTATCTCAAATGTAAAGCTGTGCAAAATTGTACAGCTCAAATATATTCTTCAGCTTAAATCAGCCCATAGCTACTCATAGGTTTAGGATCAGAAATGACACAAGTGTTTTCTTTAAAACTTTTTTTCATCACATGATAGGTGAGGTGTCTTTCGAAGACATTTCCTTTCAAGCATGCTGATATGAAAATACCATCCTGAATTAAATGTAAATAGTGATAATACAACAAACTTTGATTCTTTTTATATGACACAGTACTTGCCAGTATTTTAGGTGCATTTATCAGACAAGTGATAAGGCAGTGACTCCCAAATTCTCAGTGGTATGGTATAAAACAATTCAGGCGTATGGATTCATAAAAATTAAGTATTTTTGGGCATGGAAGAATATGATAATACCAAAACTTATTTTAAATAATGTTCTGGTATTCAAATCTACATATCACTCAGCTGGACACACAACTTTCATTTTCGAGTTTAGAATGCTCCTATTGTAGTTCAGACTTGCTGCAAAATAGAAGAACAACAAATGTAAGAAGCCATGCCTTACTTTGTCTGCCTATAAAATGAGAATACTGCTATCTGTGAAATTGTTGTACCACCTCATTGTTTATTCATGGCACTCTTTACACCCAATCATTGAAGTGTCATCCCTGTTCTCATTGCAGAGTTATAAACGTCTTTTTAGGATAATGCTCTCAAATGCTCTGAGCACCTGACTGCCTTTAAAGTGATCCTCAAGGTCTGATGGGGCTCACCCAGTGCCAGTTTTCCAAGCAGTGTATTCAGATCTGTCTGCATGAAGGAGTAAATGAGAAACGACAGTTGTGAATTTTCTATCTATCTATTGGCAGTGGATTAATAATGTAAAGTATTCTGCATGACAAGTTATTTGTTTTTGCTGAGATTAAATTGAATCACTTGGAAAAGTATGTGGGTTTATTACTATAATAATTTTCATACAGTGATAACAAATATAAGCACCATAATTTCACTCAGATCAGTCCTTAATGGACACAAGTACCATTTAATGTTCTTAAATAAGTTTTGGAATATGAGCTCTGAGGATTATTTTGTTTAATAATGCTAATAAAAGAACAAGAAAATATTCAGATGCTGATTATATTCATTGCAAGGGGAGGGGAACAGACTGCAGTTATACAACACATTGAGGAAGAACTGAGATGATATTTGCAAGGTTTTTCCCAACACAAATCACTTGACTTCAGAAGTTTTAAAAGAAGCTTTTTTTTTTTTTGTCTCTTGCACAAGGCTTCAAAAGTTTTTAAGAATGAACCAATATTTAGAAATGGACCAGAACAGGCTGTGCACGTTGCTAGACAGCAGCTCCTCTGTATTGTAAAGAAATTTATTTAGCTGTGGCTGCACATGTGAAGGACTACAGCATGCGCTGTTCAGAAAATTTGGATCAAAATTGTAAAAAATTCCATTAGTTATGATATTATCACCCTTCTAGACAAAGCCCATTATTTCCTGGTTGCTTATAGGCTTGACTTAAGACACGTGGGGCAACAAAGATGATGGTAAAACAGCGTTTTCTCGTTTTCTTTTTTTTTTTTTTTAGTCTTCAACCTGAAAATTGAATGTGACTGAACTTCTTATTTAATGAAGAATGTTTTCCACATTCTGGAGAAAAAAAAATCTACTCCAAGTTGGTATTTCTATAGCTATTTTTCTTCTTGAAATCTGGGATTACGATACACCGTGAAAAATCTCCAGCCTCAGGAACCTGGGGTATTGTAGTGAGTTGATCCTGGTTGGACACCAGACCCCCTCCAAAGCTGCTCTCTCACTCCCCTCCCTAACTGAACTGGAGAAGGTAAATATAACAAAGGGATCATGAGTTGTCTGGGAGAGATCACTTACCAAATACTGCCATGGGCAGAAAAAACTCAAATTTGGGATAGTAATTGAATTTATTAGTAATAAAAATAAAGCAGGATAATTAGAAGTAAATAAATGTTAAATATACCTCCCTCCCTCCTTTCCAAACTCTACTGCCCTCCCTGCAGTGGCACAGGAAGACAGGAATGGGGGTTATGGTCAGTTCATCATGTTCTTTCTGCTGCTGATCAAGGAGAGGAGTCTTTTTCTCCAGGGTAGTGTCCTCCCATGGGAGACAGTTCTCCATGAACTGCTGCAAAGTGTGTCAGTCTTTCCCAGGGTACAGTCCTTCAGGCACAGCCTGCTTCACTGTGGGTCTGCCATGGGCTCACAAGTCCTAGCAGGAAACCTGCTCCAGCATGGGCTCCTCTCTCCACAGGTCTGTAGTGCCCTGCCAGGACCCTGTTCCAACACAGGCCTTCCATGGTTTCACAGCCTCCTCTCAGGCACCCACCTGCTCCTGGCCTGCCTGGCTTGTGTTCCTTTCTGCTGCTGCCAGGACCATGCATTAAATCAAGGTACCCCCTCTCTTGTACTGCATGGGGGCTTGCAGGTGCCCAGCACAATGGCATACTGGTGCTTCTCATGGATGGAGGGTGTCTACTGCCAGCCACTGCCATTTCAAGCATTTATCAACTGCTTCTTAGAAGTAGGTTTTTTTGGGTTTTATGGTACTTTTGTACTTAATATCGTTCCAGAACCTCACTGTATTCTCTGATAATTAGTATCTGTACGCCAGAACAAGCTTTTATTTATTAACGTGAGAAATTATGGGACAAGGACAATTTGTGTGAAGCATAAAGGTCAGGTTTGAAGTTTTGCACAATTGCACCTCTTGATTCTAGTGATTCAGCTGACAAACTTTCCTCATAAAATGCATTTAACCAAGGAAATTATTCTATAGCTGTTTTTGTTTGGTGTGCTTCTCATAGTCTTCAACACAAAAATTATAAAAGCATAAAAGGAAAGTTTTGTAGCTTTTAGATAAGGAAGCAGTAATTGTTCCTTTCTTTCACTTCCTCTGGTCTCCTGAGATTAATAACAATCTCACTCTAATTTAAATATGTTTTGATCAGTCAGGTTCAAGAGAATTAACCTTCACTTATATAAGGTTTTATTTGTGATCTCTTTTTCCTTCTTTTGATATATTAGGGAATATATAAAATAGCTCAAATTTGATCTGAAAATTTTCTTTTGAAATTATGAGTTATGAGTTATTATTTTCTGCCTAGTGGAGATAAATTCCAGACATTATTTACTGTATATGAGCAATAAAACATTTTATGTATCTCATTGTCCCCTTGCAGCACTTTTTATAACTCTATTAAAATAAATGTTAGAAATAAGACCAAATAAATAGCAAAAAACCTTCATACTCTTCATACTCATTCTAATTAGTTATTTTTTCTATTCTGTTTTTTACACAATGCGACTCACCTGAGAGTAGTGCAAATACAAAAAAAACAGCAGGTACTGAAGCCATCTCATTATCTCTAGAGTGCTGTATCTGGGTCTTTTCCCAGCCCAGGAAAGACATTGACCTGTTGGAGCAAGTCCAAAGAAGAGCCACCAAGATGATTAGAGGGATGAAGCACCTCTTCTATGAGAAAAAAATCTGAGTGAATTGGTGTTGCTCATCCTAACAACTGGGGAGACTTACTTAGGCCTTCCAATACCTGTAGGGAGCCTACAAGAAAGATGGAGAGAAACCTCTTACAAGGGCATGAAGTGACAGGACAAAGGGAAGGACTTTAAGCTGAAGGAGGGTAGGTTTAGATTAAATATTAGGAAAACGTTCACTGTGTGGGTGGTGAGGCACTGGAACAGCTTGCCCCAAGGGTTGTGGATACCCTAACCCTGGAAGTGTTCAAGGTTAAGCTGGAAGGGGCTTTAATCAACCTGTTCCTATGTCAGGGGAGTTGAAACTAGATGATCTTTAAGGTCTCCTCCAAACCAAACCATTCTATGATTCTTTGATTCTGTGATTTCCATTTTGCATTCAAATGTGAGGGATACAAATGACAACTTGGTATAAACAATAGTTCTGCCTTGGCAGCTCTACCTTGTGTCAGTAAATGACAAGTCTCTATAAGCCAATCAAAAGGATACTATTGCTCGAATATGTTGAATATTCTGGTTCCATTCCCTTCCTGAAGGAATGCATTTCAACTTCTCTTTGCCCAGCTCTGGACTAGACTCTGCTTGGTTTGGTCGATTACATATATATGCCTTATATATGAATCTGAGTGATTACTGAGAAAGGCTTATGATGTTGGACAAGGCTATTTTAAAACTGAATTATCTTTTATTGCTCTGCAGAATTTCCACAATAATTCTCCATTAATTCCAGATGGTCAATAAGACCTGTTTTTATTGTATTTGCAGAAGCATCCAAACTTGGCAGTAAGATACAGACTAGAGAAGTTCAGCCACTTTTGCTAGTTCTCCTGTAGTGAGGTTTGAGATGCTGTAGAGTCTGAGAATGTAGTTAACATTTGCCTTTATTCTTCAGGGAAGTGCTGCACTGATAACCTGCCTTGCTGCCCTATAGATAGGTTGCTTCAGGAAAGAAGAGGTGTAAATGGGAAGGATCCTGTTGACCAGAGTACAAAGAGAGTTTGTATGTTTGAAGTTTAAAGTCATAAATCAATTGACACTTTCATATGGATGCTTTCATATCTTTTGATTTTGTTCATGTTCTCACCTCCAGTAATGCTCTCTGTAACTATGTTCATCAGGAATTCTGTTTGTGGAGGTGTCCAGAGGGTCTTCAGGTAGAAGAGACTTTCAGAATTACTGAACCAAAAGAAGAAGTCAAAAAGAAACATTTTCATAACTGAACAGAATGATCCTATAGTTAGCCCACACATCATCTGCTTGTTTTGGTTTTTTTTGCCTACAACACATTGTTGTGTTCACTTGGCATTTCTCAGGGACTAGAAAAAACAAGGTAACTGTTTAATCTGACCTGTGACATAGTAAAGAAGAACTCAACTCTGCTTTCTTTTTGTTTCTGTGATGTATGTTTTAGATGACTTTATATAAGTTCTTTGCAGTCTAGTGAATTTGTCTGTGTTTCTTAGAGAGCTTTCCTCCAGACAGGAAATCTCAAATTTTCCCCCAGGTGAACAGTGTTATCAATGTTACTTAGTACAGGATGGCATAAGATTGTGCAGCTACAGCAGGAAGAAATTGCTCCTGCAGGGAGTTTAAAATAGGAGAGTTTGAGAATGACAGCAAATCACAAAGCCATGAGTAATATGGAAGAGGTGTGATCAGCTCTAGACTCTCTTCCAGTTGAAACAATGGGAATTTTGAGGTGAACCCTGCATGAACTAACTTAAATTATGAAGTGCATACTCTAGTACATAACATAAGGAAGACAATTTTCTGTTACTGGCAGGAAGCATGATAAAAATCACCTAAAAATGAGCAACTTGGGAACAGACTTTCAGAGAATGCGATTTCATGAAAAAGAATAATAAACACATGAAAAATGGTTCAGAAGGGAGGTGATTGGATTAGAATAAGTAGTATGTTAAAAATAGAAATAGATGAGGTTCTTTTCAGACATTCAACAGGGAAAGAAAAAAATATGGGAAATGTGAAAATGAGTGACATAGAAAAATGGAAAGGCTCCTGGTTTGTCAATGATGTTTTTTTATCGCGTAATGATTTTATTGTTCTTCTGTTATGACAGAAGTTTGCATTGTAGGAAGTTGCACTGATGTCAACTGGCTAATCTTTTCAATAGAAGATGAGAAAAGGGAAGAATGTTAAATAGATTTCTTAATTTTTATTCAGATTCTGACTGCAGAGAGAAAGACATGGGGGAGATGACAGTAGCGGTTTTAGAGAATGGAACTTGGAGGCGTAGACTATGAAGTAACTATATAGTATTTATTTGGTACCTATATTGTTTCACTTGTCTCCTTCCAGTAATACTCTCAAATTTAATTAGGTGAAAAAGGCCAAATTAGGAGTAGAAAACGCTTGATTCTTCTCCCATTTTAGCTACTGACTTATTATACCTGTTTCTCTCACTATTCCAATTGTGTCATATTTCCTCTCTAGGAAAATGTCTGCATTTTTTCTCTAGCCAACGCATTAAAATCTAGTCAGTGAAATTTCTGCCTTAGTTGTAACTGGAATGAAGCTGATTAATGAGGTACCCATTTTTCTTCATATCTGTAAAGCAAAGAGAAAAGGACTGAAACAGATTAATAATATAGAAGAATATGCCACCTAACATGTCCAATGAAGGGCCTATAAAAAAAAAGTGAAATATTGCAAACTTGTAGATTTCCTCTAGAAACCTAAATCATGTTTTAGATTAAATTCATTTGTCAGATGAATCTTTTACTTTGATTCCTGTAGAAACTCTTCTCCTGTTCATATTCCAGACAACATAAATCCCAGATGATTCATCTTCTATCCCTACCCATTTCAAGCCTTACAATATTTAAAAAAAAAAAAAAGAAAAAAAAAAGAAGGAAGAGTGAACAGGTCAAAAGCTTTCTAGAATAATTTCTTTTCTGCTCTTGTCTGACCTCCAGTAGCTGATAAAAGGAGTGGGACGATATATAGGTGAAGAAGAGGTGGGAAAATGCTAGTGGAAGTTTTAGAATTAGCTCAATTCTGAATTAAAACAAGATTTTTATTCCTTATGTGAGTTGTGTTGTAGAATTTTGTGGAAGCAAACAGCTGAGATGCTTCAAATAACTGTGACTGCCAGAAGACCCAAAAGCAGATGAGGCTGCATGTCAAATCTTTTCTCTCCCACATCAAAGACCTAAATTGTCTTCGCCAATTATTTGATTAGTTTGATTTAACCTTGAATAATAAGGCTGTCCCTATATAAGGTATTCTAATTCTGATATGGCTTTAACTGTTCAAAAGTGAGAAGCATATATTAATTATTGCTTTGAAGAGGGTCCTGCCATATTACCCATTAATGAGGCACATTTTCTTCTAACCTGTCTAAATTTGAGAGACTACATGTAATTTAAGAAAAAGGACAATTAGGATCTTAAGGCTGCATGTAGGAAGGTTCAACATTTTGGATTGATATACAGATGCTGTTTTTATCACTCCCTGTTTTTTAATTTTTTTTTTTAATTTTTAATCTATATAATTGCCTTACTTGTTTTACGGTATATGAGGTTCTAGGCTGGGATTCAATGCTATGGAAGCACCATTGGAATCCTCTCATGTAATCATGGTTTTGTTCAGATATGGATTCAGAAAGGTTGCAATGGAGCAGCAAAGCCAGGGGCTATAATAATTGGTTCAAGAGTCAGTAACAGGGAACACACTTACACTAGTAAGCGTGGATTGCATCGTTTTAAAGCCAAAGTGTTGTTTCAGTAAGAGAACCCTTCATACCAGGAGTTCTGTTTATGTACCACTGATTTCTACTGTGCTTCCCCAGACTCTGCATTTGCACTTTTTGGTGTTCTCTACTACTTAGTACAACATGCAAGAGTATGGAATGGTGACAGATAAAAATGGTCTTGTAAAGAGTTACAAATTTATAGGCTGAATATATGTGAATTTAAATTTTTCTCATTTGTGTTGGCCTAAAAAAGCAATAATTATCTTACATTTATGACAACAGAAAGATAATGAAACATTTTGATAATCTCTTTTGCAATTTAGCATCACTAAGTATTTTCCATTTGGTCATCAAGCCCTTGTCCATATAGCCAAGATTGGGCCATTTACAAAAGCTTGGCCTTTCAGCATTTATAATGTCACTGAATTTTATACAGACCCACAGGTGTTCCCAGAAATCATTCCAAACAAGAAACAGACTTTCTAGACTGCGATAGCGCATTTGGATATGAGAAACTGAATTTAGAAGTGGTTCTTTTCCAACCATTACCAATTGGCAATAACCTACAGTGGTCCATCTCAACCAAAACAAGTGCTGGCTCATTTCTGGGGTCCTTCGTCCAGCATTTCTGGAAGGCATGCCAAGTATGAGGCAATCCAGGTATTGGTTCCTAAAGACCTTTGGCAAAATATGTCAAGAGTAAAAGCATCACTCTTCAAAACTGCAGAAACCCTCAGGAGGGATATTGGCTCAATACAAGAAACTACTTGCTCTGTAATATTTATTTTCTTCTGTGCTTTTAAAAATGCCTATAATGGCAATAACCCTGGCATTTGAACATGGGCTTAATGATGACTCAACTTTCTTCAAGCCACCTTTCCAGTTGGTCATTAATCCCCAGCTGATGCCAAAGGCTTTTGACTGTAGTATGCTTAATTCACGGAAGTTACACAGATTGCTTCCTGTGAAGATTTGCAGATGTAAATTCAGGAACAAATTAACATTTTTGCATTTTTGGCCAGAAATCTACAGCCTTTTTGATATATTTGTCCATGGAGTAAAAGGACTCAAACTCTAGAATCTTTGAACACATCTTACTGCAGAAGAAAAGAGAGAAGGGAGTGGAATGAAGGGGAGGGGAAGGGAAGGACAGGGTAAAAACTTACATCTCTTTGGCACCCTGGTTCCCCTTATTTGCTCAAACGGACATGGGTTTTGTACCCCTGTAAGAGCTTTGCTTTCTCTGTAACTACAGGTTTATAACCTGCAGTTATAAACCTGCAGTTACAGAGAAACCAATAACAGTTTGGTTGTTTGCTAATTTGTCCTCTCCCCTGTAGCTCCGCTGGCTTTGCAGACTGGGCTGTATGAAAACAGTTGGTGCAGGTGCCATTCTGTCCATGGCAGGTGTGATTTTGAGTCAGGGATGGGGTGGGGGTGTTAGCTTTTCATTCATAAATTGCTTTATAAAGAGTAGCATAACCCTCTAGTATCAAGGTTAAGAGCTAATCTTCACCACAGCTGTAACATATAGGAGCATGATCCAAAGCTATTTATCAGTGCAGAGCAACACCAGAAAAAATTCGGGATGCAATTAGTCAGCACTTCAGTGCTATTTCTTTAGCACTGTCAGATTTCTTTCTAAACCCTCTCTCTTTCAATTTATCTATTGCCTGCTTTTCTCTTAAGGTTGCAAAAGGTATTTAGTGTGTGTAATTAATAAAACATTTAGTCCTATTTATTTTTAAAGCATTAACCTGTAAATACAAAATATGAAGTATATGACTTCCTGTTGTTTCAGAGCTGAAAGTCTTCTGCCAAAACTTTTCTTTTTCCAGTTACTGTATCACTGAGGAAAATTAAAATTAAAAAGCCTACATTTTTCACCATCCTTCTTGTGGCTCCTACACAAGAATATCAAGACTATGTACATCAAACCTGGCTCATATTCAATTGACTATCTGACAATACCTGTCTGGGCTCTTCAGAAGAAGAAATGTGCTACTACTGCATTTTATTTCATGGTTCATCCTGCAGTTGAATCTGATTTTATCTTAAACATTTGGATGCTGAGCTAATGATGAAACACGAATTGAGAGGTGAAGAGAGATTCTGTAAACCTGGAATATAATTTCACAGTTACATTTGTAACCATAGAACTGCAGATGGTGTGAAAACGGTGTTGATTAAAATAATCAGTCTAGCACTTAATAGTGCTTTAGGTTTTCAAATACAACACATTAATAGATTAATCTTTGCCACACCCCATGGGGTATTTTCCTTTGCATTTCCTGTATACATAAACTGAGAAGCTGCACACAGAGGAGATAGACTTGAACTAAATTTGTGGTTGTACAGCTTTTGATCTCACAGAGTACTGCTCTGTGACAGAACTAACTGATTTCTGGTGATTTTAATTTCTTGCTGAATTTTGTCAGCCCTGTGAGCGCTCGTTGACTTCATCAGCAGGCTGGATAAAGTAAGAAGGTAAAGAAGTTGTCACTGTTATGCAATTTTTCTAGCCCCTTTCCTCTCTGCTCCTTAGATTGTTCCCCAGTCAGCAGAGCAGAGGAGTGTCTAGTGGTCTAGTTCAATAAGGCCTAACCGTTTTTAGCTCCTTCAGCTGGTGCCTTGGACACAGGCTTTACAAGTTATCTTCCTCTCTTTCTCATGTTACCTTTTGCTAGGATGGTGTGGAGGGAACAAGAAAGCAGCTGTGATGGCTGAGACAGGCTGTTTATGAGGAGCAAAGAAAGTGTTGCTTAGGTACCAGAATAATTTATTTTACTGTGGCAAGTGTCCTGGGGTGGCGGTGGGAATCAAACAGTAAGCCAGGCATTCTGCAGTTGATGAAGGTGGCTTTTGAACTGCAAAGTGTGTTTTTATTGCATCATTTATCTCAAATAAATAATTGAGGTCCAGCAACTCCTGACAGGAAATGACACGAAGACCAGCCTTGCTTTAGGCTGAAGTAGAAGCATCTATCATGTAAATGAACTCTGAACCATGCCAGCAGGATGCATACATTGAAGGGATAATGGCTGGATGATATATTTTGTTATCCTAGGCCTTATTTATCTACTTCAATATTTTTCTTTTTTTTTAAACAAGCAGCTATAGTGATAATTGCCAATTGTATATACGGTAGAAAAACATTGGCAGGATGCATACATTGAAGGGATAATGGCTGGATGATATATTTTGTTATCCTAGGCCTTATTTATCTATGCAGCTATAGTGATAATTGCCAAATGTATATACGGTAGAAAAACATTATATAAAGGGCTTCAGGATATCTGAAACCATAATCAGGTACTGAAGGATTAGCTGGGGGATGGTCTAAAGTTTGTTTATAATGTTTTATAACATTATAAATGTTATGATTAATCTGTTTTCTTCCCCATTTCTTCTCAGTTGTGTTTTACTTTTCTCTATAAGAAGCCAACACCAAATTAAGGATGTCCAAGTCTTAGATTTGTGTGGCCAGATTTTGGTAGCAGGGGAGATACTGGGATGGCTTCTGTGAGAACCTGCTGAAGCTTCCACCAATTCCAGCTGATTCCAAGACAGATGTGCTGCTGGCCAAGGTTAGAAATTGTGGTAATGCCTCTGTGTTAACATATTTAAGAAGAAAAGAGAAAAAAACAAACCAATCGCATGGTTGTAATTGTGTCCAGAGAAGAACAGGGTGAGAATACGTAAGAGGAGCAACTCTGCAGACACCAAGGTCAGTGCAGAAGGAGGGGCAGGAGGTGCTCCAGACACCAGAGCTGAGATTCCCCTGCAGCCTGTGGTGCACAACATGGTGAAGCAGCTGTGCCCCTGCAGCCCATGGAGGATGGTGGAGATGCAGAGATCCACTTGCAGCCCATGGCAGAGACTGATGCCAGAACAGGTGGATGCCTGGGAGGAGGCTGTGACCCCATGGGAGACCTATGCTGGCACAGGCTCCTAGCAGGCACCTGCAGACCCATAAAGGAACCCATGCTGGAGCAGGTTTCCTGATAGAGCAGCCTGTCCTTGAAGGACTGCACCAGATGGAAGAGTGAACTGTGTTGCAGCATTTCATGGAGAACTGTTGCCTGCGAGATGGACTCGGAGAAGTTAATGGATAAATACTTCCCATGGGAGGGACCCCATGGTGGAGGAGGGGAAGGACTCCTTTCCTTGAGCAGCAGCACAAACAACAGGTGATGAGCTGACCATAACTCCCATTCCCTGTCTCCTTGTGCCACTGGGTGAGTAGGTAGAGCTGGAAAGGAGGGAGGGGTGTGGAGAAGGTGTTTTTAAGGTCTTATTTTACTTCTCATTACCCTGCTCTGATTTTGTTAGTAATAAATTCAATTAATATCCCCAATTGTAGCCTAATTTGCCCATGACAGTATTTGGTGAGTGTTCTGTCTCTGCCCTTATCTCAACCCATGAACCCTACATTCTATTTTCTCTCCCCTGTCAATTACACCTTTAAGCAGAAACGATCTTCTAGGTTTCTTATCAAATCTTACCAAGACAAGATATTTTCTTTTGCCTGATAGGACATGTCCTCTACACAGAGACAGCTGAGATAGACTCTTCCACAATGTCTCCTTAGAGATGATAGGCAGGAACTAGTTAAACAGAATGAGAAGGGAGTAAGAAAATGTGCTGTTCAGTCCATCTCATCTCCTTATACTGCAGAGTAGGTGTTTGTGTCTTGAAGTGCTGAGAGATCCCAAATGAGTCCTTTATCCACATACACTTTGAGTTTTAACATTTACAGTATGTATTACAGAAAAATGCAGTGAACTGTGATTTGAAAACCTTTGGGCTTGGCAGCAAAAAAAAATGCAACTGGTCTGTTTCCCATTTAAAACTGGGCTTCTACAGTTCTCATTGTGCATTAAGAATCCATAATTGTTTCAATCCACAGTCTTATGCAGCAACTATTGCACATCTCACTTTATGGATAACAGATCTGCTTAAGCAAGCACAGCTTTGTTTTTAGGCAAGTTAGTCTAGTAAGAGAAGCTGTGTTGACATCTACCTGCACTTCTCAAAAGCCCTTGACTTCATACCACACGACATTCCAATTAAAAAATTAGAACTATGCAAAATTAATGTAGCACATAATGAACAGATTATAATTGTTTGATGGATTTCAAAAAAGGAATTGTAAATCAGGAATCATCATCCACTGAGGGTATTTCCAGCAGGGTTCCATGGGAATCCTTTTCAGTCTAATAAAATGCAAAAGTTTTATTAATGGTTTACAAGTGAGGAAATCAGTGCCTGTAAAATTGGCAGAGGACACAGCATTAGTAGGAGTAAACAGTGGTAAAGTTGGATCAGTTTGACAGATCAAGCTAGTTAATTTGGAAAGTGGGTCTTGTTTAACCAGCAGAAGTGCAAGGTTGTGTGTTTGGGAACAAGGATAATAGGCTTCACATGCAGAGGTTACTTCCAGAGAAACAGTGACCCTGAAAGGAGTTAGAAGTCAGGATGGATAATTGACTGAACAAGAGCTCTCAGTGTGATGCTGTTGCTGAAAACTAATGTGACCTCAGATGAATAAGCAGAAAATTTCTGAATAGGAAGAAGAAAGCAGAGAGTATGACCCTACAGAGTGATGGGGTATTTTAGAGTCTGGATGAACCCATTAAATGTATCCCTGGTTTGGGAGTTGAGCCTAAATCATGGGGATGAAAACACTGTATAACACAGCCCTCTGAACATGGCATGCTGAACTGAAGACAGCTGAGAAAGTTCTCTGTCACCAGAGAATAGTTTGATCAGTTTGATTTGAAGTCTTCCTTAATGTAGAATCACAGATTCACAAAATAAGCTGAATTGAAAGGAACCCTTCCTTCCTTCCTTCCTTCCTTCCTTCCTTCCTTCCTTCCTTCCTTCCTCTCTTAAAAATTTAAATTTAAATAACCTCTATTGAGTGTTTAGATTTAGGGTGATGCTGTTGAAGCCCACCCCCATGCAGAGAGCTTGACAGTGAGATGGCTGTGTTATTTTGTGTTGCAGAGACCTGCAGAATTTATTTCTCTCCTTTTGAAAAGAAGATTTGAATAACCATAGCAACAGTAAAACCTGCTGTGAATCTCATAGCACGAAGTGCAGCTGATATCTTCTTCTGGGGATCAAGGTCCTTGTCCCAGCTCTACCAGGTTGATTCTGGAGAGATCAATGCAAAAACAAGTGAAGAGTTTCTGACAGATGTCTTTTAACACAATTTTCTTCTGTTCTCATTTTCTTTGATTGTTTGTGCATTGGCTGTGGATTTTTTAATGACTTATTTAAAAGAAATCAGTGTGAAATGTTTAATTTTTAATATTGGGTATTCAAAGCAAACCACACAAATACTTGAAGAAGTTAGTGTATTTTGCGAAGAGTGAAATCCAGCTAATGTAAAACAGCTTGCCTGGCTTAATTATATTCACTTCAGGGAGTTCAGTGGGAATATTACTGACCTGGTGAGGAAAAAAAAAATCACATGTATGCTAAGGTTAGGGGTAGGATTATGTACTCTTTTAGCCTACAAGAAGCACAAAAAATTTTAGTATAACATCAGCCTTTTTGACTGTGAGGTAAGTTGAGGTCTTCTCATTTGCTTTGAGTTGTGAGCCTGTACCTGAACAGCCAGTGGAGCTCAGGTGCTATGTAGTAGCTTAAGTCTGAACTGACTATGTATATTTAGATTATTATTCTTATTATTTTAGCTCTCCAGCCACCTTGTTTCAGTTTCACCCTCACAGGTGAGAGTAAGGTCCGCACTGAGTTGGAGGCTTGTGAATTCAAATGATGCCTATTGCCTGATTTCTGGCTTCAGCTGAGTTTCTCTGGTATAAAAGGTACATGACTGAATTTAAGAGTTGTTAGTTGCATATGTTCTAGCAGATCTTTTTTGCTTTTAAAATGTCTAATCCTGTATTCTGTATAGACTGAAGTCTTGTGACAGGTGCTGCCTGCTTGCCCTCCAAATCAGCAATACCATGTCATCATATTCCTTTGGCAGTATTCTGTTTGCTGTGGTTATGTTGAGCATATCATATGTGCAGCCTCTGCTTCTGGCCCCACTTGCCTTTGCTTGATTCAGTACATAGTGCAAGCTCAGGTCTGCCAGCAAACCCCTGGCAGAGGTGCCAGAGCAAACGCTGAGAACTGAAAACACACAGCTACATTTATTAATGTACCAGAAACTATCCCACTGGCAAAGAAAGCTTTCACAGCAGCATTTCACTAAGTTGTTGAAAACACTCTTGTTTGCCTGACTCCCATATACACAAAATAAAACATACTAACTCCCTTGTGAAAGATGGGTACTCCCTCTAACAGGTTGTTGGTCAAGTGCTTCTGCACACAGCAATAGAGTGTTAGGTTAAAGCATCCAAGTGGCCAGTACAGATGGGTTTGGGTGTAGAAAAGGCTTGTGTGCCATGAAATGTGAAATATTGGTGTACATTACAACATGCAAGGACATGCCTGACAGGACAATAGGCAATGGGCACAAACTGAAACACAGGATGTTCCATCTGAACATCAGGAAATAGTTTTTTTACAGTAAGGTGATGAAGCATTAACAGAGAGTGCACAGTCCAGGGCAAGCAGCTCTAAGAGGCTCTTCTTGAGCAGCAGTGGGGTTGAACCAAATGACCTCTAGACATGCCTTCCCTTCCAATACAGGATCGCCATTCCATGATGCTGTGTTGATAAACCCCTTGTGACCTGTAGTTGATGACACTGTTAGAAGAAAATATGGCATGTCTGACATGTGGCTTCTGGTATTGTGAGTCTGTCCTTTCTGTAGGAGTTGGAGACAAAACTCAATATTCCTTGCTATAGTTCACTTACAAGCCTCTTGGCCTCTCTACAGCTATCCCATATATATGAATATTTCCTTTACTGCAGTATCCTAAACCTCATCAGAGGGCTGTATAAAGTGTCTGGTGATCTCTAGATTACACGCATGATGGGAGTCCCTGTTCTGTATTATACTGCACCAAGAGTTTTCATGCTGATGAGACTGGTATGTGGGCATTAACTTAGAGCCAGGAAAGCATTTATTTTCAGCTTGTGGCATCCATTTCCATGTAAAACAAACAAATGAACAAACAAAAAATGCCAGTATGACAGAGCAGAAAATCCCATTTTCCACAAAGCTTTTGCACTGTTCCTGCACTGCGACTTTTAATTGGAGTTTTATTGTCCAACACTTCCATAGGTTTTATAATGCATATCTGTGCTTGCCTATATACTTGCTTGTACTCCTAGACTTTGTCACCTCGTACTGACACGGAGAGGAGTGGCTGGGACTGCAGCCCATGCTGTTCTTTCTGCGGGCTGAGGCGCTGGGTGAGGGTCCCAGCTGCCACCAGGGAGCACTGTCACTACGTTTGCCGGGCAGCTGCCGCCGCTGCTGCTGCTGCTGCTGGCACCGGCTTTCCCTTCGGGCTGGCAGGGGCGGGAAGGCTCTTAAAGGAGACCCGGAGTAGGAAGACTCTGTGCCGTCTTTACCTCTGTTCTGCCCCGGGAATCCGCGCTGACAGGGCTTTCAGGGGAGGAGCAGCTCTGCCTCGGCGAAGGGCAGCCGGCTGCTGGCACCGCCCTGTGCTCTGCGCTTGAACCCAGGGTGTATGGCCCCAAACCAGGGAGTTCTGACACCCTGCTTCCTTCTTGTCTACAAGGTGTTTTTTACTCAAACCAGCTTCTTTTACACTTGAAAAAAATATTCTTTATCTGTCATTAACTCAAAATCTTATTGCTTCTGCTTCAGACCTGAAGGACTTGTGTGTTCCTATAAACTTATTCATGTTTCTTTTACCTTTATTTTGCGCACAAATATAGCCTCACTTGCATCCTGCAGCAAAGCTACTGCTTCTTCAAGTCCCTGAACAACTCAGATGCACAACACTGCTGGGGTATTCGGTGATCATCCATGTGGTTTGCATGCACTTTATCTGCCTGAAACCAATGCACCATGCAAGCCTAATAATTACTTTGAAATTGGATGTGTCCCTTTTGAAGAATAGCAAAGAACTCTGTAGATGGTTCAGCTACCTGCCCCTGAAATAAGCATACCTGCAGGTGTGAAAACAGCATTTAGTTCTCCTTCTGGGGAGGCTGCCAGACCAAATTATAGTCAGAGTTATCCCAGTTACTGTGAGATATTCACTGCTAAATGAAAGAACTTAGAGGTCTCAAGAATATTGAATTGTTTTTTGTTCATTTTCTGACTGAGTCTTTCTAGTTACAGACAGTGTCAAAGGCTTCCTCCACATACTCAGGAGTGGCTAGCAAGGGACTGCAGTGCAAGGGTTCCTCAGTTCTCCCTGGTGTAAAAATGTACATGGGAGTGTGATAGAGGGCTGATCTAGCTCACTGTATCCTCCTTTTCCAGCAGTAACTTGGGTGCTATTTCTGAGCAATGGTGTCTCAGCTTCTTGCAGCAGTGACCTATTGCTTTGTGGAGATAAGCTGCAGTGAAGGCTTTAGTTTCAGATCTGGTGCAGACTTGGGGAGCATCTCTTTTAGCTTCAATAGCATAGCATCACAATAGGACATGCAGTTCCTGTAGATGGAGACACTCAACATAAAGTTGTCAGGGAACAGCATGAGCTGGTATCCTAATGCTGCTGGTCATTCTGTAATGAACAGGTTAAAATAGGCAGCCTGTGGTGAGATGATAGCCCTGGGTCAGAGGGAAGAGAATTTTTCTTTAAATAAGTCCTGTGAGTTGAGGCAGCATCCTCTTGTTTCTTACAGCCCTCCCTTTCATATAACTCCAGGGCCAAATCCCACTTAATTTATAGGCTCTGACAAGATCTTAGAGCAAGAATGATAGCATGGTTGCAGAGCACAGGCTATCATTTAGTATATAAAGTGCCAATTTTCTGACAAAGTGTATAATCTAATATAGTGTTGTATAGTGTCAGTGTTTGATAGGAAACCTCTCTAAGTCACCTCAGATTAAGAAGGGAAGAGTTTAAACTGTTATATGGGTAATGACAGGAGGAAAGCAAACAATTCAGGCACATATCTCCATTTTCTCCCCCAGCAGAGATTTAAAAAGACAGGAAAATACAATCTGCCTGAAATCCTACATAGGTTTTTTATGCTGTCTGATATCAATGCATAATTCCTGTTTGCTTCCCCCTCCCCAGGGCTAAGAGAGCTTTACAATCAGGCACATGTTCACATATCCACACAAAGTGTTTTGAGAGGAATTCTTTTTGTTTTGCAGTATCCCTTGATGGCAGGATTGAAAACAGCACTATTAAAATCAGTAAAAGTCTTAAGATTTTACTGTGAAGGTAAAATGAGGTGGATTTCTCCTGCTGGCTAAGCCAGGGATCTGTCTCTTCAGGGCATGCCAGGATCTGAAGACAAAAAGGCATAGTAGGAAGAGACATGAGAAATTATTACAGATTGATTGCAGGCTGAGTCCCAAACCAGAAGAAAACAGCTTAAAATCCTACTGCAGGATTTGAGGACTTTCAAAAAATTTGGGTGATCAGGGCATGGAGGAGAGATTGAGATTCTCTCATTAATTTACTCGTTTGAGGGTCTGCATCAGTGGCACAGGGTAGTTGGTGGTCTGTCACTTGTGGTGTCCCCCGAAGTTCAATGCTGAGTCCTGTACTGTTTAACTTGTTCATTAATGACTTGAATGAGGCAAGCAAGTCTGCTGGCAGTACACAGCTGGGAGGAGTGGCTGATACCCTGGAGTGCTGTGCAGCCCTTTGGGAGGATTTCAACATGCTGAAGCAATGAGCAGAGAAGAACTGTCTGAAGTTCAACAAAGGGAAATGCAGGGTTCTGCTCCTGAGGAAGAATAACCCCATGCATTGGTACAGGCTGGAGGCTGATCTGGTGGGAAACAGCTCTGGGGAGAAGGACCTGGGGGTTCTGGTTGACAACAAGCTGTCTGTGAGCCAGCAGTGTGCCCTTCTTTGTGGCCTACTCTGTGGGTGACTGAGCACTGGAACAGATTGCCCATAGAGATTGTGGAGTGTCCCTCACTGGAACTACTCACACCCTCTGGATGAAGTCCTGTGCAATGTGCTCTAGGATGATGCTGCTTGAGCAGGGAGGCTGGACCAGATGCCTCTCTGTGGTCCCTTCCAACCTGACCCATTTGCTTCTGTGATATATGTTGCAAGTTTAAATTAGGAGCCTTAGCTTTCTATATAGTCATTTGAGCACCAAGCACTTTCTGAAGAAGGCAGAAAGCCCAAGAAAGCCCAAGATGGGATTAAGTGAAGCCGATGTGGACTAGAAACTGGAACAGGCACTAACTTGAGTGTTCAAAATAAATTTGATGGTTAGGTGGGCAAAAAGCTCCTTTCCATCATGATATTTACATGTAACGTGATGAAGTTCAGCCTGGAGGATGTCTAGAAATAGGATCCTTCTGCAGTTATTTGCCAGCCTTGGTAGAGCATGCATTGAATTGCTGTGCCATTACACACAGCACACAATATGTAAAACTTCAAAGGAAAATGGCCATCTATTTCCCCAATGAGGCAAGGGAATAATGTTTTGGTATGAGTACATTTCTCTGGGATCTCAGACTAAAATAACTTATTCCCTCTAACAATAAGTTAGCCATGCTGCAGATGCTGTGTGTAAGGTACGCCATAGATAATCTAAGTACATTGTTTTGCAGCTGAAGAATGAAAGACACAGTTAAGACAAGGGTTTCAAATAAGGGCACTGAAATTTTATGGTTCAGTTTTGGGTGCTCATCTTGACAGAATTCAGTGCCAGATTTTCAGGACTATTGATCAAGTCTGCTACAGCAGAAGTTAAAAATATTCCCTCCAGAAATGCAGTGGCCATTTTATCAGCTGAAATTGGTTGCATCTGAAACTGTAATTGACCTGTGTAAACCAAGCCCACAGACTTTTTTTTTTTTTTTTTTTTTTCAGTGAGATGCCAAGACAGAGTAATCAAAATCACTGAAAAAAATCTCTTTTGCTTAGTGGCAGAGCTGTTTTCTCTAGAAATACTAAAGATAAATGTTTGAACAAGCAATTCCACAGCAAACCAGAAAAAGATCTCCTGAATTTCCATCCCTTGTGACTTTATAGAAGTATATTTAATTTACTCTTCAAACGTGAAAACTCTTTCAATATAGTCTAGGAAATTGAATCTTGCATCCATATTTTCCAAATTAATTCTTTCAATAGTTTTACATTAAGCTGCCAAAGTACCAACATATGTGATGGGTCTCCACTGAAATAAGAGGTTTTAATCTTCTTCACAAAGCCCATTAAAATATTCCCTAGGTAATGGTAGATAATTTAGAATGAAGCCAGGTGAGTTTACTATTGAAGATACTATTTAGGAAAGAACAAGAGCTGACTCTTAGGAGAGTATAGCAGCACCAATTTAAGAGTTGCATGTAGGATGCCAAACTGAAGGAGTCTTAGCTCTCACTTTCTGAATTACCATTAACACTTGAAGATGGATGATGACTTTTAAGATGAGGACACCACATTTTATGCAATGGAGTTATGAGGTAAGAGCTGGTTTTATTTTCTCTCTTTTGGAAGCAAAATCATATTGAAAATTCCTCCTTCATAAGCAGTTAGCAAACCAAAAGAGTATTTTTTGTTTCTACATTATTTTTTTTACAATTATTACAGTAGAAGAAATGACAAAATCTCTACAGTGAACTTAATACTTTTTCAAAAGCATTAAAATTTTCATACATATTATCTCAAGATCAAGCCAGTTCCATTAAGAATCACCTTTGAGTTGCAGAGTCTCATGACTGATAGAAGATATACACTTTCTCATTCTAAAGAACTGAGGTAAATTTATGTCCTTCAGTTATTGTCTGTCTAAATAATATTTCATTTATTCCGTCACAGACAGTCTTTCCTTGCTACTGAGTGCAATATACAGATCCAGATTTATGGCCCCTCAAAAGGAGAGGGCAAATGGGATACAGATTCAGCTTTTGAGGAAATCATGCAAAGTGTGGGATCCTAAAATAAATTTTTGAACCCTCCTCTAATTCAGAAGTACTGCAATGGAGAAGGATCTTAATGAGAAAATGTTTTTGAGGCAATGAGAGACACAAGAAGAAACACAGTTCCCTGTTTTCCCTGCTTCTTTCTTTTTGATTACTCAGGCTGTGAAATCATTTGACAGTTAGGAGTCAATTCCTATGGATTAAAGTAAATTCTGCTTCTGCCTTGCCTTCACTCCAAGGTTAAAGGGGTAATAAGACACTATTTTTCAGTATCCTGTCTGTAGCCCACATCTACAGATGATCTCCTGTTGGGGATGTGTGAGGATCAGTACTAGATGGAAGCAATTTGCATTTTTTTTTCAATCTTCTAGCAGTAAAAATTAAATCCTTGACAATTTCAAATTTAAAGATTTAAGAGATAAAAATTCAACTAAACTAAATCAGAGGTTCTGTCTAGAAAACAGAATACATGCAGCAATTACAGTATCAGGCTCTGTTCCTGGGAAAATAGTCACACTGGAAAGGACATGGGTTTAGACCTGAAAAGCAATGTGACATGAGACTACCAGAACACTCCTATAGAGAAAATAAAACCAAACAGAAAAAATTCTCCATCCCCAGAAATTTAAGAAAGAGTAACAGGTAGGATTAAAGCAGGATTTACTCTGTACACAGTGTAGTGAGAGCCAGTACTAGACTACTGAGTTTAGCCAAAGTGTCTACATTTTAAGGGGAGCATTGAAAACATAATTGAAGTGCTAGAGAAAAATGTTATACCATGGGCCTTAAGAGGTTTTCCTAAAGGAGTGACTTGATTGCAGCATGTAAGTGAGAAAAAAATGCCTGGTAGTAAATAGTTCTTTAATCTAGTGGGGAAAAACATGATGAGTCGGAAAATGTCAACTAAAGCTGGGAGAAAAAAAAAATCTAATCAAATAGAATATAAACAGAAGATCTGAGCAGTAAGAAAACTTAACCAACAACAGTGGTAAATTCTCTGTTCCTTGATGCCTCAAAACCAAGACTGTATTCCTTCCTGGTTGCTTCTTTAGCAAAATGTGATTTAGTTAAAAGAGAATCTGTTGGGATCCACCCCAGCCCAGATCAATATAAGTCTATAAGAAACAAGGTATATTTGCTTAACTGGAAACTAAGCACCCTAGGAACACCAGAAGAACCAGGCCTCAGTCAAAGGTCCTGTTTTGGTAAAAACTAAAAACAGTTATCACATGTTTTATCTCAAAATCCCTGGATATTTTCTTAACCAGTAATGAAAAATAATAAATCTCTAAAAGGTTAAATAATCTAGAGGCGTTTCCAGTTCCCATATTCAGAGCTTTTTGGTTGTAGCAAACGTGATGAAACACGACCGCTTTGAATTAGTTGATTTCAGATACTACCGAGCTTCATTCACTGCACATAAGAAAACTCATTTGAATGACTGTTTCAGAATTGTTTCTAACTTGTGGTTGGGGTAAATCACTGGTACCCAGTGCATGATAACTCTTAACAACATGCCCTCTGTTGAGTAATGGGCATAGATCTGGTGGTCCAAAAACTTTCAATGCACTTCCCATTATCTATACTTCAGATTCTCATGCTCCAGTGGATCATCAAACCATTTTCTTGAAAGATTCGCAATATTTTCCTTTTTTTATTTTTGCAAGTGGTTAATCTTTAACATTTAATATCTCTAACAAGTGGTAATAATTTGCTTCTAGCTTCAGCTTGTATCAAGAAGAAAAAAAATAGAGATGTGTAATTTTAAAGCTAAAGAAAACAAACTGAATAAGGAAGATCCTCTAAAACATTCTCATTTATCACATTCTAAAGAAAAGTGAGTTGTCTGCCAGGGGATGTTATGTTCTACCCTGGGACTATTCAGCTATTCCTTTTGCAATTTATATGTTTCTTGATCTGGTTACTGAGATAAGACAAAACTCCTGCATTTGGCTTTGAACAAGACTATTGCTATAATTTTCATGGAAAACACTGGAGTTTCATAACTGAATTTTCAGCTTGCCTCTACTTGTACAAAACTCTCTGTCTGTAGCAGCACTTTGCTTGTTTTCTCTAATCTCAGACAGAACTGGAAGTTCAACCACTCAGCACACCTTCAAGATGTGCCTGTGCTGTTCTAGTGCTCCTGACAAACGAGGCCAGCTGGCTAATTAATTAAAGATGAGACACTTGGTGATGTGCACCTGGAAATCATTAGATGCCTGGAGGTTACATGTTCATGAGTCCTCCCTTGGAATTTGGACATTATCTGTTGTGTGTTTGTTTCCTTGAGTATCTGCTGGTAAAGTTCAAAGACAGTGATCTGAGAAAGTGAAAAATAATTATTTGCTTCTGGCCAGGTGAAATTAGTTGTATTAATTGGTAATAGGAATGCAGATTAAAAGTTGACTGAAAATGAAAGCTAATTGAACAGTCTGGGTCATAGTGTGTGGTTAAATTTATTCAGCAAAATAACTTCTCCTGTGGAAATTAAAGAAATACTAATAAAATTGAATTAAGTATTGAGTTTTTTCTTGTAGTTCACTCAAAAAATGGAGAGAAAAGGTCTGTGTGCCATGATACTTCATACCACTCTCTATTTTGGCCTCATAACAGAGACAGAGAATGAGTTGCTCCCAGGCTGTCTGCTTTTGAACTTTCTTTCCTACTCTTTCTCTTATGCACAGCAACCATATGGTTTTCCACAATGTAAAGTCAGATATGTTGAATTATCACAATTTGTGGCTGGAAAATGATGATGCTAACACACAGATTGCCCAATAAAACTCTTCTGCTGGTCAGAAAATGCTTAATCATTGAAATAAGCATTTCTCTAAGAAGTTATCTGATTCGATGTTAATTGTAATGGAAAGTTTTTCAGGTCTCAAATGATATTTCTAACCAGCAATAAGAATAAGAAGAAACAACTTCAGGATAATATGGCAGTCTGATATACAGAAAGAATGATCATATGATGTAGTGCTAGTTAAATTTTTAATTTTTTTTTTAGAGAGCAGATTTTTTTTTCATTTACTAATAATATTTTCTTATGCATTTAACTAATAGAAATCTGTCTTGGAGTCAGAGATTTCTGAGCTGCATTCCACAGAGCAAAAAATTAGGCAGAAAATTTTAAAGACATCAGTCAGTGACTAGTCAGTCATGGAGGTCAACATGGCTCCTTCCCTTCTGCTCTGCTATAGTCCAGCACAGTTCAATGCACTGAATTATTTTGTTGGATTAACTAATCTGTGTTGGATCTTAAATATATGATTTAGTGCAGCTGAACAAGCTCCTGAAAGACAGCTGAGCCATGGTAAATCTTGGTTTTAGCCTGTGTCAGATCGGAGACAATTTAGCTTTTCCCACCATGAAATTACTGGTAATACAATACAAACATATGCTTCTATGGCAAAGAGCTTATTTTAGAGACAGATTATAATAACTTTTTTCTTTGTTTCTTTCTTTTTGTGTTGTTATGGTGGTTTAAACAACATTTTTTGCCCTTTTTTTTCAGAACTGTCAGCAGAGGTCTCCTGTTAGTTTCTGCTACCATCTGTTCTTCTGTTTCAACAGCACAAAACATCAAATAGACCTTTTTTTTTTAAGCCATTGCCAATTTCACTGAAAGGGCTACATAAAAAAATCAGAACAGAATAACTGAGAAATTTACAAGAGGAAGAGTTGCAAAATTATGGAAAAGCTGTTATGTTTGTTGACAACTTTAAATTAAAGCTCAGATATGCCTTTCCAAATAGGTGGTGGTCGATCCTATTCCTCCCCTTCTGCTGACACTTTGGGTCTAACTTGACTGGAGCCAACAAAACACATTCCTTGGGTGCAGAGGAAGACTGAAAGATAGGAAGTAATTGAACATATTTGTCCTGGTTTAGGGCAAAACATAGATTTTTTCGGTGACACTGGTTCAATATTCACCAAGAAAAATGATACTGCCTTCTGTATTTTTAATAAGGCAAGAGAAGAAAGGCACAGATCATGAAAGGCAAAGGCTTTAGTACCAGACACAGCTAGATCATCTGGTTTTCTTGTTGCTGTTTACTTTTGACCTTCTGGAATAAAGAAGAAATGAGACAGGCATGTGACACCCAGATATATACAAATTGCAGCTACAACAATTTGGTTGTATTAATTTTCTTTAAAAGTCTAACTTTATTTTCTTAACTAATAATGTTAGTTACTGTTTAATAAAAAAAGGTTCACCCCCAGGAAGGCACAAATAATTAGAGGCTTTACCCAAGGAAGATATTTAAAATCAATATATTCAGAGGAAAACTATATGGGAGGTTTTAACTTGGGATGCCATCCATCTATCTGTGTCATATTGGATTATGTACATGCCATACACTGATGGAGATTAAGCTTTATGATTTTACAAGGAAATAACCCACTAAGAAAAGAAATTATGCTATTCAAAGGGCCAGAGAATTTGAAATGGAAAAAGAAAAAAATATTAAAGCCAAGCTGTGTAGGTAAAAATGGGATAAAGAAGTAAAAGGCTGTTAACAGTGACATCACTCAGAAAATGAGAATAAAATGTGACAGCTTTGATGGACTTTAAAGGCAAAGATATTGGAGTAAGGGTGGTCAAAAAGACACAATTTCTCATTTTTGGTGGGATTAAAAAGTCAACAAATGCCTCCAAACTCCAAACCCCTTCCTATAAGAATTTTACAACCGCTGCTTGTTTTTGCAGTGATTTGTATGAGAAGAATGAAAAAAGGCTAAGTGAACTTGCTTGGGTGCGTGAAGGTCAAGGCCAGTGAAAAGTTGCTGTGCTGGTCAGAAAGCAGTCTTTAATGGCAGGATTTACTGGAGTTGTGAAATCATTTCCCTGAAGGAAGCTGCTACAGCAGACTCATTGCTTGCCCCATTTAAAACAGGGCTTTCAGGTGTACTAGGGAGTCCTGTGTAGAGAGCAATCCTGCTGGGGCAAAGGTAGCCATGGTGGGCTGACAGCCCTAATGCACCTTCCCCTGTTCCTAGTGTCTGCTAACCTGCTACAGCCCTTTGCATAGCCCAGTTGGTTTGGGAAAAAGTTTTGTGTACATTTTCCTTTGTCCTAACTAGTCTGGCTGCTTTTTGTGATCTTCCATTTCATTGCCTAAAAGCAGCTCCATTTTGACAATTGTGATTCATGGATTTCCTTGTATCCTCATGTTCCATTGTTAATGCATCAAGAGAATATATAGGCTTCCAGCACAGCTGGAAAAGAATAGTCCAATACTATTTCAGTCTCTTAACATTCCTTTGACATTGTAAGAAATTATGTAAAGAGCCCTAGGATTCTTATTTCTGTTGCCAACAGCCTACAAGACAGTTTAGACTGGAATTGGGAAAGTTATGATTTGTGATGCCACACTATGCCAAAAGAGGTGGGAAACAGCATTCACTGGCACCTGCACTTGGTCTAAATATTGAAAAGGAAGAGATTGGGTCATTATGTGCGAACCATTTATATTACAGGCAAGTATCTGCTTGTGCTTCCCCTCAGGTTTGGAAGAGATAAATGAATCCCCAGAAAGCTGAATGCTGTTGGAGGAGACAGTTAGATTTTCTCTCTTCTTACGTCCTGAATAGGATGTGCTTAATAATATGTCCGTTTATTCCACTCAGTGCAAAACCATAAATGCCATCAGGGCTTTCATACAAGGAATGTATCCCCTGAACAGCAATGGAGGAAGCAAAAATTGTGCTCCATGACACAGTGATGAGTGTATTAGAAAATGCTGGGATGGAGAGCCTGTTAAATGCAGCCCCAGTCAAAGCAGGGTCACAAATTCATGGTGGTGGGTCAGCTCTCTCACATTGATTCCTGCCCTTCAGGAATATTCAGGCAACTGGATGTTTGAAGAAAGACTGTTTCTAAGATGATCATTGTTTATGGGGTTGTGAACCAGCCCAGACCAAGCCAGCCACAAGGAGCCAAGCCAAGCTGAGTACTGCTGACCACAACCAAGCCCAGTGGTTTGGAAAGTGAGAGATGCAACGTGGGTGATCTGGCCTTTTTGTGGCTCACCCATCAATTTTTAGGCCTGGGGTTTGGGAATGCCAGCTGTGGAGAGCACTCACCATCTTGTCTTTGTCTCAGGAGACCACATGGCGCTAGCTATGGAAAGTATCTGCTGTCTTGTCTTTGTCTCAGGAATAGCTGCATGCCTCTGCTGAGCTGCAGCAATATTTCCACCTTGTTTTTCTGTCAGTGGCCAGGCAGAGCTAAGCTGAAGTGATGAACACCTTTTGTGTGTAAAGCACCTTCTCTTTTGCATGCTTTCATTATTAGTATTGTTGATGTTACTGTGAGTTCCTTATTCTCCATTGCTGTTTGCTTTCAGTAAATTTTCATGTCAATCTATAGTCTCTGCCTTTGTCCCTCTCACCAGAGAGGGGTGGAGGGGGAGGGAGTGTCTTACCTGGGTCTTACTTCCCAGCTGGGTTTAAACACCACAAGATCATTAGCTGACGTACATGGAGTGTGTCGAGGATGTTCTTGTGTGCTTTAATGATCTTAGGGTTTATTGTGTTGGCATTTTCTCCTCAGTTTGTATTAGCAGTTTGAAGATAAATTTTAGTAATTTTTATTGGTAGGGTATTGAGTCTTGGCTGCAAAAATGAGGGTCACTATAGCCAGAAGCTGTGAAAGTCAATTTTGACTTAACATCAACCCTGCTGCTTTAGCTCTGGGACTCTGCTGTTCCAGACACACATTTTTAGCAGATTGACTGGAGGGTTGTGAGGCAATTACAAGAACACTTAAATACTTGGCCAAAGCTGCCAAACTATCATTACTTTCCATCAAAACCAGAAACCCCAGGTGGGATGCCATGAGCTTGCAGGCAGGTGCCTTGTCTCACATATATCTCCATGCACAGTATCTACAGTCCTGTACTTTTGTAGAAGACAAAAGCTTGTTAAATACAATGTTGATTTTCTTTCTTTTATTGCTGGAATTACTAATAACACTTACTGACATTAAAAACATTTTCAAGCTTGTGGAGAGGTTAACATTCAATATTTTTGTGGGTTTTCTCTCATGTCTATACACAGTGATTATCCAGGGGTGTCTTCAAGAATAATTTTTGGACGATTACATGAAAGCAAGCTGACAGATATGATCATGAATTGGCAAATGTTTTTATGCCTATCCTACATGGCACGTGCCCTCCATGGCTAACAGCTGGTTGAGATCCTTCCTGAACATGGGGACATCTGCAGCATATTCGGTTAAAGCTTACTGCTACAAAAGAATTTGGGTAGACACGATGTACAAGAGGGATAAAGGGGAAATTTCTGAATAAGCATGAACTCTTCAGTGAGTGGTGTATTTTCTCTTGTGAGATGAGAACATGTTTGTGTTTAGAAAATTAATTATTAACTGGAAGAGACTTTTATGGCAACACTTACCACATTCGTGAGGCATATATAACTAAATAATTCTCCTGCTGACATATTGAAACAGTGCATTCCCCTCTCTCTGCCATCATGCCCCATATGTATCTGTCTCCCAGACACTTAACTAGGACTTTCATCATGAAAGCAAACTCTAATGTTTTTGTGAGTCAAGGGATAATGACAATGGACTAAGGCATTAATGTATTCAAGACAGATGATAATTTCCTGCTGCTATATAAAAGGCAAAGTATCCACTGTCAGAGTAGGAAATGCTGATCCTCTGACAGTGCTGTTTTATCCCAAATGACTGAAATATTTCCATCTGATTGTGTGGATATATTAGAGTGACAGTTTCCCAGTGTCTTACATCTATTTTATTTCCTTGAGAAAGTAGTGTTCATTGTCACAGTACTGTACTGCTTCTATAATGGTATTGGCTCCCCACAAACAGAGTTTGACCTTAAAATCTATGTATTGTTCATTCCTCCTGTCAGGCTTGGTAGTGCCCCAAGAATATGGTTCTTATTTGTGCACCGTGTCTGCAAAAACAAACAAAAATAAATACTGGGTAAGAATTGTGGATTAGGAAGACATAGTGGCTTTATTCATTTAGAAGTCTCAAGTGCTAGATCCTGGGTCATGCTCATTCATCTGCTAATGTGCTGCATGTATCTCTGAATGTCTTACTTATACTTTGAACAGCGCAAACATCCTGCATTGAGATACTTCATTTTGGAACCTTAGTTGTCTGCCAAAAGACTCTGCAAGCAGACTTAAAATATAAAGTAAATATTTATTAGATAACACACCTGAGAGAGAGGGAGAGAGAGAGGAGAGGGAGAATTTAGAGAACTAGAAGGCAAAATGCTGACAGGCTCACCACCTGATAAAGTACCCCAAGGGTCTTTCCTGACAAAGCAGTCATGGGTCAGGAGGGGAAGGATTGATTTCTGCTGCTCCCTGAAGCTAATCCTCTATGATGAGGAGGTGCCATTTTCCTAGTTGTTGCCTTAGGATTCTATGCCTTTCCACTTTGGTGTTTTTTTTACTTGAATCTCTGAGCTACCTGCTGTCCCTGGCCCAGGGGTAATTTGTAATTTTCCCTTTCATATCTTTAAGGTCTCTTTTCTGAAGACTTTCTCACAGCATTTTCCAGAGGTGATTTCCTGAGAACTCCATGCCAAGATGACAAAACTGTGTCAGATCAGAGTTGAGTCTTAAATCCTTGGAGAACAAAGCTCCTTGCCACAGGCTGAAAGTTTGTGTATGTTTGAGATAAGATGGGATAAGTTCTTGCAAGAGGAGTCCATTGAGAATCATGGTATTCACAAAAATGCTATTTGGCTTCAGAGGTCTCGCAGTCTCACATTACAAAAAGCTTGCAAGAGGCACTGAGGAAATCACATTTGCTGCATTCTACTCCCTAGGTATGAGCTGAGAGTGACCTTTCATCTGATGTAGCATGACTGCTCTTATAAATTTGTGTATAGTTATGATTGCTCTGGGATAGAATAGCGACTGGTTTTGAATATCCATTGCTAAAAAAGCATTCCTTATTTGCTGTTGATCAGCATGAGAATGCTGTGGTTTAGGGGGACAGCAGTTATGACCTCTCTTTTCTTCTGTTTTCACTCTATTGCTCAGGAGGTCACCAGTTCAGGTTTCCCTCTTCATATTTATCGATATTTGGGGTGTGAGAGGGTGATCCTTAACATGTGGTTTCTCTAAACTTATCATGAACACAGGCTAGGCCCATCTCCTTTCCTCTGCACACCTTGGCACTCTCATTCATTCTCCCAGATGTACATGGGGGGGATATCCAAATTGTAAGGGATAATGTGGGAGACTATTTTGTGGAATGCCCTGGATATCAGTGGAGTATAACCTTCATATGGAATGAAATAATTCTGAAAGCCTGTATGATCCTGATCATGATTTTGGAATCCATAAAAATCTGTTCTAGCATTTCCCTATCTCCCTTCCTTCCCTTAGTAAGACCTCCATTTTCTGACCACTGTCACAAGTATTTCCTATACACAAATAGAACTCTGTAGAGACCTTGAGAGCCTAGGGTAAACCTTTAAAACAATGACAAAATATGCCACAAACTGTGGCATAACTGTGTACTCGTTTACTTACAATGTTCTGCTCTTTAGTTATCTGCACCCTGGTTACAATTCAGTAGAAAGACAAGAAATAACTCTACAAAGAACTAAGAGATTTCGTGTTCTGTGGGCTTGACTGTAAAGCTTCACATTTCCAATCTCAGTATGTGATAATATTTCCCTTTTTCTTTGAGATTCACTGCACTAGTGAAAATCCTAACTATTGTCAACAGAGTAGGCTTTCCAAGGCCTACACAATGTAAGCAGAAGAAGGGGATGCAGAAAAATGAGGTAGGGCTTGACTCTATAGGTAAAATACCTAGATACCACAGAAGAAAGTTCATCAGCACTTAGAATGTTTGCCACTGTTTTAACTTTGATGACAATTGGCAATCCTCCTATTTAGTTAAACTTCAGTGAAGACACAAGGTGTCCCCAGGCCAGTAGCTCTAGCACACATCTACTGATGATCCATTGCCCTCCTTGTGTCTTATGGTAGGCTTAAACTACACAGGAATTCAGCCAGCAAGGGTGGGTCTCCCCACCACCATGCTTTCTCTGTTGCCTCTCAGAGAGTCTATGAATTCTCATGAGATGTGTCAGCTGGGGCAGAAAATTCAGGGGAAAATGGGAGTCTTTGTCTGCAGATATTTTTGCTGTTCTATCAATAATTCCTTGTGACTGAGGAAAATTACTTGTGAGTGTAGAGGAGTTTATATTATCTTGAAGTTATGGGCCCAGGTCTGGAACTGTGAAGAGTTCCATGAGAGAGAAGCACGCTCTCCTGGTGACCAGAACATAGCCTTGGTTCTCACCACAAAAAACATCTGGCTGCCAATGGAGACAATAGCTGTTGTCAGTGTTCTTGTGAGTGCTTGCAGATGGGCTCTGATGTTCTAGTAAGTACAATGGGGCAGGTGATAGGGCCTGTGTCTGATGGTGCATTGTTTTCCTCTTATTAGGCTAAGTTTCAGGGTGACATTTCTTTACAACACCAGAAAAAAGTGAGGATATGTACTTCAATGAGTTTGTGAGCTGTTCAGATTCTGAGCTGAAGCAAGTCTGAAATAGCTTAGTCAGAGCCTTTTGCAGCTAACATGGCAATGTATCAGAATCACAGTATTCCTGCATAAGCAGAAAAAAAATCTTATAACGCAGTGTTGCATATATACACATTTCTGGCTGTGGGGAAACACTTGGAAAGATGGGATGCTAAGATGGGATGCTGAGATAAAGCTGAAAGTCTTTTACTTCCCAGTGCCTTGTAGCAAGAGAACTGTATGGTATCTCCCATCATTTGACCAGCTCACTTGGGGGAAACAAAAAAAGAATAGAATAGAATAGAATAGATCATAACAGAATAGAACAAATCAGAACAGGATATTTCAGTTGTAAGGGATCCTCTATTAGGCTTTTACTACCATGTCATTACTATTGGCAGGTTATAGAGTTTATGTGCAAGCCAAAGTGTGACATTACTACTCCATGTAGGGGACCACCTACCATTTTCACAGCTAAGCTAAAAATGTAACAGAAAGCAGGCTTTTGCGCTGACGCCTTTTACAGAAGACTGTTGCTAGAACACCTGGAAAGCAACTGTCTTTCAAGTACTTATGCTCATCTTTTTCAGATGGAAACCAGAAGGGTTGAAAATCACATCTGATCTTTACACTTGAGAGTGGCTGGGAAGTTTGAAGCCACCTGTCTTGAATGGAGCTCATTAGTATTTCACTTTAATAACAGTTACTGTTATTCAAGGAACCTTGTTAGTACTTCATGGCTCATGGGTCCAAAGAGAGTTAAGCTCCCTTTCTTAGAGCTGTGTTGTTTCTGCCGTGCTTTTTTGCCTCTTCACTGGATGTTGTGCAATTAAAAGGCATACACTAAACAGATGTGTTGAGAAGAATGATCTCTTTTTCCTTACATAGAGCCACATTCTTGGTGTTTAAAATAGGAAAAGCAGTGGCCTTAGTTTAGAAATGAGAGACTGGACACATGGGTTTGAAGATGTCTGTATCTTAGATTCATATAGTGAGCACTTAACTGTTGTTGACACAGCCTCTTCATTTCCAGCATGGACTTGCTGAGCTTGTTGTAATGTGGGATTTTTGAGTAAGAGGTGGTTTGCAGATGCACGTTGTGTATGACATCTGAGGTGTCAGATGTGTGTGTAATAGTCTCCATTGGTATGTTTGGCCCAGAATATGCTTTCCTGCTTCCCACTGCTGTGTTGATCTTACATTTTATGGCCTGATTTGTCTGTCCTAGATTTCCACCTTCCATTATGGGACTTTTTCTCTCCCTTTATAGTATTTCAAACTTTTTTCAGTTCAGCAAACAGTTTGTTCCCCCCACTGTCCTTCAAATAAAGTTTTCTTTGGCAATCTCTGTTAGGATAAATTCAATAACTATTTAACTCAGAAGGATCCCTGAGGAGGAAGCCAAGAGTCAAATGCTACAATTATTCACATTTTGGTGAGAGGAATCAGACTTCTCAGGAATCATTTCAAACAAAGCGCTAACAGTTTATTCCTGCTGGGTGGAAGCAGGAAGTGTGCTGGAGGGAAACTGACAGCCTCCTGAGCACCATCGGGAAGCATAAAATGGATGGGCAAGCAGAGGAAGAGAGAGAGGCATTAACAAAGAAAAATGTCTCATTTCCTCCCTGAAACTAATTGGAAAAATATGTTACTGTTGTTGCATTGGTAATTTCTCAAGGTTGCAATATCTGAAGCCTGTCCTGGCATAGGGCTAGCCACAGGTTGGACCTCTACTTGAAATGACTGTCATTAGTGCAAATTATAGTTGTTTGTTTGCAGTATAAATGGACACACACACACACAAAAATGTGTGTGTATATATATGTATAGATATATATATACACATATAAATATACCAACATATACATATGTAAGGGTTTGTTGTTTTTTCTTTTTCCAGAGGATCTATGCTTCATTTCTAGTAATTCTTGACTATACATGCATTTACAGAATACAACATAGCAGAATTTATTTTTTTCATTAAACAGCTATGCTTTTATTCTCTGCCTGTTGTCTGTTCTTATCCCCACTTGAGGGTAGCTTACTCCATGAAAATGTAGGGAGAGATGGAGGGAGAACAGAACTGGTGTAATCATATTGGTTACAATATTTTAGAATAAACATAGAATTGCTTATAAATACCGATGCAAATTGTGAGCAAAAATGGAAAGAGAAAGATTTCTTTTAACACATCACAGAATGCTGACATCACTCACCCTCTGTAATCTTAATGCAATTTTGATAAATCAGTTTATGTTTCCTTATTAGCAGGGCCAGCCCAAATTCAGGTGTTGCTCACCTGTGCTACTCTAATTCCAGTGCTTGGTTGACATCCTTTAATAGCCTCTGTGCCATCAAAAATGCACAGTGTAACTCCTCTCTGCCACAGCCACTGGCCCTGAGATATCACCTTCACCAGGGAAGAGGCACAAAGCAGGAGTCAGCTTGCAATCGCTGGGACTAAAAGGGCGTTTCCTGTGAACTGGAGAATTTTCTGCTCATGGATGTCTCATAAAGCCCCTTTATGCTACCTCAGCTTCACAGGTCTCTTGCTCAGGGAGGGAGGGAGAGCTGAAGGGGTGCAGGGAACACACATTCTCTTTCATGTGGTATCTGGAGAAAACAATTTTCAAATTCTTACATCTAATTTCTTATAAAAGCTTCATTCAAAAATATTTAGTTTCAAATCTCTTCACTTATATTTTCTGTGCAGCTTATGCTAAAAGCAAAATGTACAGCCCAAATGTAATGCAGAGGTTCTCTTCTGAATAAAGGGGTTGGCACCTGTGTCTCAGCAATCCTATTCAAAATACTCAGACTCTCTGGATGCACTGAGTTATATTCTGTCATAATTTTCTTGGCTCTTCACCCTCCTGAGACAGACAAGTGAAACTGTCTGTAGATTGCTGTGTATACATGTTATTTAGGCATAACATTTTAATAAGGATATAGACTGAAACTGTTAAGTGAAAACATAAGTAGTGGGCCACACCATATATCTAGGAATGTAAATATGTGGAGAGAATCTAAAATTACAGGTCTGGAAGCTTAATCGGCAGAGGTTTTACAGAGGCAGCAGTGTACTGAAATTTCACAAAGCACCTACCTGTATTCATAGCATGGTTTTCCTTTTATTTAAAAAGGAAAAGATATTTCAAGAAGAGAACAGAAAGCAAGTCTTTGTTGCAAACTTCCTACATGCACTTAGAAGCCAGCACCCTTTTAACACCTCTATCCACAGCAACTTTCAAAATTCAACTTATGTGAAAATTAGAGAATACTTTGCAATAATGAATCATCTCCCTCTTTCCTCACTCTCTACTGGTAAATGTGAGCACATGACACCCGATGTAGGGCATGCAAATACACAAAAAGATGAATGAATGCTACAGGTATTCATAGACCATCCTTATTGTATGATATTTTATAAATTCAATATAGAAGAAAACCCAGAAAGAGAGTATGGGTAGCTCAGCAGCTGGGGAATTAGCAAACTGAAACAATGAGATTTAATTTTTACACTCCAGTGGCTATTTCATATCATCTAGAATAGATTTGGAGTTTGAGATAAAGCCAGTGATCAGGATGTTATCTTGGAAGGGTATAGAAATTGTGTTCAAATTTTTACTTGAAACCAGCACACCACTGCCAGCTATGGCTTCTACTTTGAATATGAATACCAGAGGTTAATAATTTGTAAACCATGCAACAATTTGTCTCTATTGTTGCTCTTTTTAAGGGCAAACTTCTGGGCTCTAAATCAGATGAATTGTCTTAGTGGTTGCAGTCTCCTCCCCTCTGATATCTCTTTCCCCTTATTTCTCTGAATGGATGATGTCCTTTCTGTTTTCTGTTTTGCATATCATTTACACAACTGTGTATTTCATATTTGCTCAGACATGAAGACATTGATTCTGTGTCTTGCATTCCCTAGGATTCACTAGCCACATCTTTTCTTCTACAGATGTCTACAATGAGGTCACTGTGCTGTGACCCTGGTTCAGCCACCCAGCAAACAGCCAGTTTGGGTGTGATGTGGGAAAGCTGTCATGGATATTTGGAAGAGCCTGACCCCTACAGGTTCTTGGGCAAGCTGTACAGTTATTCTCTGTAGGCTGCAGAATTACTCTTTGCTCACCAAAGCAGTTGCCTGGGTGGTAAATGCAGAGAGGTGGAGAGACATCTTTGAGAGGGTCAGAGATGTTTGCCTTCACAATTTCTTCTTCCTGTTTCTTTCTGTTACATGGTGAATCATCCACCTGAACCATGCTCTCTCACAGAGACATCGTGTCTTCTGTGTGCTGATCCATGCTGATCTTCTTGTTTAATGCACCGTTAGACTAAAAACACTTTGTGTATGAAAGAATATATTGAAAAAGAAAAAAGGAAATAAAAATAAAAAAAGACACTTCAGGAGAGACTGGAAAGGAGGTGGTACATCTCTACTGTTATTGATTTGGTTTTTTTAATCTCTTATAAAATTTTTTCACTTACTTGGTTATATATTTGTGTGCTATTTCTGCCAGAGCTGCTACAAGCCTAGGTTTCCTGAGCACCCTCCACTCTGGGGGACTCTGTCTGGGTATCCTGTAAAACACTTGCTACCTGCTACAGGCAGCATACATGTATGGAATGACTCTGCTTCTGTTTAAGGGCAACGTTTAAAGTGTGGGAGGTATGGGAAATGGACATTATTCAAGCATATACAACACTTGTTGTTAATTTAATTTTCTCTCAACTATTACACAGTAGAACAGTGGGAAATATGAGGCCTTTCCTTAGGGTGGCTGTTGTTCTGATGTAGATGAAGCATAACATATAAATTTAAACAATAAAAATAAAATAATTTCTCTTTTAGCTCTAGTGTCAGTTATTCCTTGTTCTAGAAAAAAAAAGGGAGGACAGTGATTATGGTAGTAAAGAAGTTGTTTTATTTTTGCTAATGAAGGTTAGGGTGGATAAAATAAGGTGTCTTTTTTAAAATAAGGTGTCTTTTTTTTTTTCCTCAGATTGCTCATAACTTTTTGCTTTTCTTTCCTTATGCAACTAAAATCCAGCACATCTAAGAGATGCTTCTGTCTTGCACAAAACTGAATTCAAATGTAGCTGGCGAGACATCAGTGCATCACTTAGCTGGCTGTGAAAAGTAGCAGAGGCTCTGAGATCCTGTCAGTGTTTAAGAGGGCAATGTGCTAAAAGAAAAATCAGTCAAATTCTCAGATTCACTACGACCCATAAACTGTCTGCCAGAAATTAAGTGCCCAGTGGAAGTCAGCAGAGTGTGCTTGTGTGTGAGTGTGGGTGATGGAAGTCAGAAATCCACACACAGAGCAGGGGAATGTTTTCTTCTCTGAAGCAGTCACTAACTGCAGAGGGGAAGGTCAGAGCCTTGGTTGCAGCCCTGCAGCATGTCCTTTCTGCACAGCTGGCACAGGCAGGCATCCCCATGAGAGGCAAAGAGAGCACTCATCCCAGTGTGTACATCTTTGGGTAGCACTCACAGACACTGTCCTGCACCCAGGGGTTACTGCATGACCACAGCTGGGAATTGAACAGGGAAGAGCTGCACAGCACTGAAATCTGGTCCCAGTGTCAAACCCCTCGAGTTCACTGCTCCTGGCCAGTCAGATGTATGTTACAATAGCATGCTATGCAGAGCCTGTGTATAGAATATTTTCACAAGGGAACATTCATTATCCATACCCCCTTATTCTCTGTGTGGAGTTTCCTAGAGCAAAGGGAGGGATGGGAGATCCCATCTCTACTACTGATAGGACAGCTCAGCAGTCAGCAAATGAAATTCTTTGCCTGGCCCCTGTATAATTATCTCTATCTTGAGTCCTGGCCAGCATGACTCATCTACATTTCAGTAAGGGGACAGGCTGGAACTGGGAATGGCAGAATTAATTTATCACATTTTAATAGAGAGACAGTTTGGGAAGGGAGGGACTAATGAGATACTTTACAAAGAAATTAGTAGGGTTCTGTTACAGGGTTGTCTTCCAATAGGCAGCTGCAGTAATGACAGATGGCATCAGGCATGCCCTCCTGATACCTCCCTGCTTCCTCCCTTCTCTCTCAGGGGGCTGCCCTCCAGTGCATCATCTCCTTGGATTATTTCCTCATTTCTGCAGTGATGAAGGTGTCCAGCTCATGTACCTTCCTGAGCTCAGGGTATAAAGCAACTGGGGGTGTGTTGCACATCTTAAGCAATGAAGAGTTCATAGGTGAGGCTGGTGAGATAACTCCCACCTCTGAGGGCAAAGGAAGAAGAGCTCCTTTTGCTTGTTTTTGCCTTGATTACAAAGAAGCAGGCCCAGGAGTCCCAGCAGCTCTGCTGACTCAACATTCACTCAGGACTCATTTGCAACGACTCCAAGGTCATTATTGAATATTTGGTTCAGCAATGCACTTAGAGAAATAGGATTTTTCCCCCTGCATTGAGGGAAGCATGTGAGAACATAATTAGATTAAGTAGGTGATTAAGGCTTGTTGCCTTTAAAAGTACAAGCAGATTCTCTTGTTCTGTATTGAATCAGGTCAAAAGACTGGATTTCTTATAGGTGTGTTAGTCTTTACCACCTTATTTAGGTATATTCAGACATTTTCACCTATAAATGTTTTTTGTGGTTTTGCTTGCATATTTTTGTCTCCAAATATTTTCTGAACTTAGCTTCAAATGAAAAAAATGGAATGGAAAAAAGAGTTCTTGTAACTACTGAGAACAGTAAATTCAATTAAAACCTCACAGGTTTCAGATGTGGCACTCAAGTCTGATGCAGAAATTCCTGAAAGACAGTCAAACCCATCCTCAGTTGTGTTGCAGCTTGCTTATCTAAACAAATGCCAAGTTTTCTCTTTGGTTTCAACATTTATCTCCCATGTGTTCAGCTTATATGTTAGTGCATTACAAAGTCACAGTTTATACTCTCTTTCCTACCCATCAGGCATCATGCAGAGTTCTGCAGTGGTTAAGGAAAGCAGATTTTCGTGTCTATAGACAGAGTAAACAACTGGTGACAAAATGACCTAATAATCTCTAAAGTCATTAGATTCAGCTCTGTATCAATCATTCCATATTGCTGATAATAATCCCTAATTATGAGCTGCTCCTGGTGTTAGCACTATTTCCATTTAAATGTAGATATTTCCTGACCTTCTGCTTCCTGAGGAAAGGGACAGCACTCCTTTTCAAAATCAAAGGCGGGGTATATGCAGCCTGTCTTTCTAAGCACTTTGGGGCCATTTTCACCCCACCAGCAGGTCTCAGGCAGCCCTGGGAATAGCAGGTGTTTTCACAAGGCTGGACAATGCCCTGGACTGGTTGGTCAGAGCACAATTCCTACAGTAAGCTGGCACTGCAGACACATCACTGCTGGTACAGTGTACAGTGATGATGCTGCAGTAACCTGCTGCCTGTCTGGCAGTACAAGCTAGAGCCTGGGGCGGGGTTCGTTGTGGTGGAGTGGAGGAAAGGCCAGATATCTTTGGCCTCAGGTCTTGAAGTAGATGGGGCTGAGCTTGAGTTTTAAATGCAATCAGGCATTTCTTAAATATAGAACTTGGTACAATCCAGTGGCAGTATATTTTGGATTATCAGGTTTGCATTTTTTTTAAATTTTCATCATTTTTTCATCTTTTTTTCAGCATTCCTCCATTATCCTTGCTCATAGTTTTCTGCCATTCACAAAGGGGATGAAATATATATTATTTTTATTATCTTGACACATATATATATATTTATATTTATAAACATTTTTAACATGTCCTATGAAAAAGAAGATTACTGTCTCTGTCTCACTTTGATTGGTGTGATTTTTTTTCCAAAAGTACACAAAAATGTATTAATTACAAAGAGGTAATTTTTCTTTCTAGAAATGCTAGGAAGAAACAGGGCATTCTCATAATATAAGGTGCTGACTTCTTTCTCTTCAAACTTAAATCCTTTTAAAATCAACATTGTTATCAAGGAAAAAGTACAACAGAAAATCTTTTTCTGCTAATGCTTTTTGGCATTATGTAGGAGGAAGGATAGAATAGGTAGTTCAGTTGCCACAGCACTTCACAAACCAGGAGATCTTGTCACCAGGATGCTGACTGTGGCCGTGCCTCACTGTGACAGAACAACAGCCACCTGTTTAGTGGGAATAGTGCTGGGAATAAATGACATGCTGCAAGTGTTTCACCACCAAATCATTGTGGCAACGAGAACTGTGGTTACCATGTGCCACATTCATTACTGATGGGGTGATGGTGGGGTTTCTGCTTTGTGGACTTTGAGTTTGCCCACAGAAGGTCCAAAGATAGGAATTTAAATTTTAGTCATCATTATTTCTTAATGAAGTGTCCATAAACTTCTGATTTTTGTATTTTGACTGTATATATGTGAGTTTATGTATATATTTTTGTCTTTGTGTAAGGTGAGCTTCAGAAAATCTGCACTCCTTTAAAAGTACCGTCCTTTGAAAGAGAAATCTTTACAGAGTGTGTAAAAAATCAGTTCAGAAAGAAATAATTTGGGTCAAAGACATGACTTACAGGTGAATGGAAACAAGTTATTATATGAAAACCTATAGTTACTTTTGTTTTGTTTGCATGTAAATTCAACTTACAATGGTGTTAAATCAGGAGAATTAAAAATAATTTATTGTCTTCTTGAAGACAATAATTGGACTCCACTTTGTTTTAAGAAGCAAATGAGAAAACTTTTGATAGAGTAGACTGTTTCTTTTTTCTTCATGGACATTTGCTAGCTCTAGACTCAACAAACAAATGTATTAGCACTTCCTAACAGTGACCTGAAACATAGGACTGGGTAAGTTAATGACAGACACACATTTCTTTGCTCTGTTATCTTTGAAAAAGTAATTAAATACACCTCATTGTTTACACATTTTCTGAAAGTGATTCCATCAGTAAATTTACTTCATTTCTTTGCCATGTTTTTTCTTTGTCAGTTTAATTTCTTTTATAAAAATCTTGTGAGTTATAAGGAAATAGCATACTTCTGGAAAAAAATTATCGCGTTCCTCAATTGGTATCATTACTTCAGCTGAAAAAGGAATAAAGGGTTTTCAACTTTACCACTTATCTTTAACTTAAAACTCAATGAAATCCATTTGAAATAATGGCTTACTGTAAAAAAACCTGCAGATAAGTGGATAAAATGTTACAAGAATTCTTGCTTAGCAATTTGTTCAGATATCTAGATAATTTTTCAAGGGGTTTTTTTCCCCCATTTATTTTCATTGTTAGAGTAGAAACCGTGATTTGTGTTGCATTTTCATTAGTAATGTGAAATTATACCATATTTATTTTCTTAGAAAAACCTCTGATACTTGCCATCTTTATATGGACTGAAAGACTCCTAAGACACTTTTTTTTTTTTTAATTGGGGTCTAAATAAACAGATTGCAAAAAGCAATCAATTAATATAACTTGGAAACAGATTATAACCATTTTTAAAACTTGAAGTAGTTTGGGTAAATTTATATATAGACTGACCTTATATGAGTCCTTATTTTATCCAGTTCTTCTTTTGGAGCCTAAAAAAACAGTAATTTTCTTTCATAATGGGAATCTTTTCTCTAATGTACATTGCTGTTTTGTAAGTAACACTTTATTTTGACTGTGAAGCTATATATGTGTGAGAGATGAAGTTTTGTGCACCTAAGCACAGGTAGCATCCTAGGAAGTTTGACATTGAATTGAAACATGGAAGTCATGTACCATGCTATTGAAAGTGGTGTAAACCCTGATGTTAAACAGAAAAACAAACTTGCTTAATGATGCAAAAACAAAGGCCAAAATAATCTCCAGTTTAAGGAAATTCAATACGTTCCACTCAATAAATGGATTCAAGAAAATTCAACTTCTGCATGAAAACACCTGAGAAAATGATTAGGCTCAAAAACCCATCTTTGTCTCTATCCTTGTTTGCTTAAAGCTCTGCACAAGATGTGAAGAGTTGCAGAGTTCACGAAAATGTTTCCAGTGTCTTCAGTGGACTGTTCAAACACTGCTTGAAGACTAAAGAACTGGTGGAGAAAAAGCTCCCTTCTCTGGTTTAATTTTTAAAATATGTAGTTCAGATGAGTTTTTCTGAGACCATAATGGTTTGAAAAATTCTCCTGAGATGAATTAAATGCTTGTAAGTAATACTTGTTCTTGGAACGCAGCAATTGTCACTGAAACTACTTTGATGAACATTGAATTGTATCTATTCTTACTTCATTGTTCAAAGCTTTTACAGCCCTGTTCAATATTTGTTCTCCTTATAGTGGGCTTTTAAAATGCTGAGATTTTGTACGTCACACCACGACCCAGGGTAGAACAGTACAATTATTACATAGAGTTTAAGTTTGTATACTGACATGCTCAGCAGGGAGCACACCCACACTTTTACACCTGCCTGTCACCAATGGTAATTACTTCTCTTCCTTTCTCTGTTGGACCAATCTGTTGTTCCATAACACTGACTATTTTAATCAGAAAAAAAACCCCAAAACAACCCAGAAACTGTTTTTATTTTTTATTTTTTTTTTTTATTTTTTTTTTTTTTTGCATGGTAGGAGGGGAATTTTATTTAAAAAAAAAAACCAAACAAAAATGGTTTAACTTGTCTGGATTTCTCATCCAGAGCCTGAGCTTCAAGCATCTTCCATTCTGAGACAAATTTACTACTTCAGACTGGCTCAAGTGATCAGGCTTGCCAGATTCCTGCTGCAGAGGTGAGCATGAAAGATCCCTGACTTCTGAGCTTGGTGTCTATCTCTGGATGCTCCTCACAGTGTTTGTGCCCAGTCCATTCCCAGTATGTTCCCTATGTCCAGCAGCGTTGGAAATTGAGGTGAACTTAAATTATGCCCCTGTGAGAGTCTGGGACTTCCTGGAAAATTGCAACACTGAATGTTTTCTTTTTTTCAGCCAATTGCTTATGGATTTTACACTTCCCATTCTCTAATTTTGGAAGCTAGAATGTTCATTCCAAAATGGGTAAATTATTTTTACAAGTTCAAATTTTTCCAAGTGCCACTTCTGACTTTCAATTACCTCCAGTCCTTGTCATATCATGTTTATTTAGATACATATGCCAGGTGATAGCTCTAATCTGTCTTTTCTTGGATCATTCCAACCTGTTTAATCAAAGACTGATTTCAATGTCTGATATTCAGTATTTTGTAAAGCTGCTAGGTATGATTACCTGTTGTGAGCCAGGTCCTCGGTTGTAATGGTAACAGCAAAATACCTTAACAAGTAGGTTGTACCACTTCTGTTTTTGCAAGTTACTTTACTAAGAAGTTTCCTCAGCATGTCAGCCAGATCCTTATGATTCATTATTTTTGATTCATCAGGTTGATACCATATTTTCTCTTCCAACAACTCAGGAAAGGGTCTGAAGTAAACATCTCCTTGATGCCTTTGCCTGTAAAGACAAAATAAATTTTTTTCTGCAATGTCTTTATTTCCCATGAATTATCCCTCTGTTTCCCTGAGTTCAAAATTCTCTCCTAAAAGGACTGAATAATAAGAACTGAACAATACTGTTTAAGCTTTCCTTCTTGTTTAATTGCTTTTTAATTTCACTTTGCCTTTTATTTCAGTCTTTCATGCATAAGTCTACTTGGTAAACAAAATAGCACATCTGCACTGCAGGCTGCTTCTCAAAGGCAGGAAAAATAAGCAGAGAAAGTTTTAACTAATAAAAATCCCCAAGTGAAAATCAAGATTGATTCTCTCTGTTTGTTTTTTATGTAGGACTGTAAACATTTTTTAATAATGACATGTGAACTCTCCAGTCATTTGAATTCTTACATAGATATATTTATCTAGAGGCTTTAGTAATTTTCTTGCAAGAGCAGATTTTTTTTTCCTTGTTGGGCTTGCATACAGTTAGGAAAATTGTCAGTCTAGATGTAATCTGAATAAGGGGAATAAACCTAGGAATATATATGACTGTGAGAACAAAAGCCAGCAAACTGGAGGAAAACAGCTTTTTCCCTCTACCTTCACCAGGATAAATAAGGAGAATTCAGACTCAAGGAAGACTCAAATGCCAGGCATCAAAATCATTAATAATGCAGTTTCCATACAATATATTACTTGTAAATTCCATTTAAAGGGCATGTCACACCATTTAGTACAATCCATTAATCAATAACTTACAGAAAAAGAAACCATCTGTCTTGGTTTGTTCCTCAAATCTAAACTTCCAAACAAGCAAAGATTTGTTCAAGTTAAGTATTAACTGTTCCAAAGCAAGGGAAGAAGCAAGACCATTCAAAAGTGAGCAAAGGTGGTTGTTTACTTTCAGCATAGATTGATTTCAGCATGAAATTAATAATCTGATTTAACTCTTCACTGCTTAGTACCATTAATGTGTTACAGATCCCTGTTAAAACACAATCTTTTTACTCACAAAATGAAATGAAAATATAACTCAAAGATACTTGCTAAAAGTGAGCAGTGTTAAACAGTTATCTTAGAAACATACTGTACTTAGAAACATACTGTACTAGACATCAGCATGGAATGATCTGACAGTACATGGCTTTCGTCAGATTCTAATGACAGTTTTATTAGAGACTGGGATAAATTTCTTGCAGTGCACCTAATAAGAGAAAGATATTTTTTGCTGACCTAATTGGCTAAGTGGTCTCAGTGCTGAAGTGCATCTGTCACAATTTTTATGTTTTTGAACTTTTGCTCTGGTATATGAACTTGGTTATCCCTGTTCTTGTTTGTGGACTCCTGAGAAACTGATCTACAGAAAATTGGAGACTGACTGCAAAACACCTGCTGGAGCTACAGATTTGTAGGATGTCATGTCTGAGGCAGGGTGACTCCATGCAGAACAAGTGCTGTGAGCAGCCATGTGGACAGGCTGCTGCTTAAGACAGAGCTGTCTCGTTTAACAAGACAATATAAGACATACATTTGTGCTCCCCTCAGCTGGTTGTGGGATGCTGTGGACATGGTGACTTCAGGATTGAGTCTCTCTGATGGTCTTGAATCTTGAGAGGAGCCATTGATTCTCTTTATCTCATACTGTGATCATGAGTCCATTCATGAGTCCAATGTGAAAAGACAGCTGAACCAGCAGAATACTTACATCACCATGTGATGAACCTGAGCCTCCACTTTAAACCAAAACTGGAGTTTCACTTAGCTACTGAAATAGGAAGACATTTGCAAGGGACTTGTCTTGTTCTTTCTGCTTCTGTATATAGCCCTGTTTACAAGATTAATTGGGACAGAGAAAGATCAGATGTGTGCTACTCCTGGTATGGATGCAGTCACTTTGATTGAAGCCCATCCCAAAAAGGATATATCTCCAAAACCCTGATGAGATTCCTACTGATCAGGTCTCCCAAATAGCTCTGAAGTGAACATGAAATTAGTAGTCTGAAAAAAGAACAACTTAGGCATTTAGCTGGATCTCGGACTTTGGTCTTGAAGCAGACTGATATATAGAAACCTGGGCCCTGGTATTTGCAGTCATTTTGCTATACACCTTTCACAAGGAAAATGCTTGCATTTGGATGATCCTGCATCTTTTCTTTCATCTACTTCGAGTCCTCTTCTAGCCCAAGAGTAGCGTGGGCTGAGTCAGAGGGGGTCAAGGGTTTGCTCCTTTACTCTTACCCTTTCCCACTTCATTGGATGACTCCTGGCATTTTATTGAGAAAGCTGCATGGCATTTTAACTTCTTATTGATTCTAAAGGAGGAAAAAAAGAAAAAAGCAAAGAAAGAATCCATACAGTGAGGTCTATGTATAGATATTACTGTGTATCAGCACAGGGAGTACAATTAACCTTAGAGAGCAGTAGCAGTAAAAAGGAGCAGAACAAACTGAAATAATAAACCTGGCTCTGCACTCTACCATGGTGTCATGGACAGATTGTGCTGAAAAGCATTAGCACTGCAGAGCTTTCGGGTGAGGAGGGTTAATTATCTCTCTGTGAAACATTCATTACAGCACCTGGAAGTACATGGAACTCACTGGGCTGCAAGTTCGTTGAGAGGTTCATGATCCTTTGTAGCAAACCTAGAGTCATTCCGGCATGAAACCTTTTCACTTTGCTCCGTGTGCGTCCAAGCTCTGCCTCCTACATGTTGCTGTGCTGATGCTTTTTCTCTGCTTATTCCTGTGATTTTGACTATGGACTTTTGCTGGTTTCGTGCAATATGTAGCACAATGGGACCCTGATAATAGTGTGAAGCCTCTGGGTGGGAGTGTGATACAAATAATGATGCTCCTGAGAAGCCAGGACATTCTCACTGTGCTGTCTTTCAGACTGTGTCATTTCTTCACACCCATCTGGCCATACTCATGTGTGAGCTTAAGCTTCTTTTCTTAACCTTTGCACTCTAATTTGCTTTTGCCATTTCACCCCAGTCCTTGCTCTTACTGGTTTGCATTGCTCCATAATGCTGGCTTAATTATCTGGGCTTTTTTTTGGTCACAAATACTCTCTGTGCATTCATTTGCTCATCGACACTTTCACAGAGCAGTTCAAACCATCAGCAGAGACCTTGTCATTACAACCTCCTCTGTTCCATTTCACTCTGATGCCTATAGGAGATCCCATTTGCAAAGACAGTTGGGGAACTGGACAATACACACATAAAATAGCTTAAAGATAGACTGGCATTGTACAAGTAAAGCCATAGCTATAGGGTATTTCTCACTTTTCCTCCAACACTTTGATTTTATCTCTGTAGCAGAAGGGGCTGCCTTGCTCTGCCGGATGTTCTAAACCTGTGTGGGGCTGCACTGCAAAAAGGACTATTATTCAAAACAACCTTGATATTTGCTTTCTTAGTCTTTGTTCAGACAAGGCTTTCATCCTTCCTAAATTATACAGCAGATTGACTGCTAATGGCAAGCATTCATGTCTTCATGACAGACATTTTAATTCTGTTAAAGCAGCCTCTGAGGGTTGGAAGATGTAGCTTTGTATTCTTTGAGATAGTAGACAAAATTTAATCTATTTATTCCACCTGCTGGTATTACTAAAAAAAACCAAAGGATCCTCCCAAAAAGAAACATAAAAATGAGAAATCAGTATTTCTTTATTTAAAATGAATCCTTACAACCTGGAATTTGTGATGTGGCTAGCTGCTTCTCAGAAAGTCAACTAGATCAAAGCTGGTTGAGCAGGAAAGGCGAAAGAAATATCCCATATGTGAGTCTTCCCATAGTTAGTGGCAAACCCACTCATCTGAGTGGCATAAAGCTTGTAACTCTTGGAAAGCCCCACAGTTTAACTTAGAGGCACTAAAGGAATTTGTTTGGTTCCAAAGTTAAGTCTCAGCTGGCTGGGTATTTTGACAAGCATGTCTGAATTTAGACATGTAAATCCCAGTTAATCTTTCTCTGCATGTGAGGTCCCTGCACTTCCCCCCTGAAGTCAAGAGAGAGAAAATTGAGACACAACAGGGAAAGGACTGGCAACTGTGTGAGGACAAAGATGAGATCTGCTGTGTCAGTGGGAACTAGATTAGACAGGATTTAAAGTTGTAACTACTGAGAACAGAGAGGACAGGTTTTTGTCAAAAGTCTGTGAGGCTGTATAAAAAGCAAGATGTGAAAGATTGTGAGTAAGAAGAGAGTAAGCATTAACAGGTAGAGCAAACAGTGGTAAGGACCAGAAAAACAGTCAGATGATAGATGAGGTACAGAAAGGGTCAGAATTGAGCTGTGACTTGAAGGTAGCAGGAAAAGTAGAAATTCAATAAATATGGAGAAAGACACTCACTGATAGCATTCCAAGGGAACTGCTTAGTATCAAAGGCCACATTGCGTACCATTACCTCGTAAATAAGGCTGTAATCCAGCCTGAGATTGCAGTCCATGTAAGGGAAAATAGCGAACAATGATGAACAGCTTCAGAAAAGTCACTGTGGTCCCTGCTAAAAGTTCAGTGGCATAGGAGAAATGTTTGACGGGATTAAGCCATAGAGCAGGAAAGACAAGTGCAATGAGAAAGTGAAAAGGATGGGGGAAAGTGGACTGAAAAGAAACAAGTATTTTTCTACCTTTTTTCTGGAGTATCCAGGTAAATATGACTGCTGGTGTTGATGTCTTCCCTCAGAACTGAGGCCCAGCCATATAGCAGCTGCTGATGGCATGCCTTTGTGGTACTGAAGAAGACCCAGTGGTTGTGAAGAAGGCCCAGTGATGCCCAAAATTTAATTTTTTTCCCTAATTCCCCTAATTACTTTTTTGTGTGAAAGTAATGGAATCTGAGCCTCGTTACAATTTTACTCATAATGGTGAAAGTAAATTAGATCTCAATCTCTTTTTCTCCTTATTGCCATTCAAACTGGTCCTGTACATAACCCAAAAAATGGAAGAGATGCCTGGCACAGCAAAAACTTGGCTTTTGTTTTGCATTTTTAATAGAGTAATGGCAGTGTCTTCTTCTTCAGCTAACAATTTTTTTCCTTTCCTCTCCAATCCAAAACTTTTTGTAGCTGCAAAGAGTCAATAAGTAGGTCAAAGAGTGTGCTACCAACCCCAAAAGATTTTCTGAAGTGCTTGTTACCTAGCAATTTTCCTGAACTTTTAGCAGCTTTATTGCCTAGTCTCCTTTGCGGAACAGTTGATTCAAAATTGAATGCTAAATCTTTATCAGAAAGCCCCAACAGTAAATACAGAATTTATGTTTTGATGCAGAAATGATCAAATAGATATTGATGGTTAACAATGGTTTAATGTATTTTTAGTGTTATCTGGCACAGTTTGATTGTATAAATGACCTCAAAATACCTTCCAATGCAGCTTGATTTTGGAAGACTTGATGCAGAAATGAGAAGGGCGGGCTAACAAAAAGGAAGGCAAAAGTATTAGTGGCTTGATGAAAATACTTTTGATTATGATGATAAAGTATTTTGTTATTGGTCTGAAAAATCCAGACTAAATATTTTTCCTGCTCTTGTTTCATCACATCCCTTTTTAAAATACACTTTGTTCCCAAGTTTGAGGATGTGATCATGTTAACATTTGCAACCCTGTCACGATAGCTTCAAAACAAGAGGAACCACCACGAATGAGAAGGAACTATGGACTATGCCAACATTTGCACTCCAATACTTAAACCTAAATCAACCAGACAAAAACATCCTCCCTCCGACCCCAAACCCCAGTTTGCATTTCAAGGGCAGGCTCTGAGCAATGTGGTCTAGTGAAAGGTGTCCCTCCCCTTGGCAGAGGAACTGGAACTAGATGATCTTTGAAAGTTCTTTCCAACCCAAGCCATTCATTGATCTGTAATCCAATGAACCCATCAATTAGCCTCTTCTGCTCTGTGTTGCAGTAGACTACAAGCTGTGCCTAGACAACAGCTGCATTCTGCTGAGGAAAATCACAGTGTTTCATGTAATGTCTAGTTGTGCTCATATATTCAACTTGTGTCAAAAAGGTGTCTTAAAAGTGCGCAAAAAGCAAGAGAACTAATAAGTTGCAGGTAAAGTACCTGCCTTTGAACTGCAGTCTGACTTGGCTAGTGACTTTATATCTAGTTTTCAGAAAAAGACCACACTACACTGTTTCTCAAATGTTTATTTGTAATGTACAGTTAATGTAACATTCTTGGCCCATTGCCAAGTTGTAAAAAAATATTTTTCATTGTTGTAATAATGATGATGTTGGGGATAGTGGTGTTTTTAAGGGATAAATCAGTGAAGTCTTTATAACATTTTTCTTTAAATGTGATTTTGTAGGCAAAAAGGTGCCATTTTCATTATTTGGAATGACTTCATTTGAACTGAATAAAATTTCAGTGGAAAAATAAGAAAGGGAGGCTCATTGCTCTTCTTCTTCTGCTCCAACCGAAATGACAACACAAGGATACACCAAGTGAATGTAAGTAGTGCAGCTCGAAATTTCCAGAGGCAATATGCTCATTCTGATACTTTCTTCAATGCAGTCTAAGTGGTGACTAAAAGTGCATGTAAAATCCACTTTGGTTTTTCAAGGAATGTGACAATAGTATTCTTTATGTTTTTTAAATCACAGTATTTAGATCAGTTGAATGGCTTTTCCTTAATTTGTCACAACCATAATTAGTTTATTGACTAGAATAAAGCTACTGGTGAATGCCCTATAATTTCTTTTAATTAGAAGAAAACCTTTTGGTTAATAATGAAAATAATTAATCTTCTTTGAAGAAAGGACTAGAAAGGAGTAAGTTGCTTGATTGTGAATTGTGAAAAGTTAAAAAAAATAACAAAAGGCTCTAAAGTGAAAGGGAATGCTATCTTCCTTCTCAGTTTTCAAGATTTCTTTCTTTTGTCTACAAGTCATTTATGCCATCTTTGTGGGAATAACATCATTAAGACAGCTTGCATTTTGGGTAAGAAATATGCTGAAAGCATTCATTCACTGTGTTCTGAGAAATCAATAGGAGTAGAAGGTGCTTAGGAAATAAGCTGCACCTCTTATCTGACAGTTTGGCATCTGAAACTCCATCAGTATAACAAATTGGTTAAAAGCTAAAGTTCTGGTTCAAAGCTATTTAAAAAGTTGCCACAGATTCAAAAGGATTTGGGATTAGGCTTTGAGAACAGCACCCTTATTTAAACTGTACAGTGGTATTTTTATCTTGGGTAACTACAGTAGTGCACAGGATTAAGAATGATTCAAACTTCAGAACATGTCTGGGGTTACAGGGCTGTATTGGAGTTGGACTAGTTGGTTCCGAGTAAAAGAAAAACTGACTCCAAAATTTCTATGTTCTGTTCTGCTTTAAAATTCTTTCCCCTCTTCTTTTCTAGTTACATAGATAAAACTACTACTTGGGTTGAGATGTAAGATACCTGGTCTGTCACAAGGTCAGATGTGATTGAATTAGTTCTAGTCTAGCTGTAGTGAGTGTTAGAAATTTCATTATCAGACTTCTGTTCAAAAGGCAAATTGGGTCAATTTGTGCAGAATAGGTGTCAAGCACAGAAATTCTGAAGAGATTTGATGGAATCAGAAAATCCTATCTCATGAAACGTTTTTAATTCCAAAAATTGAGGAGCACTGAGGACTCATTAATTTGCTAGAGACTTTGCTGCTCTAAGGACTTAGGTTATGTGCAAAAGGGGCTCACATAGCTATGCCAGTATAAACCTCAAAATTAAAGAAGAGATCAGACTGGTTGCTCTTCAAAGTTCTGGAGATGCAGAAATCTTTCCTTCTGTAGATCACACAAATACAAGTGGACCCTTTCCCCATATTCAAAAGTTGGGTGGAGGTTGTTTTATTTCTTTTTTCCTCCACAAGCTTTTTCTTTGATTAGACTAGCTAAAAGGTTGAGAAAAACACACTCATATAAGGCAATACTCACAGGTATCACTATCACTCTGTCCCTGAGCCTTGTTTCATTATGAAAGTCAGTTGGGTTTCCATGTTTGGGCCAAGTTTTTTCTGTACTCACAGTGATAACATGAACTATTCTGACCTCAATTCATCAGTTAATGGGGCTTTACAATAAAGTGAAATTCTCCAACAGAGAATAATGCTACTATCGCTGTAAGTGATGCGCAGTGCTATGGTTTATTCTCTGTTGTCAAGCAGAGAAGGGGATGAACTCTTCATCTCATCTGTAGGAAGCAGGGTGCTTGGAAGCCTCTGGTAAATCATTTATTTTGATGAGCTCGTTTTCATTTGAGCCTGCAGCATTTGATATCCTTCAGTTAGTCCCCTACTGAACATTGTTGAGGCTGTGAGTAAATTGCCGTTTGTATCTATCAAGTGATATGTTTCTTCACTTGTGTAGCATCTGCCATCAAGGATCTCAAAATACTATACAAACTTTAATGAGTAAGCTTTCACAACACTCCTGGGATGTGCAGAAGTACTGTTAACCCAATTTTATACATAAAGAAAGCAAGATGCAGAGAAATCAGCAGATGTATATTCAGAGTACTGGGTCTACCTACATATATATTTTGCAAGCTTTTGTTCATACATAACGAAAAAATTCAACATCCCTAGAAATGCAATTTGAAAATAGTGCAAGCATGTTCCTTTTGGGAGAAAAGGATTTACTGAGTGAACATCTCAGTATTATGGCATCCAGAAGTGTTCCAAGTTTATGACTAGGCATACAGGTATTTGCAAGACAAAACAAAACAAAAAAATCCCAAGTACACTCAAAGACTCATTTTTTTGTATGAACACCTGGAAGCCAATTTGGGGCTGACAGCTGTCACATAACTAAGAGAAACATGGGCATATGTTGTGTGAGGGAATAGGGCTCACTGGGAGAAACCACAACAGCTCAAGATAGTCTGTTTTAAATTAGCAAGTGTCTCTTGTGGTCAAGGCTTCTTAGAAAATTGCTACTCCAGTCACTGATATTTTTATGGTACTAAAATATGCACTATTTTGAATTATTTGGGCAATAGCTTTCCCTTAAAGAATCACCTGTGAGTCCCACGGGGACTCTAAATCTTTCCATTTCCTCACTGCTGCCCCTCCAGGTCTGCTGTCGAGCCCTGGGAGCTGCCCTGCCCTGCTCTGCCCTCCCGTCTGGGCACCACCGGAGGCGCCTTGGAAGTGAATTATTACCGTTTTTAAAAGCAACAGTAGGGGATGCTGCCGGGTTAAAAAACCAATTCTCCTTGCTTCCCCCTCTCCTATGGCCTTTCCAGGAGAGCCCACAGCACCTGCCAGTTTTAGGAGCAGAAACCCAGCACAAATCAAATCAGCTGTGTTGTAGTTAACCACAGATCACTAATTAAGGGTCCATTCAGGTCACTGTTAAATAATTATTTTCCACTTTTATTCTCAAAATGGAAATTATAATTTTATATAATTCCACTGCAAAAAGTGATGTGAAGAACCCAGGTGGCAAGAAGTTTATCTGGATTGTTTCTGATCTCTCAAATGAAAGAATCTGAAAAGTTCAACACCATAGCAAAATAGATATTTTCCATGTTGATAACAATTAGTTTTGAGCAATTAGTTCAGAGTGAGGGAGACAAATCATGTTAGAAAGATCTTCTTCCAGTCATTTACTAAATCCCTGGAAACTATGAACTAACTGTGTCTGAGAAGTTAGGACCACATCTAAAATAAAATTTCTGTTGACAGATTCCCAGAAAAATAATCTCCTGAAAATCTAAGATAATTAGTTATTAGAGTCTACATATTTATGAGTGATTTGGGTAGGAGAACATGCTCCTCTTTCAAGCTCTTATTACTGAAATCTAATTCATCTGGATTACCACAGAGGTTTCTGAATGCTCTAGTGTTCCTTATGATAATCAGAGATGTGATAAGGCTGCTGTAATCCTGAAAGAATCTCTGGTAATGGTGTTTGTGCCTATGCCTGGCAGATAACCCTAATCAAATGCCAGGTTTTAGGGCATTAATTAATTGTCCACAAAGGCTGGAAGAAAATGTTTCCTCCCACGTGCTGTACTGCAGATTTTGTCAAGGTGCATAATGTATGTTGGAGTGAGTTGGTGTATGAGAATTAAACTTTTCTTTGAAATTTTATTTATTTGTCATTTATTTATGGCCATCTGGCAGGGTACCAGACTCACTGGACCATGTAACTTACTTGGTATAGCAAGTCTTATGGGAAAATAATTCTATTCAGACATGCAATACAATGTTAATCCTTAGATCTTGACAACAGACAATATGTTCTGAGAAAAACTGTCTTATTAACTCTGCTAATAAATGTGTCTGTGCTGGAAATGAAAAATAGATTACCTTGATATTTGAACTACTGTTAGAGAAGAAATACACATTGCATGCATGAAGAGGAGCTGCCATGTCCTTTATGAACAGTGAGCTGGATTTTTTTCACACTGATTTCATATTGTGTACCATGCATGGATGCCACAAAATCACGATGACTAGGAAAAATGAAACTCTTTCCTTTCCCAGATGTCTTCCCTCTAAAAATTATTCAGTCACATTTGCATGTTTAAAAATGTCATACCCCAGCATTTAAATGAATAACACATCCCTTGAATAAAATTTGCTCCTGATATAGGTCTAGTGATAGCAGTGCAGTTTAATCAGCCATGCATTTGGATAGCTGATTCATTCCAGAAGATAAGAAGCTAGAGAGGGAAATTAGCATTCTAGCTCCTTTTAGACTAGTTAAATCTTGTCACCTTAGAAGACCCCAAGACCCTGATCCCAGTGGCAGTAGAATAACAAGGATTTCTGTTTTGCCATGCATTTCTCAAACAGTGTTTGATTTATATGCTGATCAAACTTTGTTGCTACAGATATCAATTCATCTTTTCAATTGGCTGTAAATCTATCCAGAATTTACGAAATAGTGACCTCAGACTACCATACTCACTGTCTTTAATTTTTGTAGTGCTGATGTCTAGCTGAAATTATTGTACTGGAAAGAAAATTAGAGCATTTTCTGACTGTCACTAAGTAAACACTAGTCTTTTTTGTAATAGACATGGTATCAGGAATGGGGCAAAGAGAAAAAAGTGTTCTATTTTTCATAGCATGTAAAAATGTACTATTTTATATCTAATGTAGAACTCATTGTGATATATTATTATAACAGGCTTTTGATAGGCCCATTGGTGTTGTTTAATTATGAAAGCCCAGTGTGGTCCATGGTGAAGGAATCCTTCCACAGCTGAGGGGATGCTCAGGAGGACACCTGAATCAGCAGCTGCCCTTTGTGCAGCCTTGCCCTTTCTGCCCAGATGGAGGCAGAGGCTGCTGGAAAAAACAGGGGTGGAAGAAGAGGAAAAACTTCTAAAATTTCTGATTGGTATCATTACTCAATCAGTAATGAAACAAATGCAGCAAAAAAGAGAAAAAGAAGAATATAAATTATTAAAAAGGAAGCTTGTAATGGACAATAGTCAGGCTTGAAGCAGAATTCAAACAATATCATGTCAAATATGTGTTTATTCCAATTAACTTTGTGACAGGTCCACTCATGCAGATTTAAATGTAGCTCTTAATTGGTGAGCTTTCCAGGGCATGGTAGGTGTTTGATCATTTCAGATAACAGAATGGCAGAAGGGAAAATTAAACTGACAGAGTGCAGAGAGAGAAGATGAAATCTACATGTAGGATGGAACAATAAACTATTTTTAAAAACACTAGTAATCAGATCACATCCATTCATTATAATTTTTTTTTCTGTCTTATAATATTTATTTATTATGATTGGCTTTTGCTGCCGTATTTCCCAGAGTGATTCAGATTAAAACCTGATCATAAGGTTTTGGCTGTTGGCTGTACGATCTTTTTTTTTTTTTTTTTCGTGCTGGATGGGAGTCTAGATGAGGGGCTGTCCCTTAAGGGCTGTAGCAGGGGGGTCATTCCTCATGGAGAAATGAAAGATCCCAGTGCATCAGAGACCTTTGTAGATGCATACTAACCCTGGCAATCACAAAGTATGCAACTTGCTTTAGGTTCATACTTATGTGCTGTTGACTTTGAGCAATTCAAGGTTAAACATGTACTAAATGCTTTGCTTTGCATGCTGTGTCTGAAGCAGAGGGAGGGAGCAGTGACAGGTTCATTAGCTCAGCTACCAGGTGCCCAGCTCCCCCTTCATTGCTGTGTTATTATTTAGGCCAGCAATGATCAGAACAGCCACACTTTCAAGAAGCAATGTGAAGTTCCTTAAGACAGCTCATTACAAACAAGACGTGCTCTCACGTGCCTGGAAAATAAAGCCTCTGTATTTGCATTTTCCAGAAGACTGTTTGCTGCAAAAATTTGAAGCAATCCATGGACCTTGCCTGTTGATACCTAGTGAGAACATTAATTGTCTCCAGTCATTGTTAGAACATCTGTTTCCCATTTTGACAAGTATACTTATCCTTCTTCCCTCCCACCCCTCCCTTTCACATCCCTCGTCTAAAGATAATGAATAAATTACAGAGAGATGACAAACATGTTGATAATCAAGATGAAAAACAAATGAACTAGAAGCAGCTATGTTTCCACATGAAACTATAAATTGCTTTCTTTGCTTGTACAGTGAAACTTCTGGCTTGCCATCTAAAAAGATGAGAACGTGAGAAAATTGTTAGAAGTATTCTGAGAGAAAAAGGTCACTCTAAAGAGAGGCAACAAAGCTTTTGGGATCTCTCACGTTTCTGGTGAGAAAATGGAGATAAGAGAAGAATCCATAAGGGTTGAAAGCAACGTGAGGACCTGGGTAGATGGGGAGTCAGGATAGTGAAGATGGAGTTAAAGAGTTTAATTTTAATTAGGATTTAATGAGTGGATATTTTGTTTATGAAAACAGAGGGCTGGACTGGAGCAGAAGACAGAAGGCACGGAGCAGTGGGACACCAGGCAGTGGGACACTGGGCAGAGGGACACTGGGCAGTGGGACACTGGGCAGTGCTGTACTGGCCCCTTCTGGCTTCCAGCACCTGTCCCACTTCCCTCATTTGCTCATTTGTAAGCCCACTTTTGCTACTAGCTTAGGGCACATAAAAGTATTTTAACCTTCACGCTCCTGAGGTGTTTAATGGACTAAAACCTCCCTCACCTTCTGTGTTCTGTGCTCTTGCAGCCATAGGACCTGCCCACAGCCCAGCCACTGCAATCGTCCCCCCACACAGAGTTTTATTCTTCCTATCAGCCGCTGAATCTGCTGGCACTCTCTGAACTTACAAAAGCTGTTTTATTAGTGTCATGCCTCTGTAGAACAAGAGTATGACAGCAATGAAGAAGAAGGAGTGACATATATGTTGGAAAATCATCTTTGGCACCTATAAATTAGAATAAATTCAGATTTTTCAGGAAAATTATGGTAGCTTATATGATTTTTAACATGATTGCTTGAGAATATGTTGAAAATTTTCAGAGTGATATCAGGATTCCCAGCCTCTGCATTTTAATCACTCTCTCTCTTGAGCTGAAATGAATGCACTATATAGTTAAATAATTAAATTAAATTAAACATTATTTACCTAAAAGTCTGCACAATACTTCTTTCCAGAACATGAAGGGCTGTGAAGTGGATTAATCTGATTCATCTTTTGGTTTTAAAAATTTCATGGATGTATGGCATTCTTGTTCATTAAAATTCAGAGCTGGATAAATATGAAGTAACTTCAGCTTACTGAATTTTTATATTTGGAGAAGACTGAGACATATACAGAAAACAATCCCTTCATAAATAAATTGTGTTGTTATTCCAATACAAGCACTTTTTTTTCTGCACTGTGATAATTAGTTGGGGTGCGCACAGTCGTGAGAATTTTTATAATTAGCATTTTTCAGCATTGTGTTATTTTAAAAGATCATTGCCACGTTGCTGTGGGATATATTTCTGAGAATCATCAACCTTGTTACACAGATGAAGAAACTAAGGCAAAGGTGAGATAACTGCTCCCTTTTAACAGGAAGAGTCACTGAGAGAAATAATCTGGGGTATTTACAACTCAAAATGTAACATTCTCTACTAAACTTGGAATAAGTGAGTTAATTTACAAATTGATTAGTAACTCAATTCTGTAGTTTGGAGGCTGTTCAGTTGTTTGTCTGACATGACTGGATGTCTCTCTCTGGCTCCCATTGAACTCATACCTGCAGCTCAGAGGAGTAGCCTTGCAGCCCTTCTTAAGGTCTCTGCACATCTCTTTTCCTCATTATTGGACTGTAAGTGTTGTCATTCTGGGGCCACAGACTGCTGCCCTGGGCTGAGGTCAGATTCTAAAGGTCCAATACAGGAGCTAAAAGATCCCATCTGTTTACACCAGTTTAGGCTTCTGTCTGTCCCAGACCATCCCTCCTCCACCAGCATGTTTCAGACTTGGCAGCTTATTTTGTTTGACTCCTCTCAGATTTTAACAGAGAGCTCCCTCATTTGGAGGACTTTGCTGGGGACAGGGATCTCAGTAATAGCCCTCATTCATCATATTAAAAGATACAAAGCGTAAGTATTGTTATAATCCCATGGTGCCTCCCTGGGAGAGCCATATGTTGCTCTCTGACACAGTGGCATTGTTCGAGAATATTCCTGGTGGGGCTAAAGACAGGGCATCACTCCACAGAGTCTTGGAAGGTGTTAGGTGGGATATTTAGCAGAGACAGAGGTGAATATAAGGAAACCAATTGGTTGAATTATCATAAAGCAACTTATCCTCAAGTATCACCTGGTGCTGCACCTGGTGCTGCAGCAATGCTCTGAGTCTGGTGCTTGTTCTACAGAGATGGAAATAGATTCTGCCAAAGCACAACCAGCATGATAGATGTTGCACTTTGAGTTCTCTTTTTTACTTTTCCATTTTCTGTGCAGAGCTGTGAGCCATAGATAACATAGTGCCAATTATCCATGCAGTGAAGAATCAGGAGAAGAAGACTCTAATCACCCTTGAATTCTGACTAGGTCCAGAAGTTTCAGATATGACTAAACACTTTTCCTTTGAGATTATCCCCTTGATAACCAGATCAATGAGGTTTCCTAGAAAAGCAGGAACTTCAGAGCCCTCATTTAAATGCAGTATTTTATGATTTTTTAAGATTCATAAATACAACTATAATTCCCCTGCTACTCAAATATTTTTATTCTATACCTCTTAGGAACATGTAAAAAGCACAAAATCCACAAAAATTGGTTAACCATATGTGATTAGATCAAAACTTGTTTCCACATGAAGAAAGTACTGAGGATTTCCTCCTCCCTTTTGCTTGAAACAAGAGTTCAAAGAAACTGTACTTTCAGACACTATAATTAGGTTTGATTGAAAAAAAGAAAAGAACTTTTTCTTCTTAATTAATATAAGGCTTCCTTGAGAAAATTTCAAATGCACAAAAGAGTGATTTTCTTTTCATATGAAAAAGCTTCTAATTTAAAAGTTAAAAGGCCTTTGAGGCCAGTAGTTGCAATGGGAGCACAGCTGAACTTTTTTTTGGGAGAATAATGCTATTATCAGAAACTTATCAGCAAAAAATAGTTCAGTGGGTAAGAAGCTATCTTCGGACTCAGAGAACAGTGAAGTTTCTTTGGGGAATACCAAGTTAATGAGAAGCAGTTTTCAGAAAATAAGTGTTTGTGCGTATAGCTTCAAGCAAAACCTTTTGACATTTTGAAATTATATTTTTGAGTTTTAAAATTAGCTGAAATCATAATATATGGTAAATAGCATCTAATTTGGCTTAAAAGAAAGATTTGCCATTGAAAGAAGTGTTTGGGTGAGCAAAAGATGTGCTCTCTCTCAACACAAATAGTGCAAAGCCATGTGCATCCCTGAAAGCCTCTAACAATTATTTTTGCCATCAGAATAGACTGAAGAATGTGTTCAGTTTTCCAACTAAAACATCCAATGTTTATATGATTTGGTTTTTTCAGAGCTTGGGATTTAGTTTTTGGCTCTGCAACAGAATTCCTGGATAACTTTGTGGACTTGGATGCAGGTTTATAAGAGGAATCACAAGAAATTCATATCAGATTTAGGCCAGGAAGTTTTAAATCTGAGCAACTCTATCTAACTTTAGCGATGCTAAGATTCCAAGAGTGCCTTAGTTTTTAAGTAGTGTTTGTCTAGGTGCTTGATGAGGTGCTGCACTGTTGGTTACTCTGAAGGTCTGGCTTCTCTCTAAGCCCAGAGCTGCCTCTGGACTCTGTCTCTCAGCTCTCAAGCCAGTTGGATTTGCTCTGGAAGGCATTCTTAATACATGCTTACAGATGCTTTAGACAAAATGTAGTGCAGCTCCTGTTAGCCTTGAAAACCCAGATGAAGTTTCCTGAGGGAGGTTGCCTCCTTTTCCACTGAAGTGTGGGTGTTCTGAGGCCCAGGGAACAGAAGGTCAGTGGGGTGCCTCTCTGTTCTCTGTCCAGAGAAATGTAACTTGGAACAGGCTTGTGTTCACAGGAAGGTTTCACAGAGAATACTTTTGAGATTGATTATAGTGACACAGAGAAGGAAAAAAGTTAAGCCCTTGATTATATCAACAGACTGTTCGCATTCCACAGATATGAAGTGACATGCTTTGAGTTTTCAAATCTAGTTCTTTTCAGGCTGAAATACAGGACTCGTGGTCAGGATTTTTTATTTTATTTTATTTTTTGCCAAGGATGTGAGAGATCCAGGCTCAGTTTCTCTTAAAGAGCTCCCATTCACATTAAACTTCCATCCCCACGGCAGTGCCTAAAATCCCAGACTATGTCCTGGCAGGAGTCCACTCTCCAGGACACCCTGTGCTAGGTGTCCTGTGAACCATGGCCATCAGCTCCTGGCCACTGAGTGCACAAGGCTGTACTGCACTGAGCAGGCAGCTGATGGCATTGGGAAGAAAGCTGGATTACTGAGAAATTGAAGTGTCCATGGGTTTCCAGTGGTTCATTAGTCTTCTACTCTCTTGGCACTGTAGGGCTTTTGAAGGTCAAGACTGCTTCACTGTTTGTGCGGATGGACTACCAAATCAGATTAGTCTTGGATTTTTTTGCAGTGGATATTGTGTTTCACATACAGGGAAAAAAGGAAGTTCAATTCTGTAGAGAAAGGTAAAAAAATGGTACTCTATCCTTTGCCCTGCCAGTAAAATATAGAATACATTCTCTGTGTCCCTAATAGTACACTTTCCTTTAGTTTTGTGCTGTAAGAAAGGCCCAGAATTCAGAAATAAGACTAATATTCCTGGGTGATAGAATAAAATTAATAACTTTTTCTCTTCTGGCTTAATTTATGTCCCATGTGACTACTGTAAAACATTCACTGAACATATTAAAGAATAGCTAAAATTCGTAGTATTCCTTGTCATTCAGACTCTTCAGTAGTATTTGTATTTTTCAAATTGAATTCTTCCAGATTATAGCTTAATTTTACAAAAATTTCATTATTTATTATCTTACATATTTTTTAAATATCTTTTCCTGTTAATCAGGAGGATGTAGCAATATACCATCCCAGGAAAATAAAAAGTAGAAAGTTAAGACAGGGTAATACAAAAAATAAGTAGTCACTGTTATTAAAAGTTCAGTGATTGCTGTGAAAGAATATATAGCTACTTCATACATAAAAGGTAAGAAGATGCTGAAATAATCATTGTGGTAAGAATCCTTAAAGCTATTTTGACATTTTTAGGTGATAAGTATATGAATGGAACAGCCAGACTTGTGTGAAGGATTCTGTCTTTAGTACCTGAGGAAATCTTTATATTTTCATTTAAAGAGACTTGCAAATACCCCTGTCACTACTGACTGTGGAATGTAAGTCTCATGCACGAGCCAGTTTATTTTCTGTTGTGTAAGATGAGTGTTTCAGTCTAGTTCTCCACGAAAGTTTCAGTTCTAAGCTCAACTTTTACTTCATGACATAAAAATGTATGCTTTGGTAGGTATAAATACTTTTATATGTTGGTTCTAGAAAACTGTGGGACAAAACTCAGATACAATCTGACATGAATATAAATCGGTAACTCTTCAGTATATAAATATGATTTTAGTAATTGAAGAAAAAAACCCCAAAGTAAACAACAAAAAATGAGGCAAAAAAGATTTGCAGGAATCAAGAAGATCAGCAAATGAGGATTGGTCCCTACAAACATGCTTGAAGCATTTTTTCTAAGCAGCACTTCTCCTTAGACAATTACTTCATAGAAAATTTCACCCATCCAGAGGTCCATCCCTCGGTGTCTGCCTGGGTATTTTAATCTAGAAAGATGGATTTTTCTTTCAAATTATTTTCCAGTTCAAGATAGTTCTTGTATCAACGTGGAGGAGCATCTTCACTTAGATGCTGGGCTAACAGGGCTTGCGTGGCTTCTAGATCATCAATCTCTGCCATAAGAAAATTCAGATTGCTTTCTCACTAGTGGTGCCTTATGCTGTAAATTATATTTTTGCCATATGCAGTTAGTGCTATTCATGATTCAAGCAGGAAGATCTGAGAGCTACTAAATTCTACTCTTACGTGTCAGAACATGCCTTGGTGGCCTCCAGAAGAGGAAGGCAGTAAAGTCCTCACAGAGTTGTTAAAGTTTTGTGTCTTGTCCCCTGGACAGGTAATCAAGTTCAATCTTTCACATTCATGCTCCCCTGGTAGGTAATTACTATGAGGTAAATACCCCATTATTTAGCTAAATAATAAGCAAGACACATACTCTTAGACAAGACAGTCCTATCAAAACGTTTACTTAAATTATTTGCTTAAATTAACATTTTAAAACTAAGCACGATCAAAACAGGCTAGATAACCTAGAAAGTGAGTAATTTTTTAAAGTCTTTTTTTCGAGAAGGATTTGGAAGAAGACGGAGCCTGAGGCACAATAATGTGAAAAGACCTAGGAAGGAGTGAACTTGATATGAACCAGAAAGAGCAGACCCCACCTGTACACAGCTTACAGCAGGCAACCCTTTATTACAGGAAAATTTAACATGAAGATTAAACAAGACTAGAAGACAAAACTTCTCACTCAGAAGTGGTCCTACTGGGAAACATGATGATGTGGAAAATGTTTATATGGCATTTTATGTCTTTTATGTGTGTTCTGGGAAAAGAGAGACACTTTCCCTCTGCAGGGCTGCCCATAAAGCATGCTTCACCTGTGTACTCATCGCTTAAAATTAAAACAAAATGCCTCATCAGTTAGGATAACATCATACTGCATTGTCAGTGACTAAATTCCTGTTGTTAGGTCTCAGTTTGAAGTACATTATATTTTAATTACATTCAGTGTATGATCTAGGTTTAGTAGGGCAAAAAACCCATAAAATCCTAGGACAAAACTATTTAAACAGAATAATCTCTGAAGCTAATTATACATAATAGCCAGTAAGGGGAGATGATTTCCCATTTCTCAATATTAATATATTAATACATATTATTATTATTATATGTATAAGGCATATTAATATATTTTCTGGCATGATTTTTCTATTTAAGGTATAAAATATTTGAAAGAGTGAGATTTAGAAGAGACTACATTACTAAAGCAGACATAATAATTAACATTTATATAATGCTTCATAATGCACTAAAAATTTATAGTAATTTTACAATGTAATATATATTTATTAAAATGTTCAAGCACATACATAATTTTTTGCCAATATTATCTTTGATAATATTACTTGTTAGCCCTACCCTACTAGCTAACAGGACTAAAATGAAATACTAACAGCTCTTTCATGTAATTTTATTTTATCAAACTTTTCACTGTTTTCAAAAAATTTAAAGCTTGTCAGCTCTCTTTTCTTACGTGGTGAATTCTACTTTAACTTCTTTCTAGTGGGGAAAGAAGTAATGTATTGTAAATAACTAAAAAAAGACAAACATAAGAAGATGAGAAAATCCTTATCAGTCTTTCCTCCACTTCTTTTCCCTTTCTTAGTATTTTCTGAAGATTTTATTACTTAAATGCCATAAGCATTTTTGAAATTCACATTTGAAATTTTGTTTGATTTTGTAGTGATTTTAGTCAATGTATGGAACTTATAGACTTGGGGAGATTGTTGAGTCACTTACTAAAACTTGGCTGCAAAAACGGTTGGATAATGTATTTCTATTTTCAAAGTGAAAACTTTTGGGCATTCACTTCAAAGTAATGTCTTAAGACTAAATGTAGTTTTGTTTTATTTTTAAATAAAGGCGTGTGAAAACAATGTGTCAAAATTTCTGTCTTTATATAAAAAATTATTTCCCTCCACTGGCAAGTCTGGATCACAATCAAAATTCGTAATTCAATTCTGTTTCCAAGCAGAATATTTCTGTCAGGAGTAATCTAAGTTTACTGTCACCAGCCAGATTTCAGCTTGCTTCCAAGATCTGGCACGTTCAGAGCTGCTTGTGGGGAAGCTGTGAAAGATAAAAGGAGAGTAAGTCCATGTAGCCAACTGATCACTTATTGAAATTATGAAGAAATTTTTGACCTCAAGCTACACAGTGGAATTAATTCAGAAATGTGTCCTTTATTCTGCAAAATAGAGTCTTTCATACATACATATGCATACATATGTATATAGAAAAATATATTCACTTGCAGAGGCTTAGTTTGTGGAAGCAGGATTCCAGACTTGTTGAGTAGATGGTTCAAATTCTGATTAAATTTCCTTCAAAGTAAAATCGACAATGCATCCCCTTATCTCACCAGAATTACTCTGGAAATGTTTAAGCATTGTTAAAAGCTCTGCTTTATTCTTTTTGAAAAAAACAATTTTGCCTTTTTTTTTTTTTTTTTTATAAAAAAAAATTTTTTTTTTTTTTTTTTTTTTTTTTTTTGTAAATGAGGAAAAGTGACATATTCTCAGATAAAATTTTCTCCCAGAAACTTCATATATTGAGTAACTGGCCTTGTGCCACTGCCTTTACCAATCAAAGCTATTAATATAAAATTTTTATCTTAGATCAAAAAACCCCAAATCCAAATGGATTGACATCCTCTGGAACAAGGCATTTCCTGAGGGAATAAGGATTGGAGGAGGTTACTGGGGCAGATCTTTTGGCATTCTGATTTCCCAGTCAGTCATCAGCTTCCAGCAAAATCTTTTTGCTTTGACCAGTATTTGTCAGCTCTTACTCTGCATATTCCATACATGTCTTCAGTATGTTTTCTTTTTTAGAGAAGCTATTTTTTGTTTTGCATTTTAGATATCAGATAGGAGGAAAGACATAGCTATGAGACTTATGGTACTTCAGCTATACTATTAATTAAATTGACTTTTTTGTTTTTGAATTTTGCTTGTCCTAAGCACTGATATCCCTTGTATCTTAACTACAGTGCATTAATACTCAACGTCTGAATTGAACTATCAGTTGTCATTTGCTAGATGATCTACAAAGTAAATTGGAAAAACTCACAAGTTCTTCTCTTCCTACATCTGACAGTTAAGGAAAACATTCACCCTCGGGACAGCACTTGTAAATATGATTAAATTTAAAGCACATGCTTAAGGTCTGCTGAGAACCTGAGGAGGCTACCTACTTCAGACAATTTCCTCTTCAGTAATTTGGTCTTAGATGGGTAAATGCTTGTCAATTATCTGTGAAATGTTATTGAAAGCCACTTCTTTGGAAAAATATGAATATTTATTTAAAGGCTTTGTGAGTGCTGGCTGGTGACTCTATTTTCGACTTCAGTACACATACCTTTTCTAGAAGTTGTTGAATATATTTTCAGTTATTAAAAAGTCTTGCAGGCAAAATAAAACAACTCAAAACCCTGGGATAATGTATTACCTAAAAGGCTGCTTAATAATATAATTTTATATTAAATCTATTTGTGGGTACAAAACATCTGAATTTAATTTTTTGGTGTTAATTTCTCAGTTTCACATACAATGAGTAGAAAGGTCTTGCTTTTAAAAATGACCTACGATACAGTATATTAAGAATATTATTTTCATTAATGGATAGAATTCTGGTTTCTCCTAGCAAGAAAACAAGAAAAAAAATTACCATCAACTATCCTTTTGCAATATATGAACAAGAGAACTCTCTTACCTTTCTAATTGATTTGGTTACTTGTCACATTCAGTACACAAAATGTATCTGCCCCGTCATGATTAGATTAATTTCATATATAATAGCCTTTCTCTTCCAGAACTGAGCATTTTTAGATTTCAGTTCTCTTCACCTCAGCTGCATTGCTGTAATGCAGACTAACTCTTCTGACAGTCAGACTGGCAAGCTCAATATGCTTCTGAAGAGAAAAACAGCAATGAATATTTTTATTTTAGGTCAGGGTGACAAAATCCAATTCCTGAAAAAAGAAAACAGAGAGTAAAGATTGCCAGTAGAATTTTTCTCATCTTTGAATTACTTAGCAAATCTCTCAATGACCGCAGCAGGGGTTTTATCCCTCATTTTTCCTGGGAGCATTGATTATGTGTAGCACAGTCTTACCACTGTTGAAAATAATTTTCTTGAAATGAATCTTGGTTTCACAATAGTCAATCCTTCACAATGAGTTGCTTTGCCTACAGTTCTTCATCTTGCTTTCAAGACAAATTAACAATTTATAAAAGGCTAACAAAAACACCATCATCATGGTATGATTCAAGGATAATTATAGAACAGTACAAAAAATAAAGTTTTCTTATCTGTTAAACTTATAGAATTTAGTTTTCTATATTTTGGAAATGTGTTTATTTATTAATAAAAGTATAGGTCAGTTTCACAAGGAGTTAATTAAAACTAGACAGACAACACCTTGTGTTCAGTAGCAGAGTATTGCATCAAAAGGACTGTTATGGAGTCCTTTGAAATATATTCTCAGACATCTAAACATTTTTTTTTAGAAATAAATAAGAATTTACACATAAAACAGAAGGGAAGGTGTAAGCCCAAATAACAAAGTGCCTGCTCATCAGAAAAAAAAAGCAAAATTACTGAAGCTTTTATGAGAACCAGAATAATCCGTGTTAGCTTTCTTTCACAAAATGACAGGAGAAATTCATATTGCTCTTGCAAAGATTAATAAATCCCATTGAAGTTCTCACTTCACTTCTGGATTGCTCATCTCACTTTATGACTATAGACAGAGCACATGTGCCTAAATTCAGCTTTCTCTTTAAATGATAAATTTCAGCTAAAATTGCAAACAACTTTCTGTAAGTCTTTTCAGTCAGGTATTTGTCTTTTCCAGGAAAAAAAGAAAACCGTGTACATTTCATCTTAATGTTCTAACCAGCACTTTTTATAAAAGGACAGGATGCACTGACACTTTTTTAAGTGTATAATTCAACAGGATCTCACTGCTTAACAATTCAGTTCTGTCAGGGTATGAAAGCAGGTGCTTTGACATGATGAAGATGCTGACTTCCCTAAGGTCCTTCTGATCTTCTCTGCCCTCTAAAAGTGCTGCATGAGAAAACCCACCTTTAATTAATCAGTGAGGAGATTGATTTGTTCCCACTCCTCCCATACAAGAAATGATCTTTTCAGAAAGTGGTAAGTGAATAACTGGATTAATTTCATCCTTGCCTCCTCCAAGAAGGGTGGCAAAATAGCACTGCTATAAAGAAAACAAAAAATTATTAAGAAATAAAACTTGAACTGTGTAGTACAAAGTAATAATAAAAAACAATCTAAACAGTGCCAGTGCATCCTTTGTAAAGCTGGGGTCAAATTAATTCTTTGAAATCTTGACCAAATCAACTGATATTGAAAATAAATTTTCAAGGTACACAGCAATGAAAAAGCCTCACCATATCTCATTTTTCTTCTTAGCTTATCCATAGCCATAACACTAGAGAAATATATGAAACTGTATTGTATGACGATGTTGTGACAAAAAATCCATAACATCTCCCCGTTCTTTTTTTTTTAAATATTTTTTTTTAAAATCTGTTATATTTCCTTTCAGTGTAATTTTGAACTCCCAAATTATTATTCTTCTGGGGTGAATTTTGTTGCTTGTGCAAGAAATTCACGTGCTGGCTTGCATTACAAAGGGTTATATGGAGTTGCTCCCTCCCTGCTGTTTCCATGCACACAACCACTCTGCCTTTTAAAAACTTCTCTGATCATGGATCAAAGTGGAATGGTTTCGTAAAGGCACTTCATGGTCTGTGTCTGCAGAGGGGAGGGAGGTGTGTGTCTTCCCCCTCAAGGGATGTTCAGTTGCAAACAGACAGGACTGGCTAACCAGGAAAACGTATAGAAATTAATGGTTTTTTTCTCAATTACAAGACAAGGAATAGGAAAAGGAAAAGGAAAAGAGAAGGGAAGGAAAAATGGAAATAGTGAAATAGAAATTGGGAAGTTGCCCTGTGTCCGTTTCAGAGTTCTCTCTGATATGCATGCACCATATTTGGTTCTGAAATAAACCCATTTCAATATTAAAAAAAAAAATTCTTGCTTACAAATTGGTTACTTTTTGCTATATGCTTTTAAATTAAAAAAAAAACCTCATACAGGAGCAAATGTTTTTCCTTAAACTGGGACAAAGTTAATAATAAAATTGCAATAAATTACATTTAACTTCTTCTTATCTAATATTGGCTTATTTGAATTTACAGTAAGCTGATGAAAGTCACAGGCCTTTCTGCTATATTGTACTATAGGACAACCCAACTAATCTTTAACTACAGAGCTAGTGAGTATAGGCCTTAGAAGAAGACTTGGAAAACAGTTTCTGGCTTTTTGTTTCATTCTGCTACATGCAGAATGTGATATTTAAGAATATTGGCTGGGCATGTAATAGAAACAGGGACAAAATTTTGGCTTTGAATCCATGCTTGAATCATAAAATATCTTTTTTTTTCCTGCAAATATGGTGATTTTGGCTTGGGCCTACCTTTATAATTTTTTTTTTCCTAAGACTTAGAATACCACAAGTAGTGGGCTGCTTGGCAAGCAGTTCATGAGCTGAAGCAGGAAACTGAAAAGAAGGGCAGCAGAGAAGTTAAAGATTTAATTCTAGAGGGGGATCAGGTATCCTTAGCCACAAATATGATAGCACAGGCAGACCTGAAAATCATGACCAAGACACAGAAACTCTAGAATAAAATCCCAAGTGGCTTTTAAATATTTTTAAACTGTGTTTGGGGAAATAAAAGCTTGTGTTCTTCCTTCATAAATAAATGTCCTTCTCTTAAAGACTATTTTGTATCATTAAATTTCCCTCCTATAAATGACCCCAAGTTTTGGCTAACTGCTTAAACCAGAGTGTTTACAACACTATAGACATAATCTGGAAAAATTAGGCTGCATTGGTTACCTACTTTCTTGATGCTGTTATAGAGCAGAAAAATGTTTATTTTAGAGACAGTATGTCTCAGGCAGGGAATGCCTGCTGCAGAAGAACAGCAACTCAGCAGTAAACACTTGGAGTTACCAAAGAAGATGTAATCATTATTGTAATTTTAAATCATGTTAAACAAAAGCATCAGTAGTTATGGTTTTATTTGTGGGAATCCAGACATGTGGTTATGAAGAAAAATGAGAGAGAGAGAGATTGTGTGGTTCACAATGGATGGCACTGAAATCATAATATATGTGTAAAAAAAATGGTTGCTACACCTCCCTGCCATTGCAGCCATTCTGTACCAAGACAGAACTCAAGATACAGGTAAACACCGCATCTGCCCAGATGTGCACAGCTGTAAAGAGCTATCAAAACCCAGCTGCAGCTTAGTGGCTCTCTCCAAAATCTTTCAGGAAGCAATTGCTAAAGCCTATATTGACATCTCTTTTGACAACTGCATAGTCTCTTACAAATTGGTGGTAAATGCTGCTTTACATCATCTTGTCACACGTTGCCAGTGAAGGGGGAGACAAGCATGTATTTCAAGGTCTAGTTCAGGTTGGGTTTATCCCTGAAGTCTCCTATGCAGATTTTCTCTTCTCTCTTAGATCAAAATATATCTGGCAATGGTGAGACTTTACTGATGTTTCAAATCCAGAGGTTTAATATTTTCCAAATAAATCTAATTTACAATTATTCGACTTGGTCTCTTGACATTTAGACACCAAGAAAAAATTTAAACTTAATTTATAAACTTAGCTTTCTTCTTTCATTTTCAGTACAGACATCAGAAGTCACAAAATATGGATATGTGAATAGGATCCTGAGCAATCCAAAAGGAGACTTGGATTATAGTCCATTCTAGATTATGAAGTCCAGGCAAGTTGCTGAATCAAATTCTGAATTTTTAACCACCTAAGTGTGAAGATTTTCATATACAGGTCTTTGTTTTTAACAACTGCACATTTCCTAATTCTAGCATACAGGATTCTTCCCTATCATCTCTTCCCTAAGCAATGTTGTCCTTTTATCAGTAACAACAGCTTTTTGTGTCAACCCCTCTCCTTAAATAATATAACCAGGTAGGAAGCTGCTCCCAACTGTGCTTTTCTTCACGATTTTTCCTGACTCTTCATTGTTTTAGAACTGAAAAGTGATTTGTGTCCCAGAAAATTTCTGTCTTTTCTTCATTGTGACAATCTAAGATCAGGTCTCCTTAAAAAATTTTATCTTGCATGTGTGTGTGTAGGTATAGTCCAATATTTAAAGGAGAATCACGTTTAGGATATGCTATCACATTTGTCAAAAATCTTTGGGGGTTTTCCTCACCTGTCCTGACTTGTTAATTTCTCATCTTACTATGTTTCTCCAATGCAGGAGTTAAGTACAGGGTTACTGTCATGTTCCAGTCTGTGCTGCTTCTAATGTACAGTAAAATGTCAGAATCCTTCAACCTTTTTCTTTTCAGTGGGATTCTGTGGAACCAAACAAAACAAATGAACAACCAAAAAGAGAAAGAATAACCCCCCCCGCATCAAAAAGCCCCAAGGCAAACACCTCCTGTGATCTACTTAGACTAGTTTACAAATTGAAAATCGTTGGGAAAAAAACCCTTCTCATAATATAACTGACAGTTTAATAACTTTGGCACGTTGTTTATGCTGTACCAGAAGTAGGTGGTAGAAAAGGCCTTTTACTCTATCTGATCTCATCACTGAACTAGTGGTAGTGCTGGTGATACATATGATTTTCCCAGCTATTACATATTGTACAGGATCAGAGCAAACAACTTATTGACACCATTAGTGCTGTAGCCAAAGGACTCCTGATTCTTTCACATTGCTGGAGGTTTGCAACAACAGAGAAGCAATGACAGGACTGCAGACTTAGATGTAACCCAGGAGACTCCCTGGAGCCAGCATTTTATTTGCTTCTACTGTTTCTCTACATTTTAATACAGTAATCAGATTCAGCTCTAATTCAGACATGCTGACAGACATGGGAGTGGATGAAGTCAGAAACAGAAACGTGTCCTCTGCACCCTTGTAGTTAATCCAGTCAGTGTTTGGATTTTTAAGAGCTTTAAAACTAAGTTGTTAATAACCCTTCTGGCCTGAAAATGTAATTTAAAGTATTGGAAGGAGAACAGAACAACTCTCCAAACCTCAAATATTATGAATCTGTTCTTTTAAAGTGCTGTTTCTCATGTTTCTGTCAGTTTGTTTGTTTTTACATTTTCTTAATGATACAGTACATTGAAAAACCCCAAATTTGGTCAGGTTTTAGTAAGTGAGACCATTAATAAAAACCCTTTATAGGAAACAAAAGTTTGTAAGAAACAGCTGAACTCATTCAACTCAAGAAGGAAACTGGCACTGTCCTTTTGATTCTCAGTAGAAAAGTTTTTCTTACTGGAGAAAGATCCAAACCAGAGCTTCAGCCTTTGCTTTCTTCAGTCTGTGGAACCAGTGAGTGTAAAATCACATCATGGTACAGACTTGTGTGCTTTGTGCAGAGAATTTTGTAAATGCAGAGCAAAATTTACAGTTATTTAAAGCTAATAAGTGTGTTTGCAAACTGTGTTAAGTAACATCTCTTGCTAATCTGAGCACAGTAAAAATATATATAAAGAGCAGGAGAAGTCATATTATTTTTAAAACACTGGCTGATATGCATTTTAATTTTGAAAAGCATAACTTTTTGAAAAGATAGGGAGGATAAAGGATAAGTTCTGTTGAGCTGTCTGAAATTATGTTGGGGTTTGTTTTCTGTAATTCCGCATCTTAGAAAAATAAAAATTAATTAGGAAAATGCTTGAGCAAATTTAATTTTTTTTAATAATAATTGGTGCACCTATATCACAAAAAAAGAGCAATTATCCCTGGAACTGCTGTAATGCAGTTCCATTCCCTGTTATAAGGATCTAACAAAAATATATAACTTTTCTTTTTAAAAAAAAAAAGATCTAAACATCTTAGAGAGTTTTCCTACACAGAGATTTTCAAATAAAGTCCTGTTTTGACTTGGAATCTTTCTCTGTAGAAACCAGAAGTTTATTTCTTTTTCAGACATCTAAATATAAGTATGCTTTACAGCTTCTGACAAACCAGGAACACAATAGCTCTGGGCATATTCTCTTTCCCTGCCATGAAATGCTCTCTAAAAGAATTTGGGCATTTTTTTTAAATCCTGGTCTAGGATTTCTAGATGTGTATTTATCACACAGAAGTTCTGGCCCTGATGTCACACCAGAAGATCTCAGATGTCTGCATAGATCATACATCTATCAAATTACTGGTATAAGTCAAGCTTACCGTGGGAAACAACTTTTGTATGTCCCAAAACTATTGAATTTGTTGGATAAGAAGAGATCATCAAAGTACTCTAAGCACAGTAGGTCCAAACTTTCCCTGGTATGGGACACCCCACTTTGTTTGGATGTGTGTCCTTCAGCGAACTTTTTTAAGTTGAAGTCGGCTTTCACATTTTTTGTGGGTTTGTCTTATTCCATGCTGTTATTAAGATTGTGTTTAAAAAAAAAAAAAAGAAAAATGAAGATAAATCAAGATGTATTTCAGAGTTATAATCTATTGCAGGTTCCTAGAGGTCTTCAGTAATTTACCAAGTTCCTTAAGGCTTGTGAGTCCAAAGACTACACAGAGAAATAGGAAAGCATCTGTTTCTTTGCCAAAGGACCCTCCAGAAATCTGTGTGTTTCCAAAACTTCTATCTTCTAATTAAAAAACAAATAAACGAGCAAAACCCCCAAAACCCCAAACAAACAAACAAATAAAACCAGCCAAAAAAAACAAATCATACCAAACCAAACCATACCAAACCAAACCAAACCACCAAAATAAAAAACCCAAACCAAAACAAACCCATAAAACCCAAACAAAACAAAAAAAGAAACAACAAAAAATGTGGCTGGCATTGTCCATCCTTTCTCATCCTATCAGTTCCCATTTGTCCTGATTTCTGCTGTATCTAATTTTATTCCTTTGATTTGTAGTTCCAGTCCAGTGTTTAAAAGTCATCTTTGGATTGTTTAAAAATATTGCTGGGCTCATTTCACTCTTTTTAAGTTTTCATATCCAGATAAAATAACAGGATGTGCTGTAGTAATGAAAACACACCATTACATTCTGTTTCCAAAATGGAGCCCATTTAGAGCAGACTTTAATCCCCAAATTTGCAGCACTATACCAACATTATTTAAACCTTAAAAAAGCTCATGCAGAGCTTGAGATTTAAGGTTTATTTTTACCTCTTCTAGACCATCCCTCCCATTTCTTTTTGGTATCCATCAAACATTAGGAACAAAACAGAGTATCCATGAAAAACACAAACCAATAGCCTACTGTGCATTTCTAAATGCTCTTTAACTGTTTCCATTTCTTATGAATGAGTAATTTTTTGACTTACTCAAAGTTCTTGCTTTGCTGCAAAGTCAGTATATTTTATTATCTGGGTTATAAATTCACCAGGAAAACAAATTGGAAGACAATAAGTCTAAGCTTCCTAAGTTTTCCTTTTGTATGTTCAATTATTTAAAAAAAAGAACAACAACCAAACAATTTGTTTTTGAAAATGTGTTTCCACATCTGACTAAAGCAAGTTGTATTGAAAACAAAAACTGTTGTTGTTACTCAGGAACAGCAAGTGACCTGGGAAGTCCCTGTGGCTGTCACAACATTTCATACACCTTTCCTTTTTCCATTTTAGTCCATTACTGACATAGTTACAGAGGAAGATTTTGTTGGGAGGGCTTGTACCCAGTGTCTCCCTTTTCTCATCCCAGTAGTGGACTTAAAAGAAGCACTGCACAAAAAGGAGATGGGTTATATGATGAGGCCTTTTTGTCTGAATAAATGTTTTTCAGCAACTGACTGAAATTATAACTCTGTTGACAGGCTTGTGCTACTCCATCTATCCTCTTGTCTGAAAATGCTTGTTGCCTCATTACAATATAAATTTCTCATTCTGAAATATGCAGGAGTATGTCCTGGTGTCCCTGGGCCTGAGGATGACTCTCTTGGTAAGGCAGGGATAGAAGATAGATAAAGATCAGGTACCTGTTTCTTATTTTTCAATAGCAATTGACATAAGCAATTAGGACTTTTGGAAGATAATATTTTAAGTCATGTATTTTAGTGGGTTTCTTAGTAATCCGAAAGCTTAAAATGTAGTTACCTAAAATCTTTAGATAATCTTGATTAAAATTCACCAGCCGTGCAATTTTAAGCCTGGTGGGGCCAGGTAATTGAACAATGGCGAAGCACATATTATGCAACAAAGAGAATTTTCTGATTCCAACTTCATGAATGTTTTGTTTATCATATTGGAGACCAGGGGGAAAATTATATTTACAAATTAGGAAACATAATTTAAAAATATTAATTTAACATCTGCTCTGCTAATCATCCAAACACCAAGTCTCTGAAGTGTCCTGTCTGAATGCATTATGCCATGGATGGGCCTCTCCTGGTTTCCATAACTTGAGCAATATACCTCCACAATTAGGCACTGGCAGATTTTTTCCGCACACTGAAATGCATTTTGACTAAATATGTCAGAATAAAACTTTGTACAGAATTACACATGTCAGTGAAAATGGACAGGATATTTCTAGGATATACAATTAAGTAAAAGGAAGCAAAAATACTACGTGAATCACTATCCCTGTAGTATTTTAAATGCAGTAGTGATTTTCAGTACTAGAAATAAATGCATCAAAAACTCAAATGGGAATCCATCCTTAACTAATAGTATCAAAATGATCTGTTACATGACACTGATTGTACAATTGCTTCTAAGTGCTTTACTAGTGCCAGTTAAAATCTGCTCTGGCTATCATGACTTTTAATTTGACATAATTAAGAAATGAAAATGACATTTTTGTATTTCATCTAGATCTTATTTGAGATTGTGAATTCCTTCTTTCTCCTCCCTTCCTCAGATTCAGTCATCTAACATTTTGGTTTAAGCTAAAGTCTCAACATTTACAGACATAAGGAAACACAAAAGATTGATTACACCATTGATTTCCATCAATATGCCTGTGCTAGCAGACAGACAAAAGCAGTGACTGCATGTAAGATTCCACATGAGCAGAAATGAATACTGTACTTAACAAATTGAATAAAATATTGACGTAGAGAAATTGTGATGGAGTTATTGTGGAATTATATGGACTGTAGTCAATAGAAATTGAGACAAAATTTCAAATGTCTAGTCAAATATTAATGAATTGAGAATTTCATATTACATTTAGAAAACAAAAGCATTTTACCTGTAGATGGCATTTTCATTTTACCAGGGACTAGAGACTATGCTTCACCCTACACTATTGCATAATGTATTCTACAATGCAGGTTTACATCTCCAGGAGGTTAACATCTCCTCTATAAGGTTTCTTAGGGTGAAAGGTCCTACTGCTTTGGCATTCTTATCGATGCTGACAGGCAGCTAAAGAGCTATCACATCAGTGTTTGGAAAAATGACTTTTTTATTGTTGGCGTGGATTGCACTAAATCAAGCTGAGTGGTCAATAAACTGGGTAGCGTAACCCTACTTCTCTTAGTGGCTTCATAAGAGATACATAATCTCTTTTCTCAGTTAAAAAAGTCTGTGCTGAAAATAAAATGTGATATGGACATCAAATATTAATGAATTGAGAATTTCATATTACATTTAGAAAACAAAAGCATTTTACCTGTAGATGGCATTTTCATTTTACCAGGGACTAGAGACTATGCTTCACCCTACACTATTGCATAATGTATTCTACAATGCAGGTTTACATCTCCAGGAGGTTAACATCTCCTCTATAAGGTTTCTTAGGGTGAAAGGTCCTACTGCTTTGGCATTCTTATCGATGCTGACAGGCAGCTAAAGAGCTATCACATCAGTATTTGGAAAAATGACTTTTTTATTGTTGGCGTGGATTGCACTAAATCAAGCTGAGTGGTCAATAAACTGGGTAGCGTAACCCTACTTCTCTTAGTGGCTTCATAAGAGATACATAATCTCTTTTCTCAGCTAAAAAACTCTGTGCTGACAATAAAATGTAGCATCTGATATGGACTGACAGCTACTGCTCTGAAAAGTTTTGTGTGCCTGTAGGCAGGAGACAGGATAAACCAGAGCTGCTGGTTAAGCATCACCATGTGTAACTTGGGCAAACACTGCTCAGGAGAAAGCCTAGAGAGGGTGAATGCAGATGGAAAAAGTGCACTGGAAAATGTTCTGATTCATCTGACATTTTTATATATCTTCGTGCTTATGCTTTGCACTCTAAATGCCTTGATAGAATACTCATTTAGTATTTTCTGCATTCAGAACTCAATGAGAGCAGCATATCTTTATCAAGGAAAATAATCCAGGTCCTCCACTTCTGCTCCTGAACCTGAAAGCCATCATGCTAATAAAGAAGAAAGACAAAACTTTGGAGGAATCAGTGAAAATGCAGAAATGCATTGGCAGATTATTTTCCACTGGCCTGCAGTTCTTTATGAAATGTTACCTTTTTTCATAATAAGGAGTGGACTTTGACCTGCACCAGCTAATATTGGCTTCTATATTTGGGGCTAGCTATGGTGCATTCACAGCCATCACATTCTGTAAATAGTGGCCAACACACACCATTAGGGGCAGCATTAATTGAATTAGCTCTGGTGTACAGGTTATCACATCTGACCCTCTCAGGCCCATGATTCCCAAGATCAATGAATATATTGGGAGGATAAATTTGTAGAGAATATTATTTTGATAATCATATGTAAGGGAACAGAAACATCCCAAGCTTCCTTCAGGATCAATATTTGTCTGTCCCATGATGTTTTAAAATCTTTAGATATAGTTTTACCTAAAAATTATATCAACAGTACTTTATACTAGCACAGCAGCCGTAAGAAATTATAATCTACTTAAGAAGTGTTATAAACAATATTAATGTCTATGAGTCTGGTATTTCATGTACCTTCTGGACAACTCTAAATATGAAAGAACATGTGATTTTAAAATGATCTATAAAAATTTTTACTGCAGTGATTTTGCAGTGTTAATTCTCCTCTCTTCTTAATGACATAACTTTAATATTCATGTGGGCTCTTTCTTCATATTTAATGAATATACACAGTGTATTTTGAAAAAAATCAACCACAGCAAGTCATAACAGAGCTGACTTTGGTTAGTCTGATTAACAAGGGTGTTTTTTTGGTGTACTACAATGGTGAGCGTAGTCACCAGATTGCTTCTGGGGGATAATCTGGCATCTGTTAGAATCTGACAAAGTGCTGTAGTTGTTCAAAATTCTTACAAAGAAGTCCCTTTGCCCTCTTATTTTATTTATTTATTTTTTCCTTAATGAATATATTAATAGGAAAACCAGCCTAGCCACAGTACTTCGAAATGAAATATAAAACACATGGCTGATGCTTAGACAGGAAAGAATCTGCTCTTTTTAGTGGGTTAACCGGGACTGTTTTTAAAAGCTGCAGTAAAGACACTGAGGACCTATGATGGCAGCCCATGGGATCTCTGCAGCAGCCAGATGTTAAATCCTGTGCTATGAATAAATCCCCAGGGCAGCAGCTACCTAGCCTGGCCCTCTGGCTTGTGTGTTTTATCTTCTGTTCTAGACTCCAGGACTCTCCTGAGCCTTTTAAGTACTTGCTGCATTTTATCCTTGAGGCTGCTGCTTGCAGGGAGCAACCTGAAGGCCTAGACAAGACTTCAAACTCACTGAGTACTTCCAGGAAATCTGTGATGAAGTGTTCAAGTTTTTCATTGCTCTTCTTCTTTTTTTTTTACATATATTATCTGCATTTATATAATTAAAACAATCTTCCCAAATACAGAATCTGCATGAAAATTAGTTGGTGCTTAAAATACAGTTCTTTAGTAATCTAACATTGCCACAAATATCACTATCTTGTTCTATTCAAGCTGCGTAGCTCTGTCCCACCCAGAATACTTCTTACTCTAAGTGATGGATTTGCCAAGTGATGGACCTAACAGCCAGACTGTTCATTTAACAGTCTTTGAAAATCTCTTCAGTTGAACTGTGCTTAAATTAGACAGTCTTATTTCTTAATTGTTCCCAGGACAAGCATGAGAAATCCCTCTGTTCATTTTTAAGGCCTCTATAGACTTTGATTTACAGGAACTAAAACCAAAAGGTAGGCTATTACAAAGCTTCTCTTTTTATTTTTAGAAAATAAAAATGGAAATAAAGAAGAGAGAATAAACTAGTAGAAATAAATTTTTATAGTTAAAATCTGATATGCTTTTTCTCAGATGTTACTCACAAGCCCATGCTTAGTTAAAGCCAAGGATACTCTAAGGTATGCAAAAGCAATGACCTCAAATGCCTAAATTTCTTTTTGGTTATAAGCCATTTTTCATCTTTGGAAATACATTTGTGCCAAATATTTCAGAGAGCAGTTTATAGTCTATACTATAAACACTCTCATATGCTATAAATCTAGGGTGGCCTTTTAGCACAGGAAAATGTTGAATAGCACACAAGAAGCATTGCCATTCAGTGCTCTAAGCCCAGACTTCCTTTATTTGACCCAGGTGCCTCACATTTTCCCCTTTCCCCCTTTCTGTTTTTGTCAAATCACTTCAGCTTATGAGCTTGACATCTCTGGTATTGTGTGTGTGTTAGAAAGGTATCTGAGCATGAAGGTTATGTGTTCACCCATACACTTGGCTGTGCTTTTAGGCCCATACACTTCAGGTAAAAAACTTTGCTGAAATGTAAATTGTCATACAGAATTATACAACTTTTCTTTTTCATTGTCAGGTAGGCCCTTTGTGCAGTAAGAAACCATCATACATTTCTTTGGGAAAGAAGAACACGATGTCTATCTGAAGATCTCTGCCTCTTCAAAAGTGATAGGAATGTTAAAAACCTGATGGTTCTTCCATGCTAAAATGAGGTCATACCACAGTCACCACCAAAGCCTGTGCAGGTGAGATGAATTTTCTGTTTTCAGGTTTGAATTGTAGATTCATCAGCATCAAGGTACTACTTTTCCTTTTAGTATTTCTACCTATACAATTGGATCTTAATTCCTGATTCCAGCCTGCAGCGCTAAGCCCCATTTGCAGGACTGTCAAGAATAAGAAGTGCATTTATTTGTGTCTATGATGATCCAAAAATGAGACAAGCTACCTGCTGCAGATTAAGATTTTTTTTTATTTTTGAACAATATAGAGATATCTTATCTCTATATTAAGGGTTAATTTATTTTCCTTTTAACAAGCTACCTGCTGCAGATTAAGATTTTTTTTTTATTTTTTAACAATATAGAGATATCTTAATCTCTATATTAAGGATTAATTTATTTTCCTTTTATTTTTTTTTCCAATTATGCACCTAACAGAATATTAGATTAGTACTAAGTCAGAATAACACCATTGTTTAGTACACACCAGGGAAAAGCTGTATAATGTTAACTGGTGACAATAAGGATCCTTAGATCTCAGCAATAAGAGATGATGGGAATGTATGTATGAGAAATATATTTGGTGCCTCCAAGAGCAGAGAATCAGATCACTTGTGGCCATCACACAAGTAAACTCCATCTCTGAATATTTCTGTTTTGTTTTGATTGTGCAATCTTGCTGTACTGCTGAAGTAACCAAGAAGTCAATATCACACCAAGAATCAGCTAAAACTGATGGAATACAGGCACAGATGGAATACAGGCTATGGGTAAACTGGACAATGCTTATGAGGACAGCATGACCACCTTATTTATCATATGAAGACATAGACCAGCATTAAAATGTTCTCTTCTGAATTTCCTTTTTTCCAGGCAAAATACCAAATCAGTCTCAACCAAAACAGAGTTTGGATAGGTTTCTATTACTATAGATAAATCAGAAGAAGAATTTTTTTTTTCACTTTGGACTTGAGGCTATGGGTCTGAATATTGTCTTGTCAAAATCTCTATTGACTTCAGAACTGAGAGAGAAGTTAGGGACTTTTACTAACCTGATCCCTAGGGAAAGTATTTCTGTATAGAGAATAAATAAATTTTCCCACTTTTTTAAAAAGCTCTATAAGAATATCTCCTAATTCTAGAAACACACACAAATTTTTTTGAGTCTTCTTTTACTTTTGTGCCATTTTTAGCTTCCTGTCTATTTTAGCACTTTAGATGTGTTTGATTCCAGTGCCAAAACTACTAATTAATCTCTGACAGGTGGCCCATGACTGACTACCTGCAATTCTGTTACAGTCAGAGGAAGTGACAGTAGCTCTTTAGACAGCACAAGAAGGGAAGCAAGAATAGTCTTTTCCCTCCCAACACCTCAGTGGGTAGTACAAGTTCTGAAAAAATGTATTTTTTTATATGTATAGCATGTTATATACAAGGATTCACTTGTAAATTAAGTAGAAGCTCTGTACAATGTCAAAATGATAACACAAACAGCTCTAATCTCCTTGCAGTTTTCAATTATTTTTGCTTGTTTGTTTGTTCTTGTTCATTTGTTTTTCTGCCTGGATAGGAGATTATTGAAAAGCAAGGAATGCTATTAATCCCTTCCAGTGACAGAAAGTTAGAGCACAGAGGAGCTGAATCACTTATGCCACGACTATGGATTTCACACCTCCCAACAGTTATCACCTGAATGTCCTCTATAGTTCATGGTTATCTTCAGAGGGCAGTTCATTCTATTTTAGGAAGGGATGAATCAGCTGCTGCAAATACCTTCTTTGATTACTGGGGGGTTTGGCAGATAGCTCAGAGGAGCTGTGTGCTTTTGGATAGGGACAACGAGGTGATCTGGGATACATTTTATTCTTCAACAAGGTTGGGTACTCCCAAATAGTGCTCTAGAACTGTAGAAATAGGACTCTAAAAATATTGGTAGTACTGTGTTTGTGTGAGCCACTAAACTATTTTTCCATCTAAAAATAATTTATTTATTTTTCATGGCCTTTGTATATTTTTTGATTAATTAAATTATTTTTTTATGTCTGTTCTGGATATTTCAGAAGGTTAGTTTTTGTTGTAGCTGTAGAATTTATCTAGCTTTCGTATCTACAGAATTGAATTAACCATACAAAAATATAGGGAAAAGGAAGCCTTAGAATTTATAAATCAGTGCTACCCTTCTAAAAACCAAAAAGCTTGTTTCCTTTCTTATTAAAGCAAGTTTGTGACTGACTGATGAATAATGATGATGAAAATAAAACTTTTTTTTTATCTCTACAGAACTAGTTAATGGCAATATCAGTAATAATATGTCATTTGTCCTTTTTGTCCTAGATTATTAACCATACAAAAATATAGGGAAAAGGAAGGCTTAGAATTTATAAATCAGTGCTACCATTCTAAAAACCAAAAAGCTTGTTTCCTTTCTTATTAAAGCAAGTTTGTGACTGACTGATGAATAATGATTGATGAAAATAAAACTTTTTTTTTTTTTTATCTCTGCAGAACTAGTTAATGGCAATATCAGTAATAATATGTCATTTGTCCTTTGTATGACCTAACTGTATCTAAATAATGCTCTTAAAAGTTAGATAAAATTGTACTCTTTTTGTAGGTTGTGTGTTCATGCTTCTGAATATAACACCAATGTCTCCTACTTCACTGGTCATTTATTTAGTTCAGTTTCAATCTATATACAGCTTATGTTCCAGTTTTGGTTTTTATACAGTATTCATTAAATTATGATACTTTTGGTTTTTGAGTTCGAGATATCTCATGGTTTGTTGGATAGAACACCTTTCAAAGACAATGAATTTAATATACATAGACATTTATTTTGACATTCAAAATCATTTATTATTTTGTATTTTCTGCTCATAGAAAAATCCTGCAGTTATAATTTCTATGGCACTTAAGCCTTTTTTGTTGTTTTTGCATTAATGTGGTAAGTCTTTACCTTTCATTTTCACAACAAATTTTTTCTAAAAGTAGTAGCAAAACTTTTTTCTAAAAGTAGTAGAATGGTCATGATAGCAGTGTGGTATTTGTAAATTTTGATAGAGGAAAATAGTTTAAAGATTATTTCCCAGAAGCATATTTGTATATTGTATACTTCAATTTTTTAAAGTAGATATTGTTACTGCAAACAATATCTCCCTTATGTCTCCCTTCCAGGTCTTTTAAAAAGATATGTGTTGAAATGAAAAAATGAAAATATATTGTTACATGAGTTTTGCCAGCACACTATAGTCCCCATAAAGACATTCCATTTCTCCATGTCTTTTTTTTTTTATCATTTTTTTCAGTCAGGCAAATAAACAAGCCTTTTAAAATGCAAATATTGATATTTCAAATAATAGAGCCTTCTGTGTAAAAGAAATGAGAGGCTTGAATTCACAATTCACAACTTTGGAATCTCTAGGAAACTGTTGTTGATCTAAGCCAGAGTTGGACAAACAGTAATGGGAGCAGGAAAGCAGCAAAGATATTTTGTTTATTTCCAGATGTTGCTTTCTGGACTGATGGAGATAAGTATTACTTAGGTTCAGCTGACTGTATCTGTATTCAATGCTATTCAGCTCCGTGCTCATTCTCTAAGCATCACATACCTGGTATTTTAATTTAGTGGGTGAAGTTACTATCACAGATAAAATTTGAAAGTCCTTTGAGATCTTTTTAGAGCAAGAACACCTTAGACATGTAAACCAGTTTATTTTTGGTGTCTGCACACTGATGAGTGCTTTAATGAGGTCACCTGTTTGAAAATTTTACTTCATTTTGTCCAGCCTCCTTGTCAAAATGAATTTTGAGTTGTGTGTCAGGACCTCCAGTCAGTAAGAACCCTGAAGTGAATGTTTTCCTTAACATGAGAACAGCAGAAAAAAAAAATAATCAGAGTTTCAGTCTCTAAACCTACATTTTGATAGAACAAAAAGCAATGAACTAGAACACAGTGATTCTTAGAACAATCAGAAAAAATCTCAGGAACTGAGACAGGCTTAAGCTAAACTAAGGTTCTGAGGGTCAGTCTTTCCCCTCCTGTCTGTGTCATTGCCATTTGGACCTTTTAATTTTTGGTGTTGATGTGCTTCACATATTTTCAGTAGCTTCTTAGCTGGGATAAATCCTGAGTTGTGAAAGAGTTCTCTTTTCCCAGTTGCTTTACCTGCCTCCTGGTTGTAGGAGGCTACTAGTCCCACTGGACCTCCTCTTTGCACTCCATCTGTCACCCCCACCTGGTCACTTGGCCCCAGGGGACATTTTATGCAATGTACAAGCATTCCAAGACAAGAGAAACTCTTGCCTGTAACTTCACAAAAAAACCCTGGTTGCGTAAACTGTCCTGTAGGACACACAGTAGCCTGGGAACAAAAGAGCAAGACACAAACTACCCTTCAATTTCTGGTAATTTCTTCTCAGGCAGAGTTCCAAAAATCCCTCTTTTTGGCAAAAAAACAGGTATGCTAAATAATAATTTTTTGGTCAGGAAAAATTATTTTCTTTATAGGATATTTAATATTACTCTTTACATGATGTTGATGCTAGAATGGCATAAAGATTGTACATTTTCTTTGACTTTATTATGATGGATGCCTTATTAAGCCTCTGTAAATGGCATAAACTTCCCAGCCACATAAAGAAGTAGAGCTTAGAAGGTTTATTGCCAAAAGACTCATATTGTGTCTAGACCAAAGAAAACCACAGTGAACAAAAATTAACCTGAGTGGAGTCCAATTTGCAGTAAACACAAATTAAATTGGGACAAATCACCATAGTTAAATCTATTGAAGGAAAGAACATAAAGTGCAGTCTTCAATTACTTTTTCTGCAGTCTACAGTTGAAATGATTTCAGCTGAAGTCCACTTTACTTTCCTAGTAGGAAAATGAAGCACAGCTGGTGATGGCTTTGGTGTGGATAAATAAGGAATGCAAAAAGACTGAAATGGTAATCTGGGCTTTTCTTGCCTGCAAGAGGCAAGGAAGGAACTCCTTTTCTTCTGAGGATATTTAACTAAGCTCTAGATTTTTTTTAAGGCACTAGGCACTGGAGATGTTTGGCAATAATCTAAAATGAAAGACCCTGATAATCTCTTCAGCATAATTATCTGCTGGCTGGCTGATAAATTTTATTTGTATGTGCAGGGTTAACATACCAGTGAGGACTGCTTTCATACAGGCAATATTTGTATTTTCGCCTCATGGCATGGTTGTAGCTTTAAACTTTTGCTGTAGTCTTATTTTCTTGCAGGAAGAATGGAAGTGTGTTCTGGGATTATGGACAGCAGATACTTGTGAACCCTTGAAGACTGCTGTCATTTTAGCTGGGGCTTGCTTCAGTAGTTTCATTCTACCTGGCACGTTTACATGCTTTTTCTTCACCATACTTTCTAGTGATTCATAATTTGTACTTCTTCTGTAAATGAACAACTGTCTGGCAGCCAGCAAAGTTTGTGAGGTTTAATTTCAAAGGATTTCTGAACTTCACTTGACCACTGTGGCCAGACATGTTTGATGTCTGGGTGACTTCAACAGCAAATAATATAGGATTTGTTCATATAACAGAAATACTCAATTTCCCCATTTTAAACTCTAAGACTTGTGAGCAATTTCCTAAAAACTTCATAAATGCAATTCTCTGTCCTTTTCTGAGTCTGTTTCTTATTTAGAAGACTCTCTTAGATTGTGCTATCACAATATTTGAAATAATATTCATTGAAATAGGATTTTTCAAAAACAGAAAAATCAAAGATGTTTAAAAATATTTAAAACTTGACTTGCTTTCATTACAGTTGGAATTACACACTTCAGGGCACAAAAAGTAGGACTCTGACCTTAACTGAATACAGATGTCGATCTCTTAATAAATCTGTATGGACAAACATTTTCCCCAGTTTGCAGTACCCAAGCTGGGTCTGAGTGAGCTGCCACACTTGCATGTATGCAGGGAGAGACTGAGTCCTGGCAACAGAAGTGTTGCTTTACTTGCCAGAATTAGGTGACACCACTACCCTTGTGTTCTCCTAAGGCAGTTGTGTTCTGGAGCCAGGCTGCTGACCATGCTGACCCAGCCTGTAGCTTGTACATGCTTCGATTTTTAGTGGGCAGTGAATTTTCTCAAGAAACTTTTAAAGTGAAACCAACAGTTCTTTCCAACCCTCAAACTCTTTTTCAGACATAATTTTTGTTCTCATTTATTAGCTGTTTATTAAAGGTTTATTAGCTGTTCTTAAGGGAGTTTGTAGATAAACAAAACTCTGTCATGATTTTGGTTATCCATTAATAAAGTCTTTGTGCCTCAGATTGGTCTGATCACTGAATTATGTAACCAATTGATACAAAGATTATCCTTGTAACAGCATTTGCATTTAATGGAACAGAGTCAAGACACTAAAAGCTAGTGTTCATAAGAAGATTATGTGCTTAAGCATTATGCACTTGGAAACTGTAGAGTTCCTGCTATATTCACCATGGGTAGAAATGTGCTTCCTCACTTAAAAAAAAAGCAAAGCCAAGTCCTTCAAGCATGGAGAAAAGCAAAGGGTTCTTTTCCAATTGGCTTTCTTGACTGCTTCCCTACAGCTAATTCACTGCAAAGACCAGAGGAAACGGCTTTTCTTCTCCACACTAAATAGCAGTATGAGAAATTTGTACTTACAAAGAGCATCTTTAAGTATCTGCTAAGAATATTTCCCTTTGGGGCTCAATGATGGCTTTCAAGGAGCATGGGGATGCAAAGAAAAGAAATTTGAGTGGTATTTAGGCAGACACCCCTGTAAGCAATTGGATGTAAGTCAGAGTGATCATTTGAGTATTTAGGCAAAACTGCCTTTGCCCACCAAATAATTTGGATATGTGTCACTTAGAGTGAAACTGAAGTCATCCATCAAAGCTGTACAGCCTGCAGCCCTGACTATGCCAGCTTGAACCTGCCAGTCATGGTTTCTCAGCTGGGGCTTTCACCGACTTTGATTTTTCTGAGCCAAATTGTCATCTGGTAGATATCAGAATAGCTTCGTTACAGTCATTGGCACAATTCCAAATTACTTAAGCTGAAAATCTTCCCAGAGCCCAGAGTGTTTAAAGGCTAGTACTGTAGCTGTCCTTCACACACAGTGGTGAGAAGAACTGGAGGAAAATTCTGCTGAATGCTTTCTCCTTTTGAACTGCAACTAGAAGCAGCCACTAGCTATTTGTTGTATACAAAGGCTATAAATTTAGAAATCAAAGATTCATTTAAATTAATTGATTTCAAGCTCAGACTGCATTTAGCTATCTTTTGGTGGCACTGAAGTTATTTGAGATGCTTCTGATTTGCAGTTATTCTAATGATCTCAGAGTTCTGTAATATGTAAACAGTCTCTTACTGCTCATAGTATCTTCTCTTCTTTTTAACCCTGATTTCCCCATCTTTCTTTCTTACCTTTTTAGCAGCCATCTATTATAAGCTGAAGAAAGACAGTCGCTTTCTGCTTTTCACAGAAACTTGTAAACATCAATTATATATTTGATACATATTCATTTATTAAAGTGTTTGATGACATATTTGACAGTCATATACTAATTATTCAGTAACTGACAGTGTGCAAACAGCATGAATTAATATCTTCTCACTATGGTTACAAAGATGGCCCTTGTTGATATCAGGAGATCCTCTGGAAATTGGCTCCAGAAGACAGAGTTATTTTTATATTATATTTCAGCACATGAGATTGTTTTAATCTCTACATCTGTAACATCCAAATGACCCTGCACTACTCATGTTAGATTAAAATAGTAATGGCCCCTTTTCCATGAAGCAACAACATTTCATCCTTCATCGCAATGTGCATCACAGCTATAAAGGGGGCATAATAAGTAGTTAAAGAAATTTGTAAAAAGAAGCTGTCATTACAAAATAAACACATTTAGTGAAGTGAGATTAGTGTTG